>NC_000068.7:78040333-78640333 GCF_000001635.26 Mus musculus
CCTCAGTGTGGGCACCAATATCACTTGCTGCTGCCATAAACTTTTATGACCATACATAACAATTGGATCTACCAACTTTCTTAAATAACTGCTGTACAAAAGTCTCTGTTCAGGGCTGCTGAAATGAAGGACCATCGTTGAGACCTTACATGCCTGAGATGTCAGAAGCCTTGATGCCGTGTAGTTGGTAAAAAGTTTAGTCACCCACTCTGTCTTTGCATTCCAGGGAGAGGGAAGCGCCCATTATTTTGGGTCTTTTTGACCCTTAAACCTGAGGCATGGGGAGTGGTGGGAGACTTGTATACAACATTGTTACCATGGATTTCTAAGTTTCCTTTGTAAAGATTTATTGATGCATACATCAGTGCAGGTTGGGGTGGGGATGTGCACATGAGTACAGGTGCCCATAGGGACCAGAAGAGGGCGTTAGATCTCCTAGAGCTGGAGTTATAGGCAGCCCTAAGTCACCAGATGGGGGTACTGGGAACTGAACTCAGGCCCTCTGCCAGGGCAGTCCACGTTCTTAACCAATGAGCCATGCTTCCAACTCTGAATCTCCAAACAGTCTGTTCCCTATCTGCTTCCTTCTTTTCCAGGGATGGAAGAAAACAACGTCACTGACATTTCCCCTGAGAATTCTCTGTGTATATATTCTCCACAGAGTTTTGTTTTTGATCTGTTGAAAGTAGAGGACTTAGTGTCTCTCTCTTCCCATCACGTTTTGATTTCCTGAAAGGAGCAAGGACTGTCTGATGTCTCCCTGTCCAACTGAAGGTGAGTCATGTGATCAGGTGTAAGAGGAGACAGTGGACCCCACATTTGGCTTTATCGTTACTGCTCTTCACTTCCACCAGGATCAAGACTTTTCTCTTCTTCATGTACTCTTGTTTGTCACTTCCCCTCTTCTTTGAGGGCTATTGCCTTGGCTAGGATCGCTGTAGTGGTAAGGGTATCTTGATGAAAATTTTGGACTTCTAATAATCTGAACTTGCCTCCTGCATTATATTATGGATGCTGCATTTTCCTTAATGTCCCTTTCATTATTTTACTCTTCAATAAACACTTAGCACAATTTCCCTCTGGGTACAATCCAAGAAAGGCCACTGCTTGATTTCTAGGCTGCAGGTTAATCTGCAAAACTTTGTCCTACGAGTTTTAGAAAGACATTTTTGAATTGTTTGCCTTGTTTGCCCCCATTAGTTATACTAACTCTTGCCTTTGAATTTGTGCCATGTTTTTTGTAGCTGCTGTCAGCCCCTCTATTTCTCATTATGGAAGCAATTTTACTCATTTCTCAAGCCCTACTGTTATCTGTTCCTGGTGAAGGTGATTCAAATTGGTCTTCATTGCTTTAGTCAGTGCTTCTTCAACTTCCCTAAACTAGAATCACCCCAGGGAGTAGGATTCGTTCTGGAAAATTCTAATGACCAGGTCACATCCAATACCAAGCAAATTAGAATGTCTAGAGGTTGAGTCTATTCATGAACATAGTTAAAGATTCCCAGCTGATGTTAATGTGTCGAAACGTTTGTTTTCATCGGTGACGGTACACTTTCCCTGTACCATAACTTTTTACTTGGCTGCATTTGGTCCAATATGGGCCAAGTTATTTTCTTATGGTTTTCATTTACAGGGTAATTTCCAATATAAAGAAATGAGTTTGTGGATGATCAAATTAGACACTGTTGGATGACAGCCAGATCCCTTAGTATCCCTACTGTTATTGCTGTTGTGATGATCCACGTTGTTTCTCAGAATACTTTTGGTGCCAAATGGTGGGGTTTGGTCCTCTTTGTTGCCCAAACCATTTTTCCAACAAATTTCAAAACAACTTGGTGTCCTACACTTTAACTCAGTTCTGACATTAAGTTTGCAGAGTTTCTTCAACCCCCATAGGTTAAGTGTTACAACCATACTTTAGGTGCTAATTGTATGACTGTCTAACTATAAACAACCCCCTCTTCCTGTTCAAGAAGTCAGGAAGTGCATCTACTTCTGTTACTCACGTTACTTTGCTTTTTGTCCACACAGAAGCACTAGGAATGAGACAGAGGCAAACATGCTAGACATATAGGCAAGGCTTTACGGGAGTGGAGGGATGGACAGCTTGCAAATGGAAGAGAGTCAGTTCTGTAAAACCAGGATGGACCTGCAACAGAGGAAAAAGCAAGCCTTTATTGGCTAGTTGGCATGGGTGGGAGGGCAGTTATTATTTTGCTTGAAGGACCTCCAAGCTTAAGAGCAGAGGAACATGGAAGAGGCTCTGAATTCTTTGGCAGCGACTACTACTGCTCAAATGGCAGGGAGCAGAAGACCTGATCTTACTGGCAGTCAGCAAAAAGTAACTCAGACAACTCTTGGCGTAGCCTACAGTCAGAGGACTTATCTATAACAAAGCTACAGAGAAACTGAATAGGGAATCTTTCAGGTGTTGGCTTCCATAAGTAGCGATCTTTCTGTCAGGTGGGAGCAGTTCCACCTAGGGTTTACTTAGGTTTTATAGTGACATCAGGTATAGTATAAAGAACACAAGTGAATAGAGACGCTGGAAAGGTCCACAGGGGGATACATGGGCGTGGGAAACCAAACCAAGCCAATTGAGTAGCCTCAGGTAAGCTATAAATAATGAAGCTGCTTCTCTCATGAAGCACTCGTGGAATCCCAAGGGTTTTTAGGCCAAGTGTGGCAGCACATGACTGCAACATCAGCTCCTTGAGAGGGTGAGGTGGGAGAATCTTAAACTCTAGTCTTGCTGGTTACATGGTGGGCACAGGCCTCAACAATTTAGTAGGAATTTGTCTCAAAATAAAAACACAAATAACAAATAACTGTAGATATAGTTCAATAAAGGAATACTAACTCAACTAGCAAGGTCTTAGGCTCTATCTCTGGGTACACATAGACACACACACAGACACACACACATACACACACTTACACAGACACATACACACAGACAAACACATACACATACACACAGACAAACACATACACAGACAAACATAGACACACAGATACACACTCAGACACACACATAGACACACACACAGATACACATAGACACACACAGACACACACACAGACACACACACACACACAGAGAGAGAGAGAGAGAGAGAGAGAGAGAGATGTGTAAACCCTTAGAAACTCTTTTCTAGGAATTGAGAACAAAGACTAAATATATACCTCTCATATGCTTACCCCTCTACCCCATCTCAGGGGAAGGGTGAGCAGCTGGAGGTGGTCATGCCTAGGGTGGTGGCTTGAACAATATGATACCATGGCCTCATATATTTGAATATTTCACTCTTGGTGGAACTGTTTAGGTAGGATTAGGAGGTGTGGTTTTATTGGAGGAGATGGTCACTGAGGGTGGCTCATGCCTGTATATGTCCTTTGGTCAACCTTAGGCTACTTGTCTAATATTCAAGAAAATGAAATCCTAGTTATTTTGTTTTGCACAAAGACAAATTTCTTTTTTTAAAATGTGGAATAAAATGTTTATTATAAACAAAAGGGAGAACATGCCAGAGCAGGGGGCATCTGGGGGTATCTAAGAAATCATCCCATCATCTTTTAATTCTGCCT
Organism: Mus musculus; assembly: GCF_000001635.26. Classification (NCBI taxonomy): domain Eukaryota; kingdom Metazoa; phylum Chordata; class Mammalia; order Rodentia; family Muridae; genus Mus; species Mus musculus. Next base: position 78,043,922 of record NC_000068.7, read on the forward strand.
TTCTCAGTTCCACTGGGCATGGGCAAAATAAGAAAGATTTGAGACCAAAATATCACACGGTGACTTCTAGTTAAATTTTTCATGGAGTCTATCTTCCACTGAAATCCTATGACTAGACAGTCTCTCAGTCTGCATTACTCTGAACACACTGATCTTCCGGGTTCTACAGGAAGAGCCAATTAAGCTCTATGTTAGATTTTTCTATGCCTTTTGCCATCACGAGTCCTTATGTTTTCCCCATTTCTCCAAAAAAAGAGAACATCCCCAGGTTCTGTCCAGCAGCAGAATCAGTTTTGGAGGCCATTTTTTGTTTTTTTTTGTTTGTTTTATCTTGCTTCTCTGTTGCTGTGATTAAATCCTTATCTGAAAGCATCTCAGGTAAAGAAGTTTCTTTTGATGATTGGTTAGTTAGTTGGATAATTGGTTAGTTGATTGGGTTGGTGGTTGGTTAGTTAGATGGTTAACTGGTTGGTTAAATAGTTGGTTAGTTGTTTGTTTGGTTAGTTGGTTGGGATGGTTCTTTCAGATCATAGTCCATCATTTGGGGAGCTTAGGACAGAAAATCAATCATGTTGAGAAGGTAGCTTGAGCTTCTCGCTAGCACCCAGCAGTAGCCATGAGAGCACATCACAACCAATCCCAGAGACAAATTTCTTGAAGGAAATTTAGAGTTCCCTGTAGAACCAGGCTGAGGTCACGATTCCCAGGACTTGGTCAGAAACTCAGTTCTTGGCTTTCCTTCCTCTTCTGCTTCCTCTCTGCCTCCTTTCTCCTGAGAGCGATGTCTGAGTAAATCACTTGCTCATGAACCCTTACTCCAGAATTGGCCTCTTGGGAATTGAAGAGCTTATCTTTCCTTCAAAGCACAATAGCGAGCACACACACAATTCAATGAAGATTTATTAGAGTGGGGATTCTCAAAATAAACAGAAACACAGCTTAACAAAATGCTAGTTGAAGGTACTGAAATATAATACATTCAGGGTTTCTCTATAGAATTACATATACATTCTTAAATACAATTTAAAAAAATCCTGCACATATTTAAATCTCAGTTGAATAGGAAATAATGGACTAGGTAAAATTTTATCAACAGTACATATTTAAAAAATATGTTATAGTTTAGTGTCAAACTGTAGGGACAAGTGACTATCAGAAATGATTAACACAGCAGAAAACTGGGTACCAAATCTCATATGTCAGGATGTTGATAGAGATCACACACACACACACACACACACACACACACACACACACACACACACACTGCAATGTATGTAAAGTCCTTGATTGGCTTTGAGATTCTAGAATCAGGCAATACTTCATTCTATAAATGAGTAAGTTTTACACTGAGTCTAGCAGAGGTTAGTTTTATAGATGGAGACAAAGCTGGAAGACAAAAGGCAGACAAGAAACACCAAATTGGTCATTTAAAAATTATTTCTCTTGTAAGGCGGGGACAGGAAGTGAAAAAAAACCCCGAGAAAATAATTGATTGGTCAAAATCAGGCTTCCCCAAGGGCATTTTGATTTTTTCTTTTCTTTTTTGGTGAAGACTAAAGCAGAGGGAAGTTCATTATCATGTTAATTGAAATTGGCCAGTTTAGAAAATGTGCTTGCTACCTCTTGTTCCTGAAGGTCAAAGACAACTTAGCTGTAGTTGTTACTGCGGAGCTCCAGCACAGGCAACTCCATTTTAAAGTTTACCCTACTTTTGTGAAGCTCTTCTTTTACAATAATCACCTCTTGTAATTTTTATTTTATGGTATTTTTCTCCCTGAGCTGAACATCCAGATGAGTACACAGAGGTGAAAACAAACAAGTATGTTGGTCTCTTTTCATTCCACTCCGAATGAAGATAAAGACCACAGATGGCTAGTGCTTAGGGCACAAAGGGCAGACTGTCAGCCATTGTTTGTTTGTCTGTTTCTCTCTCTTCCCTCTCTCCCTCTCTCCCTCTCTCCCTCCCTCCCTCCCTCCCTCCTCCTCCTCCTCCTCCTCTTCTTCTTCTTCTCCCCCCCCCCCCCCCAGTTTTCTGTTCTCACTACCTGGATCTGTCTCCAGCCCTGCTGACTCTCCATCCCATGTACCATAGAGTTGATAAAGACTTCAGGCATTTTAGGTTTTCCATGTCAGCTCCCTGCTCCTTTGGGTCCACGACAGAAAATATTAGGAAGACTGGAGGTCACAAGGGCAGTGATGTGTTTCTACCTCATTGTGGCTTTGGTGACAGGAACTACATCTCTTCTGCTGCGTCAGCTCCCACTCTCGCCAACTCGACTGTGCCTTTGGTCCAGCTTCCACCAAGTAATTCTTGTCCTTCAAGGCTAATGACAGTCCTGACTTCCTGCTGCCCTCAGTGTGAGGTTTCTATTCTCCTACTTGGTAGATTTAGGGTAGGGTAAAGAGGAGATGAAAAGAAGAATGGGAGAATGTGGGACTCACAGGGTGATAGGCTGTCATATTTCCATTAGACTGCCAAGGCTTAAGAAAGAAAGTAATGAGTTATTTCCTAGCTGTATGTCTACTAAGTCAATTTCTCTATGAGTAAAGCAGTGGTTGTTTATACAGGGATAACAAAGGGAGAAGTCAACTGCTAAACAGTCTACTCTGTACTCAGAAGTCCAAGAATGTACCAAGTGTTTCAAGCCCTCACTGTCTCTCCATCTGTTACCCCAGAGTCAGTTCAGTGGCTACAGGGATAACTATAGAAAGAAGCCAGCAGAGGAAGTTGATGTAGGGAGAAGATGGCTGCGGTTGGGTCTACCATGTAAGTGAGATCATCCAGGGCCCTCTGAACTGATATATTCTGGACACTTGCTACCTGAAGGGAAACTGCAGGTAGTTGGTGTTGTGCACACCAATGACAACAGCCAACAGAAGATTCTAGGACAAAAAGAAGTCAGGTAAAATGCTTGTTTTGTCCTTTCCCCTCAACTCCACCTCCACTGACTAAGGGAACTAAATTTTTGCTGAGGATGGAGATAGGAGCAGAAGTTGACTCTCCCTTTAGCTGTCACACTTGAGACTAGAAGAGTTGCAGATTATTTTTTTCAGATTAGGGATTATCTGCATGTATACAATGAGGCATCTTAAAGATGAGAATCATTTTCAAAAACAAAATTAGTTTATATTGCACACACACACACACACACACACACACACACACACACACACACACGGCTTGAAGGTAATTTCACATATTTAGTGCGCATCATAACTGCATTTTCACCTGCTGTAATAGATCAAGCATTCAATCTACTACCTTTGGCATCTTGTTGGCTATGTTTAGAAACAAAAAGGCTTTTGGGATGTTTTAAACTCCTGATTTTCTGATTAGAGATTCTAAATGCATACTGTGCAACCAGACTACATGATTTTTGGAGTAGAGGAAGAGGGGCAGGCCAGATCTCTTACATCACCCGTGTCACATGCTTGGACTACGACTATAAGATTGGTACCCATCTGACAAATTATCAGATGCCCATCGCATCTGCCTGCTGTGCATGGAAAAGCACAAATTCAACAATCAAGTAATTAGAAAATTTAAATTATTTCTGATTAACATTCTACTAAGTTCCCATGGCTCAGCCAGAAGGGTAGCTCTTCTATTTGTTGCTACAGGGAAAAAAAATGACAGGAGCAACTTAAGAGAAGGTTTATTTGGGGCTGCAGTGTGAGGGTCTAGTCCATCAGGGCAGGAGGTGTTGGTGGCTGGAGTATAGGTTAGCTGGCCACTGTGTATCCTCAGTACCAGGCAGAGAGGGATGAGTGCTGTCTGTTTAGTTGGCTTTCCTTTTATGTAGTTTTACACCCCAGCCCATGTCACGGTGCTGCCTGTGTTTAGGGTGGGTCTCCCCACTTCAGTGAACTTGATGTAGAAACTCCCCCACAGAAATGCCGTGATGATTCTCCATCCCATCGAGTTGACAGTCAAGGTTAACTACAACAGATGGTTACATTTAAACCATCAGATCATCTGCAACAGAGTTCTCTGGTTAGCATTCATGGGCCAGGGACATAGGATTTTTGTTTTATCTATCCTCAATTATCCCCCTTTTGATTTCTTCTTAGAATTAGGCTTAGCATTTCTGCCTTCACCTTCTGTTTTCCTTTTCTGGAATCTAGAGTAGAGAGTACAGAATTCGATTTATTCAACCATGTATAACTAACTGTACGGTTCATTGATCACTAGTATACTCATGCAGAATATGAGTTAGCTGGCCCTGTATCTTCATCTAATTATGGATTAGTGGTACTTAGGGGTTTGAAGCTGTATTGTACACACCCAGCACCATGCCTTGTGCTGTGACGTGACTGCTCTGCTTTGACTGTTTTTGATACGTGACTTGTGAGAAGCCTTTGTGAACATACGTCTGTCCACGTTCCTCAGCTGATGATTTGGCTTTATTTCGTAGAAAATGTGGGTGGCTGAAAGAACTTCTTTCACACAGTCATAATCTTCTGGCTTTGCTTACTGCTCTCCTGTCTTACACCCAAAGTAGCAAATGATAGGGACCCCTTTGTTGCCACAAAATATGTAAACCACTTCCATTTTTGACTGAGATAGAGCAAAACAAATATCCTCGAATTCCCACTAGATGGCGCTATTAGAATGGAAACGACTTAGTTTTTCTTCGGTCATAGTATATATCTCCATAAAATCTTCATTTTGAAATCCATCTCAGCATGTTATTTTGGCTTGTCAAGCAGGTCTGCTTCCTGCTGAACTAATGGATTGGGATGATGTAGTATTTAGGGAAAAGATTACCCAATGTTTCCCAAGAGAGCCCAGAGGACTCTAGGCAAAACAGCCAAGAGACATTTTATCCACTTCTGATCCTAGCCAATTTCTACCTGACATTTTTGATACCCTTACGCTTCTCCATGGACATGTAGGGGAGACCCCACAGAGACAATATCTTTGAACTGAGTGAGAGGCCCCGTGCATGCCTTTTCTTCCTAGTCCTGTGTGCTGACGAAGGAAGCTGACGCCCTCAGCCGATTGCTGACCATTGCCAGCTAACTCATCAGTGGTGATTTATCCAGCGGCTTTCAAAGTGCAATTTCTGGACTAGCAGCATCATTTGAGATTCCTTAGAACCTCACATTCTTCCCAAGCCCCCTGAATTGGAAATTCTGGGGCTGGACCACTGCAACCTGCAGTTTCACCAGGCTTCGAGGTAGACCTGATGTTCAGAAACCATAAACAAGGTCTTCGGGCTCTTCACAAACCATCCCTATCCTCCTGTTTGACCTGACATCGCTCTTGAAAGCCCTCAAAGAACAGCCTCAAAGGTGAACAGGTGGGTGGGGTATTTGAACGCCAGTGTGCCCTCCTTGTCCTCTTGAAAGGGCTGCCTCTGCCGTTTTATTCTGAGTGTCACCTCGAAGCACAGCCTCCATTGCAGAGGACTCCTTGAGCCCGTGTCTAGTGTGTAAATGAGGAGGAGGCTGTGATTAGTCATTCCCGTTTCTTTTGGAAGGAAGAGTGAAATGCTCAGGAAAGCCGCCAGGTGGCAGCCTGGTTCCTAAGCGGCTCCTGTATTACTGAAAGGCACTTTCTGGCTTGTTCACTGTAGTCAAAGAAAGGCAATCCAACAGCAGTAGTCATTTATTGACTAGGCTGTTTGTCTTTTTCTCTACTGCAGCATGAGTCAGAGCCCACAGAGGGAAAAAGAGAGGGGAACAACCTACTGATTAATGGGTCAGAAGGCTGCTCTGTAAGACTGTGAGCCACTTCTGCCTCCGTTTCACAGAATGTGGGATGTAGGGAAGCTACAAAGGCGAACATTGGTTAAATACCCAATGAAGCTGGCTCAGTCAACCAGTTCAAACAGGTATCTGGAATATGTCTGTCTTCTGTCCTTTGATGAGCAATGTACCCACACACAGGAATCACATGGAGTAATGTTGACATCTTCTGATGCCCAGAGGCTACAGAGGCAGTCCCTGGGCATCGGTGAGATTAAATCTTCCCAGGTGATTCCAGTGGCAGGAAGCTCTGGAGACCATTTTACCCACATGCATTGGAGTTAAATGCACTGACAATGTGGCCTCAATGAGAAACTGGTTGCTGTCTCATATCGTAGTATAAATTTGATAGAATATGTTGTCATGGTCAGTTCTGTTATTAACAATGGGCAGGGTTTGTCATATGATGGAAAGTGCCCACACCCTTCCCCCAACTACTTCTTCCTTCCTCCCTTTTTCTTTTATTTCCCCTTTTTTTCCCCTTGAAGCTAAGAACACAAACCCAAAATTGAAGATATTTCTACTTCCTGGAGGGATATTCTGACTGAAACCACACTATTCTGTTCTAAAGTACAAAGACCATACCTTTGGCTGTATGCTCTCAGGGGTCCTTCAGCTATATGCCCTAGTTTAAAGGCTACTACGACAGCAAAACATTTAGCTTAGTGCTGATGCGAGGGGAGTTGTTCATATTGATCAGGCAGAGTGAAAACGTTTGCCTGGACAACCCTGAAGTCTTTCAGCAGAGTTTGAAATTTTTCTGTAAGGAAAGATTTTTTTTTTTTTTTTTTTTTTTTTGTACTAAACCAGGTTTTGAAACCTAGAATGCGAATTTTAAAAAATATTTGTTCTAGAAAACCATATATGTTCCCACAGAAAAAGGCAGCCTGGAAGGAAACATAGTTGTAACATATAAAACATGAAATATGCTGAACCGTTGTGTGAAAGGACACATGATGCTAGGCTGAATTCTCGACACCCACGGACGGGGTTCAACCCCGCAGGAACTCCAGCTTCTGGTCCTCTCTCAAGGCTCGTCCAAGTATCACTTCTTGAAATGTAAATATTACTGTAAGAAGCAACTTGTTAAACCCTTGCATCATAAAGCATACCAAGTTTCCCTATAAGTGCAGATTAGCCAAGGAAACTGAGAGGCTTGCGCTGGAAAGCCCAAAGAAAGAGGATGGAGGAAAGAAATGTGTAGTAAGGATTGGGAGCCAAAGGGCCTTTCTCCTTCAGTTTGACATTACAGTTGGCTAGGGCCCAACCATGGACAGTTTAACTTGGTTCATTTGTTGAGTTTATGCTCCTATCCTACAAAATTCTTGCCGACTCCCCCCCCCCCCCCTTTAAATGGTACGTCATAGAGAACAGCAAAAGCTACGGAGTGGCTATGGTGTCTCACGTTGTCTCACGCGACTTCCTAGATTCCAGAGGCTTCTTTTCTGTGGGCGTGGCCAAGGCAGCGGGGGTTTATGACAAAGTTGAGCGACCTCATGTCACTCAAACCAGCTGTATTAAGGAAGGTGCAAGCTTTTGGGATTTCTGTTTGGATTTAGTTTAGGTTCAAAAGAGCACGCACAGATCCTGAGTGTTGTCAAGCACCCGTGACTGGGAAACGGAGGCGTCCGATCCGTATTGGAGTCAATTCGCCACTTAATTGGTGAGTCTCTCCACCTATGGCACTGCAGCAGTACGTTTCTGTCTGCAAACATAAACATATTCAATCAATACAAAGCAAAACCTTGCTTCTCAGAGGCTCTCCTATGCTCTCTTGTTGGTTTGTGAAAATAGCTAAGTAGTGGTGTTCAGTTCATCCTATTAAAGAGCCTTCATCAGGGAATACTGAGACAACTCTTGGTGGCAGCAGGCTTAGTCATCCTGCTGTGACAAAGGGATGAATAATGTTTTTTAAATCTCACATCTACCAACACTCTCTTTTCAAAATGGATCCTCCATTACAGAAAAGGAGCTACTGCAGATACATGCGGTTAGCAGTTCTACCTTTTTCATAGCTTCGTTACTAAATCAAAGGGTGCATGACACCGTTCCTCATAGAATGGAATGACTTCGTGACTTCTCAGCGTTTACAGTTCTCGCTTTGGAAGATGTTGGTTTGTGTTCTTGCGACCGTAAGAGTGACTTCTGTCTTCCTGTTAGCTGCTTTCTCTCACGTCTTGGTTATTAGGCCATTAAACCCTCCTCCATTTGAAATGTGGCTTACTCATGCTTTGTGATGTAGCTGCTATTTGTCAAAACGGTTCTCAGAATCCCATTTTCTGGTTACCATTAGAGCACAGCACGAAACCCTGAAGATAAAGGATGATGTTGGTAAATATTTTCATCAGACTTTGTGAGAATTCAGATTTCTAATAAAATTAATTTGAGAAAAATCAATGACCCTATGAGTTTAAGAGGACTTTCATTATTCCAAGGTAACAGTTTCCAAAGCTTAGTATGTCCTTCAAAAGCTTATTGTCTAAAATGTTCTTTCTCCTCCTTCTAGGGCGGATTTCCCCTTCTGGGTCATGACTAACTACATTGCTCATACTAGCCAGAATTATATATCCCTGTACATTCCCCACTTCTTTTCCACTCAGAATAGTTGATAATCTGCGTAGTTACAAGAATATCCACGCACAGCAGTGGCTTATTCAAAAAAGGTATCATACCACTGTTGTTTCTTTTCCTTGGCAAAAAGGGAATATTTTGTTCCTACAATTATAACTTCTAAATATTAAAAAGTGAGTAGTGAATTCTGATAGACATTTCTTCAAAAATCTGTCAAATTAGAATACATCTTACTACTAAAGTCATTTTGTGATTATAAGCAATAAACTTTTCTTCTTGCTTTTTTCTTTTCTTTTTCCTTATTTTTCTGTTCTTTCTTCTTTTCCTTCCTCCCTTCCTCCCTTCCTCCCTCCCTCCCTTCCTTTCTCTCCCCCCAAACCCCCAGACAGAGTTTCAGGACAACCAGGACTACACGAGAAACTCTGTACTTTTACTCTTTTATATACACAGCCTGCTTTCTCATAGAACCAGCCCAGGATCACCAGCCCAGGGATGGCACCACCCATAGTGGGCTTGTCCCTTCCCCAGAAATCACTAAATCAGAAAATGCTCCGTAGACTTGTCTACAGCCAGATACTATGAAGGCATTTCTCAATTGAGGCTCCCTCCTCTCTGATGACTCTAGCTTGTGTCAAGTTGCCACAAAACGAACCTGTACGACATCAGAGAACAACAAGAGTCAACAATCCTTGTCCTATAGTGGCAAACTTGTCTCTAAATTTGTATCTCCATATTCATAGATTAGGATAGCTCTGGAACATCATCAGAGAATTTTCTTTGTCTGGTGGGCAGTAGTTAAAACAGAAACTCATAACTGAATGCAGGGAATCTGTGTCTGCAGAGTGCTCAGCCACAAATGACACATCTAAGTTTTGCCTTTCCCTAAGGCTCAGGGCCATTGCAGAAGGGAAAGGTACAAACAGTATAAGTACCAGAAGTCAGAGAGGACCAGAGCAAATGATGTCTTCTGGACATGCTGTTTTGTCAGGACTGAGATGCTCATGAACTTGTAGCAGCTGTGCACAAGGCCTGCACAAGGCCTGTATCACATGGCAGCATAGCGGATGGAGAGGCTCTGGAACACCCCCATCCCTAGTCAAGGAGCTATGAAGAGTCAGTTTTCTTTAAGGGTTTGTTCCCTAGGTCAGTGGGTAGCCCCACACTAATGAGAGAACGGACAGCACAAATTGGACTTAGTGGGTTATATAAAAAAGGTGACATGAAGTCAAGAATGGATCAGTGGATGGAAATGGATCTGGTATGAGTTAGGGGAAGGGCTGGAGTCACCATGATTAAGAAGGTGTCATGTGCATGGATGGAATTCTCAAAAAGTAAACTAGTATCTAAAATATCTCTATTTTCATTGACTTTCCTTATAATAAAGGGAAGCCAACTTTAAACCTATTAACTATATCTATCTATCTATCTATCTATCTATCTATCTATCTATCTATCTATCTATCTATCTATCATTTCTGTGTATCTAGATGCATACAAATATATAATAATGCTATATATTTACATAGTATATGGGATCATCAGAGATGTTGTATAGAAAATAGAATAGGAGAATAGGATGTGATGGGTGAGGAAGGCTCTGTCCTTTAAGAAAGGACAGTTGTAGAGAAGTGGCTCACACACAAAGATGGATACTTCAGAGGTTTTGGGGCAAGTCAATTGTAGGAGGTAAGTATATGGGAGAAGTTGGGTGTTTAGTAGTGTTTGTTATGTAGGGTCAGGTTGGTTGTGTGTAATTCTAAGAGTCCTTTTCTGGTATGGGAAGCATCAAGGCGGGACTGTTACAAGGGAAGTGTGTGTCTGGCTTTCAGGCAGAAAGGGAAAGGGCGGGAGGGGTAGTATTTTCTGCACTTCCTGTTTCTCAATTGCCTTTGGTTCAAAAGACGTTTCATGCCAGTGTGTCATGTCTGGAGTTTATAGAATATGATTCCCTTCAGTTCCCATTATAAACAGAGAAGGTAGACTAGACTTCATTTAGAAAGTAAAATTGCCCAAAGCCCTGACAAGGAAAGGGAGAAGAGAGCCTGGGTGAAGGGAACAGAAATCATAAGGCAACAATGCCTTGGCATCACTCAGGAGGTAGGTCAGGGAGGAAAGGGAGGCTGGGTTTTACTAGAACTTTGCCTTAGGGGTTTTGGAGCATTGTAGGATTTCAGTCAAAGAATGTTAAGACTGACCTTTTAAAACATCACTGGCTGATAATACATTCTTGATATTGCTACTGAGCAATGTTACATGAGGATACATTTTGTATAGGTGGAGAGGCCATAAGTTAGTTCAATGTTTAGAAGTGAAATATATACAAGGGATTTCACGGTGAAATTGTTCTCCTCCTTGGGATACAAAATATCGATGCTATCTCAGAAATGTATTAATCCTAAAGGAGGCTTTAGGCTAGGAATCCTGTTTCTGCTGGAGCTTCTCGCACTGGGCAGGTGTGTGCTCTGTGACTTGAGCTGGGTGCCTCTTGGCAGATGAACTGTTTTTAAGGGGCAGGTATCTTGTATACACATGGTATATATGTTAATGTGATTCTCCACGGTCCCGATTCCTTGTGTGAACAACCCAGCTTCATTGCTCACCCCTATGTTACACTGTAAGCCAGCATCTGAAGCTATAAAAATAATTAACGAATGGCTTCTTTCTCAGGGGGTTCACCACCCAAGGGAAGTGTAACAGAGTCCTGGGTTACTTTTACTAGATGTCAGGAAACAGAAACATAGCTATCCTGCCAAATTTTCTTTGACTGAGCTACGATTACTGGTGTGTGTGTGTGTGTGTGTGTGTGTGTGTGTGTGTTTGTGTGTGCGCACGCGCTACAGGACACATTCAGGTCAGATGGTAACTTTTGGGTATCACTCTTTAACTTTCTACCTTTTTGGAGACAGGCTTTCTTCACTGCTGCATAACCAGTCTAACTGGCCTGGGAGTTTCAGGATATTCTGTCTCTACCTCCCAGTTATAGCACTGGCTTGTGGTACCACACACAGTTTTGTTCTTACACGGGTCCCAGTGATCCAAACTCAGGTTGTTGAGTCTGAGTGGCAAATGCTGTTATCCACTGAGTCATTGTGTATTGACTGATTTTTTCTCTTATCTTTATTCCTTCCCTTTCCTTTTTTTCCTTCATTTTTCTTTTAGAAAGTACTCCATATAATATAATATAATATAATATAATATAATATAATATAATATAATATAATATAATACAATATAAAATATATTGTAATATAATATACCTGTGAGATTTTTCTGAGAATGCCAAGGAGCATGATCTGTTAAAATATCTTCTCACACAGTACTTGGGATATTTATTCATTTTTGAGACAGTTCTCTGGTAGCCCAGGCTGATTCTCTACATCAAGCTGACCTAGAACTCCAGATCCTCATGAATGCTTGGATTCCAGGAGTGCTACACCAGGCCCTGCTGTACTTAACCTAGTATATGGTTAACGTGTAAATGGCAGGGGTAACTGACTTGGTATTTAGTGGCACCTGTCAACTGAACACACACACACACACACACACACACACACACACACACACAGGAAAAAAAACCCAGACCCTAGAATTTATGCTTGAGATTATTTAGAAAATATAGAAACACTTTCCTTTTAAAGTGGGTAGTTCTGCTATGAGGTTTATTTCATAGCTAGACTACACTTTTTAGTTCCAGCAACGGTAACGTAATATTTTTGTCACCTGGTAACTGTTTGGTGGCTTGTTGTCTGTCAGATTGGAATCATTAATCTGAGATCTACAAAACACACTGACCTCACCAAGAACTAACCGATACATTAATCACATGGCGAGTGGTAATTAATACCCTTGCTGCGCATCTCAGCAGATGCCAAGTGGTAATTGTGCCCAGAGACAGCCATTTGGTGGGTGGTCCGAAGGTGGTGTTCTTTTAAGATGAACTACATACTGCTAGGAAGTTTGCTTCCTAAACAAGCAAGGAAACTAAATACCCCCTGCTTTATGTGACTAGCATTACTTTATATCTTCGATAAGGCAAATCACCGTGGCTTAATTCCCTCAATGCACTTGCAACAGAGGTTTCCCACTGGGTACTTACTTTCTCTCTCCCCTCCTAATTTGGGCACCTCAAGACTGAATAAATATGCACTGGTGTTTTCAGATGTTGACTACCAAAGTTCCTGGCACTAGTTACTGTATTGCGTGCTCAGTAAATGAGTGATGGAAAAGGTCACGTGTGAACATGAAGTACCTACAAACTAACTATAATAAAGACATAAGCTTCTTACGTGCTTCCCAGATGCAGGCTGGCTGATGTTATACACTTGTCCTTGTCTAGCAATGTGATGCACAGAGAATGTGTTCAATAATATTTTATTCATTTTAATTAGCTAATTAGCTTCATATTTTATTTTATATATTAATTACATAATATACATTACATTTTACTACTCATATTAATTTTTAATTTTCTCATTCATTTTATTTCTCATTTATTTTATTTTAAATATATAAAATAAAATAAGTATAAAAATAAAAAATAAAATAAATACTTAAAAATCCCTCCCCATGTTTTCCTTTCATCCACTGCCATGCGCTATCCCTTACTTACTTCCATATCTTTCCTCACACCCTATCAAAATTTTGACTCCTTTTCTTTGATAATTATTGCTATATACACATATACACATACACATACAAGTGTGTACATGTAGATATATGACCTACTGAGTTTGTTTAATGTAGTTGTATGTATATGAGTTCAAGGCTGGTCACTTTGTAGTGTACACCCAACGAGGGAGCCCTTCCCTGAGAAAGGATAATTCTCTCACTGTCTGCATCACTCGTTGCCGTTGCCTATAGCTCTGTGTTTAGGGGTAGGACTCTGTGAGATTTCTTCCTTTTGCATTAGTGTGTCTACAGATGTTGTCACCCTTTGGGTCTTGTTGAGGCAGCCATATTGTTGAGGCTTCCTGAGGGTAGCTTTCTTGTCATTTCTAGCATAGACATAGACTTCCTGATCCTCTGATTTTCACAATCTTACTGTCCTCCTTTTTGTAATGTTCCCCGAGTTCCAGGTGCAGGGTTGTGTTGTAGATATATCTGCTGGGGTTGGGATCTCCAGGGTCCGTTAGTCTCTTCCTTTTGACCTATTGTGGTTTTCTGCAAGGGTTTCAGTTTGCTCTAAATAGAAGTTTCTCTGATGGTGGGAGAGAGCTGCATGTCAGATGGTTGGAGTGACATGTGCTCATGTTTGAATGTTTTATTTTGTTCCATGCCTGCTTTTGTGTCAGTACCATATTGTCTTTATTACTATAGCTCTGTATGCTAAGTTTTAAAATCTGGAATGGTAATTCATTTAGTATTTTACTTTTTAACTAAGATTGTTCGGTTATCCAAGGCCTTTTCTAGATGCACATTTTAGGATTTTTTTTTCTATAAGAAACTTTTCGAAGTGTTGAAGATAGGGTTTATCACAGAGTAAGGCAGAGTATTCTCAGGGGTAAGCATGGGCAAGGGACAGAGAGGCCATTGTGCCAACATACATTTTAGGTAGCCTTTATACCACCACTGGACTTCTTTTAGACTTTTAAAACGTATTTCATATTTATGTACAATGTATTTTGATGCCCTCTACCTATTACTCAATGGTCCAATTCATCCTTTTCTTGGACTATTTCCATGACATTCTCCTCCCAACTTCCTCTCTCTCTCTCTCTCTCTCTCTCTCTCTCTCTCTCTCTCTCTCTCTCTAACTTTTAATAACTTACTGAGTTCAATTAGGATATATTCATATGGTGTGTGGTCACTCATTGGTATGCGATTGACCTACTAGGGGATACGTCCTTGAAGAAAATTGTTTCTCTTTCTCTCAGCAACTATCAGTTGCCAATAACTCCTCAAATGCCTTTATGAGATTCTCCTCATCCATGCTGGGGTTTAAGGTAAGTATCTGGTTTTCTCTGGCCGTCTTCTCATATAGGTCCTGGGCAGGTAACTACAGCTGTTGCGAGTTTGCGGAGGCAATACCTTTCTTGTCATTTAGAGCAGAAGCTATCTCTCAGGAATCCTCCCTTACAACTGGCTCTTATAATCTTCTTCCTCCTTTTTATTTGCAGTGTTCTCTGAGCTCTCAGGAGCTCACATGGCTGTCATTTACATGTTGGTTGCTAATGACACCAAAGAGGAGTAAAATATATCTTTCTTCTAGCTTGTTCATGTAAAAAGAATGCACTAAATGTTTTATATAGTTTAGACCTTGGGCATCTTTCAAGGCCTATATATTAAAACTTGGTCTCTAGCCTGTGGCGACACTGGGAGGTGAAGCAGCTGTTAGAAGACATGGCTTCCTGGAAGGAAGTTTGATGAGTGGAGAATGCGCTTGGGTGAGATGGTGAGATGCCATTCTTTTCCTCCCTGCCACAGGCTTTCTTTCAGAATGTCTACCCAACCAAGGCAATCCAGCCAGAAAACCATGAAAAGAAAATCTTTGAAACTGTGAACCCAAACATCCCCCTTCTTTATAAGTTGATTATTGTAGCAAATTTGTCATGCTGATAGAATGTTGCTTTAAATAAGCCAATGCAGTTTCCCTTTTTGTCATCAGAAATGAAGATCATTTTACTGTTTTTTTTTTTTTCTAGTAAGAAAAGTTCTTAGCTATACTAGTATATCTGGGGTTAGGTGATGGTTAATGAGGTGATGGTTAACTATACTTGATTAACCTATCAATTAAAGCACTCTAAAAATGATGAATAACCAAGCTGCAAAGAAAGAGAGGCAGATGGAAGCACTGGGGACTTGCCTTTGAGACTTTGTGCCTTGTGCCTTTCTGACCTATTGCTTTCCTTGTTTGATATATCTATCAATTATTCATTTGTTTGGTTTCAGCTTCCCACTGAATAGGATCACCTCATTCTGCTGCTGCTTTGGTGTCTCTGTACAGTGTGTGGCCTCTCCTTCCTTTGCACATAATGTGTAAATAAGCCTGGGGCTTGGAAACCCCCTTTAGTAGGCAGACACCTCCCCCATGCTACGCTTTCCAATTGAATTTGGTTTAATTTTAGAATAAAAACGTATCTGCACTAATCAAATTTAGTAATTTATTTAAAATATGAAATGTGTATGTTCAAACTAGGTCATTACAGTCAATGACATCACCAGTTTTTGGTTTGTTTGCCTTTGGTGCTTGGGATTGAACCCCTAGGCTTTCTGCATCCTAAGCATCCAGTCTATCTCTGAGCCACATCACTGGCCCCATTTCATCAATTTAAAAATAGTCTTCCACAGCTATTCATTCACTGCTTTTTGTGTTTCTAAGCATTGAGCTAAGGCTACTCCCTTTGAGTTATAATACAGATCTCCTGTAATTTGGGCAATTTTATTCATTCATCAGGATTAAAGACAATTTTCTAATTATGAAATAAACAGTGCTTTGAAACATAGCAGACACAAAGGGCTATATTAATACCATAGCTGTGTGGTATGTCTAAACATTTTTATGACAGAAAGCACATATCTGTATTTTATGTAAGGAAGCAGTAAGCAGACCTGTTATTAAGCAGATGCAATTTGCTAATTTTCACTCTGAGGAGACGCCTTTCATAACACTCACGCCTAACATATATTTACCTTGGGTTCATTAGAAAGAAGAGCAGAAGTGCTCAAACTGACAGCCTGCGTTCCAGTGTTCTAATGAGTGGCCTTGGTGAATGGCCTCTCAAGCCACGAGCCACTTCCTGCTACATTTTTTTTTTCTTTTTTTGGATTGAAGCCTATCAGTTTGTGGAAATTGGCAGACCTGCCCGAAACGAGGGTTTTGAAGGCATTTTTTTTTTTTCAGGAGCAAAACCTAAAATTCTGATGGGAAACCCGAGAGGATTATAGTTAGTAATGCTAGGAAATAGCAGTGTTTGAATTGGATTAATGGTTGACAGAATGAGAAAGCTATCGGTCGGACAAATTACCATGTGGGAGGAAGTAGGAGGGGATGAGTCACTGGAATTTTACTTTCATAGTAGGCAGATTAGCTGAGGTAGAAAAAGTGTTACATATATGTAAGACCTTCTTAGATTTCTAATATGAAAGGCATAAGACAAGAGACTATAGAGTGCTTAGCCCCAAATGGGGCGCATATTTCCTTGTGGAAGAGAGGTGGGCAGAGTTTAAGAACCACAGAGGGCGGACCGCAACAGGAAAACCGGGTTTCCGGACCATCCAGGGCAGTCGCCCCTATGAACTATGGCGATCGTAAGAACATGCAGGAGACCTGTGCGAGCTCCCACCATGGAAAAGGGATGGAGCACGAGGAGTCATGCCGAGCTGAGGAGCTGGGGGCAAGAGAAAGCCCCGGGAAGAGGGGGAGTCAAGTGTTTTTAAGGATACAGTTCCTGATAGGTTGATTATAACCCTGTGGGTAGCCAAACATCCAAGAGTGTATGGATGTAAAACTGGAGTTATAAAAAACAAGAGTATACAATGTTTGAAGGGTTTGGAAGGGTATGGAAGGGAAGGTGAATATCATCAAAATATAATATATAAAATTCTCAGAGAATTAAAAGTAGATATTTATAGCTGTTTTAGTACAGTACCGAGATACAAGAAATCTCTGTTGAGTCAATGTGGGAATAACAATCCTCAGACGGAAAGAGATGGTTATCTTCATCTCGACACAGACAGCTATGAATTGTATAGAAAAGAAACCACTCCTGAAATAAATTGCTTAAAACAGAAAAGAAAATGACTTATTTGGATCCTCTTATAACCAATACTGCCAGGGCTTGGTTTCAAATGTATGGCACAATGTAGTGGCAAGTTGACTAAAGATACACATACGTTCATTTTATAATGATTTAAACGAAATTTCTGCATTTAAGATTTTTTTGTTCCATATTTTTTGTTGTTTAGAACACAGCCTCGAAGGGAAGGGCCATATTTGTGGGCCTGTCTAACAATTAAGAGTGACCACATGGAATGGGGGATGAAAGGGTTAAAGAAGAACAAATATTGAACACAGCTTTTCTATGAACAAACTGCAGGCAGCTGCTGCTTTGCAAGGTAAGCAAGGCTGCGCCCTGTGTCTCATAGCACTTACGGAAGACAGCTAAAAGGATGGAGAAGATCATGGAGGCAGTGTGTGTGTGTGTGTGTGTGTGTGTGTGACAGAGAAAGAGTGAGAATGTGTGTGTGTGTGAGAGAATGTATGTGTTTGTGTGTGTGAGTTTGTGTGAGTGTGTATGAGAGAGAAAGAATGAGAGAATGTGTGTGTGTGTGTGTGTGTGTGTGTGTGCGCGAGAGAAAGAATGTATGTTTGTGTGTATGAATGTGTGTGTGAGTTTGTCTGTGTGTGTAGAAAGAGAGAACTGTGAGTGGGCTGGAGATTCCTGGGGAATATTCTCACAGGTATTTCCTCTGGCTGATAGTCTCTGTGTTTACATTCTTGAGACAGTGTAAACAACAAACTCCATGTTGCAGAAAAGAGAGCAACACAGTTTAACTTTTATAGCGCAGAGTTGCACAGTGTGGTGGAGTACACCCCTGATCCTAGCAGCAAGAAGGCCAAAGTGAGAGGATAACTTTCCAGCTTGGGCTACATGAGATCCTGTCTCACCCTCCCTTGCTTTTCTCCCCTGAAAGAACGTGGCTCAGAAGACAAACACATCCTTTAAGCCCAGAAACCATCAGGCAGAAATTAGCTTTATAGTTAAACCAAAGTGAAAGAGACGGGGGAAAAGAAGATGCATTCCTCTTATCGAGAGCTGTGGGCCCGTGTACCAGAGGTTTTCCATGGAGCTCTCTGGCCCGGCCTGGTGTGAGGGTTCTCTGCTGTCTGCTTACTCGACTTGGTTATTCCATGCCACCCTGCACTGAGTCGGTTTGGGCTGGGCCCAGGAGAGGCCTACTAACCAGTGAGGAGTGTGGTTGAGTTTCAGGCGTTTGGGGAGAGCAGACCTCTTCCCAAGTGTTTCAGCTCTTAGGACAGAAGGCTCAGACAACAGAGTGGTTCTCGCACACCTTTGATCTTTCTGGATAGGATTCTTATATACAGTTTTGGGGTGGGTAAGGGTATGACAACAAGTACTTCTCATTGGTTTGGTCTGAGAGCTGTGGGGAAACCTTATTTGCATGTGGGAGGGCTTGATGTTGCTCCTACGGTGACTGATGGCCATATACCTCTGGTGTGTGTGTGTGTGTGGGGGGGGGGCTGTAGCTGCAACAGGAACTGGGATGGGGAGGAGCCCAGGAGGCATGGCTGAAAACCTTCTGTCCCATGTAGGTGGAAATTACTGCCTACCAGGTCACTGGAGTTCTAGACCTTTGGTCAATAGGGGACCAGGCTATGTATGTACACAGCCCACTGCCCCAGTTTTAGCTGAAAACAGGAACCTTTATCCCTAGAAGAAAGAAATCAGATAGGAACTGGGGATGAGGTATATCAAGGCCGGACCAATCACTCTTTTGTGTGTGAGCTAATAGATGGCTTTTTCTTCAAGTGTCACCAGAATCAGAAAAGGTGGTCTAGGGAGAAGGACCAGTTTGTTCATTAATGTCCCATGTATCTCTATATGAAAAAGCTTTCAAGGGCAGAAGCTCTGTGTATATTTGTTACCCTTCAGGGCCACAAATAACGGCTGAAGAAATAGATTTCGGATAAAATGATACTCTAAAAGGAAAGTGCCATCATTTTGGCAATGCAGTACTGCTCTTACTGTAGAGAGACTGTGCTTGAGAGACACACACTCATGGTCTTTCACTCTCTCTTCATTCATCGAGGGGAACTTCTTGGCTGCCATTTCTGGATGTCAAGGCTGCAGATACACTGGTCAGGACCCTGGGTAGAGAGAGATGCGTCAGAATGCGGCTCCTTTCAGAAAGGCTTCTCCGGAGGTCAGCACTCGGGCAAAAGGCTGTGTGTGATGTGTTTGGGAACACAAAGGTGAACAATTTATGGGATATATTATTTTCAAGTCATGAGTCTTAAGAGAAAGTTTTATTCACAAAAGATTATACAAAAAGGAAAACCCTCTTGAATATGCGTTTTATTTCTGGCTTCTTTTTTTTCTGTCTCATTCAAGACATTTTATTAAACATAGATCATCCTTTGATACTTTGAATGATATGTTTCACTCTTTTGGTGTGCTGAGATAAGAGTTAAGACTGATGTAAAAGATATCATTTATTTTATCTGAAAACCTCACTATCTTACTTGTTTCTAAATGGTTTTTTAGGATTTTGGAAATCATTAAGCTGCCTAGATAATATATAATGCAATGTACAGTTACGGTGTGGGGGGGGGGCACCTCATTTAAAATCCTCTACCCTTCCCAGTTTCCGAGGCTGTATTTTTTAATTTTTATTTTACTCCTTGAGGTAAGCAGTGATTGGCTAACAATTCATAAAACAAAAAACAAAAAAACAGTGCTCAATCATGTGACTTACTCCTCCTCTAACATATTGACATTAATATAGATTTAGCTTTCTGATAAATTGATGAGACTAGAAGTTGGACATCATAGCTGAGTTTTGAAGTGAGGTTGCGTGGAGGTGAACCACTGAAGAGGTCAAAGCAGAAGCCTTCTGTTGGTTGTTCAGAGATCGACATCACAGAGATGCTAAGAAGGAAGGCACATGAAACCCACCCCAGACATGGAAAGGGTTTGTTTATTTGTTTGCTCGAGTGAATTGAAGATCTTTCCTACACTTTCCTTAGGTGTAGTCTCTTATAAATGCCACAACTCTTAACGAATATGAGGAAGGCCGGAAAGGAATCATTGTTTGATTAAAAATAAACCTGATTTTGTAGGATGGCTTTCAAAAAAATTCGCCGTGTGTCTCTGAAAACATGACAGTTATTTACTAAAACTTGATAGACTTGAGGACTCTGTGATGGTCTTTCGTCATGTATTTTCTGCAAGCAGTTCTTCCTCTGCATTTGACAAATGAATACAAACATCTACAGATTGACATATTTTCCCAGAGCACTCAACAGTGGAGTTAATGATCTCTACTGGTGATTATTTCCCCTTTTGCTTGGCCTTAATCTAGAACATAATGAAACTCAACAGCAGACCTTTTTTTGAATGAATGGCAAGGCCAGTTTAAAGGCTGTGTCTGTCTGAAAGCCCCAGAGAGATGCCCTGTTTATAAAAGGTTTCCTTCCATTAGAGCTACCTGACCCTCATGTGACCTACATGTGGTCTCGCTTAGCCTTTATGTGCCACGGGATAGCATGCTTCAGCACGGCCAAGAATACCCAAGTCGCAAATCTCTGACTTGATAGCAAAACGCCCAATTATCTTGTCACCATTTCACACGACTGAGACAGAAACCGCACAAGGACAATGGTGATTTTCCACAAGATGGCAGCGGTCTTTGTGCACAGAACAGAATAAAGAATAGCACTCCCTGGGTCCCATACCAAATGTGACAAAATGCTGCCCTTGTCAGTTTAAGACTTGTGAAATCTGTGTCATGCTCATTTCCTCTGCCGCAGGCCCAGATCTCAAGAACAATTAGCCGTGTTTCCACCGCTGAGGAAAAAAGAGTCACATATATAGCATAGTGTTTCATAGAATATCTTTCTCTAAAGAGTCCCACGTATTTTGCAGCCCTTATTTAATTAACCTCACACTATGCCTCTGAGGGTGGAAAAGGGGATTACTGTATATCCGATTTATCACAGTGAATTTAAATAATTTGTTGATATCAGTCAGAAGGGGAAATGGCGGCACACGAATGAGACATTTGCTGAGGTTTGGTCCAAGGACCCCAATCGTTATGCTAAGTTGATTTTCTGTGGAGAGCGATATTTATAAATTCAGAGAGAAGATCCTATTTATATTTTATATTTACAACACAGTGATTTTCACATTTTAATTAGAGTGCTTAAGTACTTTAGTTCTCCGGGTTGTGATTTAAGAATACTGGGGAGGGTTTTTTTTTTTTTTTTTTTTTTTAAATGCAAGCTCCCAGGCTCCCATCTTTAGATAGTCTGCTTTCCCTGGTTTAAGAAAGGGCTTAAGCATTGAGTATTTTAAACATTTTAAACTCTGAGATGGCTCTGAGACAGGTGGCCCTCCCCACACTTTGAGCTGCTACTTTGTCACCCAGCAGAGATATACTGCTAAGAGAGAGAAACACCCAATTTGGGGAAGTCAAAGTCATCTAATTTCTTTGGAGAAAGATATTCAATATTACATTAAAAGCTTGAAATATCACACTTTTCTTCACTGTTTGAAGGGTAAATCCTTAGGTGTAAATTATTATGCTTTATTCATAAGTTTTATTTAAAAATCAGTTAACAAATTTCAGGCATAATTATTTTTAAATCACACTTTCAGAAGCATCACTAATGATTTTTGATTTTTCAAAAAAAGTTCTATGGTGTATGGCTTAAGGTAATTGGATTCTTAGCTCTCTAGTATTTTGATTTTAAGACTGTAAGAGACCCTAAGACTACTCAGGGGCCACTAAAATTTACTTCATTGCTAGAAGCATAAACTTCATCTTTTTTTCTGAAGTAAAAACCAGCACAAATCTTTGTATTTGCTTTTCCTTTTTGATTTCACTTGGACCTATGCCATGGTTTGAAAGTATTTCCCGTTTCATATATTGATAGCTTATCCCTAAGTACATATATTGGTGGTGCATAGACTTGGAGACTTTGGGAATGACTAGATTAAATCATTGGATATCAGGGTTAGATAAGATCAGACTCCAGGCTAGGCCTGGTGGGCCTTATCAAATAAGGAAGAGACTTGCCCCAGCAGAGCATAGAGCTGTGTCTGGAGGTAGGATTCCTTCTTGACACTAACCCTTAGTCTTCTCAGTCCTCTGCTGTGCCAAATGTGAAAGGTGATCCAGGAAGCTCTACAGGTCAAATGATAGGAGAAACTGGCCCCCTGCATGAAGGTCATGACTGAGTATGGCATGTGTTCTCTAACTAAAATTAGTCGTTTCATGTGGCCTACGAGTACAAATACATCAGTCACCGAGAGAAAATGGACGCCTTTGACACGAAGCTCCAGCCGATTAAGCTATAAGGAGACAGCAGAGTGAGAGGTGGGGTCCATCCATACCTTTGCACATTGTCTTAGAGTCTCTGGAGAAGTATTTATTGGCCAATGCGCCAGTGCAGCTCATCCAGAGAGGAGGGTGTTCTACCTCAAAATGAGGGATAATCTTTCCAGTCTATTCCTTCTTATTTTCCCCTCTTCCTCCATTCCTCTTATTTATTCATTTTATTTTATCTTTATTTTATTTTATTTTATGTTATGTTTTTGAGATAGGTTCTCCCTGTGTAACTCTGGCTGGCTTATAACTCACTATGTAGCTGGCCTCAAGATCTGCCTGCCTCTGTTTCCTGAGTGCTGGGATTAAAGGCATCTACTTCTACTTCTGATTTCTTCTATTTTTTTTTTTAAACATTTTTAATGGGAGGTCTAGCTGTATCCCAAGTGGGCCTGGAACTTTCTATCCTCCTGCCTCAGCTTTGGCCCCACCTGTATTTCTGATGCTCAGGGATTTTAAAGGAAACCCATTCATGTGTGTGAAGTCAGTTTTTTTTTTATGTTGTTGTTGTTGTTGTTTTTTGTTTTGTCTTTTCACACAAAAGTTTTGGGAAAACTCCATCCTGTTCTTTGTTTATTTGATTAATTCTTGGCTTTTAAAAGTGTGCATTTGGTGTTGTGTAAAAGTATTAGCTTCATTTCACATTAACATAAAGTAACTTCCAAAGCCTTATCAAGAGAACTGAAAGGATCTGGGCTTTTAAGCAATTGAACCAATTCTGCAAGTAACTGTGTGTGTATAACTGTGAAGATATGAAAATTAGTCCAACCCCTTTCCTACTATTGGCTTGCCTCTTCCAGCCTCACTATAAAGGTTTGTGCCTAGTCTTACTGTAGCTTGTTTTGTCATGTTTGGTGGCAATCCCTGGGAGGCCTGCTTTTTTTTTTTTTTTTTGTAAATAATTGCAAGAGGAGTGGATCTGGAAGAGAGGGGAGGTGAGAGGCGGGGAAACTGTAAATAATTGCAAGAGGAGTGGATCTGGAAGAGAGGGGAGGTGAGAGGCGGGGAAACTGAGGTTGATGTAATGTATAAGAGAAGAATTTTTTAAAAAAGAAAATGAGTCAATTAGTCAACTGCAACCTCAAGAATATTCTATAAAGAATGTTCTATATAATTACTTAATTATTTGCTTTCCCTTTCTTTGTCTGCTATGGGGGTTTCCTTTCAATAAACAACTTCTATTATATATATATATTTATATGTATATGCATGTATACACATGCATATATGTATATATAAATTTAGAAGTATTGGATTGAATGGAAAAACACTTGACATTCTTGGGATAAGGGCCATAAATTAAAATGTCTTTTATATTATATACTGTGAAGTACATGTATATCTGTGGCAATAGGTAGTTTACTTATTCCTCATTTGCTGTTATTTAAATTAGAAACTTCTCTCCAGAATAAAAATTCATTTACATCCCCTAGAGAAATGGGAGCATGGAAGCTAGCTTGTTTGCTTTGTCTTATAGGGTGATAATCTTTACCATGTGCACAAACATGATGCTCTCCTGATGTGAAAACATTGGTACTATGAGGCTCCCAGAATTCCCAGCCTTTAGAACTGTGAGCTACATAAACTTCTGCTTATTCTAAGTTATTTTATCTCAGCTATTTTTCTATAGCAATAGCAAGCAATCAGAGACAACAACTCCAAAGCTTTTACAAGACTTAAGTGAAATGGAAAATTTGGTGAAACCACAGAGTCAAAAGATGTCACATTCTGTAGACGATAGCATAAGACGATAATATGATTCTGTAGGGTTTTCAGACAAACACTAGGAGACTATGATGTGAGCTGTGTGAATCCTAACCCTTCACTGGCATTGGGCATGTTCTGAAGGTGGGTCTTGAAGGATGGCTGTTGGTACCTACCCTCTTCTCTCCCAGACTTGCATGGGGAGTCAGAGGCTCCTGCTTTACTCCACATCATGGTTTAAAGAGAAGGCAGACATGCAATGGGCTCTGATGATTTGACAACTACAATGAAGAGAAATATACTTTCTACCTTTAAACCTGGGACTACAAGAGAAGGCATAGCAAGCTCCTCTGACAGCAATTTTACCCCACTGAAGTTCATATGCTTGGCCTTTTCCCCACTGGACTATTTTTCCCCCATATTGATTGGATAAGTTCTGAATACATTGTAGCTGATACTTGCAAGGATGATGTGTGCTTGTATGAATCTTTGGTGTTTTCAGAAATTGCAAAGATACTCTTCTATTGGTTGACTGTTCTGCTTGTATGGCAGGCTCACCAACTGAGCTTTCACTCAGAACCTTCATTCTTCGTGCATGAACTAAGGAGCGTTTATTACCACTAGCTGAACAGGATTATGTTTGAGCTTTGAATTTATGTTTCAGGCATTAGGTTTAAAAGATTATGAGGAGAGCATAGGATATAAAATATCATTAGCTGATAAATGGATAAATTATGTATCATCTCTTGGTTTTATATTGACAAAAGACACAACCCATTTCTCATTGAAACTTTATGAATCCTTCAGTTAAGAACACTGAGAAATATAAAGACAACCTCCTTGAAATACTTTGTAAAGAATGCTCAGTAATGTTTCATGTGGCCTTTGATTTATGTTCTTATTAGCAGAACCTAAGAGCACAAGATTAGACTATCCAGACCAGTTTATTTCTCTAATGAATTTGTGTTTGTTTTTCACTATATGAAGGTTAAATGCTAGTTCAAACAGCTTTATTTTATGTGAGGAATGCTTTTAGTAGACTTTCTTTTTTTAAATGAGAACTTGGTTTATAGTATTATTTTTTAAATATCAGAAGGGAGTTTTGATATTAATACTGAAAAGATATTAATGTATTGAAGGTTGGTGAGGTCAGCTGACTACTAGAAGACAGATCTATTTGAAGATTTTTGTGGTGGTCTTTACTACTCCAGAGATTTACAGCTGATGAAAAATGGAGAAGTACATGACCCTACCCTGCTGTTGGACATGCTACCCAAGGATCATGACTGACAACTTGTCAACATCACTATTGCTTATTTAATAAATGTGCAGTACTACTTCAATAAACCTGGAATCATAAAATTTTAGAGAACAAACCTTAAATTACATCTCTTCATTATGGCTCGGGTGGATTATTTAATGATTTCTTGCCAAGTCTATGGCTAGAACTCAGTATTCTTAATTCAAAATGCAAGAGAAATTAGTGGAGAATGCAAGAATGATACTTTATCCATGTGAATAAAGAGTCATTATTAACAACTATGATGCACATATACCTTTTTACAGTTTCCAGAATTTCTATCACCTGAAAAATAACCATTAAATTTTTGTAGAAAAAATTTAATCCTAATCTAGGGTTTTTACCACACCTTTAGCCATTTAGTTCCTT
The DNA here is from genome assembly GCF_000001635.26 of Mus musculus. NCBI lineage: Eukaryota > Metazoa > Chordata > Mammalia > Rodentia > Muridae > Mus > Mus musculus. The sequence continues at coordinate 78,069,687 of NC_000068.7, forward strand.
AACAAAACACATACACAACCTTTATATTTATAATAAGCCTTAATTAGCACAAGAATTGGGCAGATATCTATCCTCTATGCTATTATGTCTATTTCCCAGCTAATAACCTCAGTATGTAATTTGCCATGCTTCATCTGGGCTGCTCTTAACTCCAATTAGCCAACCCACATGGCCATTATTTTATGATGCACCTAACCCATGATGGTTTTCTCATCTCTACTTCTTACTTCTCCCTCGTAGTCCCCCCACCCCCAGCTTCCGACCGCAAGCCTGGGAACCCTAAACCCCACCTATGTCCCTTTTGCCTAGCTATTGGACGTTGGCATCTTTACCAATTAGAAAGAACTTGGGGGCAAGATCACATAGTATCACTTGGGTCTACATGGGGACTATCTCATCTTTGGGACAACTGGGACTTGGGGGTCCTGAACCCCCATTACAATACATAGCAACAGACCAAACCTCTACACCAGAACATTAATAGGGTCAATTATAAATCTTAAGTAGTTTCTAGTAGCAATAACTTCTCAGAGTAACTTTTGCCAATTAGTTATGGAGAATAACAAGAAACCGATATTATATGATTTCTAAATTAGAGTAAAAGTAGAAACAAAGGAGTAGGCAAGTCCTATTCCAACAGATTGTCCTGAAGGGGACCAAAGCCTTTCATTATTTATTGCTTGCTTCACATCAATGTTACTGGCAACCTAATACTAATTTCTCAAGTTCTGTTAATTGATATTATGTTTTTTGAAGTGAAATAGAGATTCTGTGAAATAATCGAAAGTAATAGAAAACATCTATTCAATATGAAACTAAACAAAAACCAAGAGAAATCTCTCCATCTCTCAGCAGTTAGCCAACGTTTGCTATTTGTCAAAATGCCTTAAGTATTCAGGAAACCTCTAGGGAAATTATGAGAAATAAAACCCAACTAACTGTGTTGATTTTTACATTAAGGAGTTTAAAAACAATGTGTTATTTCATTCACATTAAGTGTTTCCTAATGTTTTCAACAATCATTTAAAAAATGTCCTGGTTGAAGGGATCCACCCCATAATCAGCATCCAAACGCTGACACCATTGCATACACTAGCAAGATTTTATCGAAAGGACCCAGATGTAGCTGTCTCTTGTGAGACTATGCCGGGGCCTAGCAAACACAGAAGTGGATGCTCACAGTCAGCTAATGGATGGATCACAGGGCTCCCAATGGAGGAGCTAGAGAAAGTACCCAAGGAGCTAAAGGGATCTGCAACCCTATAGGTGGAACAACATTATGAACTAACCAGTACCCCGGAGCTCTTGACTCTAGCTGCATATGTATCAAAAGATGTCCTAGTCGGCCATCACTGGAAAGAGAGGCCCATTGGACACGCAAACTTTATATGCCCCAGTACAGGGGAACGCCAGAGCCAAAAAGGGGGAGTGGGTGGGTAGGGGAGTGGGGGTGGGTGGGTATGGGGGACTTTTGGTATAGCATTGGAAATGTAAATGAGCTAAATACCTAATAAAAAATGGAAAAAAAATGTCCTGGTTGAGTATATTAGACATTTAAAATCCCTACCTGGTCCATGCACTCAACACTTTCAGCAATTCATAACTTAACTAGCATGACTTTGGTATAGATAGGGAATGAGGCAAACAAAAAAATCTTCATGACTTGCTTTTGAATTATTTATCAAAAATAAAAGTGACACACAGCCTTCAACACAGAAGAACCCTCTGCAGAGCCAGGACCAAAGCTCTTTTAGTGGATTGAGCAAATTCTGCAGTGAGTGTTGAGATCATGGACCAGGATGTGCCATGGCTGGGAGAGCAGAGAGAGTCAGGCACATTAGGGTGGATGGATGCACAGCTGGTAAGCCCAACACCTGACAAAGTGGATTTCAAAAAGAAAGCTTGCCAAGGTAGCAGGATTTTAAACAAAAGCAACATATAAAAAGGAGTTGTTTTTAGTTTTATTTTTTTACACCAACAGCAAACTTGATGAAAAGACATTAAGAAAATAATGCTATTTGCTATAGCCTCAAACTCATACCTAACTTTTATATGATCCAATGATTCCAAATATGTGGCCAAGGAAAATTAAATAAATCTGTTGAAAATGCATCTGCACTCTAGTGTACATTTTAGTATTATTCCTAACATCTACAAAGTAATCTGAAGTGAATAAATAGAACATATGTGTATTCGCAGCATACACACACACACACGTGTGTGTATGTGTGTATGTATTTGTACATATATATATATACATATATGTATATATGCATATATATGTGTATATATGAGAGTACTATTCAGCCACACAGAATATGAAATTATATTGTTTTCAACAATATGGATAAACTTACATAATATTATTTTCTTTTGTTGTTTTTGTTTTTGTTTTGTTTTGTTTTTTTGAGACAGGGTTTCTCTGAATCGCCCTGGCTGTCCTGGAACTCACTCTGTAGACCAGGCTGGCCTCGAACTCAGAAAGCCACCTACCTCTGCCTCCCAAGTGCTGGGATTAAAGGTGTGCACCACCATGCCCTGCTAGAATATTATTTTCTTAAGTGACATAAATCAGACACTAGAGATAATTATTTCATGACCTCACTCATTTGTTTAATATTTAGAAAGTTGACTTCATAAAAGCAGAGAATGAAGTGTATTGATCAGAGTTACACAGTATAGGAAGGAGATGGGGTAAGAATAGGTTGGTCAACAAGTATAAAGTTATGATTTAGATGGAATGGGGGGGAGAAGGTAGAGAAGACTAATGATTGATGACATAGCAAGCTTAAGACTAAACAAATGATACTTAAAACAATAAATCCCAAATATGCAACAATAACACACACACACACACATACACACACACACACACACACACACACGGACACATACACACAACAATTTATGTGGGAAAAACGGAACAAACAAGTTTGTATAACCTATTGCATAGTAGGTAAATTCAATAAACAATAATCTACTTTGTATTTTGAAACAGCCAGTAGAGAATTTCTAGTGTGTTCTTAAGATGATGGGTATCGTGGGAATCCTGAGTGGGTCATTACACAGTGTCTCTGTGTGTCAGAATGTCGCATTGTATCCCGTGAATCTGCACTGACATATACATTTGACAGGTTTTAAGGATTGGCAAGACTTGCATCAGTGCTGAGCATCTGCAAACGTTTCCTTTCTATGGTCTTTCCTGCCATTTCCTAAACAGTAGAGTACAACTATCTACATAGCACTCTTACTATATTAGGAATTGTAAGTAGTCCAGAGATGATTTTAAGTATGCAGGGGGGTGTGCATAGGTTTTATGCAAATGCTGTGCTATTTTGTATGAGAAATAAACATCTACCTCCTTTGGCACACTCAGGAAATCCTAGAGCCAGTCAATCCCCCGTGTATTCTGATGGATGTGTACTTTGATTTAACCTTGTTAGAAAAAATAATAACATATTTAAGCTTACTTTCACTTTAGGAATTTTCCATCACGTTAATATCTAAATTTTTATTCAAGTAAAAGGATTCTCTCATGTAATCCCAGGTGACATTTTCCTTATGGTCTATAAATAGAAAAATTTAAATTTCTCATCTTCAGTTTGGGGACATTAATTACTTGAAATTCTTTACCATTTCTGTGACTATTTTAGCTTATTACTATGGTAGCTATGTGCTCTAAATGTTAGCCTGCAAACACTAAACATTGCATAGATTTACTTTATTTTTCATCTTCTGATTGTCTGGGTATTCAATTCAGGAAACATGAGGCCAGAATTATAGACTCCTTATCGTTTAATACCAAATAAATGGATATGATATTTTCTATACATATATATTTATTTATCTTTTCCCAACTTGTCCCTCTTGGTGATCAAGGGACAACATGAAGATAATTTGAGGATCAAAAAGAATTTTTAGGGACAAGACTATTGCCTTCGGTCCTCAACAATCTATCTCCATGAGAAATGCCATACTATAGAGGTTTTAACGGGAATCAATGTCCAGTGGAAATGGTTGTGATTGAATTTTTGTTCTTTAAGTTAAATCATCAAAAACGGGTTCAACATTGAATCTGATATGCTTTCAAGTCAGTAAGTAATGCAGAAAGGAGTTCAGGCTACAGATTTGTTTTCAATCCAAGAGAAACAGCTGTTAGTCATCTCTTTGCAGCATTTGTCATAAAAGATGGAGTAGAATGTGATGGCTCCAATTTAGGTATGCCCAGTTGTTTGTTCACTAGGCAGTGACAGTGTTCATACTTAAAGGTATTTAAGATAGACCAGTGGTTCTTCACAGTTTAGGTAGTTTTCTCTCTATCTGCACTCCCACTTTTAGCACCAGAAGAATAGATTGAAACTATGAGGGTTATATATCTAAGTTCCCAACTCCTGTTAGAATAAGTCCTGCTGGTATGTGAATGTTAGCTGCTTTTTAATCACTATTATTGGAGATAAAAACCCAAGAGAGGGAAAAGGTTTGACTCACGCCTCAGAGGATTCAGGCTGTAGTCCTTGCCTATGTTGATTCTAGGCCCATGCTGGTGTAGAACACTTTAAGCCCAGGAGCATATGGCAGAGGCCACTAACTTCATCATAGACAGAACACAAAGGGGAGAGGGACAGCCAGAGACATAGCACCCAAGAGCCCAAGTCCCAGTGACATACCTATTCCGGTCATGTCCAACGATGAGTCTCCAGCACGTCCCAAAGTCATGCTACCAGTCAAGGACCAAGAACTCAGCACACAAGCTCATGGGGATATTTTGTACTCAAGCCATAATAGTGCCTTCATTCACACAGGGGAGTGAGTGGATGACTTTATGCAAATAACCAGCGACTGAGAAACTTAATTGACTTGAAAGAAAAGAAAAGAGGCATGGATACATTGACTAGTCAATATGAAACTTGTGATCAATTCTATGACGCCACAAAGTTGTGAGGAATTATGTGGAAATCACATTTGATCATAAAACACTATTTTCCAATCCTCAATCAATTCTAGCAGTGCACTGATTTCACTTTTTTTTTTTTTGGTGTTCTAATATAATAACTATGGCTTCCCCTTTACTACTCTAGGAAGTCAGGTATACTTGTATCAGATTTACGTGGATTTCCAGGACAATGCAGATGAGTGTCTCTTTTTCTCTTCCAACTTTTTCCTTTAATGGTTTTAAATTAAAGAGTTGATCCTTGCTTTTCATATCCCGTTTGAAGTCTCTGTTCAACATCTACCAACTTAGCTAATAAAACTCTGTGTCTCCTTACTTCCTAACACACTTCCTGTAGAAGCCACCCTTTAATGGGTACTTTGAAATCATGGAGACAGTCTGCAGCACACACATGCATCTCTTTCTTGTTCAATATGGCGGTAAGCAACAATAGCTGCTGACATTGGTGATCAGTAAGATTTAAAATAAAATGTTTGGCGATTAAGCCTACTTCTCTCTTGATTTAAATTCACTTGAAGAACAGGCACGAGTCACAGAATCAATAATTATTTTATGATAATGCTGAATAACAGACCTGCCACTACAATCAGATTTCCTGAGACCTGCCACACAAGTGTTTCCTGCAGTCAAACAAGAGACTGAAGGTCATCTTAAAGACTTAAGGTCAACATTAAATTGGTGATATGTCAGGATAACCAATGAAGTGTAGACACAGGACGTTGTTGGTTTCTATTGTGGCCTCTAAGAGAGAAGTCCTAGTGTGTTGGGAGCTGACTCCTAGCAGAAAGCGGCTATTATCTCTGCAGCCATCTCGGGCTATTTACTTACGAGTGGTACTTTTCCACCCTGACGAGAGACTTGTTTTCCTAGCATGATGTTTTTGCAAGAAGCCCACCACAGCTGAACATACTCTGATAACATCTTGTATTTCTCCTACTGGACTTGTGGTTAAGTGTCTCCAGCTGCACTACCCAGCTTGTGCTTATACACCCATAGTTGCCTTTCAATAAACAAAAATTGAGACTTGAGACTTGATCAGATAAACTAACTGTCTTGTCTCCATTCTTCAAGTCTCTTGCCCCTCCATCCCTACTCTCTCTCTCTTGTAGAACCCATTGACTGAACCACGGACTGGGTCATTAGTGAATAATCTCAACTGGGTATTTGGAGTGTTCCTACCATACACATGTGGAAGCCAGAGAACAGCTTTGTGGAGTTGGCTCTCTTCTTTTACCTCAGGGATTGAACTCTTACGTTGCTATATTTGCTTGGCAAACACCATTACCTGCTGAACCATCTCCTAGGCCACTTGTCTTTTTGAATCTTTATCATTCAGATAACTGATTCTTTCTCTTTGAGAAATGAAATTGAGAGAGCAAAGTATATTTTCAGTATTTCTAAAAGGGTAGCCATTCTTACCGCACAAGAGTCAGAACCTCAGGAGAGAGAGAGAGGTCATTATGATTTTAAGGGGACCTATGTACCTACCAGGTATTGTGCAAAGCACTTTACAGTTAAAATTGGAAGCCATATAGTAGCCCAACAAGCTATTTAAAAAGGCATCTAGCATTCCTTGTACTCAAATTTAATATTATCATGTTCCTTCCTTAGAATGAGTGTCACCTAACACATTTAATTCAAATGACGTTTCCTAAGATGTATCAATAGGATAGACTTCAGCTTGAGTTGGGCCATTCTTTTTTTTTCTTCTTCTTCTTGAAATAATTTTGCACTTTATTTTTTTATTAGATTATCAAGTATAATTTTCTTATGGCTTGTATTAGTCAGGGTTCTCTAGTGTCACAGAACTTATGGATAGTCTATGTAGTAAGGGGATTTGTTATGATGACTTACAGTCTGTAGTCCAACTCCCCAACAATGTCAGCTGTGAATGGAAAGTCTAAAGATGTAGTTGTTCAGTCCCACAAGGCTAGTAGATTCCAACAGATGTGCTGGCAAGTAAATGCAAGCAGGCAAAGAAGAGCAAATCTCCCTTCTTCCACTGTCTTTATGTGGGTCTCCAGTAGAAGGTGTGGCCCAGATTAAAGGTGTGTACCACCACACCTGGATCTAGGACTTGTTCTGTCCTTGACTGACCTTGAACTCAGAGATCTCATTGGAGTTGGGCCATTCTTTCCTGAGTGCTTTAATTTGTTCCATGCGTGATGATTGCCTTAGAAGTTGCTGTTATAAGTCAAATTATTTGAAAATAAAAGTATATTTGTCACCTGTTCTTATTATTTATATTATTTTAGAAATTAAGTTAAAGAATTTTTAGATAAGTTCAAAGTGGTGTTTCTTTGGCTAGACTCTCTTTAAATTATATACATACACACACATACACACATATATATATGCATTAATATATATTAAAGTATTAAAATAATAAATTGTGTGAAGAGATTTCTCAATATTTCAAAGTGGAGCTTAACTGGGTTTAGACACACAGTAGGCACTGCTAGCTGAAAGTGTAGATAAATTCAGGAAGGGCTTGGATATGATTTGGTAGATGGTTTATTGTATATGACAGTGAACAATAGCTGTAAAACTGTTCAATAAATCTGTTCATGACAGTAGAAACTGTTGAAAGTCTTGGTCATAGATCTTGAAATTGCAAAGATAGCATGCATTCTTCTTTCCTGAGGTGATTTCTTTCTATTTCATTTCAGTAATTGATTTGGTTTCATTTTGATCATCAATGCCACTATTGATACATTTCACACGCTGTGCCCTGAGAACCTTTAATTCCCCTCACTCATGATCTACTCATAGCCATTATTCTACACAGTTACTCTCATTTTACTCTTTACAAGCAAGTCATCAACACTCTGTAAAACATGGCGGTGTGCCGGGCTCGAAGGCTTGTCTGCCTTTATCTGATCTGATTGTATTCACTAAGATTACTGATCCCCGGTCCTCTTGCTGAGGAGACACACTGGAGACTTCATTCATTCCTTTTACTGGAGACCTCTTTTTTCCTATAGAGTAATTTAAAACAAATATAAAATCAATGTAAGAAAATTAAGTCATCATAATGCAATGCAAGTGGAGTATTTTGTTTGACTCGTAGCGTATTGATGAACAAGGCAATCTATTCATATTCTGGCACTCCTGTGATCCTTGGCAAGCATCATCAGTTTTATTTTATGGCAGTGGGGATGAAGATTAGAGGCCAATTAATTTACCTTGAGTTACATGGACTTTTCCTTCACCTGAGTGAGACAGACAGAAACACTGTGACTCCTCTGCTGCTTGGATCATCTTTCTTCATGATTTATGTCTACTTGAGAGATCATCTTCCGTACAGTGGCTCCAGAGGTTATTCCTAGGTTAATGTCCATCAAGTAACCATGTGTAAGTTATTATTGTAGAGCCTCATGATGTTTTATTAATCATGTTCTACAATGGTCATGAAGTTTTAAGTGCCCAAATATACTGCCATATGGACCAAGCATACATTGTACAGAATAATTGTGCATAATTCTTTTGGCTAATTTTATTTCTACGTAAGCAGAGCAATCACTGTGTTTGAATGGCCATGGGCAATACGGTGAGAAATGGCTAGGCATGCTGGTGGTATATACCTGTGATCCTAACCTCTGAGAGACATCGATCGATAGCAAGATTGGGAGTTCACAGCCAGCATAGGCTACACGAAGAGACCCTGTCTTAAAACAAAACAAGAAAATTGGTAGCTGTGGTATTTAGTGAGCACCATGTGATAGGACAGAGTGGCTTGCGCATCATACATTGCATTTAAATTGTGGGAAAATAAATAGGACGGTGGTTTCTATACTTAGAAATTTGGCTTCTGTCCTTCATTGCATTGCTAAACTTCCAGAAATTTAGAAGAGAAAAAAAATAAAAATAATCTTTTGAGAAGAAATCTGTTTTCAATCATATGTTGATTAATATTTTTATTTCAAAGGGGCAAATGCTTATTGAGTCTTTCAAAGTGTTTGTCCCCACCCCAATATTAGCCACAGTTTTTTTCTTTCTAGTCAGTGAGGAAATTCTTGGCATATTAATTTCTGTATATTCTAAATGACACAATGTCTTAGAAAGCTCTCCAATGACTTTTACTGAGTGAAATCGTTTCAGACCTTAGGATAATGATTATTTTGGAATTTAAGTGTAGAAATAGCCATTGTATGAACATTTGGGACAACTAAGTAGAGTTTTCACCAGGGTTTAGGATAAACTTGTATTTACACAAGAAATAAGTAATTGAGAAATAAATATCTATATTATTTCTACCTTGATTTTTTTTCTCCACCATACTGAAAACTCTTTGCACCAAGACAACATCAAATTCTGTTCCAAGATAAATACTTCTTCCCCAAATAATAGCAACTCCAAGCTAAAGCTCTGAACTAAAAAATTTAAACTACTAGGAGCAAGTCTTGGTTTTCTTTTCCTTGTCCAACTCCAACTGAATTAGATTCTATGTGAAGATGTCAATTTTTTCAAGATATAAAATATTTTAGGTAGCTATAAAGCAATAAGCTAACAAATGAAAAATGAGACCAAAATGAATTTTTATATAAAATGTCTTCCCATCAGTTATGCTAGCTGATAACTTGGAAACAGTATCTCCGGTACTACATGATTTAGTCTCAAGTATGCGTGGCAATAAATTCAACTCTAGCATCATCCTTCAGTCATATAAAATATTGAACAGAGTATCATTTTACACTGATATGTAGTGCACAATGTAGAAAGGAGAATGGCAATCCACGCTTATACTTCCTGACCCAGGGATCTGACAACGCAGCAGTTTAACTGGTTTATTGACAGTGTAGATTATTAGAGGTTAGAGTAGCTTACAGGGGATGCAGCTTTGCTTCTTTCATAATAGGTTAACTGAGGTGCTCTCTTGAAAGCCATTGAGCCTTTGTCCACACTGTGCAAAACATTACTATTAGATGGTCTTGTCTAAACATTTATGAGATGACTTCTTACTTGCAAGAATATTGGAATTCTAATTAGTTCACATGAGAAATTCTAGCATGTTTAAGTTCTGCTAAAATAAATGAGGCACTATAGTTGGGGAAGTATAATCAACCCAGGAAGTGGCATTGGGTTATTTTTCTTCAGTTCTTCCCTGTGTCCTTGGATGACTAACCCCCATTTACATCTTGGGCTATTTGTTTTCTTCAGGATCACTTGATTTAGGACAAGATGCATCACATTCATTTCCCTCTGTCCTTACAGTATTATAAGTAAAAATCTCACTGTCTTTCATCTCTTTTTTGTTTGTTTTTGATTTAAGGAACGATCAATCCAACGTATGTATTATTTTGCTTTTCCAGGAAAGTCTATGTATATCAAATATAATTAAACACTTTGCTTTTTGGTTAGTACAAACACTTTGAAGATAGGGTTTCATTTCATGCTTAGGGATATTGTATTTTCTTAGAAACCCCAAATCTTCATATGTTTCTCTGGAATATTTAGCAACTGAAATCTCCTTCATTTAAAGTGTCATGAACAACAGATGGTGCCCCTAAAAAGACTAGTTTCATATTCAAGCTATTTAACAATAAAGCAGTGTCCTTGAAATGTATTGTAAGTCAACTTAACACTTACGAATACTAAACAGAAAGCCCATAGCACCGGGTGCATAAGTGAAAGATAATAAATATTAATTTTTGCATTTCTGTAATTTTACTGTCACATCAGACTTACGCAGGCAGGGTGTGGTTGTACTAAGATCATACATTACCTACACGATTTGACACTGGGCAGCTACTTCCTGTGTGACTTCATAAGGTAGATTAGTCTTGGGGTCCTGTGGGATTCTCTCTTGAGTGCGTTCTCCGCACCAGCACTCAAGTGCTCAGCTCTCTATGACCTTTGCTGCATTCAACACAGAGCTTAGACGTTGCTTGTCTGCGGGATCCTGCCTGAAATGGCTGAATTAAAATATCTTTCCATTTGATCATTTCCATCATATTTGGCCATCTTGTTGGCTATACGAATACAGGACAGCTGTGGCTTCAAATACAGTTAAGTCTGGTATGGAGAAATGTGAGAGAATTTATGGAATTTATACAGATTTGCTGTACTGTTGCTATGCAAACATCTATATATTTTTTTAAACATGGTTCTTCTTTTCAAACCTTATGGCATTTTTCCCTCCTCCAGTTTCCATAGTTGTATTATTTCCTTCAGAATCTCTTCTAGGATGCTCGACACTGCTTCTTTCCCTTGGCCTCTAATCTAGCTCCTACATGTAAAGAAACAGGAGTGGAACAAGAACAAAAGAGAAAATCGGAGGTTATCTTGTTGTCTCAACCCCCTCCTTGACTCTGCCCCCTCCTGACACGCCTTTTCTTATGTCATTTTCCTTGTCATTTCCTATTTATCCTCCTTTCTTTTCATCTCCTTTTTTATTTTTTCTGAAAGAAATAAATCTGGTAATACTTTTCATTTCTTTTGTAATTATATACAATTTTTAATGTTGTTTTAACATTTTAGTGTGTTACGATCCTAGCCATCAAATCCAGCATGTCTTAAATAATAAATTTCTAGCCTTTAATTTTAAAAGGCATTTGATCCTAATTGTTTTACAATTTTTTAAAGTAGAAAATATATTACTACTGTTTTACTACTCTATCAATAGATCAATAATCAAAATATGTGTATGGGGTAGGAATGCACTGTAATGGCCATTTGATATGCATAGTTCTTACTCCTGTTTGCTTGTTCAAAATCTTGGTGCATAGCCTTACTTTTTGCTATGTTAAGTGCTCATAAAGGAAAAGCACATCTCCTTTATTTGTGTGCATGGATGTATCTGTCACATGTTCATGTGGCAGTCAGGGGACAACTTGGGTGAGTTGGTTACCTTTTTGACCACATGGATCTCCAGGATTAAAATTGGGTCTTAAGGCTTAGTGCCAAATGTCTTTACATGCTGAGAATCTTACCAGCCATGTTCATAGTAATTTTCTTGAAAATTAAATGAAGCCAATTCATGCATTTACAGCTACATGGCATTTTCTAAATCTGCCTCTGTTACATTTCAAATGATTACTGGCAAAACAAGGAAAATTTATTGGTTCTTTTGATTTATAATTTATTTAGCCTATTTAGTAAATTGTTTAATGAATGCAACCTAGTTTTAATTGGTTCCCTATTATTTTCCGATTGTTCAGCTATCATTTAGAAATTACACAAAATTTGTATGTGCTTGTTGGGATTCAGTATTTCATTTGTTGCTTTGCTGTCCAGTGTTGGGGAGCTATTGGTTCAAGACAGAGACGGCCTTATCAGTCATGGTGCAAAGTATATCACAATCAGTTATTCATAGACTATTCAGATGTTGCCAAGAATCCACAATCTCAGCTTTCACATTCTTTCCCTTTCTCCAACAAAACACAACCACAACATGAAGGACTGTATTAAAGGGTGGCAGTATTAGGAAGGTTGCCTGAGAAAGGCAGAGGGTGTAAGGTAGTGGTTCTCAACCTTCCTAATGCTATGACTTTAGTACAGTTCCTTGGGTTGTGGTGACTCCATGAAATGATTTTTATAACTACTTCATAACTATAATTTTGCCACTGTTATGAATTATAAAGCAATGTAAATACTTGATATGCAGTCCCTGTGAAAAGGCTATTTAACCCCTAAAAGGGTTGTGACCCACAGGTTGAGAACTACTGGTATAGAGCCTTTAGCACTGAGAAATGGGCTCTACAGCAACCCAGAGCTTTATTTTCTAAGTAATGGGGAAAAGAGGCTGAAGATAGGGAGACCTTCCAGAGAAAGTAGGGAAGACCAGCTCCCACCAAAGCAGAAAAGAAGGCAGCACACATATCTTCCCTAGGGGGACTGAGTATAGTCGGGCAACACTGGGGGAAGAAAGTACTGGGTAGAAGTGCAGAGTTGAGGGCCCATCCTGTGCCATATCAGTAAATATCCTCCTTTAATGTAAAAAACAAAAAAAAATCAAGGAACACACCCTGTACTTAAATTTCTTCTTTCTTTTCTCCTCTTTAGTTCTATACTATACTATAGGTAGATAATCTTTCTGAACTACATTTAAAAAATTAATTTTTTTCTGAACCAATTTCCTAAATTATTGTTTCTTTTAATCTGCAGTTCCCCAGTAACTTCTTCATTTACCCCACCCCTTTTAGAACTGCAGGATAATTTTTAAAATAGGAAAGCTCACATTCTGATTTGTCAGAGTTTTCTTCATATCATAATCATGACCTTCTTTTTTTTCTGTTGTCACTAAAATTCAGACTTAGGAAGTCTGATTAGAATTGGTCAGAACATTTTCACATGCTGGACTTCCTACGTGTATCCCATCAGGTAAATCTGGTCATCACATCTGTGTATTGCTTTGAAATTCCCAGATTCATGTAGCTTTTAGGTTGCTTTCTGTCTACTTTTGGAATATGGGCCTAGGTGTGAACCCAGGACACACACACACATTTCCTGGTTGACCTCAGCCACCCTCGTGGATTTCGCACCTACCTTACATCTACCTCTGAAAGAACTTCGAATGATTATTTTATGGGAGATGAAATAAACATGTCATTTAGGGTGCATTAAATCCAATAGAGTCTAGAGGTGAATGGCTGCATTTGCTGTATTTAAGCTGCTGTTCTCATGTAAGCTAACATATAATTCTGTTTCAGAATTGGAACATGAGCTGTTCTTTATTAGAGCATCTATCGCCACAGCTAAAGGAAAGAAAAATGTACACAGTCTTATCTTTCTGTTTCCCGAGTCTCTGCTTGAAATTGTAACCTGTGGCTGGGTCACCTGTCAGCACATCTATCTGACCTGGTGACATCTAAAACATTAGAAACTATGCCATGAGGAGCACCTACCTCTTTAATAATTTACAGCACACACTGAATAAGTAAAGGAGCAAAATGGAAAATCATTCCAAGCTCTCTTCCCTTGGAACTTTTATTTCTGGAGCACATACATTAGTGAAAAGGATGCTTGTTAAAACTATTGTTTTTATAGCCATATAAAGTTAAGTCATTGTTACTGAAGATAAGTGTTTGCGTTTCAACTTTACCCTAGTAGAGTGGCAGAGATGTTTGAGTACAAATATTCTAGTTATCATAGGCACAAAGTCAGGAAGAGACCTGATGCTCTTCTAGTAATTTCATACAGCGTTCCCAGAGTTATTTCAATCAGCATTACTTGGCTGGGTGAGCCCTTTTGTTTTGTGGCAGTCAGAATAACTTCAGTTATTATTTAAGTTCTCTTCTACTCTAATTCAATTTGTCCATAACAGGGTTGATAATTTCCTTTCTCTAGTCAGTCTGTTAGGTAATGTGGGCCTCATGGTGTCTGCTGTTCTCTTTGCCTGCACAAACTTAGCAGCATAAATAAATGAGCATAACTGTGCTTCCTGAAGACTTTATTTATAGATAGTAAAATGTCAATTTCTTTAATTTGCACGTTATTAATTACCATCTTCCTTCTGACTTTAAAAATGATTTTGAAATGTAAAAATCACGTAGGCTTTCAAGTCACAGTCAAGCTGTGTTTTTGGGACAGTGAAGTTTGCAAAACCAAGTTAAAATGATTATTAATAATGTATGTATGTATGTATGTATGTATGTATGTATGTATGTATGTATTTTATTGTACATCCCAATATCAGTTCCCCTCTTCTAGTTCCCCCGTCACATGCCTTCTCCCATCCACTCCTCTTCTCTGAGAAGAGTGAGGTGCCCCTTGGATATCACTCTACCCTGGTATTCAAGTCACTGAAGAAGTAGGCACATTCTCTTCCACTGAGGCCAGATAAGGCAGCCCAATTAGGGGGACAGGATCTATGGGCAGGCAACAGAGCCATGGATGGCCTCTGTTCCATTTCTTGGGTAACACACGTGAAGACCAAGCTGCATATCTGCTACATATGTACAGGGGTAGAGATCTAGGGCCAATTCAGCTCGTTCTTTGGTTGGTTCAGTCTCTGAGAACACCCAAGGGTCCAGGTGAGTTGACTCTGTTTATCTTCTTGTGGAGTCTCTATTCTTTTTGGTTCCCTCAATCCTTCCCCCAGCTCTTCCACAGGACTACCAGGCTCTTTCTAATGTTTGGCTGTTAGTCTCTGCATCTGTTTTCATTGGTTGCTATGTAGAGCCTCTCATAGAACAGTTATATAAGGACTCTATCTTCAAGTATAACAGAGTATCACTAATAGTGTCAGGGGTTGTTTTTTTGCCCATGGCGTGGGTCTCAAGTTGGGCCAATCATTAGTAGGGCATTCCCTCAGTCTCTGCTTCATCTTTGTCCCTGCACATCTTGTAGGTAGGATACATTTAGGGTGGAAGGTTTTGTGGGTGGGTTGCTGTCCTTATCGCTTCACTGGGATTGCTGACTAGTTATAGATGATGGGCACTTCAGGTTCCATATCCCCCACTGTTAGGCGTTTTCACTAGAGTCACCACCATAGACTCCCTGGGGCCTACCCCTCTTCCAGGCCTGTGGCACACCCTAGAGATGCCCCCCAATGCCAGTTTCCATTTTCTCTCATCTGTTCTCCCTGTGCCTGATCCCATACCCTGTTCTCCTCTCCATCCACTCTCCCACCAGGTTCTCTTCATCGGTGTAGCTCTGATACTTGTTTTATATCATCTTCTGAGAAAGATTCTCAGCTGCTTGTTTTTCCTTGTTAAGTTGAGAAGTGTTCTTTCGAGGTTTATAAAGAACTGTGTTGGAATTTTGATGGGCATTGCATTGAATATGTAGATTGCTTTTGATATATGCATTTTCACTATGTTAATTCTGCTGTCTATGAGCATGGGAGATCTTTCCATCTTTTGATATCTTCTTCAATTTACTTCTTCAGAGACTTGAAGTTCTTGTCATACAAATCTTTCACATGTTTGGGCAGAATTACACCAAGGTGTTTAATATCATTTGTGACTATTGTGACGGGTGTTTTCTCCCTATTTTCTTTCTCAACCTGTTTGTATAATACTTATTATACAAATTTATATTTATATAATACTAATTTCTTAGAGTTAATTTTGTATCCAGCTACTATATTGAAGGTTTTTTTTATCAGCTGTAGGAGTTCTCTGATAGGATTTTTGGGGTTACTTATGTATATTATCATATCATCTATGAATAGTGCTACTTTGACTTCTTCCTTTCCAATTTATACCTCCTTGATCTCCTTTAGTTGTCTTATTTCTCTAGCAAGGACTTTAAATAGTATATTGGCGAGATATGAAGAGAGTGGATAGCCTTATCTTGTTTCTGATTTTAGTGAAATTACTTTAAGTTTTTCTCTATTTAGGTTGATGTTGGCTATTGGCTGGCTGTATATTGCCTTTATTGTGTTTAGGTGTGCACTCAGTGTCCCTGTTCTCTCAAGACTTTTAACATGAAGGGGTGCTGGCTTTTGTCAAGGCTTTTCCAGCATCTAATGTAGTTTTTTCCTTTGAGTTTTTTTTTTTTTATATGAAGGATTACATTGATGGATTTTTATATATTGAAACACCCCTGCATCCCTGGTGTGACACCTACTTGATCACGGCATATGATGTCTTTAATACATTCTTGTTTGTGAGTATTTTATTGACTATATTTGCATCAATATTCATAAGAGAAATTGGTCTGAAGTTCTTTTTCCTTTTTGAGTCTTTGTGTGGTTTAGGTATCAGGGTGACTGTGGCCTCCTAGAATGAGTTTGGCAATGTTTCTTCTGTTTTTATTTTGTGGAATCATTTGAGGTATATTGGTGTTAGAATTTTTTGAAAGGCTGGTAGAATTCTGAGCTAAAAACCTTCTGGCCTTGTTTTGTTGTTGTTGTTGTTGTTGTTTTTTGTTTTTTGGGAGATGTTAATGAGTGCTTCTATTTTCTTAGGGATTTTAGGACTATTTAAATAGTTTAACTGATCTTGATATGACTTTGGTAAGTGGCATCTGCCTAGAAAATCATCCATTTCATTTAGATTTTTCAATTCTGTGGAGGATAGGCTTTTGAAGTAACACGTAATAATTTTTTGAATTTCCTCAGTGTCTGTTGCCAAGTTTCCCTTTTCATTTCTGATTTTGTTACTTCGGATTCTGTCTCTCTGCCTTTAAGTTAGTTAGTTTGGCGAAGGGTTTGTCTGACTTGTTGATTTTCTCAAAGAACCATTTCTTTTTTTGTTGATTCTTTGTATTGTTCTCTTTGTTTTTAATTGATTGATTTCAGCTCAGGGTTCGATTATTTCCTGCCATCTACATCTCGTGGGTGTATTTGCTTTTTTTCCTAGAGTTTTCAGTTATGCTTTTAAATTGTTAGTATGAGAACTTTTCAATTCTTTATGAAGGTACTTAGTGCTCTGAACTTTCCTCTTAGCCCTGCTTTCATTGTGTTCCATAAGTTAGGGTATGTATGCCTTTATTTCCATTGACTTCTAGAAAGTCTTTAATTCCTTTATTTCATTTCTTCCCTGACCCAGTGTTCATTGATTAGAGAGTTGTTCAGTTTCCATGAATATGTAGGTTTTATGTTGTTTCTGTTGTTTTTGAAGTTCAGCTTTAAATCCATGATGGTCTGATAGGATACAAGTTTTGCTGGATATAGAAATCTGGGCAGGTATCTGTGATTTTTTTTTTCATTTCCAAAATTTTTAAAAATTAGGTATTTTCTTCATTTACATTTCAAATACTATCCCAAAAGTCCCCTATACCCTTCCCTCCCCACCCCTTCCCTACCCATCCACTCCCACTTCTTGGCCCTGGCATTCCCCTGTACTGACACATATAAAGTTTGCAAGACCAAGGGGTCTCTCTCCCAATGAAATCAGGGAAACAACACCCTTCACAGTAGTCACAAATAATATAAAATAACTTGGCGTGACTCTAACTAAGGAAGTGAAAGATCTGTATGATAAGAACTTCAAGTCTCTGAAGAAAGAAATCAAAGAAGATCTCAGAAGATGGAAAGATCTCCCATGCTCATGGATTGGCAGGATCAGTATAGTAAAAATGGCTATCTTGTCAAAAATAATCTACAGGATAAGGTATCTGTGATCTTGTTAAGACTGTAAAACATTTGCCCAGGCCCCTCTGGCTTTTAAAGTCTCCATTGAGAAGTCTGGTGTAATTCTAATAGGCCTTTCTTTATATATTACTTGGCCCTTACACTTTGCAGCTTTTAATATTCTTTCTTTGTTCTGTACATTTATTGTTTGATTTTTGTTTTGTTTTGTTTTGTTTTGTTTTGTTTTGTTTTGTTTTTGAGACAGGGTTTCTCTGTATAGCCCTGGCTGTCCTGGAATTCACTCTGTAGACCAGGCTGGCCTTGAACTCAGAAATTCACCTTCCTCTGCCTCCCAAGGGCTGGGATTAAAGGCATCCACCACCATGCCTGGCTTAGTGTTTGATTTTTTAATATGGTGGGAGAATTTTTTTCCCACCCTTTTTGGTGTTTTGTAAGCGTCTTATACATTTATAGGCACCTCTTTATTTAGCTTAGAGAAATTTTCTTCCCTAACCTTTTTGTTGAAGGTATTTTTGGGCCCTTAAGTTGGGAGTCTTCTTCTTCTATTCCTATTATTCTTAGGTTTTGTCTTTTCACAGCATCTCAATTTTTTGGATGTTTTGTATTAGGAACGTTTTAGCTTTAGCATTTTCTTTGACTGACATAAGAATTTCTTCTGTCATACCTTCTACACTTGAGATTCTCTCTTCTGTCTCTTTTATTCTGTTGGTGATGTAGTTTCTGTTGGTATCTGTAGTTTCTGTTCTCTTTCCTAGGTTTTCCATCTGAGGATTGCCTCAATTTGTGTTTTCTTTATTGCTTCTAGTCTTAGGTCCTGAACAGTTTTATTCATTTCTTTCACCTGTTCAATTGTAATGTCCTGTATTTCTTTAAGGAATTTGTTTATTTCCTCTTTAAAGGCCTCTATCATCTTCATAAGATTACATTGAAGGTCGTTTTGTCTGATTCAGGTGTGTTAGGATATTCACAGATTGCTGTAGTAGGATAGCTGAGTTCTGGTGGTACCATATTGCTCTTTTTTTTAATTGTGTTTTTACATTGCCCTCTAGCAATCTGGTTATCTGTAGTGTAGGCAGGCCTGGTAGTTCCTAATGGGAGCAGGTCTCTTGGCTGCAGATGGAGCTGGTAATCCCTGATACAGCAGTCCTCTGGGATTGGAGTAGGGCTGGTTGTTTCTGGTGGCAGCAGATTTGCAGGGACGCAGGCAGAGCTGGTAGTCCCTGATGGCTTCAGGATGCAGATTGTTCCAGATAGTGGCAGGCCTCCAGGAATGCAGACAGAGTTGATGGTCTCTGATGATTGCAGGCTTCTGTTTGTCCTGGTAAGCAGCAGGCCTCCAGCAATGCAGGCAGATGTGTGGCCTGGGAAATAGAGAGCAGAGGAAGCAGGAAGGAGCTCCCTGTTGCTGGATTTGCCCAGAGGGGCCAGCAGACAGGGAATTGGGATAGGGGTCTCACAAGGTCCCTGATGGCTATAGGTGTCTGGGGTTGTGGTTAGAGGGTGGATGGTCATTAATCTTTATCTATCTTTCTCTCTGACTTTTTCTCTCTCTTCCTCCCCCACATAGATAATGCTGGTTTATTTTTGCAGCAAAATGGTGGCAATTTATTAAATTATTCATTTTTCCTCTAGAGATACAAATATGACCTTGTAGTATAAAAGAAATAATACATAAATGTGGCAATTAGCACAAATATCCTTATCAAGACAAATTATATTGTTTTACTTTCATATTTAACTATTAATTATAAAGGTCAAGTGCAAGGTTGAGTCATGTATCCTATAATAAGGTTTTGTTGCATGCTTGCTTATAAATATGGCTGCCTTAACCAATTAATAAAGCAACCAGTATCACAAGTTTTCTTCTATGAAATGTTATCCAGAGCAATTAGTTAATCATAAGATCTCATTTGTATTTTAAAAATAATGATCTAGACTCCTCTAATCTTTATTAGATTAAGTTAATACTTGGTGGAGGTGTCTTTCCAATAGCTATATTTATGACAAATAACCACGCAATTAATTTCTAATACTAAGCATAAATTGAGGTTGAGGGTTAAGCACGTAGTTCAATGGTCAAGTACTTTCTTAGAGTATTTGATGTGCTGGGTTCTACCCTCAGCACCACAAAACTGAATGAGCGAATAAATACGAAATAAAAAGCACAGCCACAAATCCACTGATGCTGTTCCCATGGAGGTGTACGGAGGTTGCACTCCTCTGCGATTGATATGCTGGACAAGGGCTTGTTTGGTCCCTCATAACCAACGAAGTGCAAAAGAAGCAACACTGAGATTTCAAGTCTAAGTCAGAAAGGGTTCCTTTTTTTGAGACAGGGTTTCTTTGTATAGCTCTGGCTGTCCTGGAACTCACTTTGTAGACCAGGCTAGCCTTGAACTCAGAAATCCACCTGCCTCTGCTTCCCAAGTGCTGGGATTAAAGGCGTGCGCCACCACGCCCGGCAGTTCCACTGTTTTGACTCTTCTGCATCACTTATTTTAAGGGACACTGACGCTAGAGAGGAAGCAGTGCTTTGAGTTTGCCATTCTGGCAATGTCCAAATGTGGAAGACTGGATAACAGGTAAATTTAAAGCAAGTTTATTGTTGTCTATTTGACTTTATTTGTCATGGATGCTAAGTCCAATTGAGTGCTCACATGACGTCCCTGATAAACTCTACCATTGCATCAGAATTTTAAGGGAAAATTGCCTAGCTGAACCATTCCTGAGTTTCTAACTCACAAAATTGTGAGCAGATACAATGGTGTTATTTGGGGATTCTGTGTTGCAATAGAACAGAATCCTTAGAGTAGAAGTAGAGCCAATGTATGTCTGTAATTCAGGATGTCTCAGTTTGAATTGCAGTTCTGTTGTTTATACTTGTCTAAGCTCAGCAAATTAGTCAATACCTATAAGTACATTTTTACTCATTTTAAGACTGGGATATTATCTGGACTTATTGAGTTGTGTAAGAATTAAAATCCATAGACATATGGAGTGCCTGATACATAATGGGCCCTCCAGACATGGTAGTTCTGACTGATGAACATGCACAGAAAATAAGGCATCATAGGCCCGTGGCTTGGACACACAAGCTCCCTGTTTGGCTTAGTGATCTGCTGCTGTTGTTTAAAAAGTATAAATAGCTTTTACACAAGGACATTTATACTTTCATTTGGCACCAACCTTTGCAAATTAGACCAATAATCCTACTTTGTGTAAATGTGTATGTGTGTATACATGTGTACATGAGTGTGTGTGAGTGAGTACATACCCATAAAATTATAATACAGTAAACTATTTTCTCCCTTCTTAGAGTTTTCCTGACTAACATCCAGGAATAGTTTGCAGAATTTAAATGCAATCAAGAAGATTGGTGAAGTGGTGTATTCTCCCATTTTCTTGTGTTAGCCATTCTGAAATGGCTTCCTTGGATAAATAGATTCAGCTCCTTTATGAGGCTATCCAAATACTTACAGGGACTTCAGTCATCCAAAGGCTTTACTGGGATGGGTGATCTGTTATCAAGATCACTCATGTGATTGCTATCAGGAAATCACAGCTCCTTCCTATGTAGATGTCTTGGAAAAGGGCAATAGGCATTCTCAAGCTGCTTCCCTGGAAATCCACAATGCCTCGGTGGTATAATCTGGGCACCAGCTATTGACCCAGTCCTTACATCCTGTGATTGTGAGCGAGAACTCCATGGCAACATGAGGGCTAGGAGCAAGGAGCCCAGGGGCCATTTGCAGAGTGGCCGCCTTCAGGTTGTCTTTGTTAGGTTTCTATTGCTGTAATAAAAGACCATGACTTAAAGCAACTTATAGAGGAAAAGGGTTATTTTGGCTTACATTTCCACATTATGCTCCATCACTGAGAGAAGTTAGGACAAAGACTCAAATAGGGCTGAAATTGAGAAGCAGGAGCTGATGCAAAGGTCATGAAGAAACATCGCTTATGGGCATTTTGAGAGTGAGGGCATACTCAGCCTGTTTTATTTTTTATTAGGTATTTTCTTTATTTACATTTCAAATGTTATCTTCTTTCCTAGTTTCCCTTCCTAAAACCCCCTATCCCTTCACCCCTCCCCCTGCTCACCAACCCACCCAAGAGCTGACAGGGATTGCAGCCCCATAGGAGGAACAACAATATGAACTAACCAGTATCTCCAGAGCTCAGCCTCCTTTATTATAGCATCCAGGAACACCACTTCAGTGCAACACCACCCACAGAGAGCTTGCTTTACCCCATCAGTCATCAATTGTTCACAGGCCAATTTGTGGGAGCATTTTCTCAATTGAGTTTCTCTCTTCCAAAATGTCCCTAGCTTGTGTCAAGTTGCTATAAAAACTAGGCAACACACAAGTCAAAAATGACAGAAAATATTTTAGTAATTTTAGAGATCTCTGAGGTTTCATAGAACATTTTGGTATTGGTTACAGTGGTCTTCCCTTTTAAATGTTGGTGTGTAAAAGTTAGCCAAAAATAACTTATTTAGACCTTTGGAGATAAATTATAAGAAAAGTGTTTGTGCTCATGTTCATGAATGTGTGTGGGTATACATGTATGAATAGAAAGACTGGAAGACAACTTGCATGCAATTTTCAGAATATGATTTACCTTCTTTAAGGTAAGGTCTGTTGCAGTCCCAAAGCTCACAATTGCCCTAGATTCAGTGGCCACAAGGCCTCAGGAATCTGCTCATCTCTGCCTCCTACACTTGCTACCACACATAACGTATCTATATGGGTTCTGAGGTTCAAAACCAGGTCCTTCTGCTTGTAAGTCAAACACTTTACGGACTGGACTATTCCAGCCCTTACAAGAAAGATTGTGTGTGTGTATGTGTGCACATGAATGCATGCATATGTGTGCATGCACACACGTGTGCAGAGCACTTGCATGCATGTGTTAAAGCCCATATGTACATGTGAAAATTGAAGCCAGAATTTAATGTTGAATGTCTTACTCTATGTTTCCCATTTTATTTAAATATCTTACATTTATATTTTGTTTATCTATTGACTGACCATTGACTGAGACATGGAGAGCAGAAGGCAATTCTTAGCAATTGTTTCTACTCTTCCATCTGCAGGGACCAAACTCAAGTTATCAGGCTTGGCAGCCTGGCATCTTACCAAATGAGCCCACCATCTTATTTTTGAGACAAGGTGTCGCAGTGAACCTGATGTTCACCAATTTAGAAAGATTTAACTAGCCAGAAAATATCTGAAACCCTCTTGTCTCTGCTTCTATAGAGGAGGTTTATTAATGGGCACCACCACACGTGGCTTTTTATATGGGCACGGGGATCTAAGCTAAGGTCCTTAGGCTTGCACAGAAAGCACTGTATCAAATAAATTTTCTTATACCTTAGAAAAAGTAAGAAAATCAGGCAAATGACTGTCTTTATTTCCTGCACTCATAAGTATGGAACTCGTGGATCTATGAATTCTTTAGTTCTACAAATGGTGAGCAGTGACTTTTGTTAGATTGTAAATATTGGGTCTGTTTCCCTAGTATTGATAGCAAATAAGACTAAACATACATTTCCTCAAGCAATTATCACTTCTTTATGATGAAAACATAAACTGTCCTTTCCTCTAACTTTAAAAATATGGTTCATATCATCATTGATGGGCAGCCAATTGCTTTAAAAGCCCTTCCTTTTTGCATCTAATTATAGCTCACTAATCACTATAAGTGTTTCCCTGAACACCATCCCCCCTTTCTTCTCTCTTGGGATTCTACTCTTAAGTTCTTTGGGATCCACATAAGTGACATTGTATTGTATTTGTTTTCCTACTGTTGGCTTATTTCACATAACACAATGATCTCCAGTTTTATTCATTCTATCACAAATGACAGGATTGTTATCATTTTACGACCAAATAACAGTCCAGTGTGTGTAGCACATTATTTTTAATCCACTTCATTTAGGTATTTCTTACGTTTTTTTCTTGGCTATTGAGAGAGACAGATTTACAACAAACAAGGGCCTGTAGGTGTCTCTTTGACAGATGAATTCCATATTTTTTGGGTGTACATCCTAGTAGTGAGATTGCTGGAATATATCATAATTTAATTTTAAGATTGTGAGGAGCCTCAATTCTATTTTCCACAACAGCTACATTAATGTATATGACTGCCAAGGATACAGATCTTCTTATGAAGGCTCTATTGAACACTCACCAGTATGCACAAGAAAGGTCTTATTTTAGAGAATAGTTCATAGTGGACTTGAAAGGGATACTATTTTAGCATCCAGTCTGGCAATCAGTTATTTTTTCCTTTTAAAAAAAGCCCTTAACTCTATGGCTCTTGGTAAGTTACTTAAGCAATTTGAAATTCCTTTAGTGGGTAAAATGATATTAAAGTTGTAGGCCTGTTGCAAAGATTAAATATACAACCTAATAAATCCCTCTAAAAATATTGTAGTTCCCCATTAAAAAGTTCCAGTTTCCGATTAAGAGGTGCAGAAATGTGCTTCCAGGGACTGGGATACAAAGAATTAGAGAACACTGGAAGTAAACAGCTTTATTAGCAATAGATAACAGCCTTGAATCTTTCTGTGTAGTTATACAATACTTGATTATAAAATACTTTCCCAAGAGGGATATTGTCCTTTTGACCTGCAGCATCTTGCTCTTAAGTGACTGCTTTGGGACAATTTCTTTGATATAGCAATATACTGTGTCGAATCCCATGTAAGAATTGACTCAAGATTGACCAGAAGGAAAATTGAAATTTCATCCTGGTTCCAATGTTGGTTATCCTTTTGCCTCTATTCTTCCCACCTGCAAATCTATCCAGGACCTTGCCCCTGCTTAACTTTCTCAGGGCAGTACTTAGATGTGCTCCATTCCCAGATATAAAACCTTTAGGTGCCTCATGTTATGTGTAAGAGAAAAGCTGCATCATTTAACAAGTGATCAAATGCCTCCAGCAATCTAGTTTCCCTTCTAGCTGTCACATAGTCTTATTTTGCCATGGCTCTTTAAAAACGGAGCTTTTTATAACGTTTATCTTTATTTATTGAAAATACATTTATCTCAGATAGACAAATTTTCAATTTCTTTGTGTGTGGGTGAAATTTTCTCAGCTTGTATGCTGCATTTTAATCATGCTTTTTTTTTATTTTAATCTTGTTCTTTGACAGTTTCATACATGTGTATAATATATTCGGATTTACCCTCTCTCTCTGTCTCCCTTTTAAAATTTCCCCTTTGTACTTATCAACTCGCTCCTGCATCCCTCGTATCTCTTCCATCCCCATTTCATGGCGTTTGGTTCTGTTCGGTGACCTATTGGTTTAATGAGGGCCATCAGTGTGTTCACTGGATTGGAGCTCTCCACTGGGGCCTGATAGTGTCACCAGTGGGTACAAAACTCTGACAGCAATGACTCCTTCTCTTCCCAAATCTATCCATAGCAAATACTTGAGCAAGGAGTACCTCCCTATCCCCAACCCTTCCTTGAGCCACACCTGAGGATGGGCTCATTCTTGTGCAGATGTGGTACAGCTATCCACAGCTGCTGTGAGTTCCTGAGTTCAACAGCTGTGTCCTGCCCAGAAGATGGTATCTAGCAATCCATAACCTATTCTGGCTATTAGGTCTGTTCTTATCTCCTGAACCTTAGAGGGGACTGCATAAATGTCTTATTTACAAAAAAAACCTGACCTTTACCCCCTCATTCTGTTATCTCTTTCCTTATCAGCTCAGCCTATCCAGTCCCAACCTAATTTTAAAGCCCTCTCTAGTTTTAATACAGACTTCCATATAACAGAGCCTTACAATAACTTGACTGTAACCAATGTACACAAATAAGTGTAAAACAGAATATGACTCTTGCCACAAGTATGGGTCAAATGCTAAGTGTATTGGATACATTTTTATTGCCATGATAAACATCCCAACCAAAGCAACTTATAGAAGATATTTAGACTTACAGTTTCAAAGGGCTAGAGTCTATGGTGGCAGCTGTGGCCAATATATCAAGTGGAGTAGCAAGCTGAAGGATTGCATCTTAAACTGATCACAGGCAGAGAGAACTAGCAAGGGCAAAAGTCTTCAAGCTCTCTACTTCCTCCAGCAAGGTCACAGCTTCCAAATCATCCAAACAAAGACACTGATGGGGAACCAAGTATTTAAATGTCTATGACCGGAAATTCAAACCATTGTAAAAGGGTAAAAAGAAAGGAAAGAAACTTCTTTAGGACTGTGCCTTCAGTAAAGATTTGTAGTTAATGCTAGAAAGGGTCCTTAAAAATTACTTTAGAGCTGGGCGTGGTGGCACATGCCTTTAATCCCAGCACTTGGGAGGCAGAGGCAGGCAGATTTCTGAGTTCAAGGCCAGCCTGGTCTACAAAGTGAGTTCCAGGACAGCCAGGGCTATACAGAGAAACCCTGTCTCGAAAAAACCAAACCAACCAACCAAACAAACAAACACACCCCAACTTTAGTATTTCTAAAGAGCTGAGAGACTAGTTTTAGTGGTGGGATTAGCTTAAGAAGCAGGTGAGACTTTGGATGGCATAGGGTGTTCTCATGAAGATACTCACTTTAGACAAAGGGTGAAATACAAATGAAATACTTTAGGGTATTTGATAAATTTGTATCCTGATTCTAGAGGATGTTATAAATGCCAAACGGAGATATATGAAGTTTAACTAGATTTCAAAAACATTAAGCTGACTGAAGAATGACAGATAACACGGAGAGTATTTGTAGAAGAGAGAAGCCCTGGAAGTTCTTCATTATGAGACAACTGGATCATTGGAAAAATTTAGTGAGGGCAGTTTTTAAAAATAATCACTTGCAGGAATAAAAATATTCTTAAGAGATACTCTGGTCCTGCCTTTACCTATTGGATATAGACTCCAAGAAATTGGAAATTTCCTAGGACTCTCATTCTGAGTTAACAATGTCTTTGTGTGTGGGTGAAATTTTCTCAGCTTTCTCAGATGTCAGTTAGCTTGTGACCCAGAAAGGACAGCCGCCTGACTACTTTTGTGAGAACTTAAGAGTTCAGACTGATAACCTGTTGGCACACACCTCGACCAAGGTTGTCTAGTGATGCACATGTTTGCCTTCTATTTAAATCTAATCTTAACGTTAGGACCCTGAAATGTAAACCTAAGGGGTGACTGAGTGTTTTTGATGATAAAGCAATTTCAAACGAGGGAGGGATAGGTGAAAAGATGACGCTCATGCTCAGAAGGCTTTGTGTATTTGTTATGACGTGGCTCTTGGGTCACATTGCTTGGATTCCTCTTGATCACCACAGTGACTGGGATCTTACTCTGGATGGCCCCTCCCCCCTTGGCTCTTTGTGCTTGGGATGCTATCTGAAGTAATTCAGATTGCACATACAGCCTATAGTGTAGAAGATGGGTAGCAGTTTTAGCTTGTTTAGAGGAAAATGCATTCTCAAGGGGTCAAAGGGATTAATTATTGTTCTGATGTATATTTTAGGCAGGCTTTATATAACTTGCAACATCTCCAGAGCAGACAACGTATGACGGGGGTTTCCAGACTAGGTGATTGATGGATGCATTTGAATCCACTCTTCAAAGTATACAATGGCATGCCCTTGTCCTTTGTCAGAAAATCTCTTGCTAGACAGAGAGTTTGTAAGGTTTAGAGATCTTATAACCTGGTTTGGATAGTTAACAACTAATACTTTCCAGGAGGTTCAGTATAACATGCTTCCTCCCAAGGCCAGGTTATACCCTTCTGACCAGCAATTTGCTTCCCAGTATTCTAGTTCATGGTTTTATGAATTGATGATTATGATGGAGGAGCATAACTGAAATGTCTTCAAATTCTCAAAATGTCTAAATAACTACCCAACATCAACAGGGTAGAGACTGACTTCTTTAACCCTGGGCCTCAATTTTATCATGTGCGGTGGGTTTAAAACAAGTGACAGATTCAGTGCAATCCCCATCAAAATTCCAACTCAATTCTTCAAGGAATTAGAAGGAGCAATTTGCAAATTCATCTGGAATAACAAGAAACCTAGGATAACAAAAACTCTTCTCAAGGATAAAAGAACCTCTGGTGGAATCACCATGCCTGACCTAAAGCTTTACTACAGAGCAATTGTGATTAAAACTGCATGGTACTGGTATAGAGAAGACCCAGAAATGAACCCACACACCTATGGTCACTTGATCTTTGACAAGGGAGCTAAAACCATCCAGTGGAAGAAAGACAGCATTTTCAACAATT
The DNA here is from genome assembly GCF_000001635.26 of Mus musculus. Classification (NCBI taxonomy): domain Eukaryota; kingdom Metazoa; phylum Chordata; class Mammalia; order Rodentia; family Muridae; genus Mus; species Mus musculus. The sequence goes on from NC_000068.7 coordinate 78,097,855, forward strand.
GGTGCTGGCACAACTGGTTGTTATCATGTAGAAGAATGCGAATCGATCCATACTTATCTCCTTGTACTAAGGTCAAATCTAAGTGGATCAAGGAACTTCACTTAAAACCAGAGACACTGAAACTTATAGAGGAGAAAGTGGGGAAAAGCCTTGAAGATATGGGCACAGGGGAAAAATTCCTGAACAGAACAGCAATGGCTTGTGCTGTAAGATCGAGAATTGACAAATGGGACCTAATGAAACTCCAAAGTTTCTGCAAGGCAAAAGACACCGTCAATAAGACAAAAAGACCACCAACAGATTGGGAAAGGATCTTTACCTATCCTAAATCAGATAGGGGACTAATATCCAACATATATAAAGAACTCAAGAAGGTGGACTTCAGAAAATCAAATAACCCCATTAAAAAATGGGGCTCAGAACTGAACAAAGAATTCTCACCTGAGGAATACCGAATGGTAGAGAAGCACCTGAAAAAATGTTCAACATCCTTAATCATCAGGGAAATGCAAATCAAAACAACCCTGAGATTCCACCTCACACCAGTCAGAATGGCTAAGATCAAAAATTCAGGTGACAGCAGATGCTGGCGAGGATGTGGAGAAAGAGGAACACTCCTCCATTGTTGGTGGGATTGCAGGCTTGCACAACCACTCTGGAAATCAGTCTGGCGGTTCCTCAGAAAATTGGACATAGTACTACCGGAGGATCCAGCAATACCTCTCCTGGGCATATATCCAGAAGATGCCCCAACTGGTAAGAAGGACACATGCTCCACTATGTTCATAGCAGCCTTATTTATAATAGCCAGAAGCTGGAAAGAACCCAGATGCCCCTCAACAGAGGAATGGATACAGAAAATGTGGTACATCTACACAATGGAGTACTACTCAGCTATTAAAAAGAATGAATTTATGAAATTCCTAGCCAAATGGATGGACCTGGAGGGCATCATCCTGAGTGAGGTAACACATTCACAAAGAAACTCACACAATATGTACTCACTGATAAGTGGATATTAGCCCAAAACCTAGGATACCCAAGATATAAGATACAATTTCCTAAACACATGAAACTCAAGAAAAATGAAGACTGAAGTGTGGACACTATGCCCCTCCTTAGAATTGGGAACAAAACACCCTTGGAAGGAGTTACAGAGACAAAGTTTGGAGCTGAGATGAAAGGATGGACCATGTAGAGACTGCCATATCCAGGGATCCACCCCATAATCAGCATCCAAATGCTGACACCATTGCATACACTAGCAAGATTTTATCGAAAAGACCCAGATGTAGCTGTCTCTTGTGAGACTATGCCGGGGCCTAGCAAACACAGAAGTGGATGCTCACAGTCAGCTAATGGATGGATCACAGGGCTCCCAATGGAGGAGCTAGAGAAAGTACCCAAGGAGCTAAAGGGATCTGCAACCCTATAGGCGGAACAACATAATGAACTAACCAGTACCCCGGAGCTCTTGACTCTAGCTGCATATGTATCAAAAGATGGCCTAGTCGGCCATCACTGGAAAGAGAGGCGCATTACCAGTACAGGGGAACACCAGGGCCAAAAAGGGGGAGTGGGTGGGTAGGGGAGTGGGGGTGGGTGGCTGTGGGGGACTTTTGGTATAGCATTGGAAATGTAAATGAGCTAAATACCTAATAAAAAATGGAAAAGAAAAAAAAAGAGAGAAAGTACCCAAGGAGTTAAAGGGATCTGCAACCCTATAGCTGGAACAACATTATGAACTAACCAGTACCCCGGAGCTCTTGACTCTAGCTGCATATGTATCAGAAGATGACCTAGTTGGCCATCACTGGAAAGAGAGGCCCATTGGATACGCAAACTGTATATGCCCCAGTACAGGGGAACGCCAGGGCCAAAAAAAATGGGAATGGGTGGGTAGGGAAGTGGGGGGGAGGGTATGGGGGACTTTTGGGATAGCATTGGAAATGTAATTGAGGAAAATATGTAATAAAAATATTAAAAAAATGAAGAAGATTAAAAACCAAAATCTAAAAAAAATGTGTAGGGGGAAAAGAAATGGTATCTTTTCCTTACCAATGGCAAGTTAATAACTGAAAAATACATCTATAACAAAATACAGATCAACATGAGAAAAGTACATATGAGGATACAGAGCCTTAAAAATTAAAGACACAGACATCCAAACAAAACTGCATTTTTATACTTTGCAGAAGTGTGATTGGAAGGCAGGGAGATATGATCTTGTGGTACTACACTGGGGGAAACACGTAGCATCTTTAGATTTTTCTTGGCCTCATGGCATAGACAGGGTGATTTTGAAACAGATGGTTTATGACCAATTTGGGGGGAGGAAAGTCAGAGAATTCTTTTATGAGAAGATTTCATGTGGTTTCATGATTTCCTTCAGCTAGAAGTATCTAGATGAGAAGGTCCTTTGGTTGAGGAATCCTGTGGTTGAGGGGTCCTCAACACTGACTGAACTTGTAGAGTGACACTCAGCATAGGAACTCATTTGCTGTCACTGCTATAAGGGAAAAAAAGGAAAGCAAAGTAGCTTGGTACTGAGAGTTTTCTTTCGGACACTGCAGTGCATTAAGAGAAGGGATAAGAGAGCTTACAGAGTTTAGTCTCTAGTTTAATGATGGAGTATTGACCTGTATGTTAATGTTCCAATAGATTCTTAGCCATACAGTAAATGTATGATTTAATTATGCCTAAATATTTTTGATTTAAATATTTTTGTATAGCTAAACACTATATATCTCCTTCAATAGACATAAAAAATTAATTGCTACAAGCACCTAAAATTTTCCAGAAGAAGGAACTGCCTAATGTTTATCAAGTGTTGGCCCTGGGTGAAGTCTGATGTGTATTTTATAATGTTATCTCACAATAGTTGCATCAGACAGGCATTTTATGATTAATTTTAAAAATGCAGAATAACAGCTCAAATATAATTCAGACATTCTTATTTCCCTGTTTAGAATTGGGATACAACAGAAATGTTAGAAAAATGCTTAAACTATTGGAAAAAAAGAGACTATGTATATTCAACATTATCTCATGTTTGAAGCAGTGAAAAGTCATAAAATTACAAAACCCCGACAGAGGAGGAAAACATAACTGTAGATGATAGAACTGACGCCTAAATCACAAAAAAGAATGGACAGAGGAAACTTTTATGTCAGAAAAATTTCCAACGTAGTTCTTCAAAATTTGATCTGTTAGATTCAGTCAACAAGTGCTAAAAAAATACAGGCACATGTCAAAGACATTGCTTTCTTTGGTGCCAGACCATGAGAATAAAGCAGATATTGCAGTGAAACAAGTATCAGAAAATTTCTGGGCTTACATGTAAGTTTGTGTTTACACTGTCCTGAGTCTAGTAAGGGTATAGTGGCAATCACTCTAGAACACCAACCTATATACCCTAATTCGAAAAGACTTTGAGATAGCCATATCATGTACAGAAGACAGTTTTTCACAGCACTCTTCCCCACTCTGCTAGTTTTATATGCTTGCTGTGACATCTCCCTATATTTTCCCTGACCTTTCATGGTGGTAGAATTAATATGGATGTCCCCTTAAGTCCAAGAACCCAGGTTGTTATTCTCAGGACTTTGACCAGTTCTGTACCTGTCCACTGATTGCTGTCTATTGCAAAAGAAACATCTTTGGCCAGGGGGTATCTTAATTATGAATTCACAGCAGCTGTGTTTACCTGCCCAAGATAACAGCCAAACTTCTGGTATATATGGGATAGATGATCTCCATGCCCCACCCCCTATGGGTAAGTGGATAGTTGCTGGAAGAGGGGATGTCATTGATCTTTGAGGATGCAGCCACTGGTAGGTTTCCCATGCTCTACTGGATGATTCTACATCCGTGCACATTAATTCCAGTTAGTGCTATGTGTGGATGGGTGTAGAGGTTATACAGGATCATATTTGACCATATACACATATGACATTCTCAAAGAATTAAAGATACTTTGGTGTGGGCCTCAGGATATAGCTCAGTTGGTAGAGTGCTTGCCTAACATACACAAAGTCATGGGATTGATCCTCATTACCATATTTGGGCATTGTAATGAGGCTCAGCACATGGCTGAAATCCCAACACTTAGGAGGTAAAAACAGGAGAATTAGAAGTTTGGATTCATCCTCAGTTACATAATGAGTTCAAGGTGTAATACAGAAGACTCTGTTTCAGTTAACAGAAAACAAAACAAAACAATAAAACCTCTTAGATGGGTTTAGCTCATGAATACATTGGTAATGTTTGTGCTTAGCATGTGGGATACTTTGTACTAAATTCCCAGTGCCAGAAACAAAGGAAAATAAATTTAAAATATCTACAGAACATTTTCTGTGAAAAATCTGAATGATCATCTGTCTAAGGTGTTGGAAAACTAGAGTTGAGAAAGACTTACTTGACACAGAATTAGCATAGTCTTTGAAGTTGTAAACAATGCAAAATCTGTGTAATAGGACAAAGCAAGGGCAACAATTTATATGTGCCCATGTCAGCAAAGATCCCACTCACAGTGCCAATCAAAATGAGTAAGAATATCCAGGAAAAAGTCCAAGAAATAAATAAGGATATATATAGGAAATGCTTAAACAACTTGCAAGAAAGTGGTAACAATATTTTTAAAGAACACCTTTTAGTAAGAAAAATCAGTGTTGTAAAATACAAGTTCATTATAAACTCAATCAAACTAAATAAAATAAATTGGAAGAGACAAGATAAACTTGTCTAGTTGATTCTTAAGTTCAATTTTAGTAATACTGGCATAAGCTATGTGAAAATATTTATTACCACAGTTAAACCTTATGTCATAGAAATGAAGATGATTTAAAGATACAAAGCTGTTTTCACAAATAAGACAGAAATTTTAATAGTTTCATAAGTAGTTCTTGACTAATTTGTCTATTCAATGATATAAAATTATCATAGAAACAAAAATAATTGTTGAAAATGTTAAATCAATAATAAATCTTAAGCTAGAAATATACTTGCAGTAGACACAATAAGCTGATAATTTTTGATTTATAAGGTACTTGTACAAATCAATAATATATATCTGTGTATATCTATATGTATATCAATATCAGCAGAAAGCAGTACAAAACATGAACTAGGCTTAGCAAACAAACTTGAAAGCAGAAGAGCAAAGACTAATCATGGTGTCATTGTAAGCTACATTCCAGTCACAAAGGAACAGTAGTCAAAACAAAGTACAGCATTGTCACCTATAATTATTTATCCTGAAAGGTTTAAAGGGTAGCAAGGTTTGACCATAAGCATTTGCTGAATGTGTCATGTGTTTATAAATGAAAACATTTCAGGGCAGGTGGGAGTGGAAGAAGGGATACAGGGACTAGAATCAGATCCTGTTTCATCCGCCCCAGTCTAAGGATCACAGAACAGCAGACTTTTAAGGTCTTTCAAGTGTGCTAGCTAAAAGTCTGAGAATAGAGGTCAGCAGGATTGGGGACTGTGAGGGATAATTTGCCCCCCCCCCCCTGATATTTTTCTCACCGTCCTTGGCCTTGCTTAGCTTTTCAATATGTTCTTCTCATGTATTCCCTCATTTTTATGTGGTACTGTCTCCATGCACATGTCTGCATCAGCGTTTTAATGTCATTTCTTTTATAAAGACCTGGTCATATTAGAATATGCTCATCCAAATTACCTGATATGGACTTGACAATTTGTGGAAATCTTATTAGTAGACAGAATCTGATTCATATGGTGAATGATAAGACACCAACTTCATCTGAGGAAGAGGGCACTGCTATCGTTTGAATATGAAATGTTCTCTACAGGGTCACAAATTGAGTGCCTGGTCTCCAGCTGGTGTAGGTACTACTGTGGGATGTCTGGGAAACTTTAGGACTTGGCTGGAGGAAGCAGGTATCTAGAACAAAGGAGGTGTGGCTTTGAAGTGTCCTGTCTTTCCTTCTGCTACCGCAGTGAAGCAAGGTAAACAACTGCTTCCATGTGATTGCCGCTAAAACAATGGATAGACTGACTTTCACTGAAACCTTTGAAACAATGAAGCAAAGTACATGTTTATTCCCTTAAATTGACTGACTCAGGCATTTGTCCCAGTGACAGGTAGACTAACACACTTTTCAACCCATGACAACTGGCAACATTTAAATATTTGTTTTGGTAACGCATATTGATGTATGAGGAAACAGACATTTTCCATAGACTCTAGGAATATCACTAGTCTCATTTAGAAGGCAATTTAGTCATGTATATGAACCTCCCATAAAGTGTTTATGGAAGTTCAAATGGACATTTCCTTTGTTCAGGTAATTGTACCTGTAGGAAACTTTTTTTAAATAGTATTATTTTTATTAGGTTTTTTTTTTTCATTTACATTCCCAATGCTAATCCCAAAAGTCCCCCATACCCTCCCCCCATACTCCCCTTCCTACCCAATCCCACTTCTTGGCCCTGGCATTCCCCGGCACTGAGGCATATAAAGTTTGCAAGACCAATGGGCCTCTCTTTCCACTGATGGCCAACTAGGCCATCTTCTGATACATATGCAGCTAGAGACACGAGCTCCGGGGGGTATTGGTTAGTTCATATTTTTGTTCCACCTATAGGTTTGCAGATCCCTTTAGGTCCTTGGGTACTTTCTCTAGCTCCTCCATTGGGGACCCTGTGATCCATCCAATAGCTGACTGTGAGCATCCAGTTCTGTGTTTGCTAGGCCCCGGCATAGCCTCACAAAGAGACAGCTATATCAGGGTACTTTCAGCAAAATCTTGCTAGTGTATGTAATGGTGTCAGCGTTTGGAGGCTGATTACCAGATGGATCCCTGGGTATGGCAGTCTCTAGATGGTTGTCTCAGATCAAAACTTTGTATCTCTAACTCCTTCCATGGGTGGTTTGTTCCCAATTCTAAGAAGGGGCAAAGTGTCCACACTTTGGTCTTCCTTCTTGAGTTTCATGAGTTTTGCAAATTGTATCTTATATCTTGGGTATTCTAAGTTTCTGGGCTAATATCCACTTATCAGTGAGTACATATCATGTGAGTTCTTTTGTGATTGGGTTACCTCACTCAGGATGATTACCTCCAGGTCCATCCATTTGTCTAGGAATTTCATAAATTCATTCTTTTTAATAGTTGAGTAGTACTCCATTGTGTAAATGTACCACATTTTCTGTATCCATTCCTCTGTTGAGGGGCATCTGGGTTCTTTCCAGCTTCTGGCTATTATAAATAAGGCTGCTATGAACATAGTAGAACATGTGTCCTTCTTACCGGTTGGAACATCTTCTGGATATAAGCCCAGGAGAGGTATTGCAGGATCCTCCAGTAGTACATGTCCAATTTTCTGAGGAACCGCCAGACTGATTTCCAGAGTCGTACAAGCTTGCAATCCCACCAACAATGGAAGAGTGTTCTTCTTTCTCCACATCCTCGCCAGCATCTGCTGTCACCTGAATTTTTGATCTTAGCCATTCTGACTAGTGTGAGGTGGAATCTCAAGGTTGTTTTGATTTGCATTTCCCTGATGATTAAGGATGTTGAACATTTTTTTTTTTTGAGGTATTTCTTAGCCATTCAGTATTCCTCAGTTGAGAATTCTTTGTTTAGCTCTGTACCCAACTTTCTAATAGGGTTATTTGATTTTCTGGAGTCCATCTTCTTGAGTTTTTTTTTTAATATATATTGGATATTAGTCCCCTATATGATTTAGGAATGGTAAAGATCCTTTCCAAATCTGTTGGTGGCCTTTTTGTCTTAGTGACAGTGTCTTTTGCCTTACAGAAGCTTTGAAGTTTTATGAGGTCCCATTTGTCGATTCTCAATCTTACAGCACAAGCCATTACTGTTCTGTTCAGGATTTTTTTCCCTGTGCCCATATCTTCGAGGATTTTCCCCACTTTCTCCTCTATAAGTTTCAGTGTCTCTGGTTTTATGTGGAGTTCCTTGATCCACTTAGAATTGAGCTTTGTACAAGGAGATACAAATGGATCAATTCAAGTTCTTCTACATGATAACCACCAGTTAAGTCAGCACCATTTGTTGAAAATGCTCTTTTTTTCCACTTGATGGTTTTAGCTTCCTTGTCAAAGATCAAGTGACCATAGGTGTGTGGGTTCATTTCTGGGTCTTCAATTCTATTCCATTGATCTACCTGTCTGTCATTGTACAGTACCATGCAGTTTTTATCACAATTGCTCTGTAGTACAGCTTGAGGTCAGGCATGGTGATTTCCCCAGAGGTTCTTTTATTGTTGAGAATAGTTTTTGCTATTCTAGGTTTTTTGTTATTCCAGATGAATTTGCAGATTGCCCTTTCTAATTCGTTGAAGAATTGAGTTGGAATTTTGATGGGGATTGCATTGAATCTGTAGATTGCTTTTGGCAAGATAGCCATTTTACTATATTGATCCTGCCAATCTATGAGCATGGGAGATCTTTCCATTTTCTGAGATCTTCTTTAATTTCTTTCTTCGGAGACTTAAAGTTCTTATCATACAGATCTTTCACTTCCTTAGTTATTGTCATGCCCAGGTGTTTTATTTGTGATTATTGAGAAGGGTGTTGTTTCCCTAATGCCTTTCTTTTTTGTTCCAGTCTATTTGGAGTTCTGTAGGCTTCTTTTATGTTCATGGGCATCTCTTTATTTAGGATTTGGAAGTTTTCTTCTATAATTTTGTTGAAGATTTTGCTGGCCCTTTAAGTTGAAAATCTTCATTCTCATCTACTCCTATTATCCGTAGGTTTGGTCTTCTCATTGTGTCCTGGATTTCCTGGATGTTTTGAGTTAGGATCTTTTTGCATTTTCCATTTTCTTTGATTGTTGTGTCGATGTTCTCTATGGAATATTCTGCACCTGAGATTCTCTCTTCCATCTCTTGTATTCTGTTGCTGATGCTCACATCTACGGTTCTAGATTTCTTTCCTAGGGTTTCTCCAGGGTTGCCTCACTTCGGGTTTTCTTTATTGTGTCTACTTCCCTTTTCAGGTCTAGTATGGTTTTGTTCATTTCCATCATCTGTTTGGCTGTGCTTTCCTGTTTTTCTTTAAGGACTTCTAACTGTTTGGTTGTATTTTCCTGTTTTTCTTTAAGGACTTGTGTAACTCTTTAGCAGTGTTCTCCTGTATTTCTTTAAGTGAGTTATTAAAGTCCTTCTTGATGTCCTCTACCATCATCATGAGATATGCTTTTAAATCTGGGTCTAGCTTTTTGGGTGTGTTGGGGTGCCCAGGACTCGGTGAGGTGGGAGTGCTGCATTCTGATGATGGTGAGTGGTCTTGGTTTCTGTTAGTAAGAATCTTATGTTTGCCTTTTGCCATCTGTAAATCTCTGGAATTAGTTGTTATAGTTGTCTCTGGTTAGAGCTTGTTCCTCTTGTGATTCTGTTAGCCTGTATCAGCAGACCTAGGAGACTAGCTCTCTCCTGAGTTTCAGTGGTTAGAGTACTCTCTGCAGGCAAGCTCTCCTCTTGCAGGGAAGGTGGACAGATATCTGGCGTATCAGACCTGCCTCCTGGCAGAAGATTAAGGCCCGAAACAGGGCCTGTCCCAGAAGCTGTTAGCTTCTGTAGTCCACACTCTCACCTACCAGAAACTTTTTAAAAAATACTATATATACAGGAGACATGCTTATTACAGCATTATTTGTAAAAGAAAGACAAAATAACTATGCCTATCAATTGTAGAAATGTAGGTTTACTATTCATGACCACCCCATCCCCACACATAAAACGCTATGTTTTATTTGTTTGTTCATTTTTTCATTTCTGGAACTTGGACTTAGGGTTTTGTGAGTGTGATGTAGTCTATTCATTAAGGAAATAGATTCAATGTATTAGGCAAAGATTGCCATGGATGGAAGATGTTATTTACATGATTATTTTGGTGAAAAAATGATAGATAATTGAACTATTCATATGATTTACTTCTTTTAAAAATATATAAGAAAACTGGCTGGGCTTTGTCTGGGGATGGAAATGGAGATTGTTAATGATATGGCTTCTAGTCATGGTCATCATTCGAACACTTTCTTCCTGGTTTCAATGTGAGAGAAGTCTTCCTATCATACTGACTATGATAAGAAGAACATTTTGTTGGCAAGAATCTTCCTTTAAGGATGGAGAGTTGTTGGTCTTGAAGAGGATTCTAGCTTGGCTCCCAGCACTCATGTTAAGTGGCTCACAACTACCTGTAAATTCAGCTTTAGGGGATCTGATACTCTCTTCTTGCTTCCATGGGTACACCCACTTCTCTCTCTCCCTCTTGCTCTCGATCTCGCCCCCCTTCCTCCCTCACACAGACACTCACATACAGAGTCATATAAATAAAAATAAATCCTAAGAAGAGATTATTCCTACAGAGGCATTCTCAGGAGCATTTGATGCTTGCTGGGGTAGGGTATCTTATAGTTTTATGCAAGCATGCTCTAAGGCATTATTTCATTCTTAGTTGTGGAAGAGAATGTGCTCATGTTGTAGACAGCTTCAGAAGCTTAAATCACAAGCAACATTAGAATTAGAAAGAGCTATACATATTATTTAGATGGTTACTGAGGAAGAAAGAAAACCATATTTTTTATTTTAGGATGAAATACAAAGACTAGAAAAAAATTCAGTATTGTATTGAAAGGCTGCTCTCTTTCTCAAGGTTGAACTGCCTGATGTAGGATCTGCCTTTATTTACTTTGTCCAGCCAGCATCAGCAGAGTTTGTTGGTTTCCTGTGGGGAAAATAACATCCATATAACCCCTCTCTGCTCACTTCTTTCCAAGCTGTCATTTGCAGGTTAGTTAAGAAACTGAGTACTTCCTGTTCACATAGTGGAAGGGAGTGCTTTAATAGCTTTACATTTAAATAAATTTCCAAGATATTATGCTAATCAGCCCTGAAGAAAAATTACTTCAGTAATGCAAAATATATGAAGTGTTTTGATGAAAGACTTGGGTCTATTCACACTCAAGAGAGACATTTCCTTTCACCAGTGGGCTGAAGGACAGGGAGTTAAAAATCGTGTTCTCTGTGAAACTACTTCATCGGTTGGCACTTGAGCCACCTCCCTTGCTTAACAGAGACTTTAAAAACTGTCTGAAATCATTTTTAGGTCTGGATGCTGTCCATGGCTAAGGTAGACACAATCACGTTTGCTCTCCAACTGCCAGATTTTTCAAATCTGTCAAAATAATTTTCTTGCACGGTCAGGTAATTCTGAGCCAGCTGCATAGTCCAAGGAGGCTGCACACATGAAGTTTTAGGAAAGTACATCTCAGAACATCAAGCATTTTTGCTGAACATATAATTTAAGTTGCTTTAAATAGACCCCTGGGAAAAGGACTTTCAAGTTCTTTATAGTTCTAAAAATCTGGAAAGACTTGGATAATTCAAGATGGCCAAAGAATAATGATGTCCTTTCTGTAAACAGTCACCACTGTTGGGTAATTCTGTCATCCTCTTCTGTCCTTATCTTTAATTTTATTTATGGCACCACCATGCATCCATTCATCTGTTTGGACAGCTTGCATAGACCTAGACTCCTTCCCTTCACCTCTGGTAATTATGAGTTTTATAAACTTTACCTTTAGTGTATTACATAAAATCATTTCTTTCTTCTTTGAAATGGGATGGGACTCCATATCTTTTTGTGGAACAATGATTGTAGGAAGATTCTGATTATGCAGAAGATTCTTTGGCTTTCACACTTTGTGATTCACATGGGTCATTAGTCACCACAGAAGGCATGTAAGATAAGTCCTATAACAGTCACTCAAGTGCTAACAAGGAATATACAATAAAGAGATTCAGTAGCTTTTTGAAGTCACATTGGTACAACTGAAAGCCAGATCTTATGTTGGTTGACTTTATAACTTGCTGATATATTGTTGAGACTAATCTTTTTGTTCTGCCATATGATGTGTGTGTGTGTGTGTGTGTGTGTGTGTGTGTGCATGTGTGTGTGTGCATATGTGTGTGTATGTATATGTGTGCATACCAGCATGTGTGTTTATGATTTGTGTCTGTGGGCTCTAAATCTTTTTAGTATAAATTCCATGTACAACCATTTACATTTCTCCTTTCCCTCACTGTCCTATACTTAAAAGGTAGCATCCTGTAATATTTGGTAATAGCTTATAATTAGTTAGAAGTCTTTGCTATGCAACTTCTAAGACAAAGACAAAGCTTTAACTTCCACTGAGAACCTCTTTTGTGAGAATTAAGATATGTGGGTAGAATTGTAAGCCATTTTATTCTCAGAAAACACAAAAAGAATCTGTGAACACAAGGTATTCATCTCTTCAAACATATGAAATTCAAATACAATTGCCTTGGCATTAAGCATTTCAATTTGTATGCAAAATGTCAGAGTTATATAATTTTTCTGTCAGAGTTGGCTGGATGTGCTCGCTGGCCTTTCTGATTTCTTCATGTACAAGCAGATGTACTTGTAAGGACAAATGCATCCTCTGATATATGGGAAACTTTATTAGCTGTTTGTAACAGGAAAAAAAATGTCTTGCCCAGCTTTGCCACATTTGTGAGACTGACTGTCACATTAGCTAAATGCAAGGCTACTTGCAATACGTCTGTCATCTTCCCAGTCTTCCTTGTTGTGATCCTGAATTTGTATTCCCGGGATTTACATACTGCTGCTGGGGCCATGGGTAAGTATTAGGAAATTATGCTAGCATCAAGTCGAACACATAATCACATCTAAGGATTGTCTTGTGACTACTACATCAAACCTTCCACATCCTTTTTGTTCTAGTAACATCACTCTGACAACAGCTATTAAACTGGAGGAGTGACAGATTTAGAGGTCTAAAGCCTGGGTTGGCTTGTGGAGCTCCACTTACTGGCATAATCCAGAGAAACCCATATCTTTAGGTGTCATTCATTTTTCCTGGAGAAAAATACAGAATAAACAAAAATAAGGGACTGGAGAGATGGCTCACAGGTTGAGCACAGACTGCTGTTACAAAGGCCTCGGCTCTGGGTCCCAACATTAGCCCTCATGTAGGGCAGCTCAAAAATGCCTGTAGTCCTAGCTCTAAAAGTCCGGATGCCTCTGGTAACTATGAGCACCTGCACTCATGTGCACATCCTGCACACAGGTGTATGTGTGTGCATGCATACACACACAATTAAAACACAGATCTTTAAAAGGGCATAAATACATAAAGATATTTGGAAATTGCAGGACTACATTGATTTGTGTTGGTGCTTTGATAAATCGCAGTATAAAATCATAGCAAGGACATAAGAAATAGGACAGGAGGTTAATTAAGAATAAGAGTAAAGTATAATAAGGATATACATCTACACTTATAAAATGACATGAAAATTTTTAAAATAAAGAAGAAATACTATATAGAATCACTAAGAGTTAAAGAAATGGAACAAGCCAGGAAATGTTTTTCAGAGTGTCGCAGAGTGGTGACCATCAATGATGAATGAATAAAGATTTGAAAGGAAGCTGTGAGGAGAAACACAAGCAGAGCATCCAGTTTTTCAAGTTCTCCAGCTAAGTGCTAAGGCTGAAACAGGAAGTCTGCGTGAGCCCAGCAGTGCTAGAGTAATGCGATCAATTTAGTAAGACTCTGCTTTCAAGAGAAAAGGAAAATAAAAATAATCTGGCAAGACCTTTGAGGGCAGTTTTAAGGACTCACTAAGGCCACCATTGCAGCCACTTATTCAGAATTGTACATGGGTAATCTCAGCCCGTGTTAACAGTCTTTCGGGTTAAGCTCCAGTGCAAACCTCTTTTGCTTTCGTAGATGACACATGGGTCAATTCTGTCAGCGGGCGATACAGTGATATAATTGCCATAATGGATATCAATCTGACCAGATGGTGTTAGACTCATTTTTAAATGTTAAACCCATTTTTAAAAACAAAACACTTGTGGGTGCCTTGGCTTTTTACTGCTGTGAACATACACCATGACCAAGGCAACTCTTATAAGGACAACATTTAACTGGGGTTGGCTTACAGGTTCAGAGGTTCAGTGCAGTCACACCAAGTCAGGGGTGTTGGAGCGTCCAGCTAAGCATGGGGAAGGAGGAGCTGAGAGCTCTACATCTTCCTCTGAAGGGCGGTAGGAAAAGACTGGCTTCCAGGAAGCTAGGATGAGGGTCTTAAAGCCCACACCCACAGTGACATGCCTACTCCAACAAGGCTACATTTCCAATTAGTGCCAGTCCCTGGGTCAAACATATTGAAGCTATGACTGTGGGGTTGCTATATTTGTGTCTCCACTTAAACTTGGGAGAAAATATCACATGCTATACAATTTAAGCATATTATAAATAATGTATAAAATATGTGATCATGTCCAGGAGTTGTTGACTAAGACAAAATGAACTCCAGGATTGTATGTATTTGTGTGTGTGTGTGTGCGCGCGTGCGTGCGCATGCATGTTTGTGCATGCATGTGTGTGCTTTTGGTTTTGTTTTGGTCTTACTGGTTTTCTTGCTTTCTGCTCATCTGTCTTGCTTTTCATTTTCTCTTATTTTTTGAGAGAGAGAAAAAGAGAGAGGAATTAACATGAAGTTGGGTAGATAGGAAGTTAGAGAGGATTTGTGTGGGGGGAGAGAATATAACCAAAATCTATATTATGAAAAAACTTTTAATAAATGTTTAAACAGATATAAGACATAAAATTATACAAAATTGTTTAAATAGTAAGTTGCAGTAAAGACAACAAATTACTAAATAAAAATGGAAAGAAATAGTGATTTAATAGTGATTATCTGAGGATATTTAATTCTTGTATTTTTCTTTGTTATAAACTTTTAAAAATAAAATTCCTACTTTTCAGAATACTGAAAAAATAAGTAGCTATTGCTATGTAAAGTCTATATTAAACAAAGTTGACTGAAATGCAAGATTAGGGGTAAGGGACACAGTAAAGACCAAGTAAGCTTTTATATGGAGGCTTATTAGTCTTTTCTTGTTTGTGCCAGTAGGCAGAACAATGGTGTCATCAAAGCATACCAGTGAGCAGCCAGTTGCCTTTCTGCCCTGTATTCTCATAGGCACTGCTTATGGGTCATTATTGAATGAGTATTTTAACTATTTCTTATTGTCTTGATCAGTGTTATATTACTCTGAAGAGATACCATGACCACAGCAACTCTTATAAAAGAAAGCATTTAATCGGGGTTTTGCTTACAGTTTCAGGGGTTACTCCATCATTATCATGGCAGGGAACATGGCAGGATGCAGGCAGATGGTAGCTGAGAGTTCTACATCTGGATCCACAGTAAGTAGGTAGAGAAAGAGAGTCACTAGGCCTGATTTGAGCTATTGTAACCTCAAAACCTAGCCCCAGAAACACACTTCCTCCAGTAAGGCCATACCTCCTAATCCCCGTCAAGTAGTGACACTCCCTAATGACCAAATATTCAAATATATGAGTTTATGGAGCCCATCCCCACTCAAATCACTTATATTTTTAGGAGCCAAATACTTACTTTTTTGGTTCTCCTTTGTGTTTTCAATTTATTTATTATAATGCAGGAGGTTGAACCTAGAGATTCACAGATCTATGGAAGTAGCCAATGCTAAGCTACACATCCAGCTGTGATCCATGGGACACTGTTTTCCTTTTATTGAACTATATGGTCCATTTAGCAGTCTGAATCTACTGCTTTAGAGTTATCATGGTGCTTCTTAAATATTTCTAGCAAGAGTTTTGTGGTTTGTCTCTGGGATGGGTTTTGGGAAACAGGTTGTTTGTTTGTTTGTTTGCTTTGAGACAGGGTTTCTCTATATAGCTTTGGCTGTCCTGGAACTCACTGTGTAGACCAGGCTGCCCTTGAACTCACAGATATCTGTCTGTCTCTGCCTCCCAAGTGCTGGAACTAAAGGCATGTGTCACCATACCTGGCTAAAATATGGATTTGCCCCTGATGACTCTGAGACTCAGGAACATTGGAGAATAACTTCTGCAACACTTGTCTCTTGTGCATGCTACATTGCGTGCTTGTCTTCACACTGATACTTGGAGTAGGAAATCTGTGACTTTAGTTTCTAAGTTAAATTCTCTAACTACAAGTGGCTTTCATGGCCAGATGAAGTCAGTCATGCTGAATAAGAAAAGCACATGAGTTCATTTCTTGGGGACCCTGAGGCCATTTTATTACCGGAGGAGGGTAAGCCAGGTTGTTGGATATATGGTATGATTAAGAAATGGTCATCTAGTTCTCCCATAAAGCAGCTAAGTGTATTTTATTTACAAATTTAGAAAATAAAGAAAGAAATCCTAGCAGCATTGTTTTCAATTTCTAAGAATGATATTTAAACATACATATATTATATCTTGTTATACATGTATACATGCACATATAATTTTAAGCATGAAGGCAAATTCCTTGAATGTAAGGGATTAAATACATTACAATCCATCAGCTATTGTGGACTTGCCTCACTAGTTGTGGATGACACAGATTAAAGTATTTCTTGGTGACGATTTGCGTGGGGACAGGGAGGTAGTATAGATCAACCTTATGGCTCTGTAAGACAATGTATTTAGATGTCCATGCAGGATACAGGCCTGACAGAGAGCCTTTACATTTGTTCTTCCCTGTTCCTTTCTTCAGTCTAAAGATGGTACCTTGACTTTGGTGGATTGCTGGACAGACACACATGCCAGAATATCTTCTCTTATCCCACCAGACACCATCATTTGGAAAACTTGAAATACCTATGAAAATGTTCTTACTTGAACCTAGATTACACTACAAGGGTTATAGAAATCTTTTCACCCCCCCCCCCACACACACACATTTTTCCTGTGTTCTTCACAAGAATGACCTGAAGATAAATAGGATAGCATCTTGAGTTAATTTAAGGCAGGAAAATGGCACGTTATAACTCTATTAATATTAGTGTTCTTTTTGACACAGCTAGCCTAGCAACGTAGCAATATCAGCACAATGTGAACGACTCCTGCCTTTACATTCTCCCGGATGGCTTTGTTCCTAAAGCCACACTGAGCATATGTGATTTAATACAAACACAAATGTTTGCTTTAGCTGTGCCCAAGACTTGTTATAACAGTCTTTGAAAAGTGAATTGTTTTGCCGAGTGAAGACTTAAACTGCAAACTGATAATTAATAATTCAGGCATGTTAGGATTTTTTTTTTTTTTGGTCTTAGCTCTAAGACACTTTACATTTATTTGATAACTGAGTGAGAGTTGCCTTTAAGTAAACAAATTAAGTTATACATTTTGATATTCTGAGTATGCCAGAGGCTCTTGAAAGTCTGTGAATGGTTCATTCATTTTCTGTGTTGACAATCATACCTGGAACTGTAGGAAGCAGCATAAACTCAGAAGTGAGAAATTCTACCAGGAGCACAACGCACCTTTATTTTTATTACTTTCCAGAATGCATCATAAGTCTTTATCTGTCATAATTGTACCTGTCACCATATGTGTTTATTCCATGTGCATCTTCTGTGACCACACCCATACGTCCCATACATACAAGATTAAATATGAATTTCTTTTCTTGTCTATACTGAGCTTCAATTCTGAGATAATCTCATGGGTTGGGGTTTAATAAACAGAGTTTAGGGAAAATATTGTGTGGTGATTAATGAATATACAATTGAGAGAGCCTGTTAGTGTCAGAAAATTGTCAACTTCTATTTATATCTCATTGAAATTTAGAGGTGTGTTATGTTTTCAAGGTATTGCATACTCATTATAATTTGTTCTATATTGAATTCGAACAATGCAATTGTAGTGCATGATTAAATATTTCATGTATATTATACATGTATAACATATCTACAGATTCTAAGGAATGTGTTCTGTGAGTTCAAAGCATAGTTAAAATTTCTACAGTCCTTTCTGTACTTAGAGTCTTCATCTATAGATCAGCAAACTATAGGTCAAAGACATTTAGACAAAAACTATATCTATACTGTATATATATAGACAATGTTTTTGGCACAATTCCCTAAATAATACAGTAAACCAACTAATTAATTATACTGTATTTGGTATAAGTTATATAGAGATGGTTCAGAACTCATGTCAGCATACTGAGGTTTTATAAAAATGCCATAGCATCTTAAATAAGAGGCTTGAGTGTCTACTGACAGGCACCTATAGCATCTTATAAAAGAGACTTGAGAGTCTACCGACAGCCATCCTTGGGAAACGTGAAACCAGGATGCTGTACACCAAGGGCTCACTGTATCCCGCTCTATGTTTTTCAAAAGATGATTTGTTTTTATAAAATATTTAGCTCTGCAATTAGTTTCTGAGGTCAGGTGACATATTCCAAACCCAAAGTAATAATTGTTTAAAAGGCCAGCCTGGTCTACAAAGTGAGTCCCAGGACAGCCAGGGCTGTACAGAGAAACCCTGTCTTGAACCACCCCTCCACAAAAAAAAAAACCCAAAACCAAAACTAACCAACCAACCAAACAAACCCCCCAAAACCCAAAAACAACCATACTTGATAAAAAGCATTCCTTAGAAATAGAGAAAGTATAAAAAGACTTAAAAGCATACTACTTGGACTTATATCCAGGTATTATTACATTTAGAAGATGTTTCTTCCTTTGCTATATATATCTGTATACAGTATCGTGTAACATTCTGGAAAGGCAAAAAGTAAAACTATGTAAAGTAGCAAATTTGGGGAAAAATCACCTGCCTCTATATTGACATCTTTTCTTCCCTATTAAAATATGCATGGTATGCTTAAGAGCATACTCCACTCATGTCAAGGCTGAAAGCACACACGATGTTCTCTGTAAATGGAAGAGAAGTCCTTGGAAAAGGAGCATTAGTGGATTTATCCCAAATCCTTTCTCACATCTCAAGAGTGAGCTGTATGTCTACTAAATCTGGATTCTTTTTTTTTTAAATTGGGTATTTATTTCATTTACATTTCCAATGCTATCCCAAAAGTCTCCCACACGCTCCCCCACCCACTCCCCCACCCTCCCACACCCACTTCTTGGCCCTGGCGTTCCCCTGTACTGAGGCATATAAAATTTGCACAACCAATGGGCCTCTCTTTCCACTGATGGCCAAATAGGCCATCTTCTGATTCATATGCAGCT
This sequence comes from Mus musculus, assembly GCF_000001635.26. Classification (NCBI taxonomy): domain Eukaryota; kingdom Metazoa; phylum Chordata; class Mammalia; order Rodentia; family Muridae; genus Mus; species Mus musculus. The sequence goes on from NC_000068.7 coordinate 78,116,933, forward strand.
AGAGACTCGAGCTCCGGGGGGGTATTGGTTAGTTCATATTTTTGTTCCACCTATAGGATTGCAGATCCCTTCAGCTTCTTGGGTACTTTCTCTAGCTCCTCCATTGGGGGCCCTGTGATCCATCCAATAGCTGACTGTGAGCATCCACTTCTGTGTTTGCCAGGCCCCGGCATAGTCTCACAAGAGACAGCCATATCTGGATCTGGATTCTTACCTCAAAGTCTCTTCTCACAGGAGGGTGGCCGCTGAATTAGGCATTGGTTCCCAGGAGGGAGTATTTTGGTAACACTGGGTCCATGTACATACTGCTCCTAGGCTGATCTCTCCCACCCCAAACTTTCACTTCACTCATTTCTATGTCTTCTGCTGTTCTATTTTAGCTTATTTTAAAATTAGCCTTAAAAACAACAGATTTTTCTCAAGTTTGAATTGACCTGAAAACTTCCTCTTTTTTGGATTGCTTTTATAGTGCTTGATAATGCTATGGAGGCTGCTGGGGGAGAAAAACCATCAGTGCTATTACCTAGCAGTGAACCCTGCATGGTACAATCCTGACCTGCTAGTCAAGAGGCAAGATTGTGTTCACTGGTGCAATAGCAGAACAAAGATTATGGGGCTAGCCAAATATGCTTGTATTAGGTTTAAGTCCTCTTCCGAGGTTTAAAAAAAAATCAAGCCTAGCATCATAAATATGGTAAAACAAACAAACAAACAAACATAGCTTGGGAAGTCAGAAGCCCTTGGGAGAACCAACTACTGTTGGTTTGATAAACAGACATGTCATCAAAAATGCCTTCTAAATATTTATGTTTATACACAGAAGTTAGTACTTCTCTCTGTATTGCCCTGAGATGGCTCCCTCTTAATGGGTCAGCAGTTAAGAGACTCATAACTGATCAGGGTGCTGAGGATAAGTGACTCCTGACCACTCAGCTCAACATCTTTTCCATTTCTCAAGGCTCAGGGAACACTGGGAAAGAGGAGGTGTCAGAGTGTTATGAGATGCTAGTTTCTGGACATGACATGGTCCTTGTACTCATGAACTCTCTGCAGCTATGGTTACTTGCATAAGACCTAGATAAAGTCAGATCAGCACTATCAGTTCGCTTTCCAACATGCAGAGCTAGTTTTGTGTAGTGGGCTACAAAATAAAACAAATAACATAAAGATAGGAGAGGATGATGTTGAAGATGTCAGGAGGGAATGTGAGGGTGATGTGAGAGTGGATATGATTGAGATACCTTGCTTATATGTATGAAATTGTCAACAAATAAAAATGAGATATTCTATTAACAACAACAAAAATTAACAGAGTTTCCTTTTGGTATTTTCTTAACATTTAGTTTGGATTGATTCACTCTCTTTGTCCCTGCTTTTAGCCGTCATTCCTCTGGTACCCACCCCTACTGTGCCCTTCCACTCCTGGTATTTCTCCTTGAACATTCACATCACAAGGGACCTATTACATCCCCTACCCTTCTCCTTCATTAAGCCCTGAGCATATGCCCAAAGGAATCTGTATCCAACCAAAGAAATATCTTTACATCCATTGGCGACTGCTGTTGTATTTGTTTATAATATGCAGTATATGGAATCAGCTTAGATGTCCTCAACAGATAGGTGGACGATGAATATGTAGTACATATACACAAGGGATTTGACTCAGGTATAAAGTAAAGTTACAAAATTTACAGGAAGATGGAGTGGAACTAGAAAAGGTTATGTCAAGTAAACTAACCCAAGCTGAGAAGGAAGAACACTGAAATTTTTTACTCATACACAGATTGAAGCTTTTATTTGAAAAATACATTGGAACTAGAAGGGGGCGCATGGACCCCAGCTTCCTCTGTGGAGGCAGATCCTGACCTCCTCTCCTCTCCTCTCTCAGGGTGTGTACTCTCCTGGGTCTTCACGCTCTGCTCTCTTGACAGACTACACTTGATTGTAGCTGCCTGCTTGACTGTTCAGCCACCAGCCAGAGGCTCTGAGGAAACAGAAATTACATCTGTTTTCTGCTTTTCATTGTACACCCAGCTCCTTACTAGTGCATAGTAGGTGATCAAAATATGCATGGGTTACATCAGTAAGCCCAGCCTTCCATATGTCACTTCTGCTGTGTGGGGACTGATCTCACTTTGCACTCACTTCAGAGGACTCTTCTTTGTGATGATTATGTCTCCTCAATCTGTGATCTGCAGATAAAGAATTATTGTTGAAGTCATTCCTTTGTGTGAGAAGCCTTTATTGTTAAATATCCTACGTCTCGCCGAGGAGTCTTGTTAATATTATTTGATGGCACTGAATGCGTTATGAATAGAAGCTAGGATGAGAGGTCATTTAGTTTTATGTTATGACATTAAGGATTTCTTAAAAAACAAAACCAGACATCTCAGGAAAGATTTTATGCGTTTTCAGCTTTCTGAAACCTTGAAAAGTAGATAATTTACCCTTATCTTCTCAGTGCCTAGCATCCATTGGGAGCTTGACAAATATTTCAAACAGAACAATTGAGATGGCTGTTTTTGATGTATGTGAACAGTAGTTGGTGTCTAGCATTTATTAAACACTCGCTAAGCTCTCAGTTACTTGATGGTGTGGGAGGCTCCAGGAAAGGCAGTGAAGAAAGGAGATATTTTGTGTGACAGACACCAACAATGATAACTGCCTGACAATTTCTATCCTGGCTTCCTGGTCTTGCATGGTCCCATCTGATAAGGTGTGTGTGTGTGTGTGTGTGTGTGTGTGTGTGTGTGAGTATTTATGTATGCATGTATTTGTAGTAAGGGTTTCTATTCTTGCACAAAACATCATGACCAAGTAGCAAGTTGGGGAGGAAAGGGTTTATTCAGCTTGCACTTCCACATTGATATTCACCAAAGGAAGTCAGGACAAGAACTCACACAGGTTAGGAATTTTGAGGCAAGAGTGGAAGAGCAGAAGCCGTGGAGGAATGCTGCTTACTGGCTGGTTTCCCCTGGCTTGCTCATCATGCTTTCTTATAGAACCCAAGACTGCTAGCCCAGGGATGGCACCACCAAATGGGCCCTCCCCACTTGATCTCTAATTAAGAAAATGCCTTGTAGCTGTATCTCATAGAGGCATTTCCTCAAGGAAGGCTCCTTTCTCTGTGATAACTTTAGCTTGTGTCAAGTTGACACACTAAACCAGTATCCTACTCTATAATGTTGCCTTTTGTTTTCTTCCACTGGTTTCACATAGTATCTGATGCAAAAATGTAAAGAAATGAAGAAAAGAGTGAAAATTGGAAGAACAACAAAAGGAAATATGAGTAGGCTGAAATCCCAGGTTTCTGTAAAGATTAATAAATATTAGCGATAGCATCACCAACAGATTAATTCACCCATTTTTCACTTAAAATTTTTTTTAGATATTTTCTTTATCTACATTTCAAATGTTATTCCTTTTCCTACTTTCCCCTCTGAAAATCCCCTATCGCCTCCTCCTTCCCCCTGTTCCACAACCCACCCACTCCTATTCCTGGTCCTGGCAGTCCCCTATATGGGGACATAGAACCTTCACAGGACCAAGGGCCTCTCCTTCCATTCATTACCGAGTAGGTCATCATCTGCTACATATATAGCTAGAGTCACAAGTTCCACCATGTATTTTCTATGATTGGTGGTATAGTTCCAAGGAGCTCTGGGGGTACTGGTTAGTTCATACTGATGTACCTCCTATGGGGCTTCAGACACCTTCAGCTCGCTGGGTACTTACTCTGGCTCCTTCATTGGGGACCTTGTGCTCAGTCCAGTGGATGACTGTGAGCATCTACTTCTGTACTTGCCAGGCACTGGAGAGCCTCACAGGAGACAACTATATCAGGCTCCTGTCAGCAGGGTCTTGTTGGTCTCTGCCTAGTGTCTGAGTTTGGTGGTTGTTTATAGGATGGATCCCCGGGTGGGGCAGTCTCTGGATGGTCCTTCCTCCTGTCTTAGCTTTGAACTTTGTCTCTGTAACTCCTTCCATGGGCATTTTGTTCCCCATTCTAAGAAGGAATGAAGTATCCACACTTTGGTCTTCCTTGTTCTTGAGTTTCATGTGTTTTGCCAATTGTATCTTGGGTAGTCTAAGTTTCTGGGCTAATATCCACTTATCAGTGAGTGCATATCATGTGTGTTCTTTTGTGGTTGGGTTACCTCACTCAGGATGATATCTTCCAGATCCATCCATTTGCCTAAGAATTTCATAAATTCATTGTTTTTAATTGCTGAGTAGTACTCCATTGTGTAAATGTACCACATTTTCTGTATCCATTCCTCTGTTGAGAGACATCTGGGTTCTTTCCAGCTTCTGGCTATTATAAATAAGGCTGCTATGAACATAGTGGAACATGTGTCCTTATTACAAGTTAGAACGTATTCTGGGTATATGCCCAGGGGAGGTATCACTGGATCTTCCAATAGTACTATTCCAATTTTCTGAGGAACCTCCAGACTTGATTTCTAGAGTGGTTATACTAGCTTGCAATCCCACCAACAATGGAGGAGTGTTCCTCTTTCTCCACATCCTCCCCAGCATCTGCTCTCACTTGAACTTTTGATCTTAGCCATTCTGACTGGTGTGACGTAGAATCTCAGGGTTGTTTTGATTTGCATTTCCCTGATGATTAAGGATGTTGAACATTTCTTTCAGGTATTTCTTAGCCATTCTGTATTCCTCAGTTGAGAATTCTTTGTTTAGCTCTGTACCCAATTTTCTAATAGGGTTATTTGATTTTCTGGAGTCCATCTTCTTGAGTTTTTTATATATATTGGATATTAGTCCCCTATATGATTTAGGATTGGTAAAGATCCTTTCCAAATTTGTTGGTGGCCTTTTTGTCTTAGTGACAGTGTCTTTTGCCTTACAGAAGCTTTGAAGTTTTATGAGGTACCATTTGTTGATTCTCAATCTTACAGCACAAGCCATTACTGTTCTGTTCAGGATTTTTTCCCCTGTGCCCATATCTTCGAGGATTTCCCCCACTTTCTCCTCTATAAGTTTCAGTGTCTCTGGTTTTATGTGGAGTTCCTTGATCCACTTAGAATTGAGCTTTGTACAAGGAGATACTAATGGATCAATTCAAGTTCTTTTACATGATAACCACCAGTTAAGTCAGCACCATTTGTTGAAAATGCTCTTTTTTCCACTTGATGGTTTTAGCTCCCTTGTCAAAGATCAAGTGACCATAGGTGTGTTGTGAGGAGCCACCCTCACATTCGCCATTAAAAGATGGCACTGACATCCTGTGTTCTAAGTAGTAAACAAATAATCTGCGCATGTGCCGGGGTAGTTTTCCACTCTATGTGCTCTGCCTTTCCCCGTGACAACTCGGCTGATGGGCTGCAGCCAATCAGGGAGCGACACGTCCGAGGCGGAGGACAATTCTCCATAAAAGGGAAGGGGTTTTGCCATTCGCTCTCTTCCTCCTGAAGAAGTAAGCAATAAAGCTTTTGCCGCAGAAGATTCCGGTTGTCCTGAGTGTGTTTTTGCCGGCGGGGACAAAAGCTCGGGATAGTGTGTGGGTTCATTTCTAGGTCTTCAATTCTATTCCATTGATCTACCTGTCTGTCATTGTACCAGTACCATGCAGTTTTTAATCACAATTGCTCTGTAGTATAGCTTGAGGTCAGGCATGGTGATTCCCCCAGAGGTTCTGTTATTGTTGAGAATAGTTTTTGCTATCCTAGGCGTTTCGTTATTCCAGAGGAATTTGCAAATTGCCCTTTCTAACTCAGTGAAGAATTGAGTTGCAATACTGATGTGGATTGCATTGAATCTGTACATTGTTTTCAGCAAGATAGCCATTTTGACTATGTTAATCTTGCCAATCCATGAGCATGGGAGATCTTTCCATCTTCTGAGATCTTTGATCTCTTTCTTCAGAGAATTGAAGTTCTTATCATACAGATCTTTCACTGCCTTAGAGTCACACCAAGGTATTTTATATCATTTGTGATTATTGTGAAGGGTGTTGTTTCCCTAATTTCTTTCTCAGCTTGTTTATACTTTGTGTAGAGAAAGGCCACTGATTTCTTTGAGTTAATTTTATATCTAGAGACTGCATTGAAGCTCTTTATCAGATTTAGGAGTTCTCTGGTGGAATTTTTCGGGTCTCTTATATATACTATCATATCATCTGCAAATAGTGATATTTTGACTTCTTCCTTTCCAATTTGTATCCCTTTTTTCTCCTTTTGTTGTTTAATTGCTCTGGCTAGGACTTCAAGTACTATATTGAATAGGTAGGGAGAAAGTGGGCAGCCTTGTCTAGTTTCTGATTTTAGTGGGATTGCTTCCAGCTTCTCACCATTTACTTTGATGTTGGCTACTGGTTTGCTGTAGATTGCTTTTATCATGTTTAGGTATGGGCCTTGAATTCCTGATCTTTCCAAGACTTTTATCATGAATGGGTGTTGGATTTTGTCAAATGCTTTTTCTGCATCTAACGAGATGATCATGTGGGTTTTTTGTCTTTGAGTTTGTTTATATAATGGATTACGTTGATGGATTTCCGTATATTAAACCATCCCTGCATCCCTGGAATGAAACCTACTTGTTTGAAATGTTCTTGGATTCAGTTAGGGAAAATTTTATTGAGTATTTTTTTTAATTAATTTATTTTTTTCTCCATTTTTTATTAGGTATTTAGCTCATTTACATTTCCAATGCTATACCAAAAGTCCCCCATACCCACCCACCCCCACTCCCCTCCCCACCCACTCCCACTTTTTGGCCCTGGCGTTACCCTGTACTGGGGCATATAAAGTTTGCATGTCCAATGGGCCTCTCTTTCCAGTGATGGCCGACTAGGCCATCTTTTGATACATATGCAGCTAGAGTCAAGAGCTCCGGGATACTGGTTAGTTCATTATGTTGTTCCGCCTATAGGGTTGCAGATCCCTTTAGCTCCTTGGGTACTTTCTCTAGCTCCTCCATTGGGAGCCCTGTGATCCATCCATTAGCTGACTGTGAGCATCCACTTCTGTGTTTGCTAGGCCCCGGCATAGTCTCACAAGAGACAGCTACATCTGGGTCCTTTCGATAAAATCTTGCTAGTGTATGCAATGGTGTCAGCGTTTGGATGCTGATTATGGGGTGGATCCCTGGATATGGCAGTCTCTACATGGTCCATCCTTTCATCTCAGCTCCAAACTTTGTCTCTGTAACTCCTTCCATGGGTGTTTTGTTCCCACTTCTAAGGAGGGGCATAGTGTCCACACTTCACTCTTCATTTTTCTTGAGTTTCATGTGTTTAGGAAATTGTATCTTATATCTTGGGTATCCTAGGTTTGGGGCTAATATCCACTTATCAGTGAGTACATATTGTGTGTGTTCCTTTGTGAATGTGTTACCTCACTCAGGATGATGCCCTCCAGGTCCATCCATTTGGCTAGGAATTTCATAAATTCATTCTTTTTAATAGCTGAGTAGTACTCCATTGTGTAGATGTACCACATTTTCTGTATCCATTCCTCTGTTGAGGGGCATCTGGGTTCTTTCCAGCTTCTGGCTATTATAAATAAGGCTGCTATGAACATAGTGGAGCATGTGTCCTTCTTACCAGTTGGGGCATCTTCTGGATATATGCCCAGGAGAGGTATTGCTGGATCCTCCGGTAGTACTATGTCCAATTTTCTGAGGAACCGCCAGACTGATTTCCAGAGTGGTTGTACAAGCCTGCAATCCCACCAACAATGGAGGAGTGTTCCTCTTTCTCCACATCCTCGCCAGCATCTGCTGTCACCTGAATTTTTGATCTTAGCCATTCTGACTGGTGTGAGGTGGAATCTCAGGGTTGTTTTGATTTGCATTTCCCTGATGATTAAGGATGTTGAACATTTTTTCAGGTGCTTCTCTGCCATTCGGTATTCCTCAGGTGAGAATTCTTTGTTCAGTTCTGAGCCCCATTTTTTAATGGGGTTATTTGATTTTCTGAAGTCCACCTTCTTGAGTTTTTTATATATGTTGGATATTAGTCCCCTATCTGATTTAGGATAGATAAAGATCCTTTCCCAATCTGTTGGTGGTCTTTTTGTCTTATTGACGGTGTCTTTTGCCTTGCAGAAACTTTGGAGTTTCATTAGGTCCCATTTGTCAATTCTCGATCTTACAGCACAAGCCATTGCTGTTCTGTTCAGGAATTTTTCCCCTGTGCCCATATCTTCAAGGCTTTTCCCCACTTTCTCCTCTATAAGTTTCAGTGTCTCTGGTTTTATGTGAAGTTCCTTGATCCACTTAGATTTGACCTTAGTACAAGGAGATAAGTATGGATCGATTCACATTCTTCTACATGATAACAACCAGTTGTGCCAGCACCAATTGTTGAAAATGCTGTCTTTCTTCCACTGGATGGTTTTAGCTCCCTTGTCGAAGATCAAGTGACCATAGGTGTGTGGGTTCATTTCTGGGTCTTCAATTCTATTCCATTGGTCTACTGGTCTGTCTCTATACCAGTACCATGCAGTTTTTATCACAATTGCTCTGTAGTAAAGCTTTAGGTCAGGCATGGTGATTCCACCAGAGGTTCTTTTATCCTTGAGAAGACTTTTTGCTATCCTAGGTTTTTTGTTATTCCAGATGAATTTGCAAATTGCTCCTTCTAATTCGTTGAAGAATTGAGTTGGAATTTTGATGGGGATTGCATTGAATCTGTAGATCGCTTTTGGCAAGATAGCCATTTTTACAATGATCCTTCCAATCCATGAGCATGGGAGATCTTTCCATCTTCTGAGTTCTTCTTTAATTTCTTTCTTCAGAGATTTGAAGTTTTTATCATACAGATCTTTCACTTCCTTAGTTAGAGTCATTCCAAGATATTTTATATTATTTGTGACTATAGCCATTTTTACAATGTTGATCCTGCCAATCCATGAGCATGGGAGATCTTTCCATCTTCTGAGTTCTTCTTTAATTTCTTTCTTCAGAGATTTGAAGTTTTTATCATACAGATCTTTCACTTCCTTAGTTAGAGTCATTCCAAGATATTTTATATTATTTGTGACTATTGAGAAGGGTGTTGTTTCCCTAATTTCTTTCTCAGCCTGTTTATTCTTTGTATAGAGAAAGGCCATTGACTTGTTTGAGTTTATTTTATATCCAGCTACTTCACCGAAGCTGTTTATCAGGTTTAGGAGTTCTCTGGTAGAATTTTTAGGGTAACTTATATATACTATCATATCATCTGCAAAAAGTGATATTTTGACTTCCTCTTTTCCAATTTGTATCCCCTTGATCTCCTTTTGTTGTCAAATTGCTCTGGCTAATACTTCAAGTACTATGTTGAAAAGGTAGGGAGAAAGTGGGCAGCCTTGTCTAGTCCCTGATTTTAGTGGGATTGCTTCCAGCTTCTCTCCATTTACTTTGATGTTGGCTACTGGTTTGCTGTAGATTGCTTTTATCATGTTTAGGTATGGGCCTTGAATTCCTGATCTTTCCAGAACTTTTATCATGAATGGGTGTTGCATCTTGTCAAATGCTTTTTCTGCATCTAACGAGATGATCATATGGTTTTTGTCTTTGAGTTTGTTTATATAGTGGATTACATTGATGGATTTTCGTATATTAAACCATCCCTGCATCCCTGGAATAAAACCTACTTGGTCAGGATGGATGATTGCTTTAATGTGTTCTTGGATTCGGTTAGCGAGAATTTTATTGAGGATTTTTGCATCGATATTCATAAGAGAAATTGGTCTGAAATTCTCTATCTTTGTTGGGTCTTTCTGTGGTTTAGGTATCAGAGTAATAGTGGCTTCATAAAATGAGTTGGGTAGAGGACCTTCTACTTCTATTTTGTGAAATACTTTGTGCAGAACTGGAATTAGATCTTCTTTGAAGGTCTGATAGAACTCTGCACTAAACCCGTCTGGTCCTGGGCTTTATTTGGCTGGGAGACTATTAATAACTGCTTCTATTTCTTTAGGTGATATGGGACTGTTTAGATGGTCAACTTGATCCTGACTCAACTTTGGTACCTGGTATCTGTCCAGAAATTTGTCCATTTCGTCCAGGTTTTCCAGTTTTGTTGAGTATAGCCTTTTGTAGAAGGATCTGATGGTGTTTTGGATTTCTTCAGGATCTGTTGTTATGTCTCCCTTTTCATTTCTGATTTTGTTAATTAGGATTTTGTCCCTGTGCCCTCTAGTGAGTATGGCTAAGGGTTTATCTATCTTGTTGATTTTTTCAAAGAACCAACTCCTCGTTTGGTTAATTCTTTGAATAGTTCTTCTTGTTTCCACTTGGTTGATTTCACCCCTGAGTTTGATTATTTCCTGCCGTCTACTCCTCTTGGGTGAATTTGCTTCCTTTTTTTCTAGAGCTTTTAGATGTGTTGTCAAGCTGCTAGTATGTGCTCTCTCCCGTTTCTTCTTGGAGGTACTCAGAGCTATGAGTTTCCCTCTTAGAAATGCTTTCATTGTGTCCCATAGGCTTGGGTACGTTGTGGCTTCATTTTCATTAAACTCTAAAAAGTCTTTAATTTCTTTCTTTATTCCTTCCTTGACCAAGGTATCATTGAGAAGAGTGTTGTTCAGTTTCCATGTGAATGTTGGCTTTCCATTATTTATGTTGTTATTGAAGATCAGTCTTAGGCCATGGTGGTCTGATAGGATACATGGGACAATTTCAATATTTTTGTATCTATTGAGGCCTGTTTTGTGACCAATTATATGGTCAATTTTGGAGAAGGTCCCGTGAGGTGCTGAGAAGAAGGTATATCCTTTTGTTTTAGGATAAAATGTTCTGTAGATATCTGTCAGGTCCATTTGTTTCATAACTTCTGTTAGTTTCACTGTGTCCCTGTTTAGTTTCTGTTTCCACGATCTGTCCATTGATGAAAGTGGTGTGTTGAAGTCTCCCACTATTATTGTGTGAGGTGCAACTTGTGCTTTGAGCTTTACTAAAGTGTCTTTAATGAGTGTGGCTGCCCTTGAATTTGGAGCATAGATATTCAGAATTGAGAGTTCCTCTTGGAGGATTTTACCTTTGATGAGTATGAAGTGTCCCTCCTTGTCTTTTTTAATAACTTTGGGTTGGAAGTCGATTTTATCCGATATTAAAATGGCTACTCCAGCTTGTTTCTTCAGACCATTTGCTTGGAAAATTGTTTTCCAGCCTTTCACTCTGAGGTAGTGTCTGTCTTTTTCCCTGAGATGGGTTTCCTGTAAGCAGCAGATTGTTGGGTCCTGTTTGTGTAGCCAGTCTGTTATTCTATGTCTTTTTATTGGGGAATTGAGACCATTGATATTAAGAGATATTAAGGAAAAGTAATTGTTGCTTCCTGTTGTTTTTGTTGTTAAAGTTGGCATTCTGTTTTTGTGGCTGTCTTCTTTTAGTTTTGTTGAGGGATTATCTTCTTGTTTTTTCTAGGGCGTGGTTCCCGTCCTTGTATTGGTTTTTTTCTGTTATTATCCTTTGAAGGGCTGGATTCGTGGAGAGATAATGGGTGAATTTAGTTTTGTCATGGAATACTTTGGTTTCTCCATCTACGGTGATTGAGAGTTTGGCTGGGTATAGTAGCCTGGGCTGTAATTTGTGTTCTCTTAGTGTCTGTATAACATCTGTCCAGGCTCTTCTGGCTTTCATAGTCTCTGGTGAAAAATCTGGTGTAATTCTGATAGGCTTGCCTTTATATGTTACTTGACCTTTTTCCCTTACTGCTTTTAGTATTCTATCTTTATTTAGTGCATTTGTTGTTCTGATTATTATGTGTCGGGAGGAATTTCTTTTCTGGTCCAGTCTATTTGGAGTTCTGTAGGCTTCTTGTATATTCATGGGTATCTCTTTCTTTAGGTTTGGGAAGTTTTCTTCAATAATCTTGTTGAAGATGTTTGCTGGTCCTTTGAGTTGAAAATCTTCATTCTCATCCACTCCTATTATCGTAGGTTCGGTCTTCTCATTGTGTCCTGGATTTCCTGGATGTTTTGAGTTATGATCTTTTTGCATTTTCCATTTTCTTTGATTGTTGTGCCGATGTTCTCTATGGAATCTTCTGCACCTGAGATTCTCTCTTCCATTTCTTGTATTCTGTTGCTGATTCTCGCATCTATGGTTCCAGATTTCTTTCCTAGTGTTTCTATCTCCACTGTTGCCTAACTTTGGGTTTTCTTTATTGTGTCTACTTCCCTTTTTAGGTCTTGGATGGTTTTATTCAATTCCATCACCTTTTTGGTTGTGTTTTCCTGCAATTCTTTAAGGGATTTTTGTGTTTCCTCTTTAATGTCTTCTACCTGTTTGGTTATGTTTTCCTGTAATTCTTTAAGGGATTTTTGTGTTTCCTCTTTAATGTCTTCTACTTGTTTAGCAGTGTTCTCCTGTATTTCTTTAAGTGAGTTATTTAAGTCCTTCTTGATGTCCTCTACCATCATCATGAGATATGCTTTTAAATTCAGGTCTAGCTTTTCAGGTGTGTTAGGGTGCCCTGGACTGGGCGAAGTGGGAGTGCTGGGTTCTGATGATGGTGAGTAGTCCTGGTTTCTATTAGTAAGATTCTTACGTTTACCTTTCGCCATCTGGTAATCTCTGGAGTTAGTTGTTATAGTTGTCTCTGTTTAGAGATTGTTCTTCTGGTGATTTTGTTACACTATATCAGCAGACCAGGGAGACTAGCTCTCTTCCCTGAGTTTCAGTGGTCAGAGCAGTCTCTGCAGGCAAGCTCTCCTCTTTCAGGGAGGTGCACAGTTATCTGGTGTTTGGACCTCCTCTTGGCCGAAGATGAAGGCCCAAAACAGGATCTTTCCCAGAAGCTGTGTTGCTTTGGCCTGCAGACTGCCCGCTGCGGAGTCCCAGAATCAAGGTGGCCCCCGCGGAACTTGAGGCAGAAGCCTCCCGGGCTGTGCGGACACCTGTGCTCTGACCAGGAAGGTGGCCGGTTGTCTGGAGCCGGAAATGGCGCCGCCTCAGAGGCTCTGTGGCTCTCGCCCGTTCCAGAAGCTGCTGGCCTCTGTGTTCCACACTCTCACCCGCAGACCGCCGGCCACGGGGTCTTGGAACCAAGGAGGCCCCCACGGAACGTGAGGCAGAAGCCTCCCGGGCTGTGCGGACACCTGTGCTCTGACCAGGAAGGTGGCCGGTTGTCTGGAGCCGGAAATGGCGCCGCCTCAGAGGCTCTGTGGCTCTCGCCCGTTCCAGAAGCTGCTGGCCTCTGTGTTCCACACTCTCACCCGCAGACCGCTGGCCACGGGGTCTTGGAACCAAGGAGGCCCCCACGGAACGTGAGGCAGAAGCCTCTCGGGCCGGGTGGACCCCTGTGCTCTGACCAGGAAGGTGGCCGGTTGTCTGGAGCCGGAAATGGCGCCGCCTCAGAGCGACAGCATGAATTCTGAGTCACCAGTTCTTCAGAGGAACATGGGAGAAGTGGGAGGCATTTGAGATGGGCGAGTATTTTTACATTGATATTCATAAGGGAAATTGGTCTGATGTTCTCTATCTTTGTTGGGTCTTTCTGTGGCTTAGGTATCAGAATAATTGTGGCTTCATAGAATGAATTTGGTAGAGTACCTTCTGCTTCTATTTTGTGGAATAGTTTGTGAAGAACTGGAATTAGATCTTTGAAGGTCTGATAGAACTCCGCACTAAACCCATCTGGTCCTGGGCTTTTTTTGGTTGGGAGACTATTAATGACTGCTTCTATTTCTTTAGGGGATATAGGATTGTTTAGATCATTAACCTGATCCTGATTTAACTTTGGTACCTGGTATCTGTCTAGAAATTTGTCCATTTCATCCAGGTTTTCCAGTTTTGTTGAGTATAGCCTTTTGTAGAAGGATCTGATGGTGTTTTGGATTTCTTCAGGATCTGTTGTTATGTCTCCCTTTTCATTTCTGATTTTGTTAGTGAGGATGCTTTCCCTGTGCCCTCTAGTGAGTATGGCTAAGGGTTTATCTATCTTGTTGATTTTCTCAAAGAACCAGCTCCTCCTTTGTTTGATTCTTTGAATAGTTCTTCTTGTTTCCACTTGGTTGATTTCGCCCCTGAGTTTGATTATTTCCTGCAGTCTACTCCTCTTGGGTGAATTTGCTTCCTTTTGTTCTAGAGCTTTTAGGTGTGTTGTCAAGCTGCTAGTGTGTGCTATCTCTTGTTTCTTTTTGGCGGCACTGAGGGCTATGAGTTTTCCTCTTAGGACTGCTTTCATTGAATCCCGTAAATTTGGGTATGTTTTGGCTTAATTTTCATTAAACTCTAAAATGACTTTAATTTCTTTCTTTATTTCTTCCTTGACCAAGGTATCATTGAGTAGAGTATTGTTCAGCTTCCACATGAAAGTTGGCTTTCTATTATTTATGTTGTTATTGAAGATCAGCCTTAGTCCATAGTTATCTGATAGGATGCATGGGATAATTTCAATATTTTTGTATCTGTTGAGGCCTGTTTTGTGACCAATTATATGGTCAAATTTGGAGAAGGTACCATGAGGTGCTGAGAAGGGGTATATCCTTTTGTTTTAGGATAATATGTTCTGCAGATATCTGTTAAATCCATTTGTTTCATAATTTTTGTTAGTTTCAATGTGTATCTGTTTAGTTTCTGTTTTTATGATCTGTCCATTGGTAAGGGTGGGGTGTTGAAGTCTTCCACTATTATTGTGTGAGGTGCAATGTGTGCTTTGAGCTTTAGTAAAGTTTCTTTAGTGAATGTGGCTGCCTTTGCATTTGGAGCACTGATATTCAGAATTGAGAGTTCCTCTTGGAAGATTTTACCTTTGATAAGTTTGAAGTGCCTCTTCTTGACTTTTTTCATAACTTTGTGTTGGAAGTTGATTTTATTCAATATTAGAATGGCTACTCCAGCTTGTTTCTTTGGATCACTTCTTTGGAAAATTGTTTTCTAGCCTTTTACTCCAAGGTAGTGTCTGTCTTTGTCCCTGATATGGGTTTCCTGTATGCAGCAAAATGTTGGATCCTGTTTATGTAGCCACTCTCTTAGTCTATGTCTTTTTATTGGGGAATTGAGTCCATTGATATTAAGAGATATTAAGGAAAAGTAATTGTTGCTTCCTGTTATTGTTGTTGTTAGAGTTGGGATTCTGTTCGTGTGGCTATATTTTTTTTAGGTTTATTGCAGGATTATTTTTTTGCTTTTTCTAGGGCATAATTTCCCTCCTTGTGTTGGAGTTTTCCCTTTATTATCCTTTGAAGGTCTGGATTCATGGAAAGATATTGTGTCAATTTGGTTTTGTCATGGAATACTTTGGTTTCTCTACCTATAATAATTGAGAGTTTTGTTGGGTATAGTAGCCTGGGCTACTGGCATTTGTGTTCTCTTAGGTTCTATATAATATTTGTTCAGGATCTTCTGGCTTTCATAGTCTCTGGTGAGAAGTTTGGCATAATTCTAATAGGTCTGCCTTTATATGTTTCTTGACCTTTTACCCTTACTGCTTTTAATATTCTATCTTTATTTAGTGCATTTGTTGTTCTGATTATTATGTGTTGGAAGGAATTTCTTTTCTGGTCCAGTCTATTTGTAGTTCTGTAGGCTTCTTGTGTGTTCATGGGCATCTCTCTCTTTAGGTTAGGGAAGTTTTCTTCTATAATTTTGTTGAAGATATTTACTGGCTCTTTAAGTTGAAAGTCTTCATTCTCATCTATACTTATTATCCTTAGGTTTGGTATTCTCATTGGGTCTTGGATTTCCTAGATGTTTTGAATTAGGATCTTTTGGCATTTTGAATTTACTTTGATTGTTGTGTCCTTGTTTTCCATGGAATCTTCTGCACCCGAGATTCTCTCTTCCATCTCTTGTGTTCTGTTTGTTATACTTGCATCTATGGCTCCTGACATCTTTCCTAGGTTTTCTATTTCCAGAGTCGTCTCCATTTGTGACTTCTTCCTTCCTTCCTTCCTTCCTTCCTTCCTTCCTTCCTTCCTTCCTTCCTTTCTTTAAATAATAACAACATCATTGTTAAACAAGTTGTTTGGACCATTCAGTAGAATGTGAGAATCAAAAAAAGTATTACTGGTATCTTAAAATGTGTATCACAAGATGCTAGGATTTGCTTCAAAAATAATGAACAAGAATCCACCATATTTCTCCCAGATTTAACCACATACTGTGGTTGCAAATGTTTTTTTTAAATTTATTTATTTTTATTTTTTATTTTTCCATTCTTTTTTATTATATATTTTCTTTATATACATTTCAAATTTCAAATGCTATCCTGAAAGTTCCCTATACCCTCCCACTGCCCTGCTCCTCTACCCACCCACTCCCACTTCTTGGCCCTGGCATTCCCCTATACTGGGGCATATAAAGTTTGCAATACCAAGGGGCCTTTCTTCCCAGTGATGGCCAACTAGGCCATCTTCTGCTACATATGCAGCTAGAGACAGGAGCTCTGGGGGTACTGGTTAGTTCATATTGTTGTTCCACCTATAGGGTTGCAGACCCCTTCAGCTCATTGGGTGCTTTCTCTAGCTTCTCCATTGGGGGCCCTGTGTTCCATCTTATAGAAGACTGTGAGCATCCACTTCTGTATTTGCCAGGCACTGGCATAGCCTCATACAAGACAGGTATACCAGGGTCCCATCATCAAAATCTTGCTGGCATATGCAATAGTGTCTGGGTTTGGTGGCTGATTATGGGATTGATCCCCAGGTGGGGTAGTCTCTGGATAGTCCATCCTTTTGTCTTAGCTCTGAACTTTGTCTCTATAACTCCTTTTATGGGTATTTTGTTCCCTATTCTAAGGAGGAATGAAGTATCCACCCATTAGTCCTTCCTCTTCTTGATTTTCATGTGTTTTGCAAAAGGTATCTTGGGTGTTCTTTGTTTCTGGGCTAATATCCACTTCTCAGTGAGTGCATATCTAATGACTTCGTTTGTGATTGGGTTACCTCACTAAGGATGATATCCTCCAGATACATCCACTTGTCCAAGAATTTCATAAATTTATTGTTTTAATTGCTGAGTAGTACTCCGTTGTGTAAATGTACCACATTTTCTGTTATCTATTCTTCTGTTGAGGGACATCTGGGTTTTTTCCAGCTTCTGCCTATTATAAATAAGGCTGCTATGAATATAGTGGAACATGTGTCCTTATTATTAGTTGGAACATCTTCTGGGTATATGCCCAGGAGAGGTATTGCTGGATCTTCCGGTAGTATTATATCCAATTTTCTGAGGAACCTCCAGACTGACTTCCAGAGTGGTTGTACAAGCTTGCAATTCCACCAGCAATGGAGGAGTGTTCCTCTTTCTCCACATCCTATTGTTTCTACTTCCCTTTTTAGATCCTGGATGGTTTTGTTCAATAGTTTCACCTGTTTGGTTATGTTTTCCTCTTTAAGGGATTTTTGTGTTTCCTCTTTAAGGGCTTCTAGCTGCTTACCTGTGTTCTCCTGTATTTATTTAAGGGAGTTTTTTTCTTTCCTTTATAAAGTCCTCCATCATCATCATGAGTAGTGACTTTATATCCTTACCTTGCTTTTCTGGTGTGATGGTGTATCCAGGACTTACTATGGTGGGAGAGTTTGGTTCTGATTATGCGACGTAACCTTGGTTTCTGTTGCTTCTGTTCTTATGCTTGCCTCTTGCCCTCTGATTATCTCAAGTGCTTGCTGCCCTCAATATATCTGATTGAAGCTCATCCTTCCTATAATCCCTGTTGATCCAGGACTCCTCAGAGTCTAGTTTTCTCTGTGATCCTGTGATTTCGGGATCATGTGAGCCTGAGATTCTGGGTGTATCAGAGTTCTTGGCAGTCAAGTTTCCTCTGAGACCCTGAGATCCTAGTGTTACCAAGCTCCTGGTATCCTGGTATTCTGAAATCCTAAGATCCTGGGCCTGTTACAGTGCCTGGAAGTGGTGTTTCCTCTGGGGACCGTGGGACTTTCTGGTGTGTTCTAAACCAAGATATATCAGCACCAATCAGGAGGAACCCAAGCTGCTGGTCAGGCAAGGCTCCTGTGTCCTTGCTCCTGCTCTCACAGGCCTGTCACAATTGGTTTGGAACAGATGTTGTGTTCTACTCACCCGTGATCCTAAGATCCTGGGCGTGGAGAGTCCTCTGGGGTCTATGGGACCGCCCACAGAGTTTGCGCCCTGAGGTGGCCCGGAGCTGTTGATGACCGGAAGGCAACTCACCCATTTTTAAAACATGCCAACCACATGCATTTAAACTGGATAATGTTTTTGAAAATTGATTGTTGTTGACTAGTATGGTAACGAGCTTCAAGCATCCTGTTTTGATATAGGAACTTACTTCTGAACTCTAAACTTAGGTAGATAGACTGGATACTCTCTAAAAGTGGCTATCAATTGCTTTCCTCTACATTCACAAGGCAAAGTTAATTTTGCTTCATTCTGAATAGGAGCTTGTCACCTGACTTCCTTTGCCTGAGAGAGCTCAAGTGTTGTCTTGCTATTTCCAGACCAACTCTTTGGGGTATTACTAACTTGCTCTTTCTTCTAACCGAGTGTTGTGTTAAAGTCTGAGCATCCTGAGCTCATCTTGCTATAAGACAGGTGAGGCTAGGCATGTGAAGCAGCTGCAAATCATAATTCATTCAGTGTCTCAATAATGAAGCTCTAGGTATCTTATTGCTTCAATTGAATTCAATGGTCATAGTTTTAAAAATGACATTTATTTGTGTGTGTCCGTGTGTGTGTGTGTGTGTGTGTGTGTGCTTCATTTGTGTCACAGTGTGTAAATGGAGGGTTCCAGGGATTTAATTTGCATCATTAGACTTGATAACTAGAGCTTTTATTGACTGAGCTATTTCAGTGACCCTGACTTTATAGTTATTTTAATATGGTATATAGACCTGTGCATATTCTGTCTGTATATATGAGATGAGTATTCCTAATTCCCAAATCCAATATTTGAAGTGCCCCCAAATCTGAAACTTTTGGTATGTCAGCGTTTTGTTCAAATGGAAAATTCCATGTGTAACCTTATGTAAAGGGCTGTACACAGTATACAGGTACAGTTAGTTGTCGTATTATTCATCTATGATTCTGGCACACTGGAGGCTAAGGCAAGATGATTGCCAGTGTGAGGCCAGCCTGGGTAACACAAAATGACACTGTGCCAAAATATTGAACCAACCAAGTGAACCGGTAGTGGAGATGAACTGAAGATATTATATTAAACTACCTTCAGACTATATGTCTAAGGTAGACAAATACGTTATTCTTAGACTTCAGTCCCATCCCCAAGATATCTCAGTGTGTATTAGTAAATACTCAAACCTTTCCAAATAGAAAACAAATAATTCTAAGATCCAAAATACTTCTCATCCCAAGCATTTTGAATTGTTAAACTCAACCTGTGTATGTTTACATGTTTATCGGTTAGAGCACACATAACTCTTCAATTCAGAAGTATTTGGTTTGACTTCTAGCATAAGCTGTGACTAATTGCCAAAAATAAGTAACATCTACAAACATTCCAGACTGCATACATTTCTTTCACTTGTGTTCTGACCAAAGCCAGCTTCTACTTTGCATTCGTTTATCTTCTCAAGTAATTTAAACTAAGTGAATAAATTAATTTTCAACAAATCCCGTCAAGAAACACAAACAAAATAATGAAACAGATGCCTACTTCGGAATATAATTAAAAAAATTATCTCCTGCTATTAGAAATGGAAATTTTCATAAAAATATCCAAGCAGGACAAAGCAAGTGTGCTGTTTGTGCTCTGAGATTAAAACAGCCTGGGCAAAGAGGATCTTCTCGGAGGTAAAGAGTAAGAATAAAGCTTAAGACATGGAGCTGGAGATTCCAACCTTCTATAAGTAGTGATCACCCCCAACCCATCAGAAAAATGTCTAAATGGCACCACCAAATTCTGTACCCCAATTTTCAAGCAAAAATGAAAAGAGAAATTAACATAGCAGAAGTTCTGGAAGGTTTCTAAAGGAACTCCGTGGTTATTGCTTTCTGGAATCTGAGTCTGATTATGATTTCTGGAAAAAAACAAAGTACAGTGGAGCTTCGCACCATGAAGAATAACCCATGAGCAAACAGACGCTTGCTACCTGACACAGGAATGCAGACTCATCAGAGTCCCGATCACTTGGCAGATGATAAAATAGAGAAGAGAAAGGATGAGTTAAGACTATATGCTGTGTCTTATCAATAAAAGCAATGGCAAGGGGTATATTTTTTGCAATTATTTATCTAGAAGAAAGCTCACAAGAATGATACATTTTGCTTCTAAAGCAAAGTGAAGTGGGATAGATCACACTGTCAATTTAATGGCGGGGCTTGCTGCCTTTGTAATAGTGGAAAGATCATTCTCTGTATTCATTTCACAATGAATGAAACAGAGAAATAGATTCTCTCAGTGTAAATCCAGTTCTGCTGGAACCCATTCTGTCATCTGGTGCTCCCTTTGCTCTTTAGGCTGGAACAGGTATGAAAATGGAACAGATGACCTAGAAAGTCCTAGAAAGGCTTGATACCATACTGTGTACACTGTCCTCAAACAAGTCAGGCATTTTCCTCTGGAGCACACTGGAGGAATTTTAGAAAAGTAATTTATACTAGATAGCAACATTGTAAGTTATTGTGAGACTACAATAAGAATGTAAACTTCATTCATCAGTAGCCAATGCATAATATATATTGCTCTGAGTATAAAATCTTTAAAAGTATGCCAGTTTTGCAGAAAATCAAACTAGGGTTTTCTTCCTCCTCTGAACACGAGCTTCCTATAAAACAGACTTAAAACAATAATCAAAACTAAATGGAATTTTTTTTTCATTTTAAAATATATTTCCATTTACTGTTACTCTGATAATTGTGTGAACTGCCTGTTATGAAGAATTTCATAGCTAGTGTACACTCTCTCCAGTTTCTTTTTGGAGGCCCTCAGAGCTATGAGTTTTCCTCTTAGCACTGCTTTCATCCCCACAAGTTTTAGTATGTTGTGGCTTAATTTTCATTAAATTCTAAAAAGTCTTTAATTTCTTTCTTTATTTCTTCCTTGACCAAGTTATCAATGAGTAGAGTGTTTTTCGGCTTCCATGTGTATGTGGGCTTTCTATTCTTTTTGTTGATATTGAAGATCAGTCTTAGTCCATGATCATCTGATAGGATAATGGGATTATTTGTCTTCTTATACCTGTTGAGGCCTGTTTTGTGACCAATTATATGATCTATTTTGGAGAAGATACTGTGAGGTGTTGAAAAGAAGGTATATTCTTTTGTTTTAGGATAAAATGTTCTATAGATATCTGTTAAATCCATTTATTTCATAACTTGTTAGTTTCAATGTGTCTCTGTTTAGTTTCTGTTTCCAGGATCTGTCCATTGATGAGAGTGGGGTGTTGAAGTCCCCCACTATTATTGTGTGAGGTGCAATGTGTGCTTTGAGCTTTAGCAAGGTTTCTTTTTTGAACGTGGGTGCCTTTGCATTTGGAGCATAGATATTCAGAATTGAGAGTTCATCCTGGTAGATTTTACCTTTAATGAGTATGAAGTGTCCCTCCTTATCTTCTTTGATACCGTTAGGTTGAAAGTCCATTTTCTTTGATATTAGAATGGCTACTCCAGCTTGTTTCTTAGGACCATTTGCTTGGAGGATTGTTTTCCAGCCTTTTACTCTGAGGTAGTGTCTGTCTTTTTCACTGAGGTGGGTTTCCTGTATGCAGCAAAATGTTGGGACCTGTTTATGTAACCAGTCTGTTAATCTTTTTATTAGGGAATTGAGTCCATTGTTATTACGAGTTATTAAGGAAAAGTGATTGTTGCTTCTGTTATTTTTGTTGTTAGAGAGTGGAATTATGTTTATGTGGCTATCTTCTTTTTGGTTTGTTAAGATTATTGTCTTGCTTTTTCTAGGGCATAGTTTCCCTCCTTGTGTTGGAGTTTTCCCTTTATTATCCTTTGAAGGGCTAGATTTGTGGAAAGATATTGTGTAAATTTGGTTTTGTCATGGAATACCTTGGGTTCTTCATCTATGTCAATTGAGTGTTTTGCTGGGTATAGTAGCCTGGGATGGGTTCTCTTAGGGTCTGTATGACATCTGCCCAGGATCTTCTGGCTTTCATAGTCTCTGGTGAGAAGTCTGGCATAATTCTAATAGGTCTGCCTTTATATGTTACTTGACCTTTTCCCCTACTGCTTTTAATATTCTATCTTTATTTAGTGCATTTGTTGTTCTGATTATTATGTGTTGGAAGGAATTTCTTTTCTGGTCCAGTCTATTTGTAGTTCTGTAGGCTTCTTGTGTGTTCATGGGCATCTCTCTCTTTAGGTTAGGGAAGTTTTCTTCTATAATTTTGTTGAAGATATTTACTGGCTCTTTAAGTTGAAAGTCTTCATTCTCATCTATACCTATTATCCTTAGGTTTGGTCTTCTCATTGTGTCCTGGATTTCCTGGGTTAGGAGCTTTTTGCATTTTGCATTTTCTTTGACTCTTGTGTCAACGTTTTCTATGATATCTTCTGCACCTGAGATTCTTTGTTTTATCTCTTGTATTCTATTGGTGATGTTTGCATTTATGAGTCCTAATCTCTCTTCTAGTTTTTCTATCTACAGAGTTGTCCCCCTTTGTGATTTCTTTGTTGTGTCTACTTCCAGTTTTAGATCTTGGATTGTTTTGTTCAATTCCTTCACCTGTTTGGTTGTGTTTTCCTGTAATTCTTTAAGGGATTTTTGTGTTTCCTTTTTAAGGATTTCTAGCTGTTTACCTGTGCTCTTCTGTATTTCTTTAAGGCAGTTATTTATGTCCTTCTTAAAGTCCTCTATCAACATTATGAGATGTGATTTTAAATCTAAATCTTACTTTTCTCATGTGTTGGGGCATCTAGAACTTGCTGTTGTGGGAGAACTGGGTTTTAATGATGCCAAGTATCCTTAATTTCTGTTGGTAAGGTTCTTGTGCTTGTTTTTCGCCATCTGGTCATTTCTGGTGTTAGTTGGTCTTGCCGTCTCTGGTTTGAGCTTGTCCCTCATGTGGGCCTGTAAGCCTGTGACAGCACTCCTGGGAGACCAGCTCTCACCTGGTAGGATCTGTGCACAGAGGGCTGTGGTACAGTCCCAACTCTTGGGTGCCGATAGAAGCTGGAAGGACCCTGATCCAGCTGTTCTACTGTTCCTGTGGCCTGTGTGCTCCTGGCTGGTTCCTCCTTAGAAAGTCACCAGAGAGAAAATAAAAAAATTTCAATAAAGTAAATTTATCTTCAAAAAAAAAAAAACCCCAAACAAACAAACAAACAAACTAAAAAACGAAACCAAACCAACAACAACAGCAACAAAAACCCAAAAACCAAAACATCTTTCTTATCTTCCTTAGAAATCTTTTTTTTTTCCATTTTTTATTAGGTATTTAACTCATTTACATTTCCAATGCTATACCAAAAGTCCCCCATATCCACCCACCCCCACTCCCCTGCCCACCCACTCCCCCTTTTTGGCCCTGGAATTCCCCTGTACTGGGGCATATAAAGTTTGCAAGTCCAATGGGCCTCTCTTTCCAGTGATGGCCGACTAGGCCATCTTTTGATATATATGCAGCTAGAGTCAAGAGCTCCGGGGTGCTGGTTAGCTCATAATGTTGTTCCACCTATAGGGTTGCAGATCCCTTTAGCTCCTTGGCTACTTTCTCTAGCTCCTCCATTGGGAGCCCTATGATCCATCCATTAGCTGACTGTGAGCATCCACTTCTGTGTTTGCTGGGCCCCGGCATAGTCTCACAAGAGACAGCTACATCTGCGTCCTTTCAATAAAATCTTGCTAGTGTATGCAATGGTGTCAGCGTTTGGATGCTGATTATGGGGTGGATCCCTGGCTATGGCAGTCTCTACATGGTCCATCCTTTCATCTCAGCTCCAAACTTTGTCTCTGTAACTCCTTCCATGGGTGTTTTGTTCCCAAATCTAAGGAGGGGCATAGTGTCCACACTTCAGTCTTCATTCTCCTTGAGTTTCATGTGTTTAGCAAATTATATCTTATATCTTGGGTATCCTAGGTTTGGGGCTAATATCCACTTTTCAGTGAATACATATTGTGTGAGTTTCTTTGTGAATGTGTTACCTCACTCAGGATGATGCCCTCCAGGTCCATCCATTTGGCTAGGAATTTCATAAATTCATTCTTTTTAATAGCTGAGTAGTACTCCATTGTGTAGATGTACCACATTTTCTGTATCCATTCCTCTGTTGAGGGGCATCTGGGTTCTTTCCAGCTTCTGACTATTATAAATAAGGCTGCTATGAACATAGTGGAGCATGTGTCCTTCTTACCAGTTGGGGCATCTTCTGGATATATGCCCAGGAGAGGTATTGCTGGATCCTCCGGTAGTACTATGTCCAATTTTCTGAGGAACCGCCAGACTGATTTCCAGAGTGGTTGTACAAGCCTGCAATCCCACCAACAATGGAGGAGTGTTCCTCTTTCTCCACATCCTCGCCAGCATCTGCTGTCACCTGAATTTTTGATCTTAGCCATTCTGACTGGTGTGAGGTGGAATCTCAGGGTTGTTTTGATTTGCATTTCCCTGATGATTGAGGATGTTGAACATTTTTTCAAGTGCTTCTCTGCCATTCGGTATTCCTCAGGTGAGAATTCTTTGTTCAGTTCTGAGCCCCATTTTTTAATGGGGTTATTTGATTTTCTGAAGTCCACCTTCTTGAGTTCTTTATATATGTTGGATATTAGTCCCCTATCTGATTTAGGATAGGTAAAGATCCTTTCCCAATCTGTTGGTGGTCTTTTTGTCTTATTGACGGTGTCTTTTGCCTTGCAGAAACTTTGGAGTTTCATTAGGTCCCATTTGTCGATTCTCGATCTTACAGCACAAGCCATTGCTGTTCTGTTCAGGAATTTTTCCCCTGTGCCCATATCTTCAAGGCTTTTCCCCACTTTCTCCTCTATAAGTTTCAGTGTCTCTGGTTTTATGTGAAGTTCCTTGATCCACTTAGATTTGACCTTAGTACAAGGAGATAAGTATGGATCGATTCGCATTCTTCTACACGATAACAACCAGTTGTGCCAGCACCAATTGTTGAAAATGCTGTCTTTCTTCCACTGGATGGTTTTAGCTCCCTTGTCGAAGATCAAGTGACCATAGGTGTGTGGGTTCATTTCTGGATCTTCAATTCTATTCCATTGGTCTACTTGTCTGTCTCTATACCAGTACCATGCAGTTTTTATTACAATTGCTCTGTAGTAAAGCTTTAGGTCTGGCATGGTGATTCCGCCAGAAGTTCTTTTATCCTTGAGAAGACTTTTTGCTATCCTAGGTTTTTTGTTATTCCAGACAAATTTGCAAATTGCTCCTTCCAATTCGTTGAAGAATTGAGTTGGAATTTTGATGGGGATTGCATTGAATCTGTAGATTGCTTTTGGCAAGATAGCCATTTTTACAATGTTGATCCTGCCAATACATGAGCATGGGAGATCTTTCCATCTTCTGAGATCTTCTTTAATTTCTTTCTTCAGAGATTTGAAGTTTTTATCATACAGATCTTTCACCTCCTTAGTTAGAGTCACGCCAAGATATTTTATATTATTTGTGACTATTGAGAAGGGTGTTGTTTCCCTAATTTCTTTCTCAGCCTGTTTATTCTTTGTATAGAGAAAGGCCATTGACTTGTTTGAGTTTATTTTATATCCAGCTACTTCACCAAAGCTGTTTATCAGGTTTAGGAGTTCTCTGGTAGAATTTTTAGGGTCACTTATATATACTATCATATCATCTGCAAAAAGTGATATTTTGACTTCCTCTTTTCCAATTTGTATCCCCTTGATCTCCTTTTGTTGTCGAATTGCTCTGGCTAATACTTCAAGTACTATGTTGAAAAGGTAGGGAGAAAGTGGGCAGCCTTGTCTAGTCCCTGATTTTAGTGGGATTGCTTCCAGCTTCTCTCCATTTACTTTGATGTTGGCTACTGGTTTGCTGTAGATTGCTTTTATCATGTTTAGGTATGGGCCTTGAATTCCTGATCTTTCCAAAACTTTTATCATGAATGGGTGTTGGATCTTGTCAAATGCTTTTTCTGCATCTAACGAGATGATCATGTGGTTTTTGTCTTTGAGTTTGTTTATATAATGGATTACATTGATGGATTTTCGTATATTAAACCATCCCTGCATCCCTGGAATAAAACCTACTTGGTCAGGATGGATGATTGCTTTAATGTGTTCTTGGATTCGGTTAGCGAGAATTTTATTGAGGATTTTTGCATCGATATTCATAAGAGAAATTGGTCTGAAGTTCTCTATCTTTGTTGGATCTTTCTGTGGTTTAGGTATCAGAGTAATAGTGGCTTCATAAAATGAGTTGGGTAGAGTACCTTCTACTTCTATTTTGTGAAATAGTTTGTGCAGAATTGGAATTAGATCTTCTTTGAAGGTCTGATAGAACTCTGCACTAAACCCATCTGGTCCTGGGCTTTTTTTGGTTGGGAGACTATTAATAACTGCTTCTATTTCTTTAGGTGATATGGGACTGTTTAGATGGTCAACTTGATCCTGATTCAACTTTGGTACCTGGTATCTGTCCAGAAATTTGTCTATTTCGTCCAGGTTTTCCAGTTTTGTTGAGTATAGCCTTTTGTAGAAGGATCTGATGGTGTTTTGGATTTCTTCAGGATCTGTTGTTATGTCTCCCTTTTCATTTCTGATTTTGTTAATTAGGATTTTGTCCCTGTGCCCTTTAGTGAGTCTAGCTAAGGGTTTATCTATCTTGTTGATTTTCTCAAAGAACCAACTCCTCGTTTGGTTAATTCTTTGAATAGTTCTTCTTGTTTCCACTTGGTTGATTTCACCCCTGAGTTTGATTATTTCCTGCCGTCTACTCCTCTTGGGTGAATTTGCTTCCTTTTTTTCTAGGGCTTTTAGATGTGTTGTCAAGCTGCTAGTATGTGCTGTCTCCCGTTTCTTCTTGGAGGCACTCAGCGCTATGAGTTTCCCTCTTAGAAATGCTTTCATTGTGTCCCATAGGTTTGGGTACGTTGTGGCTTCATTTTCATTAAACTCTAAAAAGTCTTTAATTTCTTTCTTTATTCCTTCCTTGACCAAGGTATCATTGAGAAGAGTGTTATTCAGTTTCCACGTGAATGTTGGCTTTCCATTATTTATGTTGTTATTGAAGATCAGTCTTAGGCCATGGTGGTCTGATAGGATACATGGGACAATTTCAATATTTTTGTATCTATTGAGGCCTGTTTTGTGACCAATTATATGGTCAATTTTGGAGAAGGTCCCGTGAGGTGCTGAGAAGAAGGTATATCCTTTTGTTTTAGGATAAAATGTTCTGTAGATATCTGTCAGGTCCATTTGTTTCATAACTTCTGTTAGTTTCACTGTGTCCCTGTTTAGTTTCTGTTTCCACGATCTGTCCTTTGAAGAAAGTGGTGTGTTGAAGTCTCCCACTATTATTGTGTGAGGTGCAATGTATGCTTTGAGCTTTACTAAAGTGTCTCTAATGAATGTGGCTGCCCTGGCATTTGGTGCGTAGATATTCAGAATTGAGAGTTCCTCTTGGAGGATTTTACCTTTGATGAGTATGAAGTGTCCCTCCTTGTCTTTTTTGATAACTTTGGGTTGGAAGTCGATTTTATCCGATATTAAAATGGCTACTCCAGCTTGTTTCTTCAGTCCATTTGCTTGGAAAATTGTTTTCCAGCCTTTCACTCTGAGGTAGTGTCTGTCTTTTTCCCTGAGATGGGTTTCCTGTAAGCAGCAGAATGTTGGGTCCTGTTTGTGTAGCCAGTCTGTTAGTCTATGTCTTTTTATTGGGGAATTGAGTCCATTGATATTAAGAGATATTAAGGAAAAGTAATTGTTGCTCCCTTTTATTTTTGTTGTTAGAGTTGGCATTCTGTTCTTGTGGCTGTCTTCTTTTTGGTTTGTTGAATGATTACTTTCTTGGTTGTTCTAGGGCGTGATTTCCGTCCTTGTATTGCTTCTTTTCTGTTATTATCCTTTGAAGGGCTGGATTCGTGGAAAGATATTGTGTGAACTTGGTTTTGTCGTGGAATACTTTGGTTTCTCCATCTATGGTAATTGAGAGTTTGGCCGGGTATAGTAGCCTGGGCTGGCATTTGTGTTCTCTTAGTGTCTGTATAACATCTGTCCAGGCTCTTCTGGCTTTCATAGTCTCTGGTGAAAAGTCTGGTGTAATTCTGATAGGCCTTCCTTTATATGTTACTTGACCTTTCTCCCTTACTGCTTTTAATATTCTATCTTTATTTAGTGCATTTGTTGTTCTGATTATTATGTGTCGGGAGGAATTTCTTTTCTCGTCCAGTCTATTTGGAGTTCTGTATGCTTCTTGTATGATCATGGGCATCTCTTTTTTTATGTTTGGGAAGTTTTCTTCTATTATTTTGTTGAAGATATTAGCTGGCCCTTTAAGTTGAAAATCTTCATTCTCATCAATTCCTATTATCCGTAGGTTTGGTCTTCTCATTGTGTCCTGGATTACCTGGATGTTTTGAGTTAGGATCCTTTTGCATTTTGTATTTTCTTTGACTGTTGTGTCGATGTTCTCTATGGAATCTTCTGCACCTGAGATTCTCTCTTCCATTTCTTGTATTCTGTTGCTGATGCTCGCATCTATGGTTCCAGATCTCTTTCCTAGGGTTTCTATCTCCAGCGTTGCCTCGCTTTGGGTTTTCTTTATTGTGTCTACTTCCCCTTTTAGTTCTAGTATGGTTTTGTTCATTTCCATCACCTGTTTGGCTGTGTTTTCCTGCTTTTCTTTAAGAGCCTGTAACTCTTTAGCAGTGCTCTCCTGTAAATCTTTAAGTGACTTATGAAAGTCCTTCTTGATGTCCTCTATCATCATCATGAGAAATGTTTTTAAATCTGGGTCTAGATTTTCGGTTGTGTTGGGGTGCCCAGGACTAGGTGGGGTGGGAGTGCTGCGTTCTGATGATGGTGAGTGGTCTTGATTTCTGTTAGTAGGATTCTTACGTTTGCCTTTCGCCATCTGGTAATCTCTGAAGCTAGCTGTTTTAGTTGTCACTGTTAAGAGCTTGTTCTTCAGGTGACTCTGTTAGCCTCTATGAGCAGACCTGGAGGGTAGCACTCTCCTTAGTTTCAGTGGGCAGAGTATTCTCTGCAGGCAAGCTCTCTTCTTGCAAGGCAGGTACCCAGATATCTGGTGTTCGAACCAGACTCCTGGCAGAAGTTGTGTTCCACTCACTAGAGGTCTTAGGATCACGTGTGGAATCCTGTGTGGGCCCTTGCGGGTGTCAGGCGACTCAGCTGGCAAGGTAGCCGGGGCTCGAGTGGAGTGGAAGGGGTTTGTGCCCCAGATCAAGCCCGGGTAGCCTGCTTCCCTATGTACCGCAGTCTCAAGTTCCACGCGATTGGATTGGGGTAGGCCTTGTGTTCCACTCACCAGAGGTCTTAGGGTCCCGTGGGGAGTCCCGTGTGGGCCCTTGTGGGTGTTGGGCAAGACTCTGCTGTCAAGGTAGCCCGGGGCTCGAGTCTCGAGTCGAGCGGAAGGGACTTGTGCCCCAGATCAGGCCCGGGTAGCCTGCTTCCCTATGTACCGCAGTCTCAAGTTCCACGCGATTGGATTGGGGCAGGCACTGTGATCCACTCACCAGAGGTCTTAGTGTCCCGTGGGGAGTCCCGTGTGGGCCCTTGCGGGTGTTGGGCAAGACTCTGCTGGCAAGGTAGCCCGGGGCTCGAGTCTCGAGTCGAGCGGAAGGGACTTGTGCCCCAGATCAGGCCCGGGTAGCCTGCTTCCCTATGTACCGCAGTCTCAAGTTCCACGCGATTGGATTGGGGCAGGCACTGTGATCCACTCACCAGAGGTCTTAGTGTCCCGTGGGGAGTCCCGTGTGGGCCCTTGCGGGTGTTGGGCAAGACTCTGCTGACAAGGTCAGAAATCTTTTGTTGCTCTTCCTGAAGTGTGTTTTAAATTCAATTTCCCCCCTTTTGTCTTAACTGGATTGTGACTTGATTGAAATTGCAAATACTCAGAAATAGCCGTGGTCTAGAAATAAATGGTTGTTACCAACTGTAAGCTTCTACCTTACATCTTGGGCCTTGATTTATTGTCTATATGCTCTTTATCCTTAAGATAAATCTGATAGCTTGTCTTCAAATGAAATATTCATGATGTTTCATAACATTCATTACCATTTTATGATTCTTTTTAGTTGGTGTAACAACAGTCCTTTCCCGTGCTCTATTAAATCAGGATGTGACTCTGTAAATCACTAGCTCATGTGCAGGAGACCATCACATGTTAATATCCTAGATGGACTCTAACACCTGCTCAAACACAAAGAGACTTTCCTGTTGCCAGGGATACCACCCTTTTCTACATCCTCTTCCTCCTCCTCCTCCTCCTCCTCTTCTTCTTTAACTTAGTAAGCAGATGAGTTTGTTAATATTCATTAACAATGTTTTTCTACATACACACAAATTACAAAGATAATTTTCTACATATTGTTTTATATCTTGTCATTATCACACACACACACACACACAGACACACACATGTACACACTCACACCATTCACCATGCTTTTTCTTTCTCTGATCTTAAGTAGCCTCTCTTCCCTGTGCTATTTTCTTGTGAGTTTGACATATCCTATCTCAGACTCATTCTGTCAAATATTTCTGTTTCATCACTTTTCTGCCCTGCAATTAGATATCACTTTCAAACATGGCTGCTTCCTCCTAAAAATTAATCTTACCTTTATTGTTAGAGAGAGAGAGAGAGAGAGAGAGAGAGAGAGAGAGAGAGAGAGAGAGAGAGAGAGAGAGAGGCTGAATTGGCTTAAATGGAATTAGGTCACACACACACACACACACACACACGCATATATATATATAAAGTTACAAAGTAATATTTCCTTACCAACTTTTCAAATACTCTTAGTATTATCTATCATCTCTCTTCCCTGTGTATCATGTGCTTTCCCTTTCAACAGTTAAACTCTCCTCTGTCTATATGTTCCCTCCATTAGCATCTTTGTCTTTCTGTCCCTGTCTGTAGCTCTTTCTCTCACCCTTACATCACAGTTCCCTTCTACTTTCCTTGCTTATGTGTTTACTTCAGGTTATACACTCACATCTCAAGATCCAGCGCTAGAATCCACAAATGAAGGGTTTATTTTCCTGGGTTTTCACTTCTACCCACTTACCTTTAAATTTCATTATTTCATTTTTTTTTTCTTGACAGCAGAATAAAAATCCATTGTGTGTGTGTACCACATTATCATTATCCATCTATCCATCAGTTGAAGGGTCTATTGGCTGTTTCCATCTCCTAGTTATTGTGAATAGAATGTTAATCAACATGGCTGAGCAAGCAACTGTGGAGTAGTGTGTCTTCTGTGCATATGCCAAGTAAAAACTTGGTAACACAGTAGACTTACTTCTAGCTTTTTGAGGATTCTCTACAGTTTCCATCAGTTTGCATCAGTCAACGAGGATCTTTTTTTTCCCTTACATTCTTACCAGCGTTTGTTGTCATTGTAAAAAAAGTCTTAAACCCTCTAATGATTGGTGTAAGATGAACTCTCAAAGTAGTTTTAGTTTGTATTTTCCTAATTTATAAGGATGTTGAGCATCTTAAAAGATATTTCTTAGCCATTTTAATCTCTTCTTTTGAGAACTCACTGTTCATGTCAATTGCCTATTGTTTGGATCAGTTCCTTAGTTTTCTTGATTTTCTTTTGAGTCCTTTGTATATTATATTTGTATAACCATCTATCAGATGTATAGCTGGCAAAAAATACTATTCATGTCTGTGAGCTTCCTCTCCTCTTGATTATTTCCTTTGTTGTATAGTAGCCTTTTGGCATTATGAGGTGACCGTTTGCCAATTATTGGCCTCATCCCTGAGTAAAGGGAGTCCTATGCAGGAACCCATTTCTTAAATCTATATCTTGTACGGTTATACTTATGTCTTCTTCTAGCAAAATCTCAGCATTTTAGATTTCACATTGAGGTTTATGTCCCATTTGGTGTTGTTGTTGTTGTTGTTGTTGTTGTTGTGTGTGTGTGTATGTCTATTTTAATTTGTCTACATGCAGTCATCCATTCAATTTTCCAGCATCATTTGTTGAAGGTACTTATGACATACTTATAATTATGTAAACTCATGTTTGGGTGATCTATTTGTTCCATTGGTCTACATGTCTGTTTTGTACTGTTTTTTATTACCACAGGACTGCATTGTAGCTGGAAACCTGTTGTGGTAATTCCTCTTCACTGTTCTTATTTAGGGTCACTTTGGTTATCAGGGGTCTTTGTGTTTTAATATGAATTTTAGGATTTTTCATTCTATTTCTGTGAGGAAAGTGATGGAAGTTTTGATTGCCAGTGCATTGGACTTATACATTGTTGTTGGCAGTACACTCATTTTCACAATTTATTCTAAGAATCCATGAGCTTGGAAGGTCTTTATATCTTCTAAAGTTCTGCTCAGGCTGTTCAGAGATATAGTTTTCATTTTCATTTCCTCTCTTGATTAGGTTTACTTCTTGATCTTTTGAAGGCTATTGTGAATAAGAGTGCTCCCGCAATCTCTCTCTCAGGATGTGAGTGGCAGACAGTGGATTATGTGTCCTGATACTTTGCTCAAGCTCTTAATCATTTCCTTTTCCCCTTTTATTATCGAATATTCTATTTATTTACTTTTCAAATGTTATCCCCTTTCCAAGTTTCCCCTCCAAAACTCCCGTATCCCATTTCCTCCCCCTGCTTCTGTGAGGGTGCTCCCCTACCCACCCACTTTGACCTCACTGCCCTGGCACCCCCTACACTGGGGCATGGAGCCTTCACAGAACCAAGGGCCTCTCCTCCCATTGATGCCAGATAAGGCCATCCTCTGCTACACATGTAGCTGGAGCCATTGGTCCCTCCATGTGTATTCTTTAGTTGGTGGTATAGTCCCTGGGAGCTCTGGGGGGGAGGGGGTCTAATTGTTTGATACTGTTGTTCGTCCTATGGGGTTGCAAACACCTTCAGCACCTTCAGTCCATTCCCTAACTCCTCCATTGGGGTCCCCATGCTCAGTCTATCTGTATTTGTCAGGCTCTGGCAGAGCCTATCAGGGGACAGCTATATCAGGCTCCTCTCAGCAAGTACTTCTTGATATCCACAATAGTGTCTGAATTTGGTGGCTGCATATTGGATGGATTCCCAGGTGGGGCAGTCTCTGGGTGGCCTTTCCTTCAGTCTCTGCTCCACTCTTTGTCCCTGTATTTCTTTTAGACTGGAGCCATTCTAGGTGAAAAACTTGGGGATGAGTGGGTAGACCCAAGCCCCAAACGGGGCTTTGTCTAACCTCTTGATATGGTCTCTACAGATCTTCCCTTTTATTTTTTTTTTGACATTTCAGCTAATCTTATCCTCTTTGAGTCCTTGGAGCCTCTTGCTTTCCTGGCATCTGGAACTTTCTAGTGGCTACCCCCAGATCCCCATCCCTCATTACTACATACCTCTGCTCAATTCCTGACTGTTTGTATATCATCTCCATCTCCTCTTATACCTGACACTGATCCCTTTCCCCCTTCCCTGTCCTCTCTTCCTCCTAAGTCCCTCCCACTGTCTACCGATTGTGAGTATTTTGTTCCCCCTTCTAAGGACTGAAGCATTCACACTTTGGTTTTCCTTCTTCTTGAACTTCATATGGTTTGTGAGTTATATCATGGGTATTCTGAGACTTTAGCCTAATATCTACTAATTAGTGAGTACATACCATGTGTGTTTTTTTGTGACTGGGTTACCTCACTCAGGATGATATTTTCTAGTTCCATCCATTTGCCTGTGTATTTCATGAAGTCATTGTTTTTAATAGCTGTGTAGTACTCCACTGTATAAATATACCACATTTTCTGTATCCATTCCTCTGTTGAGGGACATCTGGGATCTTTCCAACACCTAGCTATTATCAATAAGGCTGCTATGAACATAGTGGAGCATGTGTCCTTAGTAAATGTTGGGGCATCTTCTGGGTATATGCCCAGGAGTGGTATTGCTGGATTTTCTGTTAGAACTATGCCCAATTTTCTGAGGAACTGCCAGACTGATTACAAGATCAACAACTGACAAATAGAACCTCATAAAATTGAAAAGTTTCTGTAAGGCAAAGGAGACTGTCAATAGAACAAAATAACAACTAAGAGATTGGGAGAAGATTTTTACCAACCCTACATCTGATAGAGGGCTAATATCCAATACATACAAAGAACTCAAGAAGTTAGACTCCAGAGAACCAAATAACCCTATTAAAATTGGGGTGCAGAGCTAAACAAAGAATTCTCAACTGAGGAATATTGAATGGCTGAGAAGCACTTGAAAAAATGTTCAACATCCTTAGTCATTAGGGAAATGCAAATCAAAACAACCCTGAGATTCCACCTCACACCAGTCAGAATGGCTAAGATTAAAAACTCAGGTGACAGCAGATGCTGGTGAGGATGTGGAGAAAGATGAACACTCCTCCATTGGTGGGATTGACAGCTGTTAATCATTTCTAAACATTTTTCATGAAAGTTTTGGGATTTCTTATATATAAATATCTCCTGGGAGGGAGGATAATTTGACTTTCTCATGTCCTATTTATATCTACTTAAATTCCTTCTCCTGTTTTGTTGCTCTAGCTAGCACTTAAAGCCTTATATTAAAAGAGCGGGGTTAGTGGGAAACTGTTTCATTCTTAGTTTTCTTGGGATTGCCTAAACTTGTCCTTCATTTAGGGTGATATTGGCTGTGGGTTTATCATGTTTAGTCCTTATTATTTTGAGGCATGTCTACTCCAGTGCTGCCCTCTCTAGATCTATTATCACAAAATATCTTTCCTTTATTCCAAAGGCCAATTCTATACTATTGAGATGTGACCTCTGTCTTTAAATCTTATATATGATTTTCTGCATTTTTTGACTTACATGTTTTAAACTGTATCTGCACCTCAAAGATTATGTGTGCATTCAGTTTTGAGGTATTTATTGAAGAGGTTTGGATTGATATTCACCAGTGATATTGGTCTGTAGTTTTCCCTTTGTCTTCTCTCAGAGAAGCACAAGCTTCATAGAATAAATTTGGAAGCACTCCTTCTTTTCCTATTTTTTAAAAATTAAGATGTGTTGGTTGTATATCTTCTTTGAAAATCTGGTGGAGTTCTGCTGTGAGTCCATCTGGACTTAGGCTTTTTTTAGTAAGAAGGTTTTTTATTACTGTTTTCATCTCCTTATTTTTTTAGGGGTCTATTTAAATTGATGATCTCTTTTTAGCTTAACTTTGGTAGTTTGGGTGAATCTAGAAATTAAAAATTCTTTAATATTTTCTAACTTAATAGACTATAGGTTTAAAAGCATCCCCTTATAAGGTTCTGAATTTCTTTCATGTCCATTGTTATGTGTCCCCTCGAGTTTATCATTCTCTTAATTTGGCTGCCTTCCTTCCACCCATCCTTTTATCCGTTCATCCTTTCTTCCTCCTTCCCTCCCTCCCTTCCTATTTTTTCTTTCTTTTACTTAGTTGGGCCAAGGGTTTATCAATCTTTTGTTTGTTGATACTTTTGAAATAACTAGTTTTTAAATGCTTGAGTCTTTGCATAATTTACTTTATTTCTGTACTATTAAATTATGCTGTGATTTCTATTATTGTCTTTTGGACTTTGTTTAGTTTTTCATTGATTCTTTTCAAATTTTTATGTCCTATCAATAAATCATATATTGGCACTCCTTTAAATTTTAAAATGTGTGTGCTGAGAGCTCTGAATTTCTCTCTCAGGATTGTCGGATTGTATCTAAGCTGTGTTTTACTGTGCTTTCAATTTCATTCATTTGGAGTTTTTATTTATTCATTTCTTGATTTCTTCTTTTATCCATTCATTCAGAAATGTATTACTTAACCTCTAGTTGGTGTAATTACTGGAGTTTTTTTTTCCTATTAATTTTTAAGCTTTATAGCATATGGCCAGATAGCATGCACAGAAGTATTTGAATTTTTCTGAATTCATTACAATTTCTTTCATGTCTTAATATTTTATCTATTTTAGAAAAACATCCATGGGTTCTTGAACAGAGTATTCATTTTTTGGTGTTTGGGTGGAATATTCTGTAGGTATATGTATGGTCCATTTGACCTGTGATGGCATATAATTTTGATTTTTTTTCTATTTAGTTTTCATCCAGATGATATATCTATTGGAGAGCATGAGGTATTGAATACTGAGTTGGATTATTTTGAGTCCCGGAGCACAGCAGTAGGCTTTATGTGAAATTGGTTGCACCAGAGTTTGATGCATAAATATCTATGATAATAAAGTCTATTTAGTTTGCTGTTCCATTGATCAGAGTGAAGTGTCCTTCTTGACCCCTTCTGATTAATTCTAGATTAATCTCTATTTTTGTCAGATATTAGGATAGTAATACATATTTTTTTTTGTCTCATTTACTTGAGACACCTTTTCTCCCCAAATTTTCCCTCAAAGGAGAACTTTATTTTTGAAGATGAGTTTTACATAGACAAAAAAAAAAAGAATATTGTTTCTCAATCTATCCAACCAACTGTGTCTTTTGAATGGGGAGTTGAGACCATCCATATCTAAAGTGATTATTAAAAGGTGTGAACTCTTTTTTCAAAATATATTTTTATGAATGCATTGAGAAATTTGAACAATATATTTTGATCAGATTCACCTTTTCTACCCCAAATATTTTTATATCAAGATCTCCCACCATCCCACCCAACTCTGTCTTTCTTGTTATAGATTTGGTCTAATGTTTGTATTAAGTTAATTTGCCCCCCCCCCCAAATTACATGGGAATCTGTTCATCTTCACATAAGATGCTGAGGGTCCCTGTCCCCAGTTCATTTTGATTGGTAAATAAAGTTGCCCAAGGTTGGGCAGGGAGACAGAGTTAGGAGTTTTAGGATTCTCTGGCAAGGGATGGAGTGAGGAGGAAGGAGAGAGCCACCATGCTTGGAAAATAGTAAAGACCAGGTTTGAGAGGTGCAAAAGAGAGAATGCAGCTAACATGTAAGAATTGGGGATCTTGGCCCAGGAGGGTAACAGGTCTGAGCAGCCAATATGGAATATAGGTTTTGTTAAGTGATGAATCAGGACTATCGGAGGGGAGAGTATGCTAGCTGCATAGAGGTTCAGAAATGGCCCAGACATCGAGCTGTTTAAGACATATTAAAATATAAGGTTGGTGTGTATGTGTGCTTGTGTGTGCATCTTTCATTGGGGTGGGTAGTGAGGAACACAAGTCACCACTGCTGGATTGATTTGAATGGAGTTAATTGGCTACTACTACATTCTTTTTCCTTCATTAATACCAATTTATGCTGCCAAAATGTTTTAAGATGTATGACCTTCCACTGGTGTATGGTCAATTGATCTGAGTCTATATTCTGAGTAGAAAAAAATTGACCCTCTTAAACATTGCTAATAGCTTCTTGGCTGGGGCTGGGGTTTCTACTCACTTCCCACTCCATTCTGGGATTTGGCCTGGCTTGAGCTTGCATATACTTTGTGTATGTTGGCACAGCTGGAGTGCATATGTGGAGCTGCCACACCATGCTTAGAAGATACATTCCCTTGTGGTTATCTATCGCCTGTGGCTCTTACATTCTTTCTGGCCTCTAGTCCACAATGATACTTGACGATTTGGAGGAGGAGTTGTGGTATATATGTTTCCTTTAGGGATGGATATTCTGCAGTCTTTTCTGCCCTGTGTCTTGGCCAGGTGTTGGTCTTTGTGATTGAGACTATCTATTGTGACTAGAAGCTTCTACTATGAGGGTTGGGAGATGCATTCCCTATAGGTATAATAGCTTATGAGAACTAGGATAAATATATGTACATTTGGCAGAGTAATAGGAGTTGGTGCTTTCCTACTCTATAGTCTATGTAGTCATAGGTCTTTGGTTTAATAATTTTGCAAGGTATGTTTTATCTTGAGAATTTTCATTTTAATTCTTTTAATGTGTGTGTACAGATACATTTTGGGGTGATATAATGCACAGCTATAAAGGACTAAAGGGGTGTTATTAATCAAGAAGGGCTAAATGTCAGGAAGGAAGTGTAGAAAAGGGAAACTAAGAAAAGTAAATAGCACTAAAGTCTTTTCAAAAAAGTCACACAAAAAGCTACTCCTGTAGAATCCTACTAAACTTTTTGAATTCTTTTATTACTTTTATAATTGTTCTTTTAAATCCTGTCTCTTGGCATTCAAAAAAGTAATTGTCACCAAAGAATATGTCTATAAGATTGGTGGGATTTCTTTTGGGTGGGTACTTTGTCTTGACTTTTATATTTGTGTTTTGCTATTTGACCTGGACATACAGACTGTTTCATTGCTTGTATTTCTGATATGAGATTCTAGTGTACCTCAGACAGAGCTGGTGGAGGAGCTGAGTGGCTGGAGATATGTCTGGGAGTGTGTGGATGAAATAGATTTAGAGCTGGTATGTGGAGGCTGTATAGATGGGTTCTAGCAACTCTACTTTTTACATCATTTTCATAGTTTGGGTTTCCAAAGGTGTGAATAGACACCATGACCAAGGCAACTTTTATAAAGGACAACATTTAATTGGGACTGTCTTACAGATTCAGAGGTTTAGTCCATCATCAAGGTGGGAAGCAAGACAGTATCTAGGCAGGCATGGTGCTGGAGTTGTTGAAAGTTCTACATCTTGTTCCAAAGGGAAACAGGAGATAATGGGTTCATGGGCAGCTAAGAGGAGGGTCTCAAAGCCCACTCCCACGGTGACACCTTTCCTCTAACAAGGCCACATCTATTCCTCCAAGGCCACACATCCTAGTAATGCCACTCCCTGAGCCAAGCATATTCAAACTACCACAATTATTTTCCTTCAAAATGCTAAACTCTCTGAGGGAAATTCCAGCTGGATCACTCCTAGCCGTAATTTTTCTCAACTTGACAGCTTAAAGGAGGAATCTATGAAAGTTTTGGATAAAAATATGACACTCTATAGAAAATAAGCGATGGCATGAAATATCTTTTATAGAGTAATATTCGGTCATGCTTTTGGATTGACATTAAAAGACTGTAGGAGGCCAGTGAAATGAAGGAGAGTAGAGTCTTCCTCCTGAATTCCCTCACTTATATTCTTTTAATAAAAAGTATTTTAGTATTTCTTAGAGTATTTCATACAATGTATCTCAATCATATTCACCCCACTCCCTTTCCCAACTTCTCCTAAATCTAATCCCTAACTTTGTGTCCCTGATTTGTTCTGTACAAGAGATTATCTCACAGCAGAAGTCTCATCCTCTGTCTCTTACAATATTTCTGACACCTGTTCTGTGATGTTTGTTGACCATTAAGTGTAAGTGTTGTGCTGTAAATGTATTAATTTGTAAATATATTAATTGACCAAGGACCCCATGATCATGCTCACTTGATCTCAACATATTTACCAGTTGTGTTTTTCTTTACTGCTCTCCATCTATTGCAAAAAGAAACTTCTTTGATGATGACTGAAAGCTTACATTTATCTGTAGATACCAGGGTAAGCATTTAGTTAGTTAGAAATGATACTGGTTTAGAAGGTGGCAGTGGTAGGTTCTCCTCTAAGTTCTATGACTTCAGCAGCTACAAGTAATTCATTAAATTTACAGCACCAAGCATGAATTTCCCTCTACTGAGTAAGCCTTAAGTCCAATTAAATGACTAATGACTGAAGGTTGCACCCAGGGCACAAGTGCCTCTATTTCATCTTTCAGAGTATCTTATCATAATGGACATTGTTGTGGTTCATTGGCATTATATCTGGATAGGACTGTTGTTTGTTTTTCTCCAGTAGCATTTTACATGAAACTTCCTAAACTAAGAGAGCTAGTTGATAGAATAATTCCAGGTCAGATCCAGATAGATTCCTCTGAATCCTGTGTCCGAAGTGTGTGGTGCCTTAAGTAATGATGCCTTTCTTACCTTCTTTTTCTGGAAGGCAACTTCAAGACAATTCTGCACTAGTCTATTTAGTTTGGGGGCTGTTTTGGACCAACAACAACTTAGAAGGAGGTTTCCTGGGCCTGGCTGTCTTAGTTAGGGTTTTACTGCTGTGAACAGACTCTATGACCGAAGCAAGTCTTATAAAGGACAACATTTAATAGGGACTGGCTTACAGATTCAGAGGTTCAGTCCACTAGCATCAAGGCAGGAACATGGAAGCATCCAGATAGGCATGGTACAGGAGGAGCTGAGAGTTGTACATCTCCATCTGAAGGCTCCTAGTGGAAGACTGACTTCCAGGCAGCTAGGGTGAGGGTATTAAGCCCACACCCACAGTGACACACCTACTCCAACAAGGCCACACCTAATAGTGTCACTCCCTAGGCCAAGCATATACAAACCATCACAGTGTTATTGGAATTTTTGTTAAATAATCTATGGTTTGTAAGGAAAGCATTGTTATCTCAGTTAATGTCACTTTAACTAAACTTCATGTAACATACTAACTTATACATACACATATATGTATATATACAGATATAATATTTAAGTATCTGTAAAACAATATAATTCTCAATGGTTTGCCCTTCCTTCCTTCCTTCCTTCCTTCCTTCCTTCCTTCCTTCCTTCCTTCCTTCCTCCTTCTCCCCCTCTTTCTTTCTTTCTTTCTTTCTTTCTTTCTTTCTTTCTTTCTTTCTTTCTTTCTTTCTTTCTTCCTCTCTCTCTCTCTCTCTCTCTTTCTTTCTTTCTTTCTTTCTTTCTTTCTTTCTTTCTTTCTTTCTTTCTTTCTTTCTTTCTTTCTTTCTTTCTTTCTCTCTTGCAGTCCAGTCATTATTCCCCCCTCCCAGTCTGCCCTCTGACCATTCCTCATCCGATTCTTCCTCCCCTGCCCCTCCAAGAGGATATCTCCAGCCCCTACCCCTACCCTAATTGACCTCCCATTCCCTGTGTCCTCAAGGGTTTGGTGCCTCTTCTCTCACTGAGGCCAGGCCAGGCAGTCCTCTGCTGTCTGTGTGTCAGGGTGGGAGGGGGGGGCTCAGATCTGCACATGTATGCTGGCTGGTTGGTGGCTCGGTGTCTGAGAGATTTTGGGGGTTCAGGGTAGTTGAGACTGCAGGTCTTCTTATGTGGCTGCCCTCCTCAGCTTCTTCCAGCTTTTTCTGTAATTCAACCACAGGGGTCCCTGGCTTTTGTCTATTGGTTGGTATATCAGCATCTGACTCTTTCAGCTGCTTGTTGGGCCTCTCAGAGGGGAGCCATGCTAGGCTGTCCTGTCTGTAAGCACACCATAGCATCAGTAATAGTGTCAGGCCTTGGAGCCTCCCCTTGAGCTGGATTCTAATTTAGGCCGGTCATTGGTCCTCCTTTCCCCCAGTCTCCTCTCCATCCTTGTCCCTGCAGTTTCCATAGACAGGAACAATTCTGGGTCAGAGTTTTTGACTGTGGGACAGCAACCCTCATCTCTCCACTTGATGCCCTTTCTTTCTTCTGGAGGTGGACTCCATAAGTTCTCTCTCCTCACTATAGGGCATCTAAGGTCCCTCCATTGGCTTTTTAAAGCATCCTTAGTATAACTTATGCTTTATCCTTCCCTCTCCCTCTGTGTTGTCACTCTTCTTCCCTCCCAGATATGTCTTCCTGTCTTGCTTTTTTTTTTTTCATTTCCTCCTTCCTAGCAACTGGAAACTATGTATTTGCACAACTTGAGAA
This sequence comes from Mus musculus, assembly GCF_000001635.26. Taxonomy (NCBI): domain Eukaryota; kingdom Metazoa; phylum Chordata; class Mammalia; order Rodentia; family Muridae; genus Mus; species Mus musculus. The sequence goes on from NC_000068.7 coordinate 78,158,504, forward strand.
AATTTCTTTCTTGAGTAGTGAGCAAATTTGGCCTCCTATGACTGTACTATTTCTTATATATCTTTATAAGCTCTGATTACTGTGATAAATAGTAAAAAAATTTAAAGAGAACAAAAGTTTCAGTTGCTATTTTAAATGAAGTTTTCTTTTTACTTTCAAGGATTAAGAATCATCTGTATGTCTGTCTCCCGAGAGGCTTTGCCAGTGTCTGACGAATACAGAGGCAGATGCTCAAAGCCAACCATTAGACTGAGCATGGGGGGTGTCCACGATGGAGGAGTTGGAGAGGAAACTGAGGACCTGAGGGAGTTTGCAGTCCCATGAAGGAAGCAACAGTGTCAACAGGCCAGACCCTCCAGAGCTCCCAGAGACTGGACCACCAACCAAAGAATACACATGGAGTGACCCATGGTGCTGGCGACATATGTGGCAGAGGATGGCCTTGTTGGACATCAGTGGGAGGAGAGGCCCTTGGGCCTGAGGGTGTTTGATGCCCCAGTGTAGGGAAATGTCAGGGCAGGAAGATGGGAGTAGGTGGGTAGGTGGGGAATCACCCTCAAAGAGACAGGGGGAGGGGGAGGATGGGATAAGAGGTTTCCTAAGGGGAGACCGGGAAAGGGGAAAACATTTGAAATAAAAAAAGAGAATCATCTGTATTATATTGTTTAAAAAAGACATCCCAACAATACCTAATGTTTAGCATGTAATGACAAAGCTTTGAAATGTAAAGGTAAAATTGACTCCTATGATGGTGGTTTGTTATTTTATTTATTTTTATTAGGTATTTTCTTCATTTACATTTCCAATGCTATCCCAAAAGTCCCCCATACCCACCCCCCCAATCCCCTACCCACCCACTCCCCCTTTTTGGCCCTGGCGTTCCCCTGTACTGGGGCATATAAAGTTTGCGTGTCCAATGGGCCTCTCTTTCCAGTGATGGCCAACTAGGCCATCTTTTGATACATATGCAGCTAGAGTCAAGAGCTCCGGGGTTGCAGACCCCTTTAGTTCCTTGGGTACTTTCTCTAGCTTCTCCATTGGGGGCCCTGTGATCCATCCATTAGCTGACTGTGAGCATCCACTTCTGTGTTTGCTAGGCCCCGGCATAGCCTCACAAGAGACAGCTATATGATGGTGTTTTAAATGTTTTCTAAATTTCTTGAAAGCAAGTTCAAGTCATAGTTAGAGAAATTTAACTGGGCTATTCACATACTGTGAGTCTTTTCATGGCATATTTTGCAATTTGCTGTGATTGTAGACGTTCTGGTGAGCAAAAATTTGAGTTCAGAAATCGGGATGAAGTGTGGTGATGAGGGTGGGTGGGGATGGAAACCTAGGGAATAACGGAGGTGTCAGTTCTTGCTGCTGGAAGTGTGCTAATAGAGTGGCATCAGCTTCTCCGCGGCCCTGGATCCTGGGCACTGGAGAGTTCCGCTCAGAAACCAGTGGGAAAGTCATTTTAACCTCCCTAATTATCACTGTTTTTGTATCTATCCCACTTGGAGGGTGCTCCATGGAAGCCAGATGGCTGCAAATGTTATCCTGCTTCACAAGCATGGAGGTTTCTGTATTGCTGCCAAAGCCATTGTCAAAATGTCCTATATCAAAACAAAACAAAAAATAAAATCCTCTGTTTTCCAAACTTCTGAAAATTCCACAATAGCTATAAAATACCAACCCCTCTGTTAGGTTTTGGCAGCTAAAGGGAAAAAATTATCCATTCCCTAAGCATCTTGTTGTCTGAACCAACTGAGCAGTGGGGCAGCCAAAAAAGGAATTGCATCATTGAGAAGCTCATGAATTTTCAAACAAGCAGCCTTTGGAATGCAGAACTGCTCATAAGGGGCCAAGTGGAATGGGCTTAGTGCAGACATAAGCCACTCTGGAATAAGGGGGGAGGGGATTTGCAAAGCACAAGCCATTTTCACCCTTAGGCAAAGGAAAGAGGTGCTTGTGTGTGACTGTGGATGCAGCCAAGGTGTCTTCTAGATACTAGAAGCACAGGGATCAAAGGCAGTTCTCTCTGAATAAGAAAACAAAATAATAAAGTAGGGCTGGATCATTTCAAACTCTAAGTGGTAGTAACATCCAGAAATGGAAGTATTAAGAATAAATTTATCATCTCTTGAAACAGAGGGCTGACTACCTCTTATTAACTTATTTTAAACCTTAAGTGCATATAGCGGAAAGGAAATGTTTTACAAATGAATGCTGCAAATATATAATCTGCAAGGTGACACATTTAAAAAATACATGATGTAGTGAGACCAGTCTCCTAGGTACTCATTCAGAACCTAAAATATGCTCTGATTATTGGTTAAAGAATTGATCTTTTTTTTTTTTTTTTTTTTTTTGTAAAAGAATTAGGTTAAAATGAAGAAAGAATTTTTTTTCCTTTGAGAGTGAGAATTGGAAGATATTTTAGCTGAAAGTCCTAAAAAGGCAAATTAGCTTCTAAAATGTTATTACCTGATACTACAAGCCCATGGTCTGCTGAGGGCCCATTACTGTTCTTAGCCTTGCTTCAGTGGCAGGCAGGCCAGTCCTACTCCCCCACGCCCCTTCTGCCTTATTCCCCAGCTCCTTAGTTTCTCAGTTGTGACATTGATGTTAGGAACATTAGGAGTTTACAGGTAGAGTCTTCAGACCAGGTGATGACATGATATTTAGATATTTATTTGGTATAAATTAAGAATCAACCCTTGTAATTTTAATAATAGAGGCTGGAGGCAGAATCAGGTTTGAAAAATAAAGCTAGATTGTAATATGTAGCTGGCATACGTTGGTCAACTGGTAGAACATTCTAGACCAAGTACTATTTCTTTGAGGGTTCATTATAGGGCCATTGCCAGAAGCCTGCTGGCCCAAATCCATGGTAGTCCTTGAAGAGGCTGACAGTGGAAGCTGTCTCATGGCTGCACTTGCCACAGCTGGATAGCAAGTATATCTGAGGGAATCCAGGTGGTGCATCTCTGAAATTACTTGTTAGGCGAAGAATAAGAAATTCGGCTAAGTCTCATGGAGCAAACTGCAGGTGTGGGTCTAGCTGCTAGGTCTTCAGAGATAAAGATTTGAAAATGAGTGTTAGGAGACCAACAAGCATGACCCAGAACCTAAACAGAGGCATATTCTCAACCACACCTCCAGATCCAGGAGAGAGTCTGACTGACTGACATAAATTGGATGGAATGTTGACACCAAGTCAAAGAACTAGGACAATATTTTATATTGTCATAACTGAGAGTCAACAGTTGTGGTCTCAGGACAAAGTTGAGTCTCACTAAAGTGAAAGGCAATTAAGAAAGACTCCCCAAATGTTTCATCTACGCTCTAACTCAAACACACTTGGAGAATTTACAGTTTGCCTTTATTCTGTTAATATTGAGCATCCTCTATGGAATGTTAAAGTCCCCAAGAATCCAGATTTAGGAAATATACCGTAGTTGATTTTTTTTGTGTGTGACTGAATTGCAATTATTTTGTGAAAAATGTATTTTAAGCCTGGCATGGTGGTACTCACCTTTAATCCCCAGAACACAGGAGGCAGAGGCAGAGAGGCAGAGAGAGAGGCAGAGAGGCAGAGAGGCAGAGAGGCAGAGAGGCAGAGAGGCAGAGAGGCAGAGAGGCAGAGAGAGAGGCAGAGAGGCAGAGAGGCAGAGAGGCAGAGAGGCAGAGAGGCAGAGAGGCAGAGAGGCAGAGAGGCAGAGAGGCAGAGAGGCAGAGAGGCAGAGAGAGAGGCAGAGAGGCAGAGAGAGAGGCAGAGAGGCAGAGAGAGAGGCAGAGAGGCAGAGAGGCAGAGAGGCAGAGAGGCAGAGAGGCAGAGAGGCAGAGAGGCAGAGAGGCAGAGAGGCAGAGAGGCAGAGAGGCAGAGAGGCAGAGAGAGAGGCAGAGAGGCAGAGGCAGAGGCAGAGGCAGAGGCAGAGGCAGAGGCAGAGGCAGCAAGCAAATCTCTGTTGAGTTTGAGGCCAATGGGGCCTGCATAACAAGTTCCAGACTAGCCAGGATTACATTTGAGTCCCTGTCTAAAAACCAAAAATGGGTCTTACCACTTCCTAGGGCAACATCTGTAAGAGCTTGCTGTTATTGGAGACTGTTATTTTTGGAATAAAGGGACAGGTAAGAGAGTGGCAGACAAGGTCAGAGTGATAAGAGTGAACGGGTTAAGAGTTAGTAAATGTCGGCTCTACTCTTCATTGAAGAACAGGCAGAATCTAGCAATGCTGAGGAGGGGTGTCTCTTTATGATAGGTTTAAAACCCTCTCCCTATTTCTTGCTTGTTCTTGGAAAATACACTGCAGGGCTTAAAAGGGGTAGATGAAGATGATAAGTTAAGGGACTGGTCTAGTTGAAAAAGCTTGTCTTAGACTGAAGAAAAGTATTAAGGAAATCATTTGATGCTGTTGCTATGGCTTTCATTGGACTCACATCTAACACAATGAAATTTAGCCAGGAACTACACTTTGATAGAAATTGTCTATTGGCTGGTAACCTTTGTTCTTTCAGGTCTAAAGGTGACATGTGGCACTAGAGAGCATGCCTCTTTTTTTGTGCTGCTCTGCAACCTTTCGGCATCTGAGAAGATTGTTCTAGTGTTGCGGTTTACATGTGGTCACTGCAGGACTCCGGCCAGCCATTCCCAGGGCAGTGTGTGTCCTTAGAACTGAGCTCAGAAGCTGAAATACTCAGTAGGACAGAAGCCTTTTGGACTCTCTCTCTCTTCTCTGTCACTGAAAAATTTCTACAGAACAACACATTCAATAGGACCAAATGAGTCCACATCAATGAAGAGGTACAAAAGAAGTAATTGTTTGGGTGAAGGAAGTGCAAGGTGTGAAATCTGATGGAATCAAAGAGAAATCAAAGGAGATGAGATGAAGTTTCCTGGGAGGGAGCACAGGACACAACAGCTCTAGTGTGAACGGGAAAATGCCGACCTTTAAGATTTCAGAGCCCAGGGATGAGCCAGAGGGCACCCAGAGGACAGCAGAACATCTTGCTGCTCTGGGCATGTGGACAGCTGTGAAGGCAGATTCAATTCTCGGACTTCTTCTTGTGGAACTTCAAATTCCCAAAAGCAGGTTTCAAAGTTTAAAAACAATGGTTGGTTTGTAGTTTTCACACATTTATGAGGCATAAGGTGCTACATCAACTCAAATATACACACCCACACCCACTCATATATACCTACACACGTGCGCGTTTGTGCACTCACACACACACACACTATGGGTTGTGTCCAAACTCAGGATAATTAGTGAATCTCTCACCTTAATCTTCTATCATGTCTGAATGGTGGGTGCATTCAAAGGTTCCTGCCTTGAGAGGCTCCAATAAAAGCTTGGCCAGGCCTCAGCCATGCCGCCTGCCCATTGTCTTTACTACCTGTCTAAGAGAGGATGATGCTTGGTTGTCAGAGATCTTAAAGATGGACCTCTAAATATTTCCATTTTTTATGGGCAAAAGAAGTGTTTATATATGCTTGTATATGTAAATGTGTACGTGTGAGTGTGTGTGTGTGTGTGTGTGTGCATGTTCGTGTGTATGTGTGTGTGTTCTTTCTTCCCCAGCACAAAATTATCTGAGTTCTGGTAACTTTATGCTTTTCTCAAACACTAGACTGTATTTCCAACTCAAATCACAGTGTGTGCTGGCTCAGAGGAAACCGTGATGGTCTCAGTACCTCGGTATGACTGCATCTCTCTGTGTCAGATATACCTGCCTTATCATATCTTACTCCACTGGAGCTGGAGAACTGTGCCTGCCACTCAGAGGGCTCCCAAAGTACCAGAGAAATAGTAGATGAAGTAACATCTGCTTGAAGTTGAAAGAAAGATGGGCAAGGAAAGCGCCTCCCTGGCCTTCTTGGCCATATTGTCTAGGCTGCCTTATACTGCAGAGGCAGCTGTTACCTGAAATGGATGGTGGACAGAGCTTGAATGATACATTTATTACCTTTTGCAAGTCAACCAGACCTGCTAGAAAGCTTCTGGGGGCTAAGGTTGGTGCTGACAACTCAAGCAGGAAGGCTGGCTGATAGGCAGGAAGAGTCTGAAGTCCTTGTGAAAGTCCAGGCATGGTAGAACCCGAGCCTTCCAGCACTTCCCTTTTAGGCTAGAGGTATCTGGCGTCCCCTCATCTGACACAGGGTCTGGTGGGAAGCAAAACTTAGTAATGTTTATTTACCTATGTTTAGGTTAGTGTGTGGCACTAATGGTGATAAGCAATACCTAGGACAGAGGAGCAAAATACAAGACTTGGCACTTTTCCTCAAAACCTTCCAATCATGTTAGAGAAGAGAAACACTCTCATGAAGTAGACTTGAACAAAGAGGCATATAAATACCTGTCTGGCTGTGTGGTAAAGATGATATATGTTTCAAGAAAATGGAAATGTTTATAAAGCACCTTCCAAGTGGGAGGACATTGTATTCAAGACCGAACAAAAAATGCTAGATTTTTTGTTTCTTTGTTTTTTTGTTTTGTTTTGGGACAAGGGTCTTACTATGGTAGGCCCAGGCTGGCCTTGAATTCACAAGAGATCCATCTGCCTCTGCCCCTCTGAGAACTGGAACTAAAAGTGTGTTCCACTTTACCTGACCAGAAAGACTGTTCTAATTGTAACATTATTATCAAGCACAAATTGCAGCAAATAAGACATAAACTCTTGTAAATCTTTAATTCTAGCTGTTGGGAGTCAGAGGCAATGGGTGCGACTGTGGTGTGATATGTATCTTTGTGAGTTAGAGGCTAGCCTGGATTATCTACATAGTAAGTTCCAGGCCAACCTGGGCTACATAGTGAGACCTTGTATAAAACAGCTAATAATATGTATTCTCAAGATGTTTTCATGGAAACAGCCATGTACCTGTGATGACATATCACTATAAAATTTGTTTGAAATTAGAAAGGCAAAAAAATGCATAATGAAAACCGTTTGTTACTAGATAATTAAAATTGCATGGCTTTAGATCTCATAGCATTTCCCACAAACACTGCGTTTCGCCCTTGTCCTGGAAACGTGCAGGCTCAGCTTCACCTGGTCAGCATTCTTGCAAGGCTATGTTCACCCGGGGCTGAGTGGCAGATGGCCTCTGCAGTCTTCCACGGCCCCGGTCCGTCACCATCACCTTTCTTCTCTCTCCCAGCTTGCCTTCCTGGTTCACGCTCACTCACAGACTTCTGTTGACATTTGAAATTGTGATGCCGGACGAGGTCCAATCCTTTCTAAACACAGTCAGGCCTTTTGCAGGACGCTTTCTGCTTGAACACATTTACAAGGCAGCTCTGCTCTTTAGGTGACCCGTGCTAGAGCTGCACACTCTTTAGTTTCCTGCCGCCAAGCTTTTTCTTACGCTGATCCTCAATGTGTTTCTTATAACTCTGAATCTCCCCGACGTCTGTCTTAAAGTCAAAGGTGTCTTTGCTTCCGCTTTGTGTGCTTGCATCTCCCAATGCACCTGTCAGACGGTGGTAAAAGCGGTATGAAGACAGAGGAGCTCTCGGCTTGACCCTGAGCGTCCCTTGCGCTCGGCTGCATTTTTTCTTCTTCAGTTCTCTAGATTTATTAAATTAAACTCTTCATTTGGAGTCAATTGCAAATTCATATTCAGTTGTAATAAATACTACAGACCAGCCTTGTGTTTTCCTTATTCAATTTAATCAATAGGAAAAATCGTTGAAACTCTAGAGAATAATATCAAAACTAGGATAATGGTGCCAACAGTCTTAGGGTACAGAATATTTCTATCAACACAGAGAATCCTTTTAAATCACACAGGCCCCCAATCCTGCCCCCCATGACAATCTCAAGCATGTTTTCTACTTCTGACTTCATGAATATCCCTCACCATTCAACATGAGCATCTAGCAATTTGCTGTTGCATGTGCCAAAAGACCCTTCCTTTTTATAGCTGGGTAGTATGACATGACACTGATTGATAAGTGTGTTTGAGTAAGCCGCGTGTGGTGGCGCACGCCTTTGATCCCAGCACTCGGGAGGCAGACGCAGGCAGATTTCTGAGTTCGAGGCCAGCCTGGTCTACAAAGTGAGTTCCAGGACAGCCAGAGCTACACAGAGAAACCCTATCTCGAAAAACCAAGGGGGGGGGAGTTTGTTTGAGAGGTTACCACAGTGCTCATGTGGGCTGTTCCTACATTTTGCCTATATGAATAAAGTTGATACCAACCTTGTGTACAGCTTTGCTGGTAAATATACTTCTTTATATTTTTCTGGGATAATGTCTATAAGTAATGGTGTGTAATATTCTTTGGAAGAGGAGCTGTAGCATTTTATATTACCTCTATAAATGTGTTAATCAGATTTCTATGCCATCATTAGCATTTGGAATGGCGGAGGCTTTTTTTTTATTGGATTTTTTAAAATTAACATTTCAAATGTTATCCCCTTTCCCAGTTTCCCCTGACACCCCCACCCCAGTCCCCCCACCCCTATCCCAGCTTCCATGAGGGTGTTCCCCCACTCACCCACCCACCACTCCTGCCTCCCTGCCATGGCATTCTCCTACACTGGGTCATAGAGCCTTCACAGGACCAAATGCCAGAGGCTTTTTGTTTTTGTTTTTGACAGGGTCTCACTTGACCCAGGCTCACCTGGAACTCATTCTGTATTCAAGAGTGGTCACAAATTTACTGCAATCCTATTTCAGCCTTTCAGATCTGGGATGATAGGTGGAAGCTACCAGACCCAGCTTCTTGGTATCCCCACATTAGTATCTTTTAACTTTTTGTTTGTACATATTTTTAAAATTAAAATGTCCCCCTTCTCTCTCCCCCTTCAAACCCTCCCAATAATTCTCCTATTGTAATTACTTTCTAACCTCTAATAGCTAGGGTGCTAAACTTCTCCCTTTGTTTATTTGAATCTGCGTATCTGGGGAAGTGTCTCACGTGTGTTGCATGTTCCCCAGCTAGATCACCTGTGTGTTATGGCTGTGTATTGAGGCTTATCATAGGTTTTAAATGCTGGTCCTTTGTCACCTGTGTGCTTTGTACATATTTTCTCTGACTCTATAGCTTGTTATATACTGATAGGGACCATTTACAAAAAGAGGCTTTAAAATGTGAAAGTTTTTAATTTACTGGGTTTCCTTTAAGTGGTTGTGCTTTGAATGTGAAAGCCGAGTATCCACTCAGCTCCAGGTGCTGGAGATGTTCCTAACCACTGTAGCTTGGCATGTTGTATGTATACCGTGGTCTCTTTTTTTAAAACAATTTTTTATTAGATATTTTCTTCATTTACATTTCAAATGCTATCCCGAAAGTCCCCTATACTCTCCCCTGTCCCTGCTCCTCAACCCACCCACTCCCACTGCCTGGCCCTGTCATTTCCCTGTACTGGGGCATATAATCTTTGCAAGACCAAGGGCCTATCCTTCTAATGAAGGCTGACTAGGCCATCTTCTGCAACATATGCAGCTGGAGACACAAGCTCTGGGGGTACTGATTAGTTCATATTGTTGTTCCACCTATAGGGTTGCAGACCCCTTCAGCTTCTTGGGTGCTTTCTCTAGCTCCTCCATTGGGGGCCCTGTGTTCCATCCAATAGATGACCGTGAGCATCCACTTCTGTATTTGTCAGGCATACTTTGTTCCTCCTTAGAATGGGGAACAAAATACCCATGGAAGGAGTTACAGGGACAAAGTTTAGAGCTGAGATGAATGGGAGGACCATCCAGAGACTGCCCCACCCGGGGATCCATATTCTCTTTTGAGTTAGTTTTCACATGGAGGGTGAGACTTATGATAGGGTTCTCCTTTTGCCCATGGATTTCCAACTACTCCAACACCGCTTTTTGAAAAAGTTGGCTTTATTCTCTTAAATTCCTTTGACATCTTTGCCAGGAATCAGTCAGCACGTTTCTGTGGGGCTGTTTCTGATTTCTCCTCTGTGCTGCTGATGTGGTGTTTAGCCTTCCAAAGATACCACATGATCCTGGTTTCTGCAGTAGGTGATTCCTGAAACTGGAGAGACTGATGTCTCTCTCAGTCAATTCTTTTATAAGGTCCTTTAGTCCAATTTGATCCTTTTGTCTTTTAACATAAAGTTAGAGCAGGTGTTAATAGCTGGAAAAAAACACTTGAGATTTTGACAGGCATTTCATTGTCTGTCACATGCTCTAATAGGTGACCGAGATATGTCTTTTTATTTATTTAGATCTCCTTTGTTCTCCTTTCTCATTATCAATAGTATTTAAAAATTCTTTATGTTTGCTAGGTTTATACACACACACTCATACACACACACACACACACACACATACTCACAGAGTTTGTAAATTGTGTGCTCAAATGTTTGTTAGTATATAAAAATACCATTAATTGTTATATATTTATCTCCTATCCTTTATACTTCCTGAACGTACTTACTAATTATAGAACTTTTGATGGATGAATTTAATATGTAATTAATCAGCTTATCTGCAATGAATTGAGCAGATTTATTTATGTATTTATGCATTTACACATATGTAATAATCACCAAGAAATAGAGGGCATGAATTGGAGAGGCAGTAGGGGTGTTGCTGTTGGTTATGAGACCGGTTAGAGGGAAGAAAGGGAAGGGAAAGAAATGGTGTAGTTATGTCTTAATGTAAAAAACACCCCAGGAAACATGTTTAATTAAATATCTCTGGAATTCAGTAACTGCATTTCATAAATGCATTATCTTTTCCTTATTCAAAATCAATTAAATAAAAAAGAAATATTACCTAAAACTTTTGTCTTGCTTCTTGTTTGGTTAGATAAAGAAGGCATTTGTTGGATATTTCTAGTTGGTTAGTTTCTTTAGCTCCAACTGGTGTTAAAGAGGTAAGAAGGGTCCAATGAACTTACTGCTATGCCATTGTTTGAGATTTGAGGACATTAGCTGGGTAGTCTTCCTTTGAACTTTCAGAGTCTTGTTAAGGCTTTCAATATATATATATATTTCCCCACGGTGTTCAGTCATACTTAGTGAGGGGGAAGATGGAAAATTGTGTGTATTTCATGTTCTTGGCAGGAACTGGTGCTCTACTTTCGACAGCAAAAGCATGTTGCATTACCTAATCTTCATGTGTGCTTAGAGAAATCCATGACAGATGGACCACATGCATTGTTACAGTTTCGTCCAACCTGACAATACTGTTTTAGAACAATGTCCAGTTTTGGCTGAGGAAGCCATGGTTTGGCCTTCCACTCATGTTTATTCATGTGAGTTATGGGTCAGGTTCTATGTTTGGGGCTATAGTATTACAGAACTGCGAACCACACTTGTCCTTCTACCTTTTCCCAAGTTATTTGGAATCAGCCTTTCATTCAAAGTGAGCCTATAAAGGGAAATGGCTGCATGTACATCTCCTCATAGCCAATTTAGTCTTCTCAGATGTACCATCTCTTTTATTCATAGAGTTCAGCTCTTTGTTCTTACTCTGAGTTAGAAATCCAAGCCTTCTGAGATCTGCAAAGAACAATAATATCAGGCCTGGATGTCACATTGTCTGGAGCAAAAAGCAAGAGATACTTGCCAAGATCCAGTTTACTAAGACCAAAGAGTCCAGGCTCTTCTTGAGAATGCCTTCTGTTATGTGCAGCAGAAATGCTAGGATGCTTGCACGTGTGAGGAACACTGTTTTACTGCTGTGAGGATGTGTAGCGTGCTCTGTAGACGGTGTGTCATAGATCCATTTCCTATCTACTGCTTTCTATTCCTTGCCATTCTTTAATACTTCCAGTTCTCCACACAATCCTCTTTTCCACGATTCCAGGCATGCACAAGGACTACGTCCATGCCTACCTTCAGGTATGCATGTGATAGGCAGTGAAAGTCCTATCTTCTGTCAATGTGTTAATTGAGTAATATAAGGTGGGAGGTGTGAAAAAGACCTTCTGGGGAGCCCAAGAACCGTATGTTCACCAATACAGCATTCTAAATCTTACATATTCCTGTGGCACTCACATCTTATATCCTAATGAATGTAGCTGCCAACAGAAATAAAGGGAAAATGACTAATGTCAGCTGCTCAATGGAAACAGCTGCATTCTGAGGGCATCCTGCAGTGTGCCTGGGCTCTTTTGCAGGAGGTCAGATGGCAGAGAAACACAGCCCATTTTAATCAGGCAGAGCAAGTCATTTGCATCTCCATAAACTTGTCATGTCCCATAGACTAGGTGCGAATAATTATTTCAAGTAAAAGTACTTTAAAATACAAAATTAAATTCAGCTTCGCAGCTTCCTGAATCATGTTTTAAGTGCTCAAGAATTCTAGGTGAACAGACCCCTATAATGATCAAAGATGAACTATTTCAGAAATTCAGTACCTTATCACTTTTTAATCTTTCTTACCCTGAAGGCTTTCTGCTTTGCTAACATGTAATATTTCCTATCATATTGCTTTCCTATTTTACCCCAAGGACAGTTCCTCTTCTTTCTCTATCTCCTTGCATCTGTTCTACTGCCAATCTTTGTTCTGAATAATTGTTCTTCACTCTTGCTAATGAAGAGACCTTTGCTATCTCCTTCTGAAGGTTTTGTATTTCTTAGTTCACAGTGATCTCAATCTGGTCGGTCACACATAGCTTGGGGCACTTAGCTCCTGATTTGTCCCTTGCACTTAGCTAGGTCCTTTCCTCCTGACTCAACGCAGGATACCCCAGAAGTTTAGTCTGTAGTTGTCTTGTTTTGATCTATATCCTCAATGCACTTGTCCTCATAATATTGACCTCACATCTCTCCATCAGAAATTTTCAGCAATGATGCTTTTTAAGCATTCTACAACTGAGTGTAACTTTTAGATTTAGTTTTGTGACAGTTTCAAAGTGTGCTTAAAGGTAAGCAAGTCATACTTTATATTATTGCACGATTAAACTGGAAGTGGGGCTACAGCATCAGCTCTGCGCAGAGAGCTAGAACATAAACTCCGGAGGATAAGAGCTGGAGAACATTTCTCCCTCTCCTTAGAGCACCCATGAAGATAATCTGAAAGGTACTAGATACTCTCTTTGGTTGGCAACATTTTAGTTGGTGGCATTTCTACTCACAGAAACATTCTTAATAGAAATAGCATGGAGTTGAGCCCCACAAACTTTGAAATCTAAGAACACCCAAATTTCTATAATATTCCTATTCCAAGACAGAAAATCAATTCAAAATAAGTCTAGTGATCAGTTAAGAAACACTAACATTACTTTTCTCCAGCCCCCATACTAACCTGACATGTCCAGGAGCACACAGAAGGACTATTGCTATCTGGAGGATTCTGCATAAGGTTTCTGGATGGCTTATGGAGTCTGATAAGGCTGGAGACTAAGACAGTCACTGTGAACCAGTCCTTGGTAATAAAGACTTTCTAGTCTGTGCATGTGTTTCTCTAACTATTGAAGGACTGTAGAAAAGGGGTAAAAAAGACTTTCAATTACTGATTAAAGTCAGCTGAAAACTAATTATATCACTAAGTATGTATTTTATACGAAGTAGACACATAAATAAAACATGGAATTGTAGAAAAGAGAGAAAACCGAAGATTAAAATCAGTAAATTTAAAATGATCCTTTGTCTGAGGCCTGACAGTCAGAGGTCCATGGAAAACAAAAGGAGTTTTACCTTCCAAGAAAAAGAATAAAAAACTAAGAAATTTACAAAAGCAAAAAATAAAATACCCATAATGCTTCAATATGACTTTATGAGGTAGTATATATGAATACTATACACATATAATTGGATGGCTATGCATTAGAAATGTACTTGTAACATATTTAAAAGTTATTAGAATAATTTTAAATTAATATTTTATGAGCCTATCTAACAAAATCCAATTTAATATAAATTCCATTTAATGCTAGTTTTTGAACCACAATAGAAATAATCCATTAGGGTACCACAAAAGACTTTAGAAATGGGCAGATTAAATTCTGTATTCCTATTTTTACCTGTTATTTGGAAAATAGTCTAAGAATATGTATGCTGAAGCTATTAGACTTAGTTGTGTCATTCAAACAGTGGTCATTGGGTTTGAAAGCCCAAATCAGAAGTGTTATTAAACATTGCTGTTCAACTTGTAGTGTGTTAAAAAATGAATGTTTTATCTACATTAACAAATGTGCTTTTCAAGTTAAATACTTATGGAATATTCAGTTTTTATTATTTGGGAAGAGTTCATATAACATCTTGAATTTTTATTTTTACATTTTTTTCAACTTCGAAAGTATAGAATTTTGTAACTTTCATGCTCATGTTTGTGTTAAATTCCATTTTCATTAAGCTTGTTTACAAATTTTCATTCCTTGCAATTAAATATATACTTTTAAAAATGTATTTTCACATTTTGGAAACATTTTTCTTATTTTTCATCATCATCATCAATTTGCATATGTGTGTGTGTGTGTGTGTGTGTGTGTTGTATACAGCATGCATGTGGGGAGGAAAACGTTCAGGTTTTAGGTTTCTCTTCCCACCCTGTTGAGTCAGGTCCTTCTTATCGTCTTAACTGCTGTCCATTCTCCAATCTAGCTTCTGCACAGTTCTCTGGTCTCTCCCTCTCGTCTGGCTGCAAGGTTTCTGGGATTACAGATACAAGCTAGGGCAGCAGGCTCTTTATGTGGGCTCCAGGAATTAGACTCTGCTCGTGATGCTTATGCACCAATACTCCCACTTGCTGAGCCATTTGTATTTATTTTGTTTGACTTAAAGCTCTTATTTAACCCATGGTAGTCACTGTTTTATGTTGATTTTCACTAAATGGATATGTCTACACTATCAGAATCAGGGTATCAGGTCTTATATTGATGCTCTTGATCAATTTAGAGTTCAGTTTTGTGCAGGGTGTGAGATAAAGATAGTGTTTTATTCTTTTACATGCAGCTATTCAGACAGAAAACACCATCTGTTGAAGTTGGTGTCTTTTCTCCAGTGTGTTCTTTTTGCCTCTTTGTCAAACGTCAGGTAGGTGCCTTTAGATTCACTGACCTGTGTGTGAGTCCTCAATTCTATTTCATCGGTCATGAGGCTGTTTTTATGCCAGGGCCATGCTTGTTTTACTATCTTATTTTTGTAGTATAACTTGAAATTTGAGATGGAGCTACCTCTAGCTGTTCTCCTGCTGTTCTTTTATTGTTCAGGATTTTTTTTTTTCTATCCCAAGTCTTATATGTTTCCGTGTGAAATTTAAGATTATTATTATTTCTAGTTTCTGTGGTGAATTGCATTGGGATTTTCATGGGGATTGCATTGAATTTGTAAATTTCTTTTGGCATGATGGCCATCTTTGCAATATAATAATTACATCAACCCACAAGCATGGGAGTTCTCTCTGTATGGTATCTTCTTCAATTTCTCCCTCCAACCCCAGTATCTTGAAGTTTCCATTCAAAAGATTAGTTAGTGCCCATATAAGAGAGGCTTCTTTTCATAGCATGTGGCACTTATCTCAGACCAACACCTGATCAAGGGGCAAAGGACAGGATGCTGGGAAGTGCTGATCCCTGAATGTGACACCTGCATGATACTTCTCCACCCAAGACTTAAGGACAACCGGTAGAAGCAGGGTCGGGAGGACTGTAGGAGTCACAGTGGCACATGACTACAAGGAAACATTGTTTTCGAGACATAGCAAGGCAGCTGTATATATAAATTCACAGTGGCTGAGACAGCATGCACATGACCTATGAAGTCTCAGGCCGGACAGAATTCCAGCATGAGGAGGGGAGGTAGAGATGAAATCCCACCCTTATCTCAGGAGTTATTGGCATTGGATTGCTACGGGGAGAGGGAGAACTGTTTTCTTTAAGACTGCAGCCCCTGGTAGGTAGTGGAGGGGTCATATGATCAAAATGCATCATAAAAAATTCTCAAGTAACTAATAAAAAAAGAGGGGGGAATTCCAACCATATTTACTATTTAGTATTTGTCATTTATGGTATATTTTAAACAATTTCTAAATTTACTATCCATTTGGCATCAAAGGAGGACAGGCCCTTGTAAGGCTTGATGCCCCAGTGTGGGGGAATGCTAGGGCAGTGAGATGGGAGTGGATGGGTAGGTGGGGGAGCACCCTCTTTGAAGCAGGGGGAGGGGAGATGGGATAGAGGGTTTGCAGAGGGGAAACTGGGGAAGGGGATAACATTTGAAATGTAAATAAATAAAATATCCAATAAAAAACAATGAACAAATTCTGATTCTGAATCTTGTAAGTAACTATTTTTAGGGCACTGTTGAAGGACAGAGAGTCAGACCCAATAGAATATATATCTATACCTATATCAATCTATCTCTATATATTCGTGTGTGTGTGTGTGTGTGTGTGTGTGTGTGTATCACATGTGTATGTATGCATGTGTATGCACAAACAGGATGGTCCTACAATGGCAGTTTGTGGGTGGTGCCTGCTTAGTCCAATAAGCTGCCAACCTCAGAATCAATGATGCTCCCCAAGTCTAAGGCTGAAAGCCTAGGGGTTCCTTAGAGATCCATTAATGTTTGTTCTGGGTTTAGTAGCATTTGATATCTAAAGTGGTGAAGACAGAAAACACAGTTAGTCAAGAAAAATCAAGTTTGAGAGTGATCTAGCTTCTCCCTCCCTTCTGCTTTTGTTCCACCCTCCACCTATAACCTATTGGATGGTGCTATGCACATTCAGAGGCCTCTTTCTCTCTCTGTTCCCTGATGTACATGCCAATTATCTGACAGTGCTCACATAGATTTGTTCAGAGGCATTCTTTAGTAGCTCTCTAGACATCTTTCAAATCAGTGAAATGCATATAAGATTACCCAGGAAAGTAGCACGTGCTATAATCGCAGTAGTTTTAATCAGTAAATGTTTTTTAGTGTTAGTACTGACATATCATATGAGCAAAAAGTCCCGATTTATGAGTCATCCACACACTGGTCAGTAGTGTACACTTGCTTAGCATAATACACTTACATAATGAATGTGCTTTCCCCTGCCTCAGTTAGTGTTAATACAGTTCTTTTTTTATCCACGAACATTATTTTTGGGATTAAAGATATGTAGGCTTAAGAGTATATTATTTTGTCTTCCAAATCATGGAGCCAAGTTCTTAAGATTGAATTTAGGTTAGGTATTCAATGTGGTATTTAAAAACAGAAAACGCAACATGAATCATTGTTGCAGTGTATGAGCTCAATTATTTTTATTCATTAAACATTTACAATAAGCAATGGATTCTTCTGAAAGGTCAGCATTCCATATAAATGGGACACGAACAATAACTCTGTTCGCTCCCTGAAGACTACATTTGAGGGATGTGAGTTTATCCCTCTTTAAAACTAGGTCAGCAATTCCATACAAGGAATTGTGGTACTCAAGAGAGCAGCAAACCTTTTTTCAACTAAGGTTGAATTGAAATTAAATGTAGACTTCACAGTGTCTTTTTTCAAAAAAGAAAGTATAAGGGTCAGAAAATAATCAAAAATTTCATTTTATGTAGACAGATGATTTACATTCATGAGAAATTTGCAAAATCTACAGGGGGAAGACTTTTTCTGGGGAAAAATATGTTTAGATGCTAGTGTTGATGAATGTTTGTTGAGTTGGATAGATGTTTTCCTAGGTGGATAAGTGTCAGAGATTGGCATCAACTTGTGGCTGGAAGCACAGAATTACATGTTAGAAGGCTGTGAGCTCTGAGTTTCCTTTCTCATAGTGTAACACTGAGCAAAGTACATGGCAGGTTTCCCCTGAAATGTAGATAATAACACTTCTCTTCTAGAATTATGAGAATTAGGTAAGGTAAGTATTACTCCCCATTAAACTTCTAACACTCTATATGTGATACAGGGTAAGTTATTGCTAATACAAGCCAATTTTATTATTATTAGGGATGAGTATATAGCAGCTATTGACCTTAGAGATTCTTGGAGAGCAACAGTTAAATTGGTACATGGTATGACATCGTAGTGCAACATTGAGGCTTGGGATGACAGGCAATGTTCATGCACTCAGAGGCTTGCTGATAGACTGCTTAGCTAAGAGCTTTGAAAGTGACCATTAAAGACTACATGGCATTTAATGCATTTCCTTAGTTATGCCCCCTTTAAGAAATCATAATTTGATTGTTCTAATTAAACCAAGTTAGAGTAATGCTTTGTTTAAATTATAATTTCCTAGAATATTAAGACACTGCAACATTTGTGCACTACTTTCCCCTCTATGCTAGCTAGTTTAAGTCAGCTTGACACAAACTAGGGTCATCCGAGAGAAGAGAGCCTCAACTGAGAAAACACCTCCATAAGATTGGGCTGCAGGCACTAGGGCATTTTCTTAACTAATGGCTCATGTGGGAGGGTCCAGTCTATTATGGGTGGGGTCACCCTCATTGGTAGTCCTAGGCTCTATGAGAAAGCAGGCTGGCAAAACACGGGGAGCAAGCCAATAAGCAGCACCCCTCCATGGCCTCTGTAACAGTTCCTGCCTTTAGGTTCCTGTCCTGTTTGAGTTCCTGCCCTGACTTCTCTCAGTGATGGACTGATACCTGGAAGTGTAAGATTAAACAAACCCTTTCCTTCCAAGTATCTTTGGTCATGGTGTTTTATCACAGCAAAAGTAACCCTAATTGGTTACTGTATACCAGTTAGGTATATATATCCACGTTCCTGTATACCAGCCACTTTCTGGCACAATTTTCATGCAGTATGAAATTTGAAAATTGTGTAAATTACGGTTCTCTCTTTCTCTGTGTCTTTCTCTGTCTCTCTCTGTGTCTCTTTGTCTCTCTCTCTCCATTTCTGTCTCTCCCTCACCTCTGTATCCCTCACTCCCAGTATTCATGAGTGTGAATTCAATTTATGTTTAGCCAGGACTCAGATCTATGTAAGTAAAGGGATGTTGCTTTCTAAAATCTGGTGTATTAATCTTGGCAATGTGTGCAGTATGTACTTGGGAAGGGGTAAATGCTGCTTCTATCCTTGTCTTCATATTTGGGCATGTCTGTACTTATCCCTTGTCTGTTTACTGAGGAAATAAGAACATGTCTTTTCCTCTGCCTGTATAGTTTTGACTCCATTCTATATTTTCTGATCACTGAAACCTTGGTTATATTTTACTTTATTAACTTGTATCTATTGATTAATTTGTGTCTATTGAATTCATTATCGTGATCCCTTTTTCATGTTGTTCTGATTTCAGAAACCCCCACAGTTTGATTGTCAGCTGATGGACTCGGGGAGAGATAGATGACTGTATCATGAGGTCTAGTCAGTGATCTGCTCATGGATTAATAATTTAGTGGTATTACTCAGGAGTGGATGGAAGCAGGAGATAGAGTCTAGCTAAAGAAACTGTGCCACTGGTGGTGTAATTGGGAGGATAGTTCTCACTTCTTCCCCTTTCTTGTCCTAGCCTGCCTCATAGCTCCATGACTTGCACAGCTGTCCTCTGTCAGAGGATTTTTCTGCTCTCCCATTCTGCTTTACCACAGGCTGCAGAAAGCCAGAAAACCTTGGAATGAAACTTCTGAAACCTTGATCCAAAACAAATCTTTCCTCTTGTAAAGATTTTTTTTAAAGCTGTTTGTCACAGTCATGGGATGCTAGTGAACATTATAATCTTATTTTAACCAGCTACAGCTGAATCTTTAAAAAATGTAGCTGAATAAGAAGCACGATTATAACATATTAATGGGTCTTATTTTCATCCAAAGGCATAAAAGTGTTATGCAGGGTGCAAATCAGGGGTTGGAAACTTGATGGGTCGCATTGGAATTCTGCCAGTCAGCCACACTCTTCTCTTGAGAGTTGAAGTCAGTCACTCACACTCTCAGTACACTTTTTTTTTTCTGCTGACTTTCACAAATGACCTTCCTTCCTCACGAGTTTGGATCTACATGCTGTAGAAGAATTCCTTTCTCAGGCATGAAGATCTCTGTCCTCTGATCCCAAAGATGTGAAGACGGCAAGCAAAATTTTGCTGGTGGGAACAATGAGGAGAGAAATAGCTTATTTTACATTTCTATTTATCCAACTAATGAATTTTAGCTAGAGAAGGAAAACCAGCATCATGTAGTGTGACCCTTAACTCACAAACTATCGTACTACAGGGTATTGCTCCATCTTACAAATATGACTGTCCACTAAGCTGTGTATTTGACTTTTTAAAAGGTTACTCCCTTGACTCCTAGAAATGATGTGATAAGATTAATGAATTTAAGGAAGAAAAGCCCACTGTTGCTCACTACTAAACGGTAGATTAAGTTTCTTGGTTAGGGTTCATGCCCTGATAAGTCATATTAAGCATACTGTCAGTTCTGCACATTTGCCTGAAGTTCTTTGGGCTAACATATCAGGCTGATAACTGAAGAAAAATATCTTCTGAGGTGCAAAATATTACTTATTCTATGAAGGTAATTGTACACTGTAAACAGATTGCCAGGAGGTGGCTGGATTCCTATTGATGCCAATAGCTTACTTAGCTGAGAGCTTTGAAAGAGTTGGTGCTAGGAACAAGTTTATCCATTTTTTAAGCATTTTTTATTAGATGTTTTCTTCATTTACATTTCAAATGCTATCGCAAAAGTCCCCTATACTCTCCCCATGCCTTGCTCCCCAACTCACCCACTCCGGCTTCCTGGCCCTTGCATTCCCCTGTACTGGGGCATATAATCTTTGCAAGACGAAGGGCCTCTCCTCCCAGTGATGGCCAACTAGGCCATCTTCTGCTACATATGCAGCTAGAGACACGAGTTCAGGGAGTACTGGTTAGTTCATATTGTTGTTCCTCCTATAGGGTTACAGACCCCGTCAGCTCTTTGAGTACTTTCTCTAGTTCCTCCATTGGGGGGCCCTGTGTTCCATCCAATAGATGACTGTGAGCATCCACTTCTGTATTTGCCAGGCACTGGCACAGCCTCACGAGCGACAGCTACAAGTTTATCCATTTGTATAGCTTCATGGGAAAAATAACATTCAGTTCTTGCCATTCATTTTAAATTAAAAAGAATTTGGTGGTTATTTTGGTAAGCACCTCATCTATACTAGGTCTGTGTGTAATCTATGGGCTACTTTTCTAAAAGAAGAGGGGATATACATAGAAGATAAAATAATAGAAATCTTTACTGTTAAAGTTCTGCAAACTTCTACTTTATTGGTTTTATACTGGCTCTATTGTAGAGACAATGACTGCTTACAAACCCTCAACTGTGCTAGGTTATATGGACAAAGAGGCAGAACCAATTATATCAACATATGGATTGTTTTGCACATGATTTTGTTGATGGAGCTCTAAAATCTGAAGCCTGTTAGAATGCTCAGTAATTACACCATTGTAGCATGTAGGATGTAGTCTATAAGTAAACGCAGTTAGTGGGAGGTTAGTCTTAGAAAGAAAGGTAAGTGGGTCAGGGTAGGCCATTTCCACATTTCTTCCTGGGACAGGGACAGGAGTTGTGTACTTACAGGGAGAATGCAACCATCCATGAAAGGATGATCACAATATCGGGAGCCAGTGCTGTATACTTGTTGGAGTTCATCCTTCCCCTTTACCTTGAACTTGGAAGCTTGGGTGAAGTTGTAATGGAGCCACACATGGGATTTGAATTTGCATTTTGATTCCTGGAATCTCAATCTCTAGCTAAGAGGTTAAGACTACTTTGAAGACAGAGTAGCTTTCTGTTTGCTTACCAGTTCTAGAGACAGAGATTTCATTAACCTATCAAGCCTACCATGCTACTTTTCCAACAAAATAATGGACCCACTGGCTTTCATTTTACTTAAAATTAATTAATTAATTTATTTATTCATTTATGTGATGATAGCAAATACTTTACCAATCAAAGCCCCTGGGTACATACAATTTTAAGTGACTATTTGCTGCTTCTTGTAACAGAGTTCTACAGTTTTCTCTACTTCTGGGGAGAGAGCCATTTTTGCCTTTATTACCACTTAATTAAGAGGACTAATTGTTCTCATTTTAAAATGTGCTGTCCTGGAACAGCGCTTGGTCCCAATAACTGTAGTCATTAGTATCAGTAGGAAAAATAGAATTTCTAGGAATATTTTGGAACAAGGATTTTTTTAAAAGTAGATACAAATTTACAAATTTCCCAAAAGATGGAGGGGAAAGAGCATACTAGAGATTTCTGAGGCATAGTGGGAAGTCACAGCACAACACTTCTGACGTGGAGGCACAGGTGAACAAACTGGTATTGGTCAGAGAGTATTGTAAAAGACTATGTGCTCACTTGTTAGTGACTGCGAAGACAAAGTGCTAGAGGAGTCTATAGGTAGCTGTTGCCAGAGTGTATGGTGGTAGACCAGATGGCACTGTTAGATTCCTTTGGCATTAAATATAAAGCACATGGTGGGAGAGGGGTATCAGAAGATTAAAGTCACTTAGATGCTAAGTGACTGCAAAGGACACTTCTTCTTCTGGTCACCCGCCTCCCCCAAACAAAAGCTTGGCGAGGGAAAGACAAACATTTGTATTTTCTTAATTCATTTAGGTTTTGTTACAACGTCTTGACTCAGTTTTATTAATACACAACTTTTCTTTTCTTAACACTAGGGAAGCAGTTGATTGAGAATAATGGTTCTGTTTTGGAGGTTGATGGAAGATGCCCTTTGGCCAGGAAAACAGCTCATGCTTTTAGAGGAGGATAATTGCCAGAAGGCCTCTCTGAATAAAAAAAAATCCTGACCTCACAGCCTTTGCGCTTACTTGGGTTAGAATGCCACAGTGAACATTGCCCCTTGTCATCACGTAGAGGTGCTCACAGGTAAAGCAACACAAGGAGCATATAGGATCACCTGCTGGATCTTGTTTTTAACACCAGGGAGGAAAATGGTGTCTTGGGTAATGAACATGCCTCAAGACTGAGCTGGCCATCTTCAGTGTCATCCAAACCCTCAGTGGCCCCTGGTGAGTGAACTTCATGCTAGATATGCCCTTTAAACTACATTTCCACTTGGAGGAGGGAAAGAATATGATCAAACTGCAGTTAAAATTTAAAATGTTTTTAATAATATTAATAATTATAGAATCTGTGGTTTTGGTCAGCTTATGCTGAAAAATTGGGTGTGATTACATGACATCAAAACCACTAAAGTGAAACTTTTGCTTTGCTGGGACAACTGATGCTAGTCATTGAGAGCTGAGAGATTAGAGGTCTTTAAGAAGAGATCAGGTGCACCGAGGTGATGCTCTGTAGGAAGTGTTCCCTGAGAGTTAGCAAATGGAAGCTGTGTTCCAGACATGGCTTAGGTTGTATCTTGTTCTGACAGCTGAACTTTGTAGTGTAAGAGGTGGTACTGGTTTTGGAGGCATGAACAGGTCATGGAGAACAGCTGAGGCTTGGCATTGTGTGGCAGGGATAGAATCCCCGAAGAGAGCTGTGGAGAGGCTTTTGGTGAAAGTGCAGTCCAGTTGCATCAGTTGGAGATGTTACTACCATGGGATAACGATCAAGAACAATGCAGACTACGGAATCCAGACATGTGTAGTTTCAGAAATTAGTACCAGGACAATAGGGTATTGCCATGGCAGACCTGACCATGTGGTTTGGGGAATATTGTGGAAGGAAATTGTAAATTTTTAATAGAAAAGCTATTTAGTGCTGAGAGTTTAGTGGTGTTCTGTAGGAGCTTGGGATATAAGAATGTTGATAACAGCCAGTAAGTAGCATTCCTCCATGGCCTCTGCATCAGCTCCGGTCTCCAAGTTCCTACCCTGTTTGAGTTCCTATGTTGGATTCCCTTCATGGGCTGATTCATTGTGTATAAACTAAATGAACTCTTTCTTGCCCTGCCTCCTCCCCAAGACAAAACAAAATATTCAAACAAAAGCAAACTACACTTCATCTCTTTTGGATGGATTCTCATTCACTGGCTTATGAGTTCTGATCCTTTCCCCACCCCCTTATTCTTATTATTTCCCACTCCTTTAATTCTTATTAAATACCTACACATGAGCTTTTCATCTTAAGTACCACTTCCTCCCTAAATTCCTCTCATAAATCTAAGCACTTTCATAGATACATAGTGTCAATTTATTGTTCTACTAAACATCCATCTCCAAATCCCTATAGCTGAGCTTGTTCTCCTTTTTAAAATGAACTTGTTCACTTTTTGGTTTTTATTTCCCTGTTTATCAATACTTATTGTACTGATGTGGTCAACCATACTAACAGCCTTCATTCTTCTCCCATAAACATTCAACAGATTCATTACATTTTTTTCTTTGGCCTTTCCAGTTACTGTAACTCAGAAGACCAATTGAAAGTTCTCTGGCCTTTTAACATGTTGATACATTTTTATTTGATTAACAAATCTACATTGAATTTGCCTTTTACTTAAATTAACATTTAATAGTAGAATATTGTGCATGCCTACAGTTTTTTAAAGTTTTTCTTTCTAAATATTTGGACAATCCAGATTTTGACAACTGTTATAAACAAGTTCACCAATGAGTCTATAGTTTTCTATTAAGTAAAATTTAAAGTTACCTTACACAAATTTAGAAAGCATTAGCTGGAGAAAATGTCTTGGTGTTCTTTTGATAAGTAACTTTGGACAAACTACTATTTGTAGAAATAATCAAATAATATTAGTGTATAACTTTTTTGTATCTGGAAAATATAAGGAGAATTATATCTTGATTTTGGATTAGTAATGCTGAAAATTTTTTATGACAGCATGATATTTAGTAGCCAAAAAATGAAATGTAATTGCAAGTTTAATAAAATTGTGACATAGTATAAAATAATGGAAATTTCATTTGTACATTAAAGACTAAAGATATCAGGGTTATTTCATTGAGTTCTACTCCTTTGTGATTCCAGTCCTAACTCAAAGAAGCTTTCTGTTAATGACACCTAAAAGGTACTCTAGGTAATTGCTTAGCATTTAGGAAGCTGACCTTAGTCATGCCCCTGTTGTAATTCTTCCTCTGCATTTTACAGGGTTTATTAGCTTATTACATTCCATAATGCCTTCTTACTTCACTCCGGTGCACAGTTTGGCTTATGATATTTGGCAGGACTTTATGTCTATTTTCTCATCATATTAGACAGTAGGGTGTTTAAGGATCAGAGTCTCAAAGGGATTATTGCCCAGAGTTTAGCTTATCTACCTGTCAATAGTTTTTTTTTTTTCTTTTTGCATTAATTCACAACTATCTTCTAGCAAAGAGATTATTATGTATGAAGGAGATACAAATCAGCTGCTGCAGCTTTCTGTGAGTGTTATGTTAGAGTGGGGAGTAAATGGCAGGTACAGGGCATGACACATCATGGTGGGGCTTGCAAAATACACTTTGTATAGATTAAATGATGACTGTGGGCATGACTGTATGACCTGATTTGACTATGGAGTACAAGAACTATCATGGTTCCCCTTCTAGACAATAAAAATGGAAGTGAATTTTATAAACATTGAATAGTCACAAGCAGAAGGCGCTCAAGATAGCAACAGTGGTTAGAAGGGTTGGTACAAAGCATAAGATGCTATGATGAGATGCTATGCTCTCTAGTGGAAGAGCAAAGATTAGACACAATCTCACTGCTGCAAACAGACATCACATATTACAATAGTTTTATCTAGTGATTTTCTTTATTGAAAAAAAATAGCTAGACAAAAAGGCAAAACAAAACAATCACACAACCCAGACACCATCTTCTATCTTCCAATTAGCAGTCTCATTTACCTGATTACTCTTGTTTACAGATTTGACTCCCTTCTTATCTCTTCACCCACTCCCCTCTCCACCCTGACTTTCTATACTATTCTTTCCTCATTCATTCAAAGATCATTTCCTAGGACCTATCATCTCTGACCACATTGCTATCATAGTGGCATTTTGGATGCCTCAGTTGGAAATAGTCTCCTTCATTTCTTTCTTTCTTTCTTTCTTTCTTTCTTTCTTTCTTTCTTTTTTTTTTTTTTAGAATAGGCCACCATGAACTAGATCAGGAAGGGCTTTGCATGGTAAACTAAGGATATCTTTTATCCTCCTGAAAACTGACAAAATCTCTAGAATGACCTTAAGTTAAAAAGTGACACATGTCTGTTTCTGTTTTAGAAAAACCCTTTGAAAAGATTCAGCACGTTGCCATGGAGAACATCCCACTGAAGGAATGTATAGAAGTAGCAGGTAAAGAATCCTGGAATAAGAGAAATATTTGAAAAAGCTTGTGGAGCCCTGTTAGTCCCAAGAAGATGAAACGTTTTCAAGGAGGGAGCTCACAAAGACACTTGCATCACATTATCTCTCCTCAGGGTTAACTGAGTGCCTTCCATCTTCCCTCCAAGGGATCTGCAATGAGATGGGAGAAGGCAACAGGCTGTGTGGGAACCACTGAAGCTGGGATGGCAGGGAAAGAACATCTTAGGCTAACTCTTCAAGCCTTGCTGTCACATTTGCTTTTGAGTCTATGGTGAGTTACGATACAGGAGGGGAGAGCTGTAGTGTGTAGAGCTAGTCTTGTTTTCATCTTCATGAAATTACTGCCATGATTCATCCATCTTTATCTTTATTTTACTTTATTTTTTTTATTTATTTAGCCACAATGGCTCTAAGAATTTGTCCCAGATTGCTCTGAAATGGTTGAAAAGGAGGATACCCTGAATTACAATTTTACTGAATTCTAGTCTGTATCTCACATTATAGGCATTTGCATAATTCGCAGAGATTTACATATTCAGTCAAATTACAGTATGAAATTGTTCCAGAGAGCATAATGCCAGCAATGGATACATGACTCAGATTTAAATATTCACACACCCTCTATTAAATTGCTAAGGAGAAAATTAATACATACAATAAATGAGCTTCCAAATTAAATCCCCACCCCCCAGTTTCAAAGTAAAAAAAAAAATCTCTCCTTTGTGTTTTATTTTGGCAAATTTCAATTGGGCTGGGTTTTAAGTGAGACTTCCTTCAGCAGTTCCAACCTGCAATTTTTTTCCACAGGTTCCTTATTATTTTGGAAGGGTCTGAGAACCCACAGGGCACCCTGGGTCATGACTCATGTGACTGAGGAAGCACACAGATCTGTGGATCTCCAAGTCTAGATGACAGCAAGCTAACAGGACACTGTTTATGACATATATAGCCCCCCCCCAACCCCTGCAGATTTCAAATAGGTTCTGACAAAGCTTTGTGGTATCTGAAGGGTAGATAGAGAAAATAAGTGTATCATTTTGGTTTCTGTTTCTGCATTACAGGTGTCAGCTGCCTACCAGTTGCTTTCATCTCTAGAAATCTGTGACTTGCAGTATGACAAGAACAAAAGGTGAGGGAAAAGCAAAATCTGGTGAAATGTGAAAGGGTAACCACGGTGGAAGAAGCAAGGCTATTGTAGAGATGTGTGCCTCTTGCTTTGGTTCTCAGACTATTGAAGTGGACACCAAGGGAATGGAAAAGGAAAAGAATGAAGCTCTGGTGTCATCTGGTGAGGAAACTTACCTCAGGAGATTTCATGCAACTCTGACAGACTTGCACTAAAGATTGAGCAGAGATAATGTAGGTCCATGATGGGAAAGAGGAACCTGGACCAGGACTACTTAGTTATGTGTGCCATATGCCCTGTTTAAATGTAAACTTCATGCCAAGACCCTGAAGATAGACTTGAGAAGGGGTGTCACCAGGCCTCCTTAGGTGTGTTCCTATTTCCAGAATGACCACTTTGATTAAAGCCTTCCTGTGGTTTCCCTATAAGGATGGGGTCTATGCTTAGCTTGGTCTATGCTTAGCCTAACAGGGCCCAGGTTCTGACCTTAGTAATTCTGCTTACAAGACATGCTTCTTAAAAGCAAATTCTCATTTCTTCTATTCTTAATTCTTTTACTGCTGGCTAATGCTTATGGTCTCAATGGTACTGTCTCTGCTACTTAATCTCCTCCTCCTCTTTTCCTCCTCTCCTCTCCTCTCCCTCTCCCTCTCCCTCTCCCCTCTCCCCTCCCCTCCCCTCGCCTCCCCTCCCCTCCCCTCCCCCTCCCTTCCCCTCCCCTCGCCCTCTCTTCTCCTCTTCTCTTTTCTTTCTTTCTTTTTCTTTTTTTCCAGGAATTGACTTTCTTCCTAGTGTCAGTGAACAGTAGCTAAGTAGGAAAGAATTATATATATATATATATATATATATATATATATATATATATCTCACATATATACACATATATACTTACATATATAATATGCATATTATATATTCATGTTTTTATATTAAAATACAATTTATAATGTTATATATAGTATATTTTAATATTACATATTAATTTTGTAATATATAAATATACCATATAATATAGAATTATATTGTAATATATAATATAATGCCATTTTAATATAATTACATATAAATATAAAATAAAATATAAATATATAATGTTGTATAAATAATATAGTAAATAAATATATTTATATGTTTTAAAGTATAAATTTTAACCAATGTTCATGACTTGAGAAGTCTCAAGTCTTCAGCTGAGGAGTGCTCCCACCTTCATTTCTTATTTTAAGTCAAGATTCCCCCCTAAGTGTCACTCATGAATAACACTTCCATCTGATCAGAGAAAAGGGCCTTTGCATTCTGTGCGGGACAAAGTCATTCCTGACAGAAGATATTATTACATTAATGACCAGGTTTCTGTTAGTTCTATGGGATAACTCCAGAAATGCCTGCTCAGATGAAGTGCATCAGTTCAAACCCAAACCAAGCTATTTAAAGCTCTAAGTAGCTACTTGTCCACTGGCTCTGAAATTTAAAGACTCCTACCCCAGGTATGTCTGCAGTAGCCACACTTCTGTAGAATCTAACACGTATGAGTTTCTGAGGACACCAATATTCAAGAAGTCACAACTGTTAGTTCTGTTAATATCAGCTATATTAAAGCTCAATTATATTTTGATTCAAAACTGTAAAGTCCCTGATTTATTTGAAGACATGTCTAGCCACTCTTCCTGTGTTAGGGATTTATGAGATGTAAGCACACTCCTGGCTGTTAGCTTCATGAATCCTAAATTGAAAGTTACACTTAGGAGTCAGAAAAAAAGATTGAAATGTCAGTAATATTTTTTGATAAAGATAGATGGGAAGATATGGCTTACACTTGAATCTCAAATGGGTTTCTTCTCATTGTACCTCTTGAATTATATTGCATTCTTCAGCAGCAGGAGCAATAGCTGGCAAGCTATGAATCTCACTGCCCCATACTTCTATAGTGTAAAGCATTCAGCCAGGCTTGTAAGCCGACAATAATAAATATAAAATTCATAAATCATATAGGTGAACGCTCATGGGAACAATGGCCTTTACTTCATCCCCCCCTCTCTATTTCCAGTTAGAAGTTTATCAGGATCTGGGAGGTTCAGATTTGATGACGGTGGGTGGATCCAAAAATGTCTAAGAGAATGAGAGAATATTTTGTTTGTTTATTTGTTTGTTTGTTTTAAGATTCACAATGGATGCAGGAGATGGCAAGTTGTTTCTCCCTCCCTAACAGGTGACAATACAAAGGACAAAGGGCAAGGAATACAGACGGAGAAGCCGCTTAGAGTCTAGGATGGCAGAGGTTCTCTTGATCATTTCATTTTTGAGCGCTTGTAGAGCTTTGGTGTACCAGAGGTGCTTGAACAGCTTACCACACCACAGATGAATGGCCTTTGGATTTCTCCTAAGAAAATGGTAAGGTTGCTTCTGGGAATGTGGTGACTACATGGTATGTAGAGTGCCTGGGGGGTGGGGAACAGTACACCATTGTGGCATGAATGGACTCAAAGCTCCCACAAACTGTAGAATATAAGGGTTGTGTGCAGGATGCCTTCTGTTTGACCTAACAAACCTGTTCTTTTCATTTGTATCTTACCCTGAGCTCTCTTTTGTCATTTGACTTACTGTTGTATTTGGTCAGTGGAGACCCACGATGAGCTAGGGGCTGCTTCCTCTCTGGTTATCTTGGCCTGGCTCTGGCCCTTGAAAAGGCAAGGAAGATTCTGATGTTCCAGATTCTGGTAGCTGTTGTATTTCTACTTCTGTGCATGTTGTTTGTCACCCTTGACTATACCATTATCAGGTAAAACATTTTGCACCGTGACTTTGAATTATCATTTTTTGAGGGTGCCTTCTCTGATACTTAGTGATATAAGGTGTGTGTGTACGTGTGTGTGTGTTTCTTACCTCACAGATTCCTCTGATCCACAATCCTTCCTTTATTTTTGTTTTCAATCACTGTGACTTAGGAAGGAGTGTCTGTCCTTTTTCAGATCCTAGAGTGGGCCAGGAGGTAACTTGGCATTATTGGGATGATCCTCTCTAACCACAGTCCAGCGAAGAGAATTTTGGTTTTTGAACTAATTTTGTTCAGTGCTACTCAGCTCCCAGACCACACTCACTTGAACAAGGGGCTGCCTTTTCCCTGTAAGTGCTATGCTGGTGCGGCAAAGGCAAGGGGCTCCCTGTGACCTTGCTCATCACGTAAGGGATCGTGCCAGGACTGATGCAATTTTAGATTTACAAAGGTTCAGTCATAAAATGATGTGTATTTGTGGAATTGCTTCAAGACTGTCATCTCTTATATTCTTGCCATAGCTCTATGGTCTAACTTACTGTGTCTTGGATTAAAAAGATGTTAAACTAAATCATGTCATAAGATGTTTGAGGTATAGAAACCAATAGAGTAAGTGAATAGAGTTAGAGCATTATTTTGGGAGCAGGTTAACAAGAAAGCATTAAAAAGGACCCAGGACCTCTGTGCCTTATGGACTGTGATGTGTTCTCATTGCTTAGTAACATTCATTAGATGGCAGAGAGATGGAGAGAGGTATTCAATGGTACACGGTTTGTTAGCATCTTTAAATGCACTTTCCAATTCACTAAAAAGTAACACTTTTAAAATATATTATCACCTGTCATGTGGAATAAAGGAAGAATTCATTCATTTAAAGTGGCTCAAAACTTCTTAGCTTGTATTTATAAATCCTGACAAATATAAAGAAGATTCAAACAAACAAACAAACAAACAAACAATAAAACAACAGTGGTTAAGAAAACAATGTACTAGCTCGTAGATTTAAGATATATTTTAGCATCTCCAGACATGTTTCAAAGCAAACAGGAAAGTTACCTACAGCTTCTTGTCAAAGCATGCGCCTTAATTACTCCTTTGATTTGAAGCAGTTTATTTGCAGTGTCTTCCCCTGCTTCTTCTCTGCTGCTCAAGCTGCCCTGGGAAGGATCCGGGCTCCCCCAGGTGCTGGCAATCACTATAGAATGACTTCATAGTCCTGACCTCCCCACCCCCATGCCAGCAGCTGGCCTCAGCAGCTGCTCATGGTTACTGGCAGAGTCATTTCATTCATGCTCTGGGACAGCTGCTTGGGGTGGTGGCAAGTGTTTCTTTGGCTGTGGACAAAGGCCAGGTTCTACCTGCAGCTGCTTCAGAGATCTTCTAGATTTTCCACAGCTGGACAGGAGTACAGAGCTCAGACAGCCCCTTGCTCTTGCATCTGCCACTTAAGGGATCTCATGAAAGTCCTGATTCAATTACCATACCCTTGTCATCTGCCTAACTGATAGTGTGCAGTAGATACTGGAAAATTCAGGCAGTGAGCTTATTTAGTTTATTACTCTTCCTTTGAATGTAATGACTGTATTTAATGAGATTTCTGTACAATTCAAAGTAACGTGGAAGAATTGGCCTCTAAATTTAACTGCTTGGTCTGGTGGTTTCTGGCTTTGGCTACTCATTGCAACACTGGAAGCTGAAGCAATGCAAATGCCAAAGCTCACACTTAGAGATTCTGATTTTGATGGTTCAGGGAAGGTGGCAGCCTGAGCAACAGGATGCTACAAAGCTGCCCGGTGATATCTCTCTTAATCCACAGGTAAGAATCACTATCCCAGTTTGATCAGTGGCTAGGGTATAGCCTAGAATTAGGGCAGGTCTAGAGGCTCCATCTGTCAGCACTGGCCTTGGGGTATGCACTTTTGGATTCTACTTGGTGAGTTTCATTATCGTATCTTTAGCACCAGGTTTCATACCACAAATTTTGCCTCCCTGTTTGCCCCTGCCTTAGAAGGTGAAATTTTGCTTTTCTGATACTACCAAAGGTTGGCAAGAGGATACAGGAGACAGACCCTTGGTTGCTAGAATACAAAGTTTCTGTAGGCTTAGTTCACAGGGAGCTTCCTGGTGGCAAGAACCATAGGGCTCTGTGTAGCCTCGAGTTTCATCATGCTGGACCTAGTTCAGATCGCCTTCCCTCTTCCTAGTCCAAGCAGAAGAAGAAATCTTTCTCTAAGCTTTGTTGTTTGGATTTGAGAGACGGAGAGAACATTTTTCTTTCTGTATTTTTCAACATTATTAAAAACCTCACACTGTGGTCTCTTCCCCGACTCCTTTGGCTAATGGTCTCTGCGGACAGATGTTCACAGAAGTGTCCAGTTTTTGTCCCTTCTGATGTTTTAATTCTTTTCTTAATTTGTTATTGTTCCTGCCCACTGTGGCTTGCCTCCATTTAGGAAAAACCTTGAGGAGATGAGAAACTAAGACAAACACCAGCTCTCTTATTATATCCATTTCAAAATGATGTTCTATTCTGGTAGGTTATGATTCTTAGAAAAATTGAAAGGCTTAAGTAATTAAAAATGCCCTTCCATGGAGGC
Source organism: Mus musculus (assembly GCF_000001635.26). Taxonomy (NCBI): domain Eukaryota; kingdom Metazoa; phylum Chordata; class Mammalia; order Rodentia; family Muridae; genus Mus; species Mus musculus. The sequence continues at coordinate 78,191,098 of NC_000068.7, forward strand.
AAAGCAGGAAGGATAACTCAGAGGAGGCCTCTTGCTCACCTACTGTAATTTGGAGAAATTAAACAATAAATGAAAATGTCTGTGATGTTATGAAGAAATCAGAAAGTCTAATAAACAAATAAAGCTTGCAATTAGGAGTAGTAAAAAGTAATTAGCAGGCAATGTTCTTTTCACTTTTCCATGCTCTCTTTGGGCCATGAAAATGAAGCTATAAATAAATGAAAGAAGGGTGATTTTATTTTAATGTCTAGCTGACTTCTCAAGCATCTTTGATTAGACATCAACAGTGAATATGCCCTCAAAGTTATCTTGAATGTTTGATGGACATAGTATTCTGTATTGCTAACATGACACAAAGAGTCTGTGCTGGAACACTGGAGTGAAATGTTTCCTCTTCTATACCACTCAAGAAAAATGAAAAAAAATAGAGTGGTGTGAAGTTTTTTCAGTGCTGAGAGAGTTGAATCACAGTTCTATACAACTTATTTCCCTATATGATGACTTGACTCAAAACTTCATTGCATTTCTGTGGGCTGAGTTGCAGATCACCCTAAATAAGCACTGGATAAGCTATCCAAGTTTGGTCTATAAAGTTTGAAAAAAACTCCTGATTAGGTACAGATAATGAACATATACCATAACTTACTATTACCATTAAGTACTATCACTCAGAGGAGAATAGATTACTGGACAGAAAAGCTAAGTTGTCTGGACCCAACCCATGGGAAGGTTTCTGATCTAAGCTAAGTGTTGGATTCCAGACGAGATGCTACTCCTGGTAACAGAATGGTGGGGGAAAGCTTTCTGCTGAAGATTGTGGTCTATGGAGACAGACGAGGATGCAAATCCCAGCATCCATCAGATTAGAGCTTCTAAATCTCCATGTTCCTCCATAAAACAGGATTTGTATTACTCTGGTTATAGTGGAATTGGATCCTTTGCAAGGGTCAAATGAGATGTTATGAAGAAAACATTCACCTGGGGTTGGCAAAGGGTTAATGTTAATAAGGATAACAATGCTATTTTTACTCCTGGTAAGACTATTTGTACTGATTAATCACTAATCATTAGAATAAATCAACCATATTTTGGGTGTTTGAACATGTTAAATATTCACTCATTCAACAGGCATTAACTGGGTGGTAATTTTGAGGTAGGCACCATTTCAGCACTGAGAATATAGGCATAAACATACTGGAAATTGATGCCAGTTCTCATGGATCTTACACCGGTGGGCTAATTATCTTTCCTTTTTATTACCAAAAAAGATTCAAATCACCATTAGAGGCTTAGCAATTTAAAACATAGTCTGGCTTATATTTCTCATTCTATTTAATATCAAATGTTTCAAAGAGATTACTTAATTTTAGCTACAGATAACGTTTGAATTTCAGGCTTGAAAAGATTAAATGTTGCTAACAGCTACCTCAAATTAACCCATTTAAATTCCTTTGACTTAGAAGAGGTACTAAAAATCAATTAGTAACGTATAATGGGACCTACATAACTATTTCATTCATTCTCCGTGTCTTTCATTGAAACCATCATGTTTAAAAACAGGCAGTCAATTGATTAAGCACGGTCCATGCACCTTAGTGAGTAAAACATACTGAGTCCATGCTAGCAATTCAGCCAGGAGCAAGACAGAAGGAAAGTTCATGGACACCATGTCCAGTAGGTGACACACCTTGGGTTGTGGCTTGTCTCTTGTCTCTTTTTCTATTATCACAGCATCAAAAAGCAGAAGGAAATCAAATAGACATAGAATAGGTACAAGGTTGAGTTCCTGAGGTTTGATGCCTTCAAGTCTGCACTGTTTTTCCTTTGCAATTCTTTGTAGTGCAACAATTTTAGTTACTAAAGGGTGTGATGGGTAAAATTGTTTGTAGACTTGACAGGATCTGTAATTAGCTAGAAGATGACTGGTTGTTCTATGACAGCATTCCTAGATTAGGTTAACTGAGGTAGAAAAATCCAGCCTAAATGTGGGCAGCATAAATCCGTGTGATTTATCACTGAATTAAAAAAAGAGAAAACATACTAAGCATCAGCAGAAATTATCCTGTTTCCTGGCTGTGGATGCTGTGTGACTTCCCAACTCTGGATGTGTCCATCTGCTGCCAGACTTCCTGCCATGGTCAGGATAGACTGCACTCTATCTTCTTGAATGATGAACCAAACTGTTCGTTTTCTTTCATTTTCTTGGTCAAGTGTTTTGTCACAGCAAGGAGAAAAGTCACTAAAGTAGTCTCTGTGTAACTTGTGTATTTGAATTAATTTTAAAAATACTAGAGGATATTGTAAAAAAAAAAAGTCTAGGAAAAAAATTCAAGCATGCAAAACAAAGTCATTTAAAAAAAATATTAGATTAATTGGAAACACAGTTTTGGAAAGGGAGTCAAAATATCAGCTTTCTAGAACAATTTAGATTGCCACAAATGTGCCTGGTCTCCTATAACTCTACTCTGTGGTAGTTGTGCCTTCAACATGTACAAGGTGATAGCCTTCCATTTTTAGCCCATAATTGAGAGCATAGCTATTTTCAATGGCTGCTAACGTGTTGCTCACTGGTCAAGTTAGAAACATAATCTGAGCTAAGCCTGGTAGTGCATACCTATAAACTCAACAGTAGGGGGTGGGGTACTGAGATAGGAAGAATACGGTATCTAGAGGGACCACAGCTTTAAAACAACCTGGGTGCATAGTGAGACTATAATTTTCCAGGCAGGAATTCCAAAGAGACACATGTGTCCCTTCTGTAGGCTGTCAGATTATTAAGGCTACAATCCCCAAGAAATTGGTATTTCTTCATGAATCTCATGCTGGTAGGACATATAAAAGTCTATAGTCAGCCAGAGGAGAGACTTGTCTCCTGGGAACAGATCACACCCTGTCAACTTGTCAGACTATCTTTCAGGAAAAATTGTAATGGAGATGATGAAGGCTAAATAATGATTGGAATCACGTGTTGAATATGACTGCTTAGCTGGGTACACCTCTTACCTTCTGTATAGACTGTAGCCTCATGTTACTACCCAAATGTCGCACTTGGTAGTTATTGGCTTTCCTTATTTCTCTTCCTAACAGTGGCTACCTGAAATTCAACTCCATTTTCTGGTCTTCAATATTTCTTTTGTGTTCAGTTTGCCAGCTGAGGAGAAGTGGCTAAGCATAGCCTGTTACTGATGCTAAAGCCCAAGTTCTGAACCTAACAACTCCAGCAACATGATCCTGTTTCAAGAGACAAAAAAGTGACTAATGAAAGAAAACAATTGATGTGCTATGTAGAGTTTAAAAGAAGGTAAAGAGAATAAATTAAAAGCAACAACTCTCTTCTTGACAATGCATGTGTATGATTTATGCTCACAGAAACAGGGAGAATGGTCAGAATAGCCAGTAACACTGGCTAGAGAGCTTATGTTTTCAACTGCATGTCAGCTTCACTTCCTTACTTCACACTACCACAGGAGAGTTTTATGTGAATGTGTCTTCTGTCTTCCAGGGTGGCTCATTAATGGGACCTCTCCAGAGGAAGTAAAGATGAAGTATTGGCAGCTTCCTTTTGGTGACATTGTCTCTGGCTCATACCTACCAAGGCTTCTTTCTATTCGAGGCTCTCCAGTAGAAATCCTAGCCTGTAATATGGTGGGTGGCATTAGGAGGCAGTTAGGATACGAGGGTGAAACCTCATGGGACACAGTCCCCCTAGGTACATCTCCTACCCCACTCCTCCCAGAAGTTAACATAGGTCTCCACAGCAGTTTTTGTTTTACTGCTCTCTAGGTAGCAGGAATTTGTAAATAGATGTTTCCTTATTTCTGATGCTCTTGGAAGGACCAACTCTGATGACTTCTCCCCCTCCCCACAAACTGACTTGGAGCTTTGGCCAGACTCCCCACCTGCTCCAGGAAATCTGTGGGTTTATAGGACTCAGGAATTTCTGCCTCTTACTCTTGGCTCTCTGCCCTGGTCTCAGGCACTCTCCCTTTCCCTCCCTCTTGGACACCATCTTCTGTCTCCTGCCATGTTGTCCATAGAGGCTATTTCTCTTACTTTTTGACTTTGAGCTCTCTTAAGGAAGCTCCTCTCTGTTTTAAGATTTATTTCTTTGTGTGTATATTTGTATTCAATTTCATATACTGTAGACAAGAAAAAACCTAAAACTGAGATCTTTTGTAAACAATAACAACTATTTCCATGAACAACAGCAACAACAACAACAACAGACTGAGAGTTGCTCTCTTCATAAAGATTCAGTTCCCATCTTTATCATAAAAATGGCTTCTGTGTTATGGGCAAGCTCTCTGATCGTCCTACAAATGCTCTCTCTCTTATATTATCGATCTTCCATGATCATCCTTAAGATTAACAAGGGACTGCACAATTTCCTGATTCTTATAAGCCCTGACATTTAGGTATTTAAAGGGATATTCAAGCTCCTTGCTTCAGGATGGAACTTGACATTAATCACCTGACCTCCAGTCTTTGTAGGATCATGCTGCCACCAACTTCCAACCTTTGCCTAAATTTTGGTGTGGCTTGGATACTAAAGCCTTTCCCTGCTCTTTGGACGGGAATTTCTCCTTGCCAGGGTGCACTTAGCATATTCCCTAACTTTCTAAGTCTTACTTGGTCTTGAAGTTCCCCAAATGGAGTTGGATCCTTCATTTCTTTACTCTCTTCACATTTTGAACTTTCTCTGGTAGTAGTTAACACATTTGTAATTTTATGGTTTTTAAATATTTTCCTATATCTTAAATATCAGTTTTGTTCTTCTTCAGATCTCCTTCCTTCCTCTAGTTTATTTGGGAAAGGAGCACTTGGCTCCTGTAATTTTGAATTCACTCAAATGCCAACAGCTTGCCCACATCACAACCTCTCTTTTCTATTCTTGACAATGACTTGGGTATGCCTTACTTTGCCCCCCATTTGGATCTGTCTTCTTTGTTGCTATTGGTATCAACAAGGTGATATGAGGTGAGGAAGGCCACAATTTCCTTTGCCTACCTTTAACTTCATTATCCATCATCCTAGAAACAAAAGGCTGGCTGTGGGTGACATATTCCACAAGTTAAAGATTATCAAAGATATTGTATTCCAAGAGAGAAACATCTGACCGCTAGTGTTCAAAGGACAGGATTTAACCCGAGGCTCTCGTTTAATTCCTAACCTGTTCCCCTGTATGATAGCTGCCCCCGTTTAGACCTTGAATAATGAAGTATTTTCTTTAGTTTATTTGGAGTAAATTCAATTCCTGGTTCAGTTCAATTCCTAATTCAGGAGTGATTGTTTTTCCTAATGATTCATGCTGGTTAGTTTTTGTCTCAATTTGACAGACTAGAGTCAATTGTGAAGATGAAGTCTCAGCCTTCAATAGATTGGTCTGTGATCATGTCTGTAGGGGCAATTTTTTTTTTTATATTAAGGATTAATCTGGAAATGCCTAGCTTAATGTAGGTGGTTCTACTCATGAGCCAGTACTCATGGGTTGTATAAAAGGGTGAACTGAGTCCACCAAGAGCAAGCTACTGAACATTTTTTTTTTAGGCTCCTGTCTCTGCTCCTCCTTGAGTTTCTGTCATGGCTTGTCTCAGTGATGGACTTTGGTTGGGCAGGGTAGGCCAAATAAACCCTTTCCTCCCCAAGTTGCTTTGGTTAGTGTTTTATCACAGCAACAGAAACCAAACTAGGATATAATTTTGTATCTGTCTGTAAGGTTTAGCCAAGCAATAAAACTGATCACAGGATAACATTCCTTTTAAATTTTATATGTTTTTTACTTGAAAATTATTTATTTGTATAATATATTTTGATCAGGGATTTCCCTCTCCCTAGCTCTTTCCCGATTCTTCTTGCCTCTCTACCCACTAAACTCTGTGTCCCCTCTCTTTCTCTCTCTCAAACAACAGCCAAACAGAAAACCAATTTCTTAAACTCTGAAATCTATCTAAATTATATCCACCTAAGCATTCCATGTGACATATTAGAAAGGACTTACTTTAAGGTAGTTAGCCTTGGTAGACTTTCCATTGTTTGTGGTTTCAAGACATATTTCATATTTTGTTGATAAAATATATTCATTTATTCTTTGATAATTTCATAATATAAACAATGAGCTATACTCATGTGCACCTATGTCTCATATTTTAATATCTCTTGGTAGAAATTGTTTAAATGCTTATCAACATAAACACCCTGTTTAGAGGAAAATAATTGTTATAGGTATAGCAGAAATTCATAGTAAAGAATAGTGCCAACTAGCATCTCAGTAAAGATGAACATGCATGTAAGTAGATGGCATTGTTTTTGTTTGTTTATTCTTCTGCTCTTAGATGAAACTCAGGGGCTGATCAATATAAAGTGGGCCTACACTAGCATCTACTACTTAGGCAAAGCAAACAACTCTGGGATGCATTGAAGTGACTTTGTACAAATTTAAATTCCTGGGATGAGTGTCTTCTCATTCGTATCTCTGCAGTAGGATTGGAGAGAATGGAAACATTTTGTCCCCTATGTCACATTCAGGAGCCTGGGAGGGAGGTTCCTGATTCATTTGAATGTAGGATGGAACTGCTTAGTATGCGTCTCTTGTAGCAAAATTTAACCTCCCTAAAGGCAAAAATGGCATCTGCTCACATCTTATTCACAGCTTAGCCCTTGAGGCTGGCATAGTACCATGAATACACTAATTTCTTATTAAGTATGTATAAGATGAAGAAGTGGATAAATAAAAATGGCTAGACCTTGAAGGGACATAAGAGATATTATCAACCGTGAATACAAACTCAAGGGAGGTTACATTGATCAAGATCACACAGGAGATGGAATGGCTCAGTGGTTAAGAGCACTGGTTGATCTTCCAGAGGACCTGGGTTCAATTCTCAACACCCATGTTGTGGCTCACAACTGTGTGTAACTCTGGTTTCAGGGAATCTAATGCCTTTTGACTCCCTCAGGCATCAGGCACACAACGATTGCACAAATATACATGGAAGCAAGATACTTATACTCATAAAGTAAAAAGAAAAAAATCTTTAAAGAAATATCACATAGGGAATGAATTGGGGCCTTCAAAGTGGAGCAGTAGTTTCATGTCTAATATTACACCACTATACTTTGACCAAGACATGATCTAATTCATGAGCCCAGGTATGGTACATAGCATTCTTTTGTCCTCAGTAAAAGTCTTAAGAAACTCACTCTGAAATATATCCTTGAAAGATCACAGGGAGATTTCAATCCCACAGCATCCAAAAGCAGGAAGAATATCAAAGTAGTTGAAGAGTATCAGGCAGAGTATCAAAGCACAGGAAATAACATTGGTAGCCAGTTAACCCCAGCTTGGGAAAGAGGAGAGTGAATGAATTCTCAGGAGGCAAGAAGAAAACCTAGGCACTATGGTTGGCATGTAGGGAAGAGAGGACAGAGATGCTGAAAAAGGGATGTGCTTAATGAAGCTAAGAGATGATAGGAAATCAGTGTGCATCAGCAAGGGGAACAATCAGCAGGAGCTACAGACAGTAGGCGTGGGAGATCAAGGCAATGTGTTTGCGCTTGGTTCCATGGACATTGGAAAGTCTTGGAAGAACACAGAGAAGCAAGAATCATTATCTGATTTACATATAACACTTTGCTGGTAAAGGCTAGTTAGCTATCAGGGGAAGGAACAAAAGCAAAAGGTCATGACAAGGTGACAGCACTGAACTGTCTACATTCTAGAGGTGGTACAACCTGGGAGAATGGAGCTGATAAATGAGGTAGATTAAACTCTCTTGCAATAGCCAATGCTAGCTGGAGCATCAGACAGTTTATATTGTGAGGGTTAAAAGGGGTCACATGAGTACAGAGTGCAACCACAAAGGCAAGCTGCACTTATTTGGCCACAACATCCTTTTTCATAGAGGCATATAGACAAATAAAAATAACCGGTTGTAATGAATAATCTACATAAACACACTCCTATCCACTATACCTGTGAGGATCACAAAAAGCACATTCTAAGAAGAAACACATTCCAAAAACAATTCTGTGTTTTGAAGAAACTGAGGTCACAAGACTCTTGTCTTGGTTTCTTACAAGCACTCAAAATTGTCTTCACAGGACTCCATTCTTGGATCGTGTTCTGACACTTAACAAGTTGGGTCCCTGTAGTGGGCATCAACTGAAGGGGTCTGTTTCCATTTATTTGGATCTGACTCTAATCACTCTCTGCTCTTTGAGCCCACACTCCTTTTAAGAACCAGCTTTTAGCTGTGTTTGTATAACCGTGTCTCATGTGTTTTCATATCATAGGTCTTACTCTTGATCTTTGAATCCAACATAGAATCAAGGACAGGGTTTTTATCACAACAGGTACTTAGCCAAGTTTTATTTGAATGCAAGATAGTTATTTTAACAGAGATCCTATTGTAAATAAGTGAACTTCATGGTGAATTCAGAGGAACTGACTTTTTCAGTGTTTGCTTGAGACAACTTTATTTACATGTTGTCATGAGTACTTGACTTCTTCCATTTTTATTAGATACTTGATAGTAAATTGCCATATTTTATTTATTTGAGCTCTCATTTTATACCTCTGTGCACATAGTGAGCATTCAACAAATAACCATTGAGTAACAGATCTAGAGAAATGGGTTTCCAATGTATATATGTTGAAATGCTGAATGGTGAGTAGCTTTCTTTCTTTCTCCATAATTTTTTTTTCACATTGCATTCCAATCACAGGCCCCCTCTCTCCTTCCACACCAACTCTGGCAAATCCCCCCTCATTACCCCTTCCCTTCTCCTCAGAGAAGAGGAATCCTAGCCTTGGGTACCACTCCACCCATGGACATCAAGTCCCAGCAGGACAAAGCACCTCCTCTCCCATTGAGACTCAACCAGGCTTTCCAGGTAGGGGATGGGAATCCAGTGGCAGGCAACAGAGTTAGATATAGCCCCCACTCCAATTGTTAGGGGACCCATATGAAGACTAAATTATACTCTTGCTACAAATGGAGTGGTGGGTAGGTCCAGGTCCTGCAAGCTCTTTGGTTGGTGGTCCAGTCTCTTTAAACTCCCATGGACTAAGATCAGTTGATTCTGTAAATCTTCTTGTGGTGTCCTTGACTCTTCCAGCTTGCTCAATTCTATTTACCATTCTTCCTGACAAGACTTCCTGAGCTCTGCATGGTGTTTGGCTATGGTTCTTTCCATGTTTCCATCCTCTGTTGGATGAAGCCTCTCAAGTGACAGTTATGTTAGGTTCCTGTCCATAAGAATAGCAAAATATCATTAATAGTGTCAGGGGTTGACTCTCTCCTATTGGATGGGTCTCAAGTTGGGCAAGTCATTTGTTGGCCTTTCCCTCAATCTCTGCTCCATCTTTTATCATTGTGCATCTTGTAGGCAGGACAAACTTATGGTTGAAGGTTTTGCTGGTGGGTTGATGTCCTCTTCATTCCACTGGAAGCCCTGCCTGGCCACAGGAGGTGGCCACTTCAGTCATATACCACCCACTAGTAGGAATCTCAGCTAGGGTCACTCCCAAAGATTCCCTGTAGCCTCCCCTATCCAAGGTCTCCAGCTGGTCCCAGAGATGCCTCGTACAGATTTCCTTTCTCACTCTCAGCCCTCTCCTGCCCTTCCTCTTTCCATACCTGATTGCCATTCCTACACCCCTCCTCACCCCCTATCACACCCAGTTCTCTCTCTTCATCCACTGCTGATGACTATTTTGTTTTCCCTTCTGAGTGAGATTCACACATCCTCACTTGGGCTCTCCTTATTACCTAGGTTCTTTATTATAGCATTATCCTGATACAATCCTGGCTAATGTCCAATTGTAAGTGACTACATGTGTCTGTTTGGGTCTGAATTATCTCCCTCAGGATGATATTCTCAAGTTCTGTCCATTTGCCAATAAATATCATGATGTTTCAGCTGAATAGTACTCCACTGTGTAGATGTACCATATTTTCTTATCCTTTCTTTGTTTGAGGGACATCTGTGTTGTTTCCAGTTCCTGGTTATTACAAATATAGCTGCTACGAACATAGTTGAGCGAGTGCATAGTGAGGCACCTTTTGGGTATATGCCCTTGAGTGATATGGCTGGGTCCTGTAGTAGAACTATTCCTAATTTTCTGAGAAACTGCCAAACTGATTTCTAATGTGTTTGTATAGCATGTGCTGCCACTTGAGGTTTTGATCTTAGCCATTGTGTTAGCTGGAAAATTTTAATATCTGCTTCTATTTCCTTAGGGCTTATAGGACTGTTTAAACAGTTTATCAGATCTTGATTCAAACTTGGTAAGTGGTTATCTATTTAGAAAACCATCCATTTCATTTAGATTTTTTCCAATTTTGTGGAAAATAGGTTTTTGAAGTAATACCCAATGATTCTTTGAATTTCCTCAGTGTCTGTTATTATGTCTCCCTTTTCATTTCTGATTTTGTTAATTTGGGTACTGTCTGTCTTTCAGTTAGTTTGGCTAAGTGTTTGTCTATCTTGTTGATTTTGTCAAAGAACCACTTCTTGGTTTCCTTGATTCTTTATATTGTTTTCTTTGTTTTTAATTGATTGATTTCAGCCTTGAGTTTGATTATTTCCTGCTTTCTAGTCCTCTTTAGTGTGTTTGGTTCTTTTTTTCCTAGAGCTTTCAGATGTACTTTTAAATTGCTGGTATGAGAAATTTCTAATTTCTTTATGGAGGCACTTAGTGCTGTGAACTTTCCTCATAGCACTACTTTCATTGTGCCCCATAAATTTTGGTATGTTGACCCTCAGTTTTCTTTGAATTCTAGAAAGTATTTAATTTCTTTCATTATTTCTTCTTTGATCCAGTGGTCACTGAGTAGAAACATGTTCAGTTTCTGTGAGTGTGTAGACTTTCTATTGTTTCTGTTGTTGTTGAAGTTCAGTTTTGATCCATGGTGATCTGATAAGATGCATAGGGTTATTTCAACTGTCTTGTATCTGTTAAGGCTTGCTTTAATCAATTACATGGTCAGGTTTGGAGAGGGTTCCAGGAGGTGCTGAGAAGAAGGTATATTCTTTTGTGTTTGGGTAAAATGTTCTGTAGATATCTGTTCATTTGATTCAGACCCTCGGTTAGTTTAATTTTTCTGTTTAGTTTGTGTCTTGATGACCTGTCCTTTGGTGAGAGTGGGGTACTGATGTCTTCCACTATTCATGTATGGTATTCAGTGTGTGATTTAAGCTTTTGCAATGTTTTTGTTACAGAATTGGGTGTTCTTGCATTAGGGGCATATATATTTAAAATTGAGATGTCATCTTGGTGGATTTTTCCTTTGATAAGTATCAAGTGTCCTTAACCATCTCTTTTTGATTAATTTTGGTTGGAAGTGTATTTTATTAGATATTAACATGGCTACTCCAGCTTGCTTCTTGAGACTGTTTGCATGGAAACCTGTTTTCCAGGCCTTTACTCTAAGATAATGTCTATCTTTGTTTTCAGGTGTGTTTTTTGTGTACAACAGATTGATGGATTCTGTTTTTGCATACATTATTTTAGCCTGTGTCTTTTTGTTGGGGGAATTGAGACCATTGATGTTGAGAGACATTAGAGATTAGTGACTAATATCTAATTATAGTATATATAATTATAACAGTTCCTGTTGTTTTAGTGTTGATGGTGTTAATGTGTGTGTGTTTTGTGTATTTCTGTGTGATTTGCTTATTTTATCTTCATTAGTATGGAATTATTTCATGTGTTTTCTTGTGTGTAGTTAACCTCCTTGATTGGAGTTTTCCTTCACATATTTTCTATAGGGCTGGATTAGTGGATAAATCTTGTTTAGATTTGGTTTTATCTTGTAATATCGTATTTCCTCCAGCTATGGTGATTGATTGTTATGTTGGGCACAGTAGTCTAGGTGGTTTCTTAGAGACTGTAAGACATCTGCTCAGGCCCTTATAGGTGCAATTCTCATAGGTCTGTCTTTGTATGCCACTTGGCCTTTTTCACTTGCAGCTTTTAATATTCTTTCTTTGTTCTGTAGATTTTGTGTTTGAATTATTAAGTAGTGGGAGGATTTTCTTTTCTAATCTAATTGGTGTCCTGTAAATTTTTTACATATTTATAGGCATCTCTTTAGGCTAGGGCAATTTTCTTTTATGATTTTGTTGAAAATATGTTCTGGTCCTTAAATCTGGGAGATTTCACTTTGTATTTTTATTATTCTTAGGTTAGGGCTTTTGATAGTATCCCAGACTTCCTGGATGTTTTATGTCATGAATATTTTAGACTTAACATTTTCTTCAACTGATGTATCAGTTTCTTCTATCGTATCTTCTCTGCCTAAGATTCTCTCTTCCATCTCCTCTATTCTATTGGTGATGCTTGTGCCCATTGTTTCTGTTCTCTTCCCTGGGTTTTCCATCTCCAGGATTCCACAAGTTTGTGTTTTCTTTGTTACTTCTATTTCTATTCTCAGGTCTTGAACAGTTTTACTTAATTCCTTTACGTGTTGAATTGTATTTTCCTGTATTTCTTCTAGGGGCTTATCAGTTTACTCTTTAAGGGCATCTACTAGTTTGATTGTATTTTTCTCTATTTTTTGTAGGATATATTAATTTCCTCTTTTAAGGTATCTGTCATGTTTATAAAGTTGGATTTAAGGTCATTTTCTTGTGCTTCAGTTGTGTTAGAATACCCAGGGCTTGCTATAGTGGGGTATTTTTCCTCTGAAGGTATCATGTTGACCTGGTTCTTGTTTGTGTTCTTACATGGGCCTTTGGACTTTTGGTTGTTCTTTGATGTTCCTGGTGTGGCAGGTATCATGAAGGCAGGCCTAATCTGGATATTCCCTCTATGTATTGGGTCTCCTGAGGGCAGCCATGGACTGACTGGTTGCCCTTGGTGCAGTAAGCCTGGATGGTCCTTGTTCATTGGGCCTGATGGAGGCCAGCACTGCAGTAGTCAGACAATGGTGCTTACAGGAGAACCTGCAGCTAGCTCAGGGCAGCTGGGTGTGTCTTGGATGATAGGCAGGGGAATGGGGAATAAGAGATCTAACCTGGTCATTCCTTGTCAGTGAACCTACATATTTCTTGTTCAGCAGGCCTGATGAAGGCTGGCAAAGCAATGGCCAGATTGTGAATAAATAGCTTCTTAATAACTAAAATATAATATATCCAGGAAGCAAAAACATCTCTTGGCAATTTAGTCAGGTTCTTAGCTTTCTTCCTGGTTTTGATTAAGAGAGGAATACTGACTGGGTGATGGGTGTTGAAACTTTGAGAATGGCTTGGTACCTCAAGGTAAGAACAGGGCTGTTCTTCCCTTGGCTTCCTTTGTGCTATCAACCTTATATGGAGGAGTAGAGGAGATTAAGAATGCTTACAGAGTGAGACAGAAGGATTAAAAATGGCAACACTCAGTTTTTCTCGCAGAGGGGAAGAGGTTGTTCTATGCACTGTATGCATAAACTTTTTTTATCCTCACATTAAACCTTTTAAAGGTGTTGCTATTTTCATCCTTTTTGTGTCAGGGAGGAAACTGAGTCCAAGAGATCATCAACTAATATAACCCATGCAAAGTCAAGAGAAATCTAAGGGGATTTTCAACTGTCTTATCCAGAGCTGCTTATACCAATGTAGAAGTAGGAAGATAATATATTACAGATTCCAGACGATTATCTGAAAATATATTTCCTCTACCCAAATCTCTCCCCTGAACAAAATCAGTCACTGAACACTGAAGCCACGCTACAGTTTTACAAGGATAAGAAAATGCTTCTGGTAGAAAAATTTCTATTCTACTCCATAAATTATACAGGTCCTGTATGAGGCAGCCTGTTTAAACATGTTGACTTACCCTTCTTGTAAAATGTTTATAGATATGATTTGCTACAGGGAACTATTTTAAAGACTCCAGGCACTGTCCGAGACTATTAGAGTGGCTAACTATAAATTGGTTAGTAGAGGGGTATGGCTTGGAGCCTTCAAGGGTCAGGATGCAATCACCACCAAAACCTACAAGCCAGGTAAGATGTAAGAGAGGAGTAAGAAGAAAGAAAAGCCAAATATTTGAATAGCAAATTGACGGGGTTCAGGACACCTCCATGGCAGCCCAAGAAAACCTGCCTTGGGATAGAGAAAGCATGTATTGTAGCTGAAGTAGGCCAAAGGCAAACAGACTGTTGTCTTAAAAAAAATTTAAAAAGACTAACTCAAATAACAGTGCAGGAAGGCAAATATGCAGACAAGGAGGAAATACACTCGGTCATGTTGGGATTCCTGCTCTGCTAAAGCTGCTAAGTCACAGATTAACCCACAAAGGGGCACTGGAACTCCAACTTCCACGTACCCTGGGATTATAGTAAGACGCCTTGTTCAGTGGCAACGATTCTAGACTGAAACTGACTGTTCAGTCTTTTAGCATAATTTTAAAGGAGATAAACTCACTGATTAAAATAAAATGTGTTTTTAATCAGCATTAAATTTTGTCTAGAGGATGGGGAGATACGTGATGTAGAGACAGGCATTTCTTGAGCGTGAACACTCATCATGTTAAGGTTATTAAATAGTTTTTGAATTTTAGAAGGATATAATTTAGAAATGTCAGAAAGGAAGAATAAACAAAAAGAATACGAAATTGGCTGAAATCATAGCCAGATTGACACTTAGAATAATGTATCTCACAATTAATATGATCTCAACAAATAGTTATCTTAGAACAGCACTACACAGGTCTCGTCTTTAACAAGTGCTGGGGTGGGCTGAAGGGCAGATTACCAAGAGGAAGTTCCTCACCAAGTATAACCTCAGCTCAGCAGTAGGAAAGCAGGAGCCATTTCTGCTGCTATGAATAACAGACACTGACGTACTTCAGTGGACTGATAATTTGAAAATAAAATGTTAATGACACTTTATTTTTTTTGTGGTCACTTTGGAAAGAAAATTCCAGTTGTTAACTGGAAATTCTCCCAATGTCCAGCCGTCAGCTTATGATTGGTTTTTAGGACTGACTAAAACCATTTTGTCTTGAAAGGAATGTAGTCAATGTCTTCTGCCTCCCCCTAATTTTCTCCTCATGTCCCATGTACTTTTTGACTATTGCGTTGTAACACTTAAATTTGTCAACTGGATGAGATTTGAAACCATGAAGGAACAAATCCTTTGAACACATGTGTGAGAAAATTTCTAGATTGGGTTGAGTTTGGAAAATTCACCCTATGTGGATGAGACTATTTCATAGGTTGGGGTCCTGGACTGCTTCCTCACTGTGGATGCAAATTTGACTAGTTGTCTCAAACTTCTGCTACCAAGCTTTCCTTCCTTTTTCCTCCCTCCCTATAGCCCTCCCTCCCCCTGTCCCTCCTTCTGTCCCTCCCTCCCTCCATTTTCAGATAGTTTGCCAAAGAAGGAGGAAAGTACAGTCTCTGTGTGTGCACATGCATGGACATGTATGTATATTTTAGGCGTATATTTGGAGTAAATGTAAGAAAGTAATATTTGTGTTCTTTTCCTGAGAATTGTTGCTCCCTTATTTATGTTTGGCTCTGAAACTGACTTATCAATACTAGATTTTCTTTGGCTGGAGATGTGATTCAGTGGTTAAGAACATTTGATGTTCTTACAGAGGATCTGAGTTCAGCTCACTAATGTCTATGCCTATCCTAGCTTCAGGCAATCCAGTGCCTATTATGTCCTCTTCTGACACCCCATACATGGCATATAGTCAGCCACACATGTAAAACACACACACAAGTAGGTAAATAAACCGATAGATAAATACATAAAGCTTATACATACCGACTTTTGTCATACAACAACCTTTGTTTTTAGGGTGTTCTGAAAAGGCCCTCTTTTTGTGCAATTATTTGGAAAAATTGCCTCATTAAGAAGCCTTTCCTCATCCCATTTCACGCGAAGCAGCTTTCCTCCCCACAATCTTAATTCTGCAGAGAATATCTATTTCCTTTTCGTTGCTGTGGGCTATACTAATTTCTATAGAATGCCCCTTGAAGAAAGGTCTGGGGGGGTTACATCTTCACATCAGCCTTGCACAGCAGGCTTGTACATATAATTTACTACTCAGGATATTGGAAATGCCTTGCTAGAAGATAATGGAAAGAAAATAATTTGATGGCTCTAGTTACTATAATGATCGCACCCCCCTATTACCAGGTTAGTGATTAAGGATTGGTATTAAGGTTGGAGGAATCCCCTGATGAAAAATTCCATATTATAGCTGCTGAGACTCAATTTTTGAAGATGTTACTAAAGAGAGAGTTCTTCATGAAATTACTTGTACCCAGTATTTCTATAACACATCTTATTAATCTTATTAATTTTATCCTTTCTCATTCCACATGGGACTAAGAAGTTACTTTTAGAAAGAGAAAGTGAAGCCTATCTGTTTTCCTGCATATCACAATGGCTGTAAATCTTTCTATACTTGTGATAATTTGGGGATTTGAGATCAAAGTAGAAGGGCCAGTCTTTTTTATACAATCATATGAACTCTGCCCCAGAATATTAGGGCAGAGAGGCCCTAAATCAAATAGAAGCATCACTTCTTTCTACCTCTGCTTCATCATTTTGCCTGCCTTTATAGTCTCTGTCAGTCATAGCCAACAACGTCACCCAGACACACACTTGCCAAATGTTACTGTTTATTTAGCTGGTAAGTAATCATTTAAAAACTCTTCAAATTTACCAATGCTTAATTTTTATTAGAAACTTAAGAAATATCCTTTATCATGGCTACAAGCCCCTCTGTTTTTGTAGACACTATGAAATCCATCTGTAAATGAAACAAGTCTGTATATGGGAGCTCTGAGCACACATATGACCACATGGTTTTGATATCCTCATAGTGATTTGATTCACAACGACATCACTGGATACTATTTAGTGATGATATAATAAGGGAAAGATACCATTTGAAATTAGTGCTAGAGCTCCTGGCAGATAATTTTGGGAAATTTGTCACTTTGGCAATGATCTATGGAAAAATTAGCTCTACCAGGTCTCAACATTCATCATTACTGGAACTCCAGTTGCACCTGGAAACACTAACCTCCCATTTGCACGTGGCTGCTCTTGTAAACCTTAGCTTAGAGAGCCCCATGAAGATTCTGCTTCTGCTAGCCTATGGGAAGTCTGCCCAGTCTAGGAAGGAGGCTGTCTTGAGTTTTTGTAGACAAAGACTTAGCAGCAAGTGATTTTGTTCCTTCAATCTCTGTAATGAGGGTCTGTTAAACAATTGAGAGAAGCAAGATGGGCAATGGAAGAAACTAAGCAAAGGGGCACAGATTTAGGCAAAGCAGGATCACTTCAGCTTAATTCTACAAGCAAGCTTTAGTATATAGACTAAGACAGGAGCTTTTTCTGGTCTGATGCAAGCAGCTGGGTCTACATGCTTCCACTTCATTCAACATGGGCAAAGGCTGTTTGTTGGGGCTGTGAAATCTCAGGCTCCCCTGACCTTGCCAAAAGGCTTCAAAGCTCAAGTGATTAGCTTAGAAGATAGTACAGGTACCAACTCTTATTAGCGAAAGTTTAAAGAAGCTGGAGGTTGGGTAACCATAAATGCTAAAGAAATCCCAGAATACCCATGTGGTCCACTGACAATGTCTGCTGCTGGAGCTATCTGCCGATCTAATTGTCTACTGTCTTTTCCTAAAGATATATGGATGGATGCTATTGTAAGTTATATTTATTTTCCTGAGGTTATAACAACATATTCTTTGCATATCTTCTAGTTGCCTTAAACAGATGTATTTCCCCAAACTACTCTAGAGTGTTCATTGAGCCTCTCTGTCTCATCCTTATAACATACCCTTGGCTAACCTCCTATTGTTAGCTCTTGTTCTTATATGGAGAACTTGCATCCCTAAAGGCCCTGCCTGGTTTTCCCAAAGGCTTTTCAATGGCTGCCATGACTTTTCTCAGACTCGGAGTTGGTGTATGGTTTTAGATCATACTCCACAGTCTGTTTAGGATTGCTTCACTTCTCCCATTCCTGAATAACCACTGATTCTTTAAATGACCTACTATGAGAGCTGAATATGCCTGATACCTCACTGTAATTTTGTCCAGATTGGCTAGTAGGTGCTTCTCAAACTTCATTGAACACAGTCTTAAAAATAACCAATACTTGGTTTTGCCACTAGAGATTTTGATGTGACTGTTTTGGGCACTGGATCATATAACAGTGTCCCAGGTAAGTATATCAAAAAATATTAAGCTCTAATGTCCTTTTTTCTTTTGGTACGTTTGATTTCACTCTGCCAATAAATTGTCCTCATTCTCATTGATTCAGTGGCCACATTTATCAAGTATTCTCAACTGAATCATATACCCAGTGTCTCTCTATAGTGAGTATATTGTAATGTTTCTTTTACTGTCTTGATAGGAATTTCATAGATTTATGCCAACATGTATAATGTCAAAATCAATATTATTACCTATTACATGAAAAAATGTATAATTATATGTAATTTAGTTTATGACTATTTAAGTACTACTCTAGTAGAGAACATAAGCAAACAGTATTCAGCTTACAACAAATATAAAATCACACACTCAAAATTTTAATGGGAAATTAGGTATCATGCTGTCAGTTACATGATTTTTGAACTGACAAACCACTTGGTAAGTTTTTAAATAAATCCATAAACTTTGTCTTGATTACATGGTGCTTTTATTTATAGAAAATACATTACATATTAAAATAGATTAAAAGTATAATACTTAAACTCATTAAAGAGCTGGTTATTTTTTTCTGTTTTCCCCCTCAATTATGTTTGACCCAGCATTTCAAGATCAAGAAGGGAAAACTCTTTAATAATTGATAATTTTTCTGGAAAATATGGAAGTCTTAGGTGATAGAGGTCTGTCGTCCAGAGCAGGTAAGAGAACAGAGAATTATGCTAGCTACTTTTGTGTTGCTGTAATTAGAAACACCAACACATATAGTTTAAAAGTGGAAGGATTTATTTTGGCTTCTCAAAGGGCATCGTCCATGGTCACTTGTTCCCCGACCTTCCCCATCCCCCTACCACCACTTCTACCCCCACCATCCACTCCCCACCCCCAGGTCCCCATATACTTGGAGATATCTTTGTTTCCTGTTTTATTCCTTCCAGGATTCCAGGCCATGAGGATGGGGCTGCCCACATTCTGACTGTTTTCTCCCTCCTAGGATGATCCTGTTTGGAAGTTCCCTCACAGACACATCTATCTGTAGGTGTGCCTCACGAACTGCCTGGTGATTATAAACACAGTCAGGTTGGCAATGATGATGAACCATAACCAGAAGAGATGTTGATGAGAGTAGCTGACTCACCACAGCGTGCCTAAGACAATTAAATTTTATCACTCAGAGTCCTGCATTGTGAAAAACTTTCTAGTATTGAGAAAATTAGAACAATTTATCATTCCAGAGTAGATGGTAGAAGAGCATATTATTCACAAATCTCTGAATGTTAAGGTGGCTCTAGAGCTCACTTTTGGCCCCAGGTGCCTTACCCATTTATATTTTAAATTTAATGGGATATTAAAATATTATATATACAAAATTGGAAGCTATATTTTGATGTCTTTTTTCTTCAAATTTAGGGATACTTGTACTTTTCAGACATTTTCATATAATATATGATAAACATCCCCAAAGCAGTAATTTGATTTTGCTTGATCAATCAGCCCCTTTCCTATATACTCTCTTTTCAGAAAATGATCTACTCACTCATTTGCCCAAAATAAAAATTCAAGCTTCCTATGCATATAGGGCCAACACTAATTGGCCTCCGTGGGTTATAAAAAGTTGAAGGATCTTTCCAAGTTATTCTATTTTTTTTTCAGAGTCTGTCATCATGTTCCAGATCCTTAAACATGCTTTGTAATTTTTTAAAGAAGAAGGAAGACAAGAACAAACATCTACTCTCTCTAGATGGAGCAGTGACAGGCCAAAAGAGGCAATTCCACCCAGCTCTCTCTTGGGGGAATGAGTGAGATCCTCAGGGTTGCTTACAGTGCTATTTACAGAGGGATGGATAGGTCTCAGCCACCTGACCACCAGGAAGTCACACCTCAAAATGGGTGATAATTCAAGACTCAGAAAAAATATCCAGGAAGCTGCTTGTTCATCCTGCAGGAAATCCTAGTTTTCTTCCCCTTGACACTTGTTTACTGCTTGTATAATCATGGGGAGAGGCCTGGTGGGAGTGCTATTGGCTTTTCCTCCTCTTCCTTCTTCCCCCTCCTTCTCTCCTGTCCTCCTTCTTCCTCTCCTCTCCTCTCCTCTCCTCTCCTCTCCTCTCCTCTCCTCTCCTCTCCTCTCCTCTCCTCTCCTCTCCTCTCCTCTCCTCTCCTCTCCTCTCCCCTCCCCTCCCCTCCCCTCCCCTCCCCTCCCCTCCCCTTCCCTCCCCTCCCCTCATCTTTCCTTCCTTCCTTCCTTCCTTCCTTCCTTCCTTCCTTCCTTCCTTCCTTCCTCTTCTTCTTCCTCCTCCTCCTCTTCCTCCTCCTCCCCACCTCTTCTTTCATATCATCACTAGCATTCCTAGTTTTAGTCTAGAGCTAAACACTTACACAAGAAACATTCTTTTAGAGTAATCTCTGTCTCGTTTTCCCTTTTCTTTTGCCTGCCCATCATCTGTTCCCTACATGAATGTTAAAAGATATTTTCAGTATTTGGCTCAGACTCAACTCTTCAGAATCTGCCTCTCAAACTGAGAATGAAATCCACCTCATTCATGTCTTTGTTCAGAAGTTGCCTTCTAAAGACATGCCTCACTCTACTGATTGCACATAATTACTCTGTCAAATTCAGTTTCTGTATATGATACCAACTACCCTCTATCATCTTTTTCCTGGTGAGCGAGTATATGTTTGTGCATTATCTTTCTCCTCTCACACATGACAGGAATATTGTCTGTCTTGTTCACCACTGCATGGGTAGGTCTTAAAATTACACTTTCACCTTTCACATACCCAACAAATATTTGTTGAATACATGAGGATGTACTATTTTTAAGGTTATAATTTGTAGAACGGATTGCATTTGCTTCTTTCTGTAGGATGCTATAAAATATGCACAGATCAAATTCTGGCTACTTGTTAGCAGAGATGTAGAACTGCAAAACATGGTTTTCTGACATCATTTCATTTAGTGGTGGTGTTTGTTTGTTTGCTTGTTTGTTTTTGTTTGCTCTAGCTTTCCTGCCTTTGCTTTTCATTTATAACGATTTCTTTTTCTCCTTTTTGTTTAGTTTAAACTTATACTTCCAGTCAATCTTAAGATTAAGCATACCCTACACAGAGAAACCCTGTCTCAACCTCCCCCCACCAAATGAAGATGAGGCACATCAAAAATTAGGTAATTCCTATTGAGATTATTTTGACACTCCATGAAGTCACATGTATATTGACAAATATCAAAAATCACTTCTAGTCTCACACGAGGGATCAATAGTCCTCAGCACTCAATCAAGTATCTGATACATTTCACTCCCTATGTTTACTTAGGCAAATGCTTAAGACCTGTTGGCTTGGGATGGCAGGTGTACTTTAGGCACAGTGGTATTCTAGTGTGTACAAGGTCCAGTGTTTGGTCCCTGGCACTACCAAGCAACAACACAATTCCTTTGGGTACTTCTAAGCTGAAACTAAATTCAGACACTCAAAGTAGGAGTTTTGAAGCAGACATGAATGAGCTTGTTTGTTTTGTGTCTAAGTTTTCACCAAGTGGTATCAAGTAAGCACAAATGAGCAACTCGTATTGGGTCCTATGCAGCTGGGGTCTAGAAACCTGACTAGTGACAAACCATGAGGAAATGAAGAAAGGAGAGTGACACCAAGAAAAGAGCAGACACGTGGACCAAAGGAAGGACTGGGGGCAGGTGGGTGGTGTGCATTCTGATGGAGTGGCAGCAAATACTACAGCATCAGCCAGGAATCTGCACATTTGTTATCTACAGCACAGGAGCATGGGTTAGCTAGTCTCTGCAAGAAACACCCAGACAGCAGTCTTAAGTTGGAACCATCAGGGAAGAGGAAGCTGCAGTTTCTGCTTTTTGCGTGCATTGTTCAATCATTCAGAAAGCACTGGCATTTAGACCAGAAGACTTGAACATCCTGAGCCTGACCCCTACACGGAAGGCTTTGAGTTTTCACATGCATTTGAAGCATTTTAGTTCTTGACACGGCTGTGTCCACATCAACGCTAACACTTTTTAAGGATTTCGTCCACTAAATCTTGTGAGTCTTCTCTGGCTTTCTTTACCCACTTTAGCTTGAAGGCAGCATGGAGGTCAGGAATCAGCAGGTGTAAGCGCCAGTGAAAATGGCTCTAACAGGATGCAGAGGAAAGCAAGCTCCAAGGGCCAAGCTAATTCTGTGAAATGCAAGTTAATGTCTACAGACACATTTAGAGCTTCGTTTTATGCCATCTAAAATAAACTGCAACAAAATCTGCCTTGGTACATCAAAAGATTATCCATCTTAAAAAATGGAGGTTAGTAGCCCAAAATAACAGTAGAAAATGAAGTTATATTTGTGTGAAATTTTAAGCGATTTCATTACTTCTAGATACATGATATTACTTTCTCTAATGCACCTGTGAAGAAAGTAGGGTAGATATTATTAATTTTCAGTCTATAATCTAAAAATAGACACTTAGGTGTGAGGCAATCTGTCCTGTCTCACAGGTAGATCCGGCACAGCAGGCTTCTGATATTTTCTTATTTTTCCTTTAATCATCTCTATATTCCTCCCACGGGCCAAAGCACACCCTCACCTCTTTGCCTCCGTGTTGAAGTTCATGCTTCGAAACCAACAGACTACCGGTTCCATTCTGTCCAGGTTTTACTGATTACTGCATTCAAAGCACTCTTTCTGCTCTCCAAAGCATTCTAGATATTGTTTTCTGTGTGCGACTTACTGGGTGTTGACGTCATGCTTAAAATAGAACCAAAGATGCTCCAGCTACTGAATCTGTGTTTTGGTCAATTGAAAACATTTTTGTCGTTGTTGCTGTTCATTCTTTTAAACTTGCTGATTTCCAAGGCTTTCCCTCAGTTAGTGAGTTTTTGAAAAAAAAAATGTTACTGTTTGTCTTTAAATTCCTTTAGGGAGTTCAATAGAATGCCTATAGTAAGTCCATACATACACAGTATCCACAGACAGGTAAATATGTTAAAGGTCAGTAATAAAGTAGTTTTTGTGTCATTGCTCCACAAATGGTGTCTGTCTAAATTACCCAGTTTTGTCAGCTGATGGTCCTGACCGTCTGCTTTACACGCATCACACTCTCAGCGTGTTGCTTTAGGTTGCAGCTGCTTTGTGTTCACGTTCTCAGTTCTGGTCACATCTTAAAGGTATGGTGATGTTCTATTCCACACGTTCCTATTTTTCTACTGATGTGGAAGCCTTCATTTGACAGGGAAGCTATTATTCCTTCTTCATCCGCATGTAAATTCTCGGGTTCCCAATGCCATGTTCGTATTTGATCTTTAGCATGCTCAGACACGAGAGATGTCATCATGAGCTCCCTCGTCTCCTGAGAGTTGTTACAAACTTAGTCTAAGGCTCCCAACTCAAGGCCGGCATGCTTCCCGTAATTGCAGCAAATTCTTGGCAGTCAACCTCGTCAAGCCCCTCATTCTGTCTGCTGCTACATTTGAGAATGCTGCCTTGTCATTCATGTGCAGAGCTGAGCCTTCTCAGGGTTTTTTTTTTTTTCCTACTAGCAGTGAGAATTTTATGAATTTTATAGACTTTAATGAAGACTTTGGGGCTCTTTTTAGAAACCCCATTGCACATTACAAAACAGCCTTTTTTGTTTGTTTTTGCTCCACATTCTCATCTATTTCATGCCTCTCTCCATTTCTCTCTCTCTCCCTCCCTCCCTTTCTCTCTCTCTCCCTCCCTCTCTCCCTCCCCCTCTCTCTCCCTTTCTCTCTTTCTCTCTCTCTCTCTCCTTCCCTCCCCCCTCTTTCTTTCTTTCTTTCTTTCTTTCTTTCTTTCTTTCTTTCTTTCTTTCTTTCTTTCTTTCTTTCTTTCTCTCTTTCTTTTCTCTCTATCCTGCTTATATTTTTAGCTTGTAAAACCATGAATTCCTCCAGTTGGGATAAATGTCACAAAAGACCCTGCAAATGCGAACCCACGATACATCAGTCTACATTATTAGACCCAAGCAAGTTTCCACAAAACACTCTTTTTGCTGCAAAACTACCTCCCCTGGTCATTTGAAAGCTCCCAGAAAAATGTTAAATTCATCAGGACAGATCGTCCAGTCCATTCTCCTCCTGTAATGACAAGAACACTGAGAAGCAGTGAAGTGTCTTCTAAGGACACACTTACTGAAGATGAAAATCAGACTGCAGACATGTGTGCTCCATCACCATGTTGGAGACATGTCACTGGTCTATGAGGGTTGCTAATCATAGACATTTAAGTTCTCTGAAATTTCAGTCTGCTCACATAGGTTCTATGGGAGTCAGTGTCTCCTACTTGGTTGCTAAGAAAAAACTGTGAAGGGTTCTCTCCACTTTAAGAGTTTATGCCAAGGATCTAAATATCTGGCTTATGTAATCTGATGATCTTTGATGAATAAAAATGCCAAAAAGATGTGCTTGGAGGAAAATATTAATTATAATAAAGTAGCTTGTTTGGAAAGAGAAAAATATTTAAGTGTGAGAAAATATTAGCATAAACATCTCACCAAAACAACCTGCGTTCTCACTTTTCCTTTCCTGTTGCATAAACACTATTAATAGTGTTGTAAAATTATGATCATGTTGGGGGGGGGGAAGGGATGCTCCTGCTTCTTGCCTCTGTCAATTGTTTAAAAGAAGAATTGGCTGAATCTGCCTAAGGCTCTATTTTATAAACTTGCTGCATCATATTGGTTTATTTATTTTTTTATTTTTTATTTATTTTTAAGGTGGTTGATTCTTGAGATTTGTCAACACCTGGGAGCACTGTTCTAAAGCTTTGTCGCTCAGTCTTTTATTTTATTTTGCAGAAGAAAAACTATATGTTTAGAGAGAGGGCTTTATAAAAGTGTAGGTTCCTGATTGAGTTTTAAGATTTCTAACTCAGAAAATATGGAATGGGTTAATGAAATATTCCTTTAAATCAGTTCCCACAATAATTTTAAAGGGGGTCATTTAAAACCCATCCTTTCTGATATTACAAAAGATATTTGCCTTAGATTTAAATGTATGTTTACAATGTACCCCCTTCTACAATTCTGACCACAAATTCTTTTTCTGACTCCATTTATTTTCTGCTCACTTACAAGGCATTGACCTTAGAGAGTAATAGCAGTTTAGTCTCTTCCTTCATTATGTTATATTTCCTGTTTCTTATTGATGTTGAAATTACAATAGTAATATGTACTTATAACAAATTAATACTGAGAAGTGCTTCGAAGGAAAAATAAGTGCTAACAGACTGGAGGTCAACCTTGCTTGCTCTGCTTACCTCGAGACACCTATTCCCATGTCCCAGGGGCCAGAATATTGGCTGCTGGCATTCTTTGTCACACTAGGTCTTTATCTTTGCCTTGATAAATATGTTCAAATACACACATCCATGCAAATAAGAATTTATTTTTATAAAACACAAGAATATCTTCTTAATATTCTCTTTATATCAGTAGACAGATCTAATTATATCCTTGAAGCATTTTAATGGTTGTACATCCATAGACAAATATATTCATATGTGTAATATTCCCTCTTTTATTTGTCTACTTTAGAATAGTCTTCTCTTCTGCTTTATTTTTTTTTTGGACTGGTGTTCACCTTCTCTCTTGTCCTGTACTTTCTTTCCCAGCATCGTCTAACTTCACCAAATACATAACAACTTTCTTTATCCTTTTATGTATAATATATGCACATATAGTCACCTAAATGATTTTATCTGCCTGTCTTCCTTGCTGTCTTTCCTATCTTCTTATCTATGTATCTATGTATCTATCATCTATCTATCTATCTATCTATCTATCTATCTATCTATCTATCTATCAATCAATCATCCATCATCTATTATCTATCATTATTTAGGAAATGCATTTTCTTTACTTAAAATATATTGTGGAATGTGACCATAGCAACTGGTACTCTAAACTCTACAATTGTAATACTAATATATTTCAAGACATCTAGTTTTGCATGTGATATTTGTTATTCCTTTAGTCAAAATACGTCTGATACAATCGCCAAGTTTTGAAATAAAATAGAAAAACTAGTTTTTCATTATGCAAAAAGAGCACTAGTTCTTGTTTTTTGAATTCATTTCTTATATTTTTTTCTATAGATAGATGTACCTAGAAACTATTTTTTTTGGGTAAATATTCTTAAAACATTTAATAAAACTTAATTTTTAAAATATGTATTTCAGTTTGCGTTTGTTTTCCATTTTGCTTTTAGGACAGTCTTTTTCCTGTTAACCTACATGATTTCACTCATTGATTTATCATGGATATTAATCAAGTATTGCTAATTTTAATTTCAATTTTTTTAAATGTCAATGCTTTTCTAACCACTAAATTATTTCTATAATTTTGGCATCTATTTAGTTTATGTTTTTCTAAAACACTGAAATTTCTATCTATTCATAGATAAAGTTTCTAGTTGATCCATCTTTCTGCACTATTTTGGTCTCTTTTACGTACACTTCAAGTACCAACTAATTACACAGCTCTTATGGTAAATATCATTTCAATCAAATGATCTAAACCAGAGTTTATTCTCTTCTAGAAATAAATTCCAGATGAAAGGTTGAAATATATATATATCAGTGAGTAGATATTTGCTCATGTCTACCCAGAAGCAATGTCTTTAAACTGTGCCTACCCTTATTTCCTGCAGAACTCTAGATATGTTTTTCTGTATGGAGGTAGGTCTTTTATTTTCAGCATTATGAGAATATTTTTACCCTCTAATTATTTATTTTCCATAGAAAAGGATTATTATGATTTGAATTTCTGTAGTTGTCACTTCCCCTTCAGTATAGCTTCTCTGATTCATGTTAGCAATCATTCCGATATAGCTATGCACAACAGGATCACTTGGAGAAGTTTGTATAACACATATTTTCAGGTTCTGTCACAACAACCAACTCTGAGTAGGTAGAGTCCATCTGTACTTGGAAAGTGAAATGGCTCTCACACAATTGGCCTGTGGACTTGCATTTGAGAGCTGCTGTTCTGTGTCATGTTCCTGTCTGTTCGATGTTGAGTACATAAATCATTGCCTCAAGTGCAACTGAATTTAATTTTATTATGTTGTTTCAGCATCTTTTGCTGACTTATATATCTGCCTACTTTATTTTTATTTCACCAGGGTCCATTTGCATCATTTTAGATTAAATGATTCCTTCACAGAGTCTAGGAAAAAAGATGCAATCACATTTTTGGGGGGTACATTCCCAGGAATGCTTTCCCACTAAATTTCCAATAAACTAATGTCCTTTATTTATGCAGGAAGTCTTTTGATTAGGAAAGTTACAGTCAGTCTAGCCTGTCAGTCATTGGGACCCATTGATTTGCTTTGATCTGCTTTGCTGTATTTTGCTCCTAGACTTTCTCAGACTATAAAAGTATGGAAGTGAGAGTTTTACTCCAATTTGTCCTTTTAAATATGAATGTGATTTCATTCTTGAATAATGTGCTAGAAGAAAATTTCGGTCCCTTGTAAACACCAATTATTCTTGTTTTTCATCTTACCTGTTACCAGGGAGATCTAATGTGCAGTGTATGGCTGCCTGTGTTCTTTCCTCTTGGCCCAGTTCCCATTTCTAAGCAATTTGGTTTCATTAATGGATGGAGGAAGTTATTGATAAATAATGGGTGCATGAAAGAAGGAACGAATTTCCATTCTCTAAGAAAACACATACAAGGAATTGGATTCAGTAATTCTGGCTCCATTTATCTAATATTAGAATTTTCTGGAAGTGAATAGAATATTTTTCTATTTTTTTTGAGATTATAATATAATGACATAAATTCTCCCTTCCCTGTTTCCCCTTCAAGTCCTCCTATGCACCTCACATTGCTCTCCTTCAAATCCACAGCCTCTTTTTCAATGGAAAATTTTTTATACTATAATTTCTAGCCATTGTATCCATTGAAAGGTTTAGACTACCACTACCTTGAGAAATCATGTCGGCTGTGCAATGTAATTCATAGTTTTCTAGTTTTCACATATAAAATCTGTAAATGGAAACAAAATTACTCTAATAATATTTTAACACAATTTATACATTACAATTTAAGATGCATTCAGCACAATAAGTTTTTCACGAGTTTATTTTACATTCTTATTTTTACTTATAGGTTTTGAAATCTGATTAGCATTTTGTAACTACAAACCATATCCACTTGACAGAGATGTGTATCAAGCATTCACAACTACACAGTATTGTCTCAAGTAGCTTTGGGTACTGACCGATTCTTCTTCGGCTTAACTGTAGTTTTAGAAGAAACTACCCCAAGAGTTTAGGAAACTTTATGTTTGTTTATTTTGTGTGTGCTAATAGAGTCAGCCAATTAGAAAAAAATCAAAATGTAAGTCAAACATAACCAAACTGAATTTCAAAATGAACCAGTGTTCTAAACTACAGGAGATTCTCCATAGCTATTAGACATTGTCTCCTCTGAGCTGGTCCAATAAAGTAGTTAACTCCTTTTAACCACTACAAAGAAAGTTATCTGTAGTAATCTGTTGTCCACTCATTCACATATTTGTAGAATGTGATTTCTTCTTTTTTTTAAAAAAAAGATTTATTTATTTTTATTTATATGAGTACACTGTACCTATCTTCAGACACACCAGAAGAGTACATTGGATTCCATTGCAGATGGTTGTGAGCCACCATGTGGTTGCTGAGAATTGAACTCAGGACCTCTGGAAGAGCAAACAGTGCTCTTAACTGCTAAGCCATTTTTCCAGCCTGGAGAATGTGATTTCTTTGAAGGGCCTCCTCTTTTGTAGAAAAGATACCAACTGACAGACGAAAACCAAAAGACTTACAGACTGCTTTGGCTTACATTGTGGTTATCACTTATTTCTTTTTCTGTGAGGTCTTAGGCTGTGTAGATTCAACACAGTTAACTAAGCCATTATTATCACCTGGAGGGGCCTGACACATAGAATTAATGAGTAATTAACTTTATTGTTTTGAGTATCACATGTGGAGTAATAGAGCTAATGACAGCACAAGCCTTCAATTATTTTCCTTATTATGTTTAAAGAAATAATTCTATTAAGAATTGCTCTTTTGCCTTTGCTACTAAGATGTGTAATATCCATATAATTTATCAAATTAAACTGACCCATATAATGTATCTTACACATCTTTCAAACATAGGCTATTTCTTTCTTCAAGATTCAAATATTTCTACTTGCAAGAAAACTCACAAAGAGAGGAAACTTCTTTCTTTTGATGGATCTCACAAAACTAAGATGCTTAATATCCATATAATTTATCAAATTAAACTGACTCATATAATGTATCTTATAAATCTTTGAAACATAGGTTATTTCTTTCTTTGAGATCCAAATATTTCTACTTGCAAGAAAACTCACAAAGAGAGGAAACTTCTTTCTTTTGGACTCCTTCACATGGATCCTGAGTATATCCCACCTGCCACATTCACCAGTGTGAGATGGGATGTAGAGGCCGAGCAGGTGGGTGGTAATGGATTTCACATCCCATGCTATGGGTGATCCCTTTAGATTTTCATCTCTTAGAGTCCTTAGGGTTCCTAGGCTCTTAAATATATACCTTTGACCTTCAAACATAATGTAGCTGGAAGGAGTCCTGCCAAGACAACCAGTCACCTTGTCCTAGAGAAAAGCTGTATCTGGCATGGAGTATTCTTCAGGCCGTGCTCTTCCTAATATTAGAAGTGCTGTTATACTTGCCTCATCAAGCATCAAGAGCTGACAGAACCCTCACAGGCCAGCTCACCCAACATTCGGCCACTAAGTCCTCCTTAACACATCTCTTTCCTGTATCCTTTACTGAGAATTTCATGATGAATCTAAAGTGTTCTAAGTGCTTTCCCAGTCTCTCCCTTCCTGTTCCATCCCCTATCCCACCATCACTTTCCTGTCCTCACTTCACATGCTCTTTTAGAAAACCCACTGACTCCACATGGTGCTGCCAGTATATTATGATAGTCTTTCAGAGAACAGTTGAGTAAAACTGACTCTCCCTCCCCCAGAATCCATCAGTCATCAGCTTGGGGTGGGACTTCATGAGCTCCTCCCCCATCTACAGTGAGATTTTCGTTGGCTTCATCTTACGCAGGTTTTGTGCAAGCAGTCATGACTGCTGTGAATTAATATGTGTTCTTCTGTGCTGCAAATGCTGTAGACACCCACTACCTTGGCTATCTGTCTTGCTTCCACAGTGGTTTCTGAGCTTTAAGGGGGAAGGATGTGTTATACATTTCCCACTTAGGGCTACCAGTCGTTAGTCTATGTATTAATCAGGATCAACTGCAGAAAGGAATTTCTCTGATGAGGGTGGTGACCTGTACTAATCGATGGTGGTTTTGTTTTTTAAGTTCTATTATTCAGTAGGTTAATTATTCAAATCTGTTTGTTAGAAGCTTTTCAGGTCCATGGCAATGAGTATCAGCTCCTTTATAAAACACCTTCTCCAGGACAGGCTTGGAGCTGGGTATCGCAGTATCTGAAAATTGAAGAGGTGGAAATCATCATTTAGAAGATTCATAAATGCTCTTCATGAATTAACACCCATAGATTAACATCCAAAGATATTCTGAAATCTGTTCCACTCTTGGCAACTGTCTTAGTCAGGGTTTCTATTCTTGTACAAAACATCAGGACCAAGAAGCAAGTTGGGGACCCAAGACTATCATCCCAGCAATGGCACCACGCACAATGGGCCCTCCAACCCTTGATCACTAGTTGAGAAAATGCCTCACAGCTGGATCTCATGGAGGCATTTCCTCAAGGGAGGTTCCTTTCTCTGTGCTAAGTCCAGTTTGTATCAAGTTGACACACAAAACCAGCCAGTACAGCAATGTAACTAATAATCTTCAGAAACTTGTCTGTCCTAGCTAAAATAATACATATCATAATCAGATCTGACATGTCCTGACAGTGCTGGGGAGGCTACAATAACTCAGGGGTGTTGGTGGTACACTTAGCCTCGTCACATTTCATTATACCATAATGCCAGTTAAGTGGTAAGCCTTTGAGAACAATTGAGAAGACCTTTGGGGTTAGCTGGTTCTATTCCTCCTTATTGTATTCAAAAGGATCCCCCAAGATGAGTTCAGGTCATTTATTTTTGTCATCAGGTGAATAATTCTTCTCTGGAGGAAAGGCAAATGAGAACTCAATTCCCTAATAATCTACAGATTCTCTTGGCCCTCCCCTCTTCTTTAGACAAAGGCCACCAGAGGATGATGGGAATAGAAGTGGGGCAGACTTTAAGGATTTATTTCCTCATAAAATTTTGTCTTTTATAATCAGCTTAAGTAGAACTTCCCATGGTATTTGTTTAGTAGTTATCAAAGCATTTCATCAAAATGATGCTCACACTGAACTTGTGGATATAGAATTAACTTGGGGGAACATTTGGGAGATTGTATGTTTTGGATAATCTTTGAACTGTATGTTGGTGACCCATCTTAGCAGTTTATACCAAATAAAACACTTGAAAAACAGGTAGCTTCTAAAATATTTTGAAAAGGAAATTCTGACTGTGTTGATGTGGATTGCTTTCTCAGGTGAATGTAGCATCATTGTGTATCTGAGAACATAGAATAAATGATATAACAGTCTGGTGTGTAGGAAGAGCTCTTCAGAAACATTCCGAAGAGCAGATCTGTACTCAAGCCCCCTATTTCCTGAGATTTCCTGAGTAGGAAAGACTGCTATCTCTGTCTCATCTGATGTAATGGTAAATCTCATAGCAACACATATGCAGGAAGGGCTGTGGCAGCAAATCTGCCTTTGGAGAACAACAGTGCTTGCCTGGGTTGACAATTCTATTCTATAGTAGTTGCACAACATCTCATGCAATATTCATTTTAATTTTTAGCTTTCTTTCACTTTTATTTTATGTATATGGGTATTATACCCACATGTAGTTGTGTGTACCACATGCATATGGTGCCCATGAAGGCCAGAGAGGGTGTTGTATACCCTGATATTGTAGCATTATGAGACACTGCCTAAGTGCTGGGAATTTAACTCAGGTCCTCAGAAATAGCAGAGAGTGCTCCTAACCACTGAGCAATCTCCAGCTTCCTTATACAATATTCCTATTATTTGGTTTTTCTTCTGTATAAAAATGGTTGTTGATCCCCTTTTCAGAGAGATGTTGTGAAGTCTAAAACAAGGAACCTGAGCTCTTCAGCCATCTTGCTACATAAATAATGGGCATTTATCAGAAGCTAATTTCTTTACCCTACAGGTAACAAAAATAATTATTTGGAAACTTCTGATATTTTGTACATTTTTTATTTAATTGAGAATTAAAATATAAAAAAATACAATATGGTTTTTAACCTGGATACTACAATTAGTCTCAGAGAACCTGATGGCAAATGTGGGATAGTAAACAGGTCATCTATACTTGTTGTTACTTCAATGTCTGATACATAAAGGACACACACGGTCGATATAGATTCACCTTTGTTTAGAAGCAAAGGTAGAAAAGTATCACTTCCAGATGTTAACCATTTAACTTGAAGCAGGGTCTCATGTAGCACAGGCTGGCCTGGAGATCACTATGGATCTCAGGATGGTGTTTAACTCCTTATTCTCCCGCCTTAGCCTTTCAAAGGCTGGGGATGTAGGCACATGCAAACATGCCTACCTTAAATGTTTTCAAATCATAGAAAGTTAACATGAACTAGGGCTTTAAAAATTAGGATCAACCTCACAAGTGAGGACACTTCAATCCCACTTGGGAGGGAGATGAAAGAAATCACAGTAGAAGGGAGGGAGGGACCTGAGTGGGAAAGGGGACAGAGAGGGGAAGGGGGGAACATGATCAGGTATTGGGTGGGAGACCAGGACTGAAGTCCTGCGGGCCAGAAGAAAGAATGGAAACAGGCAACCTCAAGAAGTAGGAGGTAGGGGGACCCTCTGGAATGTACAGAGACCTGGAAGGTGAGAGACTCTCAGGACTCAAAGGGAGGGACCTTAGATGAAATGCCCTACAGTGGGGACAGGGAACTTGTAGAGCCTACCTCCAGCAGAAAGACAGTACATCAAGTGAGGGATGGGGTTGCCATCCCCCAGTCACATCTCTGACCCAGAACTGTTGCTGTCTGAAAGAACTTCAGGGACAAAAATGGAGAAGAGTCTGAGGAAAAGGAGGTCCAGCGACAGGCCCAAAGTGAGATCAGCTCAAGGGGAGGCCCTAAGCCCTGACATTATTACTGAGGCTATGTGTGCTCACAAAAAGGGACCTATCATGATTGCCCTCTGAAAGTCCCAACAAGCAGCTCAAAGAGTCAGATACATATATTTATACCCAACCAATAGGCAGAAGCTGCTGACCCCTGTGGTTGAATTAGGGAAAAGCTGAAAGAAGCTGAGGAGGAGGGCGACCCTGGTGGAGGAACAGCAGTCTCAACTAACCTGGACCCTTGAGATCACTCAGACACTGGGCCACCAACCAAGGAGCATACACAAGCTGATGTGAGGCCCCCAACACAAATACAGCAGAGAACTGCTGGGTGTAGACTCAGTCAGAGAAGATGCACCTAATTCTCAAGAGACTTGAGGCCCCAGAGAGTAGGGAGGTCTGGGGGTGTGGGTGGGGGGTGAGGGGTGGGAGGATGGGAATATCCTAGTGGAGACTGGGAGAGGATGTATGGGATGTGGAACAGCCAGAGGTGGACCAAGAGGGGGATAAAATCTGGACTGTAAGAAAAAAATTAAATTAAAAAAGAAAAAAGAAAAATAAATAAATAAAAATTCATACAATGAAAAAAAAAACAAAAATAAAAAATTAGGATCAAGGGAAATATAGGATATAGGCTACTTCTAACTTACAATGTACCTTTCAAAGAAAATATTTATTTTGTGAGGATACATGCTTTGTCTACACATTGGTCTGTGCACCACATGTGTGTGTCATGACTCCAGATACCAGGAGAAGAAATTGGATACTCCAGGATCAAGGTTAAAGATGGTTGTGAGCTGCCAAATCGGTGCAGAGAATTGAACCCATGTTCTTTGTGAGAGCCTGTGTTCCTAATGCCTAAAAACTATTTCTAGCCCGTATGTCTGTTCTTTTTTGACTTTTTACTTTTCATTTCAAAAAAGCACTTTTTCTACATATGCAGTTAGAGATATGAGCTCTAGGGGTACTGGTTAGTTCATATTGTTGTTTCACCTATAGGTTGAAGACCCCTTCAGCTCCTTGGGTGCTTTCTCTAGCTTCTCCATTGGGAGCCCTGTGCTCCATCTTATAGATGACTGTGAGCATCCACTTCTGTATTTGCCAGTCACTGGCATAGCCTCATAGGAGAGAGCTATAACAGGGTCCCTTCAGCAAAATCTTTCTGGCATATGCAATACTGTCTGGGTTTGGTGGCTGATTATGGGATAGATCCCCGGGTGGGGTAGTCTCTGGATAGTCCATCCTTTTGTCTTAGCTCCAAACTTTGTCTCTGTAACTCCTTTCATGGGTATTTTGTTCCCTATTCTAAGGAGGAATGAAGTATCCACCGAATGGTCTTCCCTCTTCTTGATTTTCTTGTGTTTTGCAAATTGCGTCTTGGATGTTCTATGTTTCTGGGCTAATATCCACTTATCAGTACCCCCAGAGCTCATATCTCTAGCTGCATATGTAGCAGAAGATGGCCTAGTCAACCATCACTGGGAAGAGAGGCCCCTTGGTATTGGAAACTTTATATGCCCCAGTACAGGGGAATGCCAGGGCCAAGAAGCAGAAGTGGGTGGGTAGGGGAGCAGGGCAGAGGGAGGGTATAGGGAACTTTCGGGATAGCATTAGAAATGTATATAAAGAAAATATCTAATAAAAAATAAATACATTTTTAAAAAGCACTTTTTATGTCATTTGTTGATTTGGGTTCAAAATGTTTAGTGCAAATTTCAAACTTTAGTTGAAAATCTAAACTGAATTATATTTATATTTTTATTCATTTATTTGTTTCTATGAAGAATTTTTCTTAAGGATGAAATATGGAAGTGAAGATAAATTGAACTGTATTTTTCAGGGGTATAGTGTTTCATGAATAAGTTGGTATGTTCTAATAAATCCTACATGGAGCATTTCTTTCTTACTGTGATAGCTATTCAAGTGTAAACCGGTTGAATTTAGGATTCTCTTAAATTCAAGATATGGTGGGGTTTTTTTGGCTCTCTTTCTGAAAGATGAATAGTTATTTTAAGCAATGCATCATGGGAACTTTATGAACGGGGAAGTGAAAGTTATTTCAATTTTTATATCACACTCAGATTTCTTTATTGTTATTTTCAGTCACTGTGTAGAATGTTTTTTCTGTAACAGTTTATACTGCAGAATCTGTTATTTGAGAAAAAATAATAAGACCTTTACAATGAAAAATTTTGAATACTAAAGTAATTGAATAAGATAAGATATCGAGAGCTCCCATGCTCATGGAGTGTTACAATTAATATTGTGGAAATGAGGTCAGTGAGATAGTGCAGTTAGCAAAGGCATTCTTGACAAAGCTCATGATGACCTGAGTTCAATTCCCCAGGATCCACATGCTGGAATGAGAGAACTAACTGACTCCCAGAAGGAGTTACTCTGATATCAGCATAGGCACAGACACACAGACACAGACACACACACACAGACACACACACACAGACACACACAGACACACACACACACACACACACACACATACACAGATGCATACACATACAGACACATAGACACACAGAAACACACACACACACACACACACACACAGAGACACACAGACATGCAGAAACACACTGAGACACAAACATAGATTCGTAGAAGTAAAGACATACACACATGCACATACACACAGACACAGAGACATATAGAGATACAGACACACATAGAGACACATACACAGATGAACACACAGACAGACACATAGACACACAAAAACACAGGCACACACACAGATATACATACACAGGCACACAGACACACAGACACATACAGATACACATATAAAGACCCAGAGAAACATAGAAACACATACACACAGAGAGATGTACAGACACACAGACATGCAGACGTGTAGAAACACATGAACAAATATACACACAGACAGATGTACAGATACACAGACACAAACACATGCAGACATGCAGAAACACATACACAAACATACACACAGCAGATACACAGTAACACACACACAGATAACCTGACACACTAACACACACACACACACACAAAATAAAGTTGAAAAAATATAGTGTGGAAATGGTAGCTCTACCAAAAGAAATCTACAAATTCAGCTCAATTCCAATCAACATGCCAACTCAAATAGAGAAATAGAAAAATAAACTTAAAGTGTATATAGAATTATAATAGTTTCTGGATAGCTAAAGCAATCCTGAGCAATGAACATGATGGAGATGTCACAACATTTTTATATCAAATTGTACTACAGACTCATAATAATAGAAACAGCATGGTACACACACACACACACACACACACACACACACACACACACACACATCAATGGAAGAGAATAGAGGACCCAGATCCAAATTCAAGACCATGTGACTACAGCCATCTATTTTATTATTTCTTTTACAAAGAAGCCAAAATTTTACAATGAAGAAAAGATTGTCTCCCTCGAAATGGTGCTGAGAAAATGGGATACTTACATGTAGAAGAATGAAAATTGATTCTTACTGCTTATCCCGCACAGAAAATCAATTCCAAATGGACCACAGACATCAGCATTAGACTTTAAACTGTGAATCTTCTAGAGAACAAACAGGGGAATGAAATCCAAGATGTAAGCATAGATAAATTAAAAAGCATCTGTATTACCCAGGGAATTATTAAAGACTTAAAGCAGTAGATGACAGAAAGGAGGAAAAAGTTCGCCAGCTAAACATATGATTGAGCTTTAGTGTCTAGAAGACACAAAGTACACACACACACACACACACACACACACACACACACACACACACACATTCTAAACATCAAGAAAATAAACAGATTAAGACATAATCTGTGTAACTGAACAGAAATCCAACTGAAGAAACAGAAATGGCTAATAAATACTTTTGGAAAGTGTCCAAAATCATTAGCCATCAGGGAAATTCAAATTAATACCACTTTGAGATTTATCTTACCCAAGTTAGAGTGTCATTATAAAGAAAACAAACGATAATGCTGTTCTCTGGGGTGTTGTAAAATGGGGGCATTTATTCAGTGTTAATGGAAGTATAAGTTGGTGTTTCCACTATAGACATCAGTGCAGAGGTTCCTCGGAATGCTACACACAGAAGTGACATGTGACTCAGCTATAATACTCTCCAGCAGGTACCTGGAGGCCTGTACCTTACATCAGAGATCTGACACATCCATGCTAATTTTGCTTTATTCACAATACCAAAAAACATTGAAACAGAGTAGGTGTCCTTCAGTGGATGAATGGATAATTAAAATACATAAATACAGATAACCGAATTTAATTCAGCTGTACAGAAAAGTGAACTTATGAAATTTGCAGAAAATGGAGAGAATTGGAAAATATGCTGAGGGAGGTCACATGGGCTTCAGAAGACCAATGCCATTTTTATAGTAGTGTGTTCGACTCTGATTGTTACTAAAAGCTGGAAAATAGAGAGGGTCAAGACAGTGGAAGCCCTCAGGGAGGAGAGATAGCCAACAACAAGTAGTGTGTGTGTGTGTGTGTGTGTGTGTGTGTATGTACTAGGGTGGAAAAGTCTAAATGGAAGCTGGTAGGATAAGAAAGGACAAGGACAAAGGGGTAGCCAAAATTAACGTCTATGAAAAAGCCACATAGAAACCACCATTCTATCTGTTTATTCCAAAACATATCTCGCTAACTCCCTAACAAGAGTGTGACCAGAGATACCCTCCATGAGTAAGGCTCTTTCCAGAAACCGTGGGTTGTTAAAAAAAAAACCCCAGTGCTGGGTGTAGAATACCTCTCTACAGGCTATGGTCAGGGAGGTTTTAAAGACACTTTGAGGTAATAAAGGCCATGGCCCTTATATATGCTCACATGCACATACAAACATACAGAAATGAATGAAATAAAATTATAAGAAAATACAAAAAATCCCCGTAATGCAAGTTTTATTTTATTTGAAATGTGTGTTTTCATGGATGCTCTCTGCTCCTGAGAGGCATTTTGATTAACTGAGCAACCTCTGACATCCTGACTGGGTCCTTAACTCATCATCGCAACAAGTCCCAAGTCCCACTGACATGTCTCTACAAACTTTTGTTGGCATATTTTTGTACAATTTCCTTCCAACAACTGGATGTCACAAGATACCACACGCGTGTAGCCAGAACTCAGTTTTATATCTCTTTTACATTTCGGTCCAATAAAGATCAGGGTCATAATTTGTTAAAATAGAAATTCCATAATTTATTCTTGTGAATAGTTAATCAAAGCATGTGTGTGATTAAGAAGCCATGGCAGGAAGGGAAAGCTTAATTAGGAGTTTAGTCTACAAAAATGACTAAACAGTATTACACTAATTTTCTGTTCCAAGAGGAAAATGTTTTAAGTTAGTACACGAAAAAAAAAATACAAGAAAAACAGTTAGGAGCTTTGGAAAGTTTTTAGATGTTCTGAGAGCTAATGAGTCCACGTGTATATATTAAGAGGTCCTTTCTCATAAGGATGAAGCCTGAGTTGGGTGCACTATGAGTTGGATCTAACTACAGAGCTCGGTGTGGTCTGGAACTCACTGTGGAGAGGAGCCTTACTTCACACTCATAGAGATTCCCTTGCCCCTGCTGCCCGAGTATTGGTATAAAAGCTGTGTAGCCCAAGTTGAATTTTATGAAACAAAAATCATTAAATTAATTTGGCTTGAGATTAGAAGAGAATTTCCAATAAATCGCTGAATGGACATCCTCCTTTCTCAGCATTGATGATTTTAAAATAAAGGTCTAGATGCTGTGTCCTGCAGTATCAAATATTTAATTATTTATGTAAAATAAGCGTGCCCATCTCGTTAATATGAAAAACAGCTCACCTTTAATATATAGTAAATTTAATGAATGCTGAATACTTGTTTTAAAATAAAATTCGTCATAGTTGATCATGAGTGACTGCTTGAATGGTATATCTATTTTATGTAACTTAATGCCACACTCAATTTTTTCTCTCTCTCATGAAAGATATCACTAGTGGAAAAAGTTTAAGATGTCTTGTTGTAGAATCTGATGACATTTTAGCAAAGCAAACACAAAATAGAGATTGGAAGGGTATACCTTTTGGTTCATCTGTGTGATGAGTTGTTGGCCACAGGTCTGGAGATCAGGAGCTGTGCAGGATATGTAAAAGCCTTGCTGGTAGTAACTTCATCATCCTATCATCGCCATATAATCATTTATTACACGTAGAAGATTCTAAAGCAGGCAAGGGCCTGTGGGGTCCTGTCATTGTCCTTACACGGGGCCTCGTGGGAACCTGAGTTCCCAGCAGCAGCTGCTTCAGGAGCCCTGGAGCTGAGCAGAGGTGCTGTCTTCAGCTCTCCAGCATCTCCACAGTAGCCCAGGAACAGTTTCTTGGGTGAACCAGTTTTGTAGGGATGATTTGCAAAGTTCCTAAGACGCAGCCCCTGGCAGGTTCCTGCAGAGAAGCAGGCCACAGAGTCAATTCTTCATTTCTGCTCTGAAGTTCCTTTGGGCTGTGATGACCCTATCTTCTGCAGTCAGCCATGGGCTAACACATGGAGACTTGAGAAGTTCTCTGTGACTTATATATTCCTTTCTGATTGTCTTAGAAAAATCTAGGCATCTTAAAAAATAAGGGGAAGGTCTTTTGGCAGAAGATAAAGGTAGTTATTTGTGTTTATTTTTGGTGATAAACATTTTTTTAAAATCTTCAATGTGTCCTTTTATGTTGTTCTATACAAACCTGGTAATGAACAGATGTCTCTTATTTTTTTCTTTGACTTTAAATAAACTTCGCTTTAAAGTACATTTTAGATTAAGTAAAACATTTATGAAGATAATATGGTGAGTTCCCATATTCTTGCTCAATTTTTCTTATTAGCACTCACATAAGGATAGCGTATTCATTATAACTAATGAGCCAACATTAATACATTTTATTTATAGTCCATGCTTTATTCAATTTCCATTAATATTCTTCTTCTCTTCCGGGACCTACTCTGTTTCTCATGTTTTATTTAATTGTTCTTTTTTCTTGGGCTTCTTTAAAGTCTTATCAGCTTTGAGGGGGTAGTGCTCAGGTGTTTTGTGTACTATTCTTAAATGCATTGCTTATTATCCTTCCTCATAAGAGCTGAACTACAGGCTTTGTGAGGAAGACCACTAGGATGTTTCCCAATCTCTATCACACCCCAGCGCAAAGAATGCCCTGAATGTGACATCACTGCTGGTGTTGATCCCTTGGCTAAGAAAGGCTTCTGAGCCTTCTTTATTGGACAGGTACTCTTTTTATCCACTCTCCATACTAGCTGACAGGAAGGCATCACATAGAGTCCATATTAAGGACTGGGAAGTTATGTTCCAACCGTTTGAGAGTGGTGTACTTATTAATTACCTGGGATTGTTCTGCAAGGAAGTTTGCTAATCACTCATCCATTTGTCGGCATCGGAATAGATTCAAGTATATTCGTGTCATACTTTGGTTTGGGTTTCATGATAGTTAATCACAACTTGATGAGATCGAGAACCACCTGGGAAATGACTGTCAGAGCACGCCTCTGGAGAATTATCTTGATTAGGTTAATTGAGGAGGGAAGACACCCCCCCTCCCGCATTGTGGGTGTCCCCAGTCTAGGTTGTCCTAGATTGTATAAAAAACTGGGGATGGGGTAGGAAGAAGGGAAATGAGCTGAGCATAAATATTCCTCCCTCTCTGCTTTTTGATTGTGGATATGATGTGTCAAGCTACTTTTCAGCCCCTGGTCCTGTCCCTTCCTGCTGTGATGGATGAGTCCCCTCCCCCCCAAAAGACCCACCCTTCCTAAAATTGCTTTTACAGAGTGTTTTATCACAGCAACAGAATAGTAACTGAGGCAGGCTGTAGCACATGTTTCTTTGGTCTTTGTGTTGTGTCAGCTTTAACCATCAGGAGTGTTTTGCTTGGGTCCCTGTCATGTGACACATCATTGTGTTTTGTCCTTGCACTTCATTACTATCTGATACTATAAGGTCTTATAGCTTCATCTGGTCCATTTGTTGCCCTGCTTTTCACAGGAATAATTCTGTCCTCATTTTGCTTATCTGTAAACCCCAGGAGTGACAATTCCAACCCTCAGCTACTTAACTCATTAATTGTCCAGGACAAGTCTGTCGATGTATATGGTGGTGTCAGAGGTCTTAATCTGTACACATGGAGAAATAGTTTTCTCAAATGAAGCAGAGTGCTCATCAGCTTGTTGTTATTGTAACAGGTATCTAAGATAATCAACTTAGAGAGGGAGAAGGTTCATTCAGAGTCCTGTTTCAAAGCATTCCATCCATGATTATTGTCCCTGTTTCTCTCTGCCTGTGGCCGCATGGTGCATCATGGAAGAAATACATAGAACACTTAATCCATGAGGCCCAGGAAAATCCTTTCTATTTTCAAATTTAGAGATTATTTTAGATTAGAGTTATATGAGGCATAATATTAAATATGTACCATTTCTATGACTTCTCCCAGTCTATACTTCTTACTATAAAGAGAAATTTTTAATTCTAACTAATTCTGTCCTTTTTTTTTCTTTTGTGGATGCTTTTGCTGCTGGTTTAAAAACTGTATTACTGTATTATCAAACTACATCCTAGATTTTCTTCTATGCTTTCTTCTAGAAGTTCTAGTGCACTGAGCTTTGATTTAGATTTATGATGCATTTTGAGTAAATTGTTATTAATGTAACTAAATTAATTTTCTTGTATATATGTATGTGTGTGTCCAATTACAAGGGTCATTTATTAGAAAGAGAAACATTTCTTCAATTAGTTGACTGTATTGCATTGTCAAAGTCCAGCACTCTATTTATTTGTGTCTCTTTCTGAGCTCTATTTCTTTTGCTAGTAGTACACTCTCTTG
The DNA here is from genome assembly GCF_000001635.26 of Mus musculus. NCBI lineage: Eukaryota > Metazoa > Chordata > Mammalia > Rodentia > Muridae > Mus > Mus musculus. Next base: position 78,233,327 of record NC_000068.7, read on the forward strand.
GTTCCTATAGCCTGTGGCAAGTATGAAAATCAGATGGTATCAGTTTTCCAACTTTGTTCTTTCTTCTCATTGACATTGGAAGCTTTTGCTTCCCATATACATTTAAGACACAGATTTTCAACATTGACAAAATATGCTGATATTGTTTTGTTTGGAATAGCATTAGACATATACATGAAGTTTGGAGCACTGTCAAGTTTTGAATTTTAAATAATAACAGTATCAAAAAGGGAATTTGATATATGTTAGCTTGCTGAAAAAATGTGATTAAAATATAGAATCTTCAGATGGTGCAAAGTTCAAAGAAATAAAATTCTGACCATATTGATAAAAGATATGAATAATGTAAGAGATTGTATAAATAATAATTCTGCAAGAATAAAATGGAGCAGATGGAGACATATGTTGGTCAGAATCCTTCCTACAAACAGCAGCATGTTCTTTGGCTAGTTGATGAAGTGAAGGGTTTTATTAGAATGTACTTGGCAGCATCCCTACAGTTTGCTGAAGAGTTAACTTGATTATGAAGATGAATACAGCATCTAAGAGAACCTTGGAGGATTTCTTAATAAAGCATAATAGCCTTCCATGTTTGCTGCTCAGGCTAAGGATCTCATGCTACCAAGTTAGAAAAGTGGTGAAATCCGGAAGGACTCTAAGAGCTCAGGCACCGCCTCCTCCTCTGAGGACTAGAAACAAATCTCTACCCTGGTGTGCTTGGAGACTGTGGGATTCTCCTGTCACACCAGGTGGAATACCAGGTACCTCCCTTTATTGAACTTCGAACTAGGAGTGAAGCCACACTGTGGATAATAACAGTTTTCATGCATGGCTTTTTATGATATTAAATAACAACATGGTGGGCAATACCTGTAGGATGATAGACTTCTTCAAATAATGATAAAGCTCTTTGGAGATTAAAAAAAAAAAAGACTTTAGATCAAAGGTTGCTGGTCATATCCCCAAAAAGGTAAGACAAAAGCCAGAGACTTGGTTACTTCAGGGTATACATTGCTACCACACCTACATAACAGGAGAGTTTGTGTATGGGGTCAAGCTCAGACTACTTCCAAACAAGATAAATCTATATCCTCTGGTTGGGCCTTTGCTTTCTTGAAATACAGGTTCTGACTCTCCACTGACCTGGATCGAGTCAGCTACCTTTTTTAGTGATGAGCCCTTAGGCAGTAACTTCTGCTCTGTCCTAGTAGTCAACATATGCCTCTTTAGAAATTCATTAAAACTGTCTTTTCTTTCTTTGCTGTTGTTGATTTGTAAATGTTTATTCCTCTTTTATCATTTCACTAAATCCTAAGGAGGCAAAGAATTTAAATCCCAGGCTAGGTCTTTTTTTGTGATCTGTAAATCTCATGTAAGTGTATTTTAAAACTTATTTTGTAATTCAGGAATAAGCACATTATTAAAAAAAATCCATGTGCAACCATTTTTTATTCTTTGGCTTACATTAAGCTAAAGATGATCATCTGTCCTCTTTTAGATGATGATGAGGCACATCTAGGGGAGTGTTTAGTACCTGTCACTCTCTTTTAGTTAATCGCAGTTAGCATTTTCATTCATCTCTTTGATTCATTTTGTTGTCTGAGGTAGAAAACAGCTGGTCACCCACAGGAGCAAAGGGAACACAGCATAGAAGGCTTAGGATACAATATTAGTGGCTGTATGCTTCAAATGGGTGCAAAAGCCAAGGATATTGAAATATGCTGTGCAGATAGTATAAAAGACAGTCAGACTTACAGCTTCCTGCTTTTTAGCAGGGACATTCAGCTTGCCAGAATGTCCCTTGCTTGTGCAGAAATGTTTCAGTGGATTTTGCTTGTCTCCTACTCTTTGTGTTTGTGGGACACCTCTTGTCCCAGTGTGTGTGTGTGTGTGTGTGTGTGTGTGTGTGTGTGTGTGTGTGAATATAAGACACTCAACAGTGGAAAGATAAGACAAATAACAGTTTAGTGTAGTGCCCGCAGCCTGAGAGACAAGAATATTGCCTTCTCTGAAGGGTACATGGGTTTGCCCATTGGAATGTAATGACCAAGCATGAACTGAGGCTGGCAGGGCTTCATGTGACAATAGAGTGGGTTTTCTATTTTCTTGATTACTAAGAAAATGTGAGAGAAGCCTTTAAGATCATCCTGAACATGGGTCTAGACAAGGAACTTAATCCCCGACTTGGAAGGCTGCTTAGCTAGGGAAATGTCCAGGACAGCACAACAAGCATTTGAGGTTGAGCACGTTAGTATTAAATGCCCTAATCTAGAATCACATGGGAAGAGAGTTTTAATTGAAAATTGTCTAGATCAGGTTAGCATGCATACATATCTATAAGGGGTTTTCTTGATCATTGATGAAATTTTTTTTGTTTGTTTAAACCGAGCCGAAGCCCCGTGTGGGTTGCCCTTTAGGGTTCCTGACCTATATTAAAGAAAACCAGCTGAGTGCTAAGCAAGGAGGCAGGTAACATTGGGTGTGTCCTTCCTTTCTGTCCGTGGCTGTGGATGTGATATAACCAACTGTCTCAAGTTCTTGTCTCTGTGACTTACCTACTACCATTTTCTCTAATCTGGAATAAAAAGCCAAATCTGCCCCTTTCCTTCCATGCTACTTTTGGTCAGGGTGTTTTATTTTATTTGATTAGATGTTTTTTTAATTTACATTTCAAATGTTATTCCCTTTCCTAGTTTCCCCTCCAAAACCTGCCTATCCCTTCCCCCCACTCCTGCTCACCAACCCACCCACTCCCGATTCCTGGCCCTGGCGTTCCCCTACGCTGGGGCATTGAATCTTCACAGGACCAAGAGCCTCTCCTCCCATTGATGACCGATTAGGCCATCCTCTGCTACATATGCAGCTAGAGCCATGAGTTTTCTTTGGTTTGTGGTTTAGTCCCAGAGAACTCTGGGGGTATTGGTTCATTCTTATTGTTGTTCCTCCTATGGGGCTATAACCCCCTTCAGCTCATTGGGTTTCTCTAGCTGCTTCACTGGGGACCCTGTGCGCCTCCAATGAATGCCTGTGAGCATCTACTTCCCTTATTTACCAGGGATTGGCAGAGCCTCTCAGGAGACAGCTATATCAGGCTTCAGTCAGCAAGCTCTTGTTGGCATCCACAATAGTGTCTGGCTTTGGTGGTTGTTTATGGGATGGATCCCCAGATGAGGCAGTCTCTGGATGGTCATCCCTTCAGTCTCTGCTTCACACTTTGTCTCTATAACTCCTTCCATGGGTATTTTATCCCGCTTCTAAGAAGGACTGAAGTATCCACACTTTGGTCTTCCTTCTTCTTGAGTTTTATATGTTTTGCGAACTGTATCTTGGGTATTCTGAGCCTCTGGACTAATATCCACTTATCAGTGAGTGCATATCATGTGTGTTCTTTTGTGATTGGGTTACCTCACTCAGGATGATATCTTCCAGATCCATCCATTTGCCTAAAAATTTCAAATATTCATTGTTTTTAATAGCTGTGTAGTACTCCATTCTGTATCCATTCCTCTGTTGAGGGACATCTGGGTTCTTTCCAGTGTCTGGCTATTATAAATAAGGCTGCTATGAACATAGTGGAGCATGTGTTCTTTTCACATGTTGGAGCATCTTAACCAAGGTGTGGTATTGCTAGATCCTCCGGTAGTACTATGGCCAATTTTCCGAGGAACCGCCGCCATACTGATTTCCAGAGTGGTTGTACCAGGTTGCAATCCCACCAGCAATGGAGCAGTGTTCCTCTTTCTCCACATCCTTACCCATATCTGCTGTCACCTGAGTCATTCTGACTGGTGGGAAGTGGAATCTCAGGGTTGTTCTGATGTGCATTTCCCTGATGACTAAAGATATTGGACATTTTTAAAGGTGCTTCTCACTCATTCAGTATTCCTCAGTTGAGAATTCTTTATTTAGCTCTGTACCCCATTTTTAAACAGGATTATTTGGTTCTTTGGAGTCTAACTTCTTGAGTTCTTTGCATATATCGGATATTAGCCCTCTATTGGATTTAGGATTGGTAAAGATCAAGAATTGGCAAATGGGACCTTATAAAATTGCAAAGCTTCTATAAGGCAAAGGACACTGTCAATAAGACAAAAAGGCAACCAACAGATTGGTCAGGGTGTTTTGTGACACCACAGATATGAAACTAGAATAGAAGCCATCTTTTTTTCAACCATTGCCATGGAAACACAGAGCTACTGGACCTTAATTTGGATCCTCAAATCATCATCTTGTGCAAAGACAAAAGCACAGGCCCACATGGTCTCTGGCAGCAGCCTGGGAAGTATCTTTCATCTTTGAGAAACCTTGACTCAGATAAAATTATGTCCTTGGTTTTGATGGAGAGACGAATTTCAGGATGAGCCAGTATAAACGAGAGGTGGTGTTTACTAAAAGACATGTTTTTGTAACGTCAATTTTAAAAGGCAGATCATGAACGAGTGAAATTGAAACACACCTCAAAGGTCTGGTATGGCTGGTAAAGTGTGTGGCATATCTCATTGAGAGCTTTTGAAGCTTTTTACTGTTTTTAAGGATCTATTTCCTCCTATTTTATTTCTTCTTTTCCACAATTGAGTTTATAGACTCTGGAACTACCATGAATGGGATTATAACCCAACAAGACAAAAACAGAGTTTGATAAGGTAAAACTGGAATTGCCCAACATGGTCAGGACTTAGCCTTTTCTAAACACAAGGATGATTCTAGTGAGACTACTAGAAGATGGCAGAGTGACATCTGGGTAGGCAGAAATGTCTTAAATAAATATAAATTGTGCTAGAGTTTTTTGTTTGTTTGTTTTTTGGTTTTGGTTTTTTGAGACAGGGTTTCTCTGTGTAGCCCTGGCTGTCCTGGAACTCACTCTGTGGACCAAGCTGGCCTCAAACTCAGAAATCCGCCTGCCTCTGCCTCCTGAGTTCTGGGATTAAAGGCTTACGCCACCATGCCCGACTGTGCTAGAGTTCTTGTTTCCAAGCTGGAGAGAGAAAGACCTCAACTAGACTCTGGGTAAGGACTCATCTCTATTCCTCATTAATCCCCCTGATTTTTTATTCTGCCTCAGAAAAAAATATATCACAGCATGATTTTTATGTGCAGAACATGGTGCCTGAAGTTGGTTTTCTTATGTTTATCATTACTTAATTTGATCTACCAGATCTGCATTCTGAGAATGGATATTATGCCCACTTTTGAGAAATCTTCACTTACTAAAAGTTTGACCCCCTTAAGGGGTTCAGTTTGGAGAAGAGGTTTTCTAGATGAAGAAGTACAGTCAGCATTGCCACATAAAATGCAATCAAGGTTTGGTAGCTAGTGTCAACTGTCAACTTGCCTATATATGGAATGCACTACAATCCAGAAATGGAGGACACACCTGTGATGGGGATCTTGAGGCAGGAAGACAGGGGTTTTAATCCAGTCTCCTCCTTACTACCTTTGATCAAGATTTAGAATTCTCAGCTCCTTCTCCAGCACAATGTCTGCCTGGATGTTGCCATGTTCCCACCATGGTGATATTGGACTAAACCTCTCAAACTGAAAGCTAGCCCCAATTAAATATTTCTTTTTATAAGAGTTGCCTTGGTCATGGTGTCTCTTCATAATGATAGAGCACCAACTAAGACACAAGGTTGAAGGAGTAAGAGGCTCTGAGACTTCACTCTGGCCTCACAGTGAAAGGCAGAGCAGTTGAGCACATACTCCTTGGAAAAGAAACTTTCTGGTTCTCCTGAAAGAGATCACTGTTGATACGAATCCCAAAGGTGTCTTTGGTTACATATTGGTGTCTTAGTTATACACTAATAAATTTTTGAGAAGGCCTATTATAAATCATGTAAGTAATTGGGGGTTCTAAGTTTCATGAGGAAGGAAGACTTGTTAGGTAAATGGAAAAGAATTTAGACAGTAACATTTGGCTTACGTTTCAATCAGCAATTTAAATGATTAATGGAAACGTTGGTGAATGAAAGTCTGTTTGAGCCTTGGAAAAGTAAATTTGTCTCCAGGTTGAGGGACTATCATTCAAGGAAAGTAAATCAACCTGGGAGGAAAGCTGCCGTAGTGGAAGGAAACTTGGACCGAGTCAAAAGGCCCTTGGTCTTGTTTGGGGATCTGACTTTGGGTAAGTTTCTGAATCCTTCATTGTCTCAGTTTTCTCCCATCCCTCTACAGTGTGGCATTACTGCAGCAGTCCCTCAGGAATGCTCTACCTCCAACGTTATGTAATTTAAGAAATGCCTGGATTTAACACTTTATGTCAGAGGCAGTGTTTCCAGGGCTCGGGACATCTGCTTCCTGTTGGGATGCACATCATTTTCCTTTGCTGCTCACACTTCCTGTGCGTGTGGAATCTTTCTTGCAATCATTATCTCTCATGGGATTAAAATAAAACCCTCATGAGAGAATCGAAATACAAAAAGGCTAAGACTTGCTATTAATGTAGTCAGTTTTTAATTTTCATAGAGCACCATAAAAATGACATAAAATAACTCTTCAGCTAAGAACACTGTCAGCTGCTGGTGAGAATCTCACTCCTTGGTATTCCAGACTCTCTTGGAAGCAGAGGAAAACAAAGTCATGGTATTTGTTTTCAACTGCATCTGTTTGTATGTATGTGCACGTGTGTGTGTGTGTGTGTGTGTGTGTGTGTGTGTGTGTGTTATAGCATGCATAAGAAAGCCAGAGGACAACTTATGGACATTGCATTGGTTACCTCTTCTTCTATGTGGGTCCAGAACCATAGGAATAAATAAAAGCTATTTCTTAGACGAGTTTACTCATGGGCCCTACAGTTGGTTAGAATTGTACTAGTAACTTTATAGCCCTTCTTTCTCTATCACAAAATCTCAAAGGATTTGTTTGCCTTAATTTGGAATGATAACTCAGACAGCCAATGTTTACTGAACATTTGCTATTTTAAAGGTTTCATATCAATCAATCTCTATACTTTACACATGAGAAGAAATGAACAGAGTTGAAATACCTTGTGGAAATTCTATGACTCTCTGGTGTTTAGGCTGGGATTTGAGCCAAGCCCTTCTATTAGTGATAATATCTTTGTAGGAAGACATTAGGAGTGATAAAGATGTAGAAACTGCAGTCAACGGGTAAGCTGGTACCACCCACCAAGCAAACTAGAGGGGTGACAAAAATAGCTCAACACACAGGGAAAGACTGGGCAGAGATAGATTCTTATTTTGTCCTGGGCTTAAGAGGAACATTTCATGTCCTCTTTTCTTTTCTTTTTAGTTCTGCCAAATGCAGATATCACAATACAGGCAAAAAAAAAAAAAAAAAAAAAAAAAAGAAATGGCTTTGCAGAAAAGAGGAGACTCAGCGTTGACCTAGTTGTGGAATAATCACAGTTCAGGCCCTGCTACCACTCAGCAGCTCTCTTTGCTGTTCATGTCTTACATGGCAAGTCAGCCCTCCTCCAAGAAAATCTGAAAAAGACAGATACTCATTCCCTCGAGTCTCTGTAAATAGAATGGAAACGCGACTCAAATCTAGACAATGAGCTGTAAGACAAATGTTAGAGAATCCTTGGCATGATTTCACAAAAGCAGTGATGGAGATGGAGGGTCCACTCCTCCAAGGCTAGATTTTGGCTTTCCTCGTTGTATTTGGCTCTGCTGTGAGCCATGCTGACATCACGAGGGAGGTTCAGACAATGCACAGAGAGCAGCAGAGGACTGATGTAGCAGAAATCAAGACTGCCCTTGGGATCACTTTTGCAAGAATCTTCAGGTTTAACCATGCATTTAGGACCTATCCTAATTGTGCAGATGGGAAACAAGAGACAAGGATTATTTAGTAATTGATCGAATACAGATAACAGGATTTTTTAGCATCAGTATTTGGAAAGACTCCCTTTTTATTGAATTTGATTGACACTTCTGAAAAAAAATCAATGGAGTACATATGTACAGTTTGATTTTGCATTTGTTCTTTATCCCATGTGAGTATATACATTTAGCCTCATGTCCAAATACAATGTTTTATCACATTAGAGATTATTGTATCTACAGAGTAAAAGTTAAATTCAGATAGTATGGATTTTCCAAATCTGTTCCTTTCAGCTCATTTCAGTTGTTTTAGATCAATTTTATGTCCATCTATAATTTAGAACGGGCATCCCAATTCTTCTTGTGAAATCTTCCTGGGATGTCACCTTCAGTTAACTTGAATCTACAAATCAATTTGGAGTCAATCAGCATCTTAATGACATGTCTTTAGCTCTTTGAATATAGCATATCTCTTCACTTATTTACAGTTTATTAAATAGTAAATCAACCAAAGTTTTATTGCAGTTTTAAAATATATCTTTCAATTGATCACTGACACACACCTTCGGCATTGCTCTCAATAGTACTGTTTTAATTTCCATTCCAGTCTTGTTGTAAGTTGATTTTAATTGCCTAGACTCAGGTATCACTTCCTGTGCTCTCTCTGTGGCTCCTTTATAGTTCTACTATAGACGCTCTGCCTCTTCCGGTCAGCATCACATATTTTCTGTCACTCTCCCAGTGCACCGAATAGGACCAACCTCACGACCTTTAACAGAAGTTATATTAACAGACAAAATTTTATTATCCCACACCTCAGTATGATGTTCCCTGTATTTTTTTTTCTATAGACTCATTTTGTCAATTCAGGAAATTTCCCTCTTTAAAACATATTTTGAAAGGTTTTGTCACGAACAGACCTGAACTTGAAAATAGCACTCATGCATCTACTGAGATACTCAGCTGACACAGTGGATTGTGTTGATGGTTTTCGAGTGTTAACACATAACTCCAGTGGCCCACACTTTTGCTTCAGGTATTTCCTCGCTCCTTTGTGTGATGCTATGAAAACCATTCACTTAAAAGTGCTCTTGAATTTTCTTCATGATTTAATCTTTTGATCCATAGATACAAAGTTAATATTTAATTTTGAGATTTGCTTTGACGTCCTCTGACAGTCTCTCTTGGTACTTTTATCATGTGTTTAAGAGGAATGCATATAAATTAAAGTGGCTGACAAACATGATTAATGTCACGCCTTGTGTTCATAAAAGGACAAATTAAAACTTTTACCACTACAAGTTAATATATGTGTTTTGCAACATTCTTTGTGTTGACATCTACTTTTTCTTAACATTAACGCAGTCATTGTGGGTTTCTTTAGCTAGTATTAATGTGGCAAATGATTTATGTCTTTTTATTTTCATTCTAGTTCTTATATTTAAAATAGGTTTCTAGAAGGCAGCATAGGCTTGGACCTTGCTTTTATTGTTGTTGTAACCATTCTGAGACTTTGTAACTTTTAATTGGTGTTTTCATTTAATATAATTATTGCTTCTTTGAATATAGCCAGCCAACTCCTATTCGAGCATAAGAGAATTTTTCACATCCTGGCACTGACCATGGCTTAGCTGAGGACAGAAGGTGGATCCCCTATAGATCTGTGGGATTTCTCCTCGGTGGGGTACTCTTCATTCTGCTACTGGGCTCTGTAGACCCCAGCTGTCCTGAATTCCTGTACCTTACATCTCTCCAAATCAAGTCCTCTGTCTGGATTACTATCCCTCATTAGAAATGTTGAAGATTCTATCCAAATGTAGTGATCCGTACTCATATGCAATTTGAAAGATAATTGAGGCTAACATAGGTTACACTGCTATAAGTGGCAGAGTTAGGATTTGTGTGCGTGTTAGTCAGGCCTCAGAGCCTAAGGCTTCATCCTCAAAGCAGAATTACCTAGAAGTGCTCATGTAAAAGGAGTTCATTGAATTTATGTGTGCCAGTGGAATTTTTAAATTAATTACTGGTCTCACTATTATTTTTTTGTGACCAAATTAGTTATTTCAACTAGCAAACACATTGCAATTCAAACTTCATGGTTTATCAATGGGGTGATGTCAATAAAAAGTTAAGTAATTGTTCACACAGCAATTATTTTAATGATTCAGAGATCACAGTATGTGATGATGTCAGCCTTATGATAGCTTTCACACTGGCTGTGTGTGTCTGAATTAATCTTGACTTTAACATCCTTGGGCAACATCACACCCATAATAAATCATATCTTAACTAAATGATTTTGTATGAGAAAAAGCAATAAGGCAATTTTATTGCTTGAATCCTTTTGTTTTCTAAAAAACTGGGCAGTTCATAAAATTATTAAAGTTTCTTGGTGGAAATGATTTAGTTACAGTCTCCTCTGCCAATTCAACCAGTTTCTGTCAACAAGAATAAAATAATCATGAAGGACAGTGCCGGGCTGAGCCCTCACTCCTTCCTCACACTAACAGTGTGGCGGTTAGGGTGATGCATAATGAACCAGGATCACTCAGAAAGCCCATTGCTAGCAGAGAGCAGCCTCCACAGAGGTGTGCATTTCGCAGCCGCTGTTAGCTGCCACCAGCACTTAAGCAAGCACTTCCCAAGGTTGGTGCAAGGTCATGTTAGGGTGGTCTATAAGAGTGTTGAAGTCAAAAATACACACACCAAAATAAATACAAATTAAATTAGTTGATTTTTTAAACTGACCAGACAATATTATAATTATGAATTTATGAAATTCCTAGGCAAATGGATGGACCCGGAGGGTATCATCCTGAGTGAGGTAACCCAATCACAAAGGAACTCGCACAATATGTACTCACTGATAAGTGGATATTAGCCCAGAAACTTAGGATACCGAAGATATAAGATACAACTTGCCAAATGCATGAAATTCAAGAAGAACGAAGACAAAAGTGTGGACACTTTACCCTTTCTTAGAAATGGGAACAAAACACCCATGGAAGGAGTTACAGAGACAAAATTTGGAGCTATGACGAAAGGATGGACCATCTAGTGATTGCCATATGCAGGGATCCATCCCATAATCAGCTTCCAAATGCTGACACCATTGCATACACTAGCAAGATTTTGCTGAAAGGACCCAGATATAGCTCTCTCTTGTGAGACTATGCCGGGGCCTAGCAAACACAGAAGTGGATGATCACAGTCAGCTATTGGATGGGTCACACGGCCCCCAATGGAGGAGCTAGAGAAATTACCCAAGGAGCTAAAGGGAACTGCAACCCTATAGGTGGAACAACAATATGAACTAACCAGTACTCCGGAGCTCTTGTCTCTAGCTGCATATGTATCAAAAGATGGCCTAGTCGGCCATCACTGGAAAGAGAGGCCCATTGGACTTGCAAACTTTATATGCCCCAGTACAGGGGAACGCCAGGGCCAAAAAGGGGGAGTAGGTGGGTAGGGGATTGGGGGGGTGGGTATGGAGGACCTTTGGGATAGTATTGAAAATGTAAACGAGGAAAATACCTAATTAAAAAATATATATTAAAAAAATAATTATGTGGACTGTTAACAGAATATTTTGAAATCAGCAATGATACAGTCAGTGGTCCTAAACTAGAACTGATTACTTGTGAGTGTTGATCTCAAAGTGAATTTAACAAATAAATATAAATCTATAATAAAACTGTTGCTTTCCAGGTGGTTTTCCGAACATTTTCTTTAAAGTCTAGGGCTGTCATTGCTCCAGAGGGGATGAGGAGAGAGGAGAATGGAGTTAGTAGTTGAAAAGTACGAGAGTCTGGTACTACAGCTCACTTTATTCAGTGCCTCAGACAATTTATACCCTGAGGGTTAAGAGAGGCCACTTGAGGAAAGTTCTCATGAGTTCAAGCTGTATACAATTTCGAGGGCAAGTTACATGTGGCAAAAACGTGTTTTCCTTGGAGGCATATAAAGGATTTGCAAGCAATAATGAGTATTCTAAAGTGAATGTACTCCTATCTGCTATACCTTAGAAGAGCAAGCAAACACATTCCAAGAAAAATTCCGTGTTTTGCAGAAGCTGAGGTCACAAGACTCTGGTCTTGTTTCCTTGGAGTTTTCTCAAAAGCATGCAGACTTCTCCTCTCATGATGCCATGTTTGGACTATGTTCTGGCACAGGGTCTACTGGCTGCCTCAGCGGGTAAGGGTGCTTGCTGCCAAGCCTGATGAAATGAGTTCAGTACCTAGAGTCCAGACAATAGGAGAAGAGAACTGAGTCCTGAAGGTGGTCTTTTGCTCTCCACATGTGCACCATGGTATGAGCAGGCGTGTATACACCCAACCACATGCACTCTCTTTGAACATACATACACACACTGTCTGTCTGTCTGTCTGTCTGTCTGTCTGTCTGTCTGTCTATCCCTTTGTGTGTGCACACTCACACATACCCTCTCTGTGCACACACAAATACGCCCTGTATATAGCACACAAACACACACACACACACACACACACACACACACACACACACACACACACACTTCTTAAAACAGGATGCAGCAGGAAAGCAAGTAACCCTTAAGGTTAATATAATTCAAGGGGTTCTTAGGGCTTATGTAATTTGTCAAAGTAAATTAATAATTAGTCTCAAAAGGTGAGAGATGCAAAGAATAACTGGTCACCATGCAGCAGTGCTGACACTTTTTTGCAAAGTGCATTCGCGGAAAACTTCCTCAAGGAGATCACATGAGGAGACTAATGAGAAGAAGTGAAGAGGGCCGATGCCTGGGTGAAGACTTCCAAACAGAGGGTGTAGCAGGCACATGGAGCTTAGAAGAGGTACATACTTGCAAAGAGGTACATACATACAAAAGTCACGATGGCTGAAATATGGTGGGAACTTGAGGAACCAGGCTCTGAAATTAGTTCCTAAGGGACAAAGCAGACCTGAAACCCCCATGAACAGAGCTGTGAGTGCTGGAGATGTAGCAGACCCACTGTGTGCTAGTGCTGGAGCTAGAGTGGGCCTACTGTGTGCTGAAACAGTACAACAGTTGTGTGTTGAGGCTCTGCCCTTTAAACACATACTCTGTTCCTTGTGTGAATAACAACTGCCACTTGTGTGATAGGATCATTTTTTAATAACTTAAAGCTATTTTGCTCCTGCGGGGATGGAACAGAGCACCTTTACATACCCCACATTCTTTGGAGTTTCAAACACCTGGTCATCATTTTCTATACTGGGTCACTGGTCATGTATGTATCATTATCTTGTCAGGACTTCTCTTCACTTAAATAGGTAATTATTGTTGACGCTGGCTGTAAAAACCAGACATCTGTATGGCTTCCGAGAGTCGGCCTGTCAAAGGCAGCTGTTGTTTAGAACCGTCTTGCTGGAAAATTAGATACAATGTAGACATAAGTATTTGAAGAATTGAAACTGTTCCAAATTTATGGCCACTCTCAGCACTAAAGCCTTCTGTCTGCATTACAGTAATGTTTGGCTGTGTGGCAGGGATCCTGAGCCCTTCACATTCTGCCTTTGCCTGGAGCTGCAGTCTGGTCAGGTGTCTAGGCTCCAGACACCCTTGTCGACCTCAACACTAACATTTTGAGTTATCATTTCTTCAAACAGTATAGGAAGGCTCCTTCTTAATCATCCACACTCATTTTCTCTGACTATGCCAGGCCATGTTGTCTAGTAAAAGGCACTTTCTGTTACATTTTTTAATTTGACTTCATGGTACTTACATCAGTCTCTGATTTTAGAATGTTTGTGTGCATTTACACATTCACTACACATTTCCTTTTCTTTAGGTATAAGCTCCATGAAGACAAGAATATGCCTGTTTCCTTTACTACGTTCTTAATGAAGTTTGCTGGACACCTGAATTCACCTGTGAATGTGTAAAGGCTCTTCCTCATCACTCTTCTTTCAAGCTTCAAACCTTCTAACACTAACTTGTCCTTGCCTGGCCTGAGAGCTGCCATGGTGGCTGAGAGCTCCAAGCTTCCCCCGATGGATTCTGGAAATCTCTCATCCTGGTTTTCCATGCCAGTTTCCCCTAAGTTCACAAAGAGCTGCACCTCAGTGGCTACATGGAGTTCTAGCTAGCATGCTCTTGGCTGTGTGTCTTCCATTAAGAGTCTTGTTTCTGATACACGGCTCATGGATTCGTTTCCTTCGGGTAACTGAATCTATTGGATGGCTCTGAAGTTTCTGTCACTTCCCAATGGCATTTGCCTTTCCCGGCCACCATTTGTGTCTGGGTGTGGGTGTCACAGTCAGCTTTGGGGTTTCCTAACAGTGAATTTCCAAGCCTGTTGGAAATTCCTTTCGTCTGTTTTTGCTATTGTTACATCTGGCTCTCATCGCTTATAAATCTCACAGTACAGTGTTAACATGATGACTTCCTGGGAATCATTTCTTGCCAATCTATAACTAGAAAATTCTCTTTTTATTTGCTTTTGGTTTTCCATGTCCATGGTTTTTCATTTCTTCCTGTTGATCCATTGTGTCTCACCCTGTGCGTGTGAAGAATTCCCTCGTGAGTTTCTTTCCTGTCTCTCAGCTAGTGCTCACATTATGTGCCTGAAAAGTACATTTTTTACTTTTGTTTTTTGAGAGATGGTTTTGCTAGATATTTTTTTTCAGGGTTGACAGAATTGTTTTCTTTTCAGCGATTCACAGATGTCACGCCGCTGTCTTTCACTTCTCATAGCTTCTGACAAGAAGTTTACTCTTCTACTCATCTATGTTCTTAGGCTCGGACACACCTCTCTCCTGGCAGCTGCGAGATTTCCTCTTTATCTCTGCTTCACTGCAGTCTGCCTACCATAGCTTGTATGTTTGGACTTACTTTAACTTTGTTTAATTTTCACTAGGTGTTTATCTTACTCCTAGGTTTTTTGTGTTTTGTTTTTTGTTTTTGATTCTTGGTCATATGTGTTGTGAGTTTCTTTTAATATAGCCTTTGTCTTTCTGTCTCTTCTGTCCCTCTTGCTTTCTCATCCTCTCTTGTGACTCTAGGTACCTTTGCTTATGGCCGACAGCTCAATGATGTGTTTACCCCCTCTCCACTTTCCTTCAGTGAGCCTGGTTTATATTCATCTGTCTTTAGATTCAGTGAGCTTTTAGAAGTAAATTTATTACTGCATCTGCATTTAAGGTTTATTCCAGCTAGCAGATCCCATCTCTGATAAAAAAAAATTCTTCATTTGCTCATGCACGGTGCCTCGTTTCCTACTATGGCTTTTAACATAGTCCTCCACTCTTTTTCTAGCCCCAGGGAGAGCTAACCTTTGGTTCATGTCTATTGTTCCTTCCATCTATATAGTTCATCATCTTCTAACTCTATTTTCTTCATTTTTGTTTCTTCTAATTTTTTACTTACCTGTAAATGTCCCACATAAAAGACTTAAAAGTGACTAAAAAATAATTCTTATATTGGGTCACTAGAAGTGGGGGTTAGGCTTTGTTTTCAGTATGCATAAGCTTCAACTTCTCTAGTATTGGCCACCATTGCTATGGCTTAAAGCGAAGGTTATGATGACACATTCAGTCCTGCTTTCTTAGTTTGTCACCTGTCCTTTCATAGGTGCATGGGGCTTATCTCTATGCTGTGGTCTCTTACCTTGTGGAGATACCACTCTTTGTCCATCAGTGGCAGGTCCATAATGAGAATGACGAAAGCCTTCCATTCTCCTTGTCCATACCTAGTCTTAGACTTGTTGTTAGCTGTGGATTGTGGATTCTATACTATCTGGTCTCCTTTCGATGGCAGTCAAGTTCTGTCTTTATTTGGGCTAACTTGGGAAACTTTTTCTAGTATTTTCTCAAATGTTAGCAGACCATTGTTTAGTTCTGGAACAGGCTCCTTTGGGAAACATGACTGCCTTCCTTCTCCAGAGCATGGAAATATGTTCTGTAAGACAACCTTCTTCACAGAAGGTCCTTTTTGTCTTTAGAGATATTGTGATTAGCTCTACATTCCTTAGCAACTTCAAGATTTTACTTCAGATAGGAATGCAGAGAAAGGGTTTCATGATATTTTTCTCCAGTATCAACTAATTGTCACAGATAGTTCTGCCCTCAGGTGCTGATAGTAGAGTCCAACTCCACTATAGTCTCTCTCATGAGCTCCTTGTCAACGTTCATGACGGTGGACCAGGAGCTTCTAGTGAGCAACACAAGATACCAGGTCTCTGGAGCTCTTACTCTTCCAAACCAATGGACACATT
Source organism: Mus musculus (assembly GCF_000001635.26). Taxonomy (NCBI): domain Eukaryota; kingdom Metazoa; phylum Chordata; class Mammalia; order Rodentia; family Muridae; genus Mus; species Mus musculus. The sequence continues at coordinate 78,249,345 of NC_000068.7, forward strand.
AACTGGTGTCATCCAGCAAGCAGTCAAAACTATAGTTTATTATGACCACCCAACCTACATGGTGAGCATCCTTTTCTCACCTGCTTTGTCATAAACTGACAACTTGGATGTTCTATCTGCTTCTGTTTCTCTTTGGAATTCAGCTGACGTGATTGCTCTAGGTATCATATTTTGATCAGAACCAAAGTTTAGATGTTTGTGAGTTTGACTTTTTCTGGTTGGCATTTGAGTGATGTTTTCCATCTTTCTTTAAATGCCCTGTGAACAAATGAGAAGCAACCCACCCAGTGTTAAGGTTCACTGTATCACTTTTGTACCTTTGACTTTCTTTTTCTAGAGGGCCTGTAATCTAATAGGAGAGGTTATAACTTCCCAACCAGTGTCAGTCACTGTCATACCTAACACACTGCTCCTGTTCATAAGGCAAGGTCACTGATCAGTTCTCAAGGTTAGACAGTCTATCCTATGAAGGACTCATTGACCTTGTAGGGAAGAGCAGAAATAACCTGATAGAATATAGATTCTTCTTGGAAGATTTAGTGTGTTTTTCAGAACCACTTCTTTTTATATATAATAATCACTGGGATAATGGCACAACCTATTCTGTTCAAAGACAAAGGAATCACGTGTGTTAAAGTTGACAAAGATTATTTCCAGTTAAAGAGAGGGAGTGCTTTCTTAAAGATTATCATAACCTTGTGGGTGAGATTTCAAACCTGATAATGATTATATAATTCTCAAAAGCCCAGCCGTGTTATTTTTGTCCTAAAGAAGTGGAATGAGTGCCTGTGGTTAGAATAAAATCAGAAGATCCTGTAAGATATGGAGGTGCCTACTTGGGGGACAGTCACAGTAAGTTTCAGATAGTGAGTAAAGATACCCATTACACATCACAAGGCATAGGTTTTAAAGTGATGATTTAGTTGCACCCGCCAGAGAATGAAATCTTCTTTTCTAGGGTTGAATTCAAAGAAGGCAATGGCTGCGAATGAATTCTGCTTCTATCACAAAAGTACATGGAGATAAACTCATCCCTAGAGGAGTGTTCTCCAACTGTACGGAGGGATTGTATGGAACAAAGGAGTCTTAATAATAACAAGCAGTAATCGGTTATTACAGCTGACCTTTCACATAGAATCCCCCAAGGACTTAATGCACATTGAATATTACAGCAATACAAAATATTAAAGAGGACAGTTAGGCCTAGAAACTATTTCAGACCATGGCAAGACCCATAAACTGTGACGGAGGAAGATTTTACAGGCCTTCCAGGGATTACAGAGCAAATGTCTTTAGGTGTTGGTTGGGAGTATATGCATAAGTGTCTCTAGTCTGTGGTAAGACAAACAAGAAATAGCGAGTTCTGAGTGTCCTGTGTAGAGGTATTCCAGTCTGATTTTTTCAAAGTTGTTTCAGTCAAATTATTATTATTATTAATTATGTTTCAGGAAATATTTACTTATTAGCTAAAAGTTGAGTCTGAATCCTAGGATCTCTGTGGAGAAAATCTATAGTTTAAAGTACCACGATGCCCCCAATCCTTCCCCATCTTAATAAATTATCAACACTCCACTCATGTAATGCTCCTTGAGTCAGAGCATGGATTGTCATGGAAGAGAGGCTTAAAAGGCTCACACTGGTCATGACGTAGGGCCTCACTTCTCTTCTGTAACACTAACTTGGAGAGGAGATGGGGCATGAATGAAGCAAGTCACTTTTGCTTTCTTGTTTTGTTCTTTGGAAAATGTTAGTTGGACAGGACACGTTTTTAAGTCACAGTGTTTGTGTTTATCAGGCAGTAGAAAAAGAATTTGAACTGCCTATTGATTTGACTGAGAGCAGGACACAGTATTATCTATGGAAGGAAGAGCAGCCTCAAGCTCACATTCAAAAAACCAACACTAGGTTAAAAAATATATATATTTCTCATATGTATTTATGTATATATATGTATATATATGAGAAAGCAGTTAGATATATGGTGATCAAGCCATGTTTTCCCTTATGGGAACTAGATACCATTTCTGGATGTGAGTAGAAATGTGATATGGAAATTCTAGACTTAAATCATATGCTTATAAGGGAGGTGAAAAAATTCATTTTTTAACAACTAGTATATGAAAAGTCAAAACTCATATTTTCTTTCATTATCTACAAAGTAAACATGATTGTTCTGAGGAGTTTGGCTGTGTGATTTCGATTCAGTAAATACACAAAAGTCAAACAGAGTACCTGATATTCTTTCTTAATTGAGATTCATTAATATGCAGGAGATGATTAATGGCCCACTCTGATTTAGTTCCTTCGGCCCTGGGCTTATTTTTACAGTAACAACAAGAATTTCTTTTATTTGATATAGCTCAGTTTAAAGCTTTCTTATTATTTCCTTTCCTTTTGAAGCTCTTTTGCAAATTATTGTAGGACTGTATATGGAATTAATTTTAAAAATAAAAACCACGCTATATATATTCCAAAATAGAATGAATAAAGTATTATACTCTAATAACCTAGACAAATGTGAAATTAGAGTAAATTTTCAGATTCACTATATGAAAAATATAAACACAAAATTTAATAAGATATAAGTAATAATTTGGGTTATTTTGCTTATAGTCTTGATTGACATGTGGAAAGAATATTGATTGTATCACAGTCAAGAATTTTATGCTTCTGTGCATCATACAGAGCTCAACTGCACATAATGTTGCCTACCCCAAATTAAAAACATCCTGGAACACTTCAGAGCATCCCTTGGATTGCTCACAATCTGCAATATAAGAAGGGACAGAGCACAGCTTTTGGAACTTGTTCAATAAGTTACACTAATTGAGACATTTTCAAGGACTGTATATAAATAAATAGACGGAAATAAAGCAAATATATAGCATGAATTTTCACTTAGATAAAACGTTAAAAACAAAATGCTTAAATTTCCATTTGTTTTTTTTTTAATGAAGCCATTTCTCAATGGGATCAATTAGAATGAATTCTAGTAGCCTCTCTAGTCATCATTATTAATTTTGACTATAATGACTATTTGACTATAATTTTGACTATAATTCAATGAGCTTCATGGGGTGCTGTTCTGAACTGCCATCTTACTCACACAGAGTCACCATGTTTAAGTGAGAAGGTAAGGGAACTATCATTTTGCTAAAGAAAAGTCCATAGTCGGAAAGGCATGCTGGGATAGATGGGTCCACTCAAAGCCAATTTCTCAGCTTGAGGAAGGTTATTTTAGGAGAATCAGTTCTAATTTGGTGGGCTGACAAACACACCAAGAGGTATTATTTTAATTTTTCTCTTCTTATTGCTGCATCCATGGCTGACTTGACAGCTTTTGTAGGTTAAAACTTGTATACACTCAAATTTGAGAAAGGAAAGGTTAAATTTTGCAACTAGCATTAAGTCTTGTGAGTTGGTGTGGCCATGAAGCCAAGTCTAGCTAAGTCTACTTCTGAAGCCTGGCTCCAGGTGACATTAGAAGGCACAGGCTTAAGTCATGTTGAAATCTCTTTCAGAAAATGCAGTAGACTGTAAGTTGCTAAAGGCACCTTTTTTTTTTTTTTTTAAGTTTGTGGCTATTTGGTGAATAAGAAAGAAAAAATTGCTAGCTCTTAAAATGTCTAGAGTTTTTGCTGTCTAGAAGCCAAGATTATGCAATTATAATGAATTTAAACCTAAGACATTTCACTTCTATAGTTTTCATGTAACTAAACATGGCTTTGTGAATTTTAGATAATCATTTTTATCATTATGTTACCTTGTATTTATATATAATGCTCTTGTCATGATGAGGTCAGAAGAACTGATGCGTGTCCTCAAATCATAAAACTCTGAGAAGTGAGAAAACACTGTATTCAGGGTAGAGTTCCTTCAGTGGTTTGTATGGGCCTTCTGTTCTCTGCAGGTTCTCTCTGAGTGGCTTCTTAAGAACAGTTCCCTCTGACTACATCCTTTGTGAGAGAAGAGTGGCTATTCCTTAACAAGCCTAACAATGTTGTCTTTATTTTCAAATTTATTTTTCTCAGGATTGAAAGCAGACATCTTATAGATAGTGGAATTTTAAAAATTAACTATTGTATGGAAATATACAACATAGTTAGAGTTATTAAATATGGTTTTTGGGGAAAATATTGTGGATGGCTTGGATGTAGCTTGGCTGCAGGTGATTTCCCTAGCAAGTGCAAGGCCCTAGGTTCTCTCTTCAGCACAGGGAACTCACAAACAAACACAGCACCTGTTTGTTAGTGTTTATAATCAACTGTCGTTGGCCTTGTTGTCCCCAGGCAGCTTCCTTAGGAAAAACCAACCGAACAGCTCCGTCTGTTAAATTAACTAAGAAAAGAGCCTGTCAATTTGGATTTGGAGGTGGTGTTGAGAGTAAGCCCACTGTTGATATAAATTCAATAAAAACACTTGTGATGTGAAAGTGGGACAATGATATGATAAGCCTTTGTTTATTTATCATATTCCAAACGCGTTCTCAAGTGAGATTTTCTTTTAAAATTACATTAATGAGCAAGAACCATATGGCTTGCAATAGAGACATCACAAGAGCGGCATAAATCCAGCTGTCCGTTGCAGCACATAAGCGTGTTTTATTTGTGGTTTAATTTATTTATTTCTTTGTAAAAGAATTTCCTTATGTGTTAAGTATACACCATGTATTTCCTTTTTCTATTTTATAGTTAATAACGAACATTCCATCATCATTATTATTTTCCATTTACACGGCACCTTTCTTTTGAGCAATTCCTGTAATTTACAACCACATCACAGGACCATTTATGTAAATATTTTGCTTGCCTGGTTAACAACCTTGAAGCTTGCCATGTGTTCACATTCATGGAGTTACGAATAATTTAAAGACGGTCAAATTGAGATGAAATAGATTTTATTGATTTTATTTTCTCTTTACTTGAACTGTGGAGCTGAGGAGTAGATGAAGAGGGAGCTAAAGAGTAAGAAAAATATCATACACTAGCCTCAAAAAATTTTTTACCACTTTGTGTGTGATGTATTGGTTGGGGAGTACAAAAAAAGGACATTCCAGAAGGATTTACAAGCAATGTTTACTGAGTTAATGTAATGAATCTATAATACTCCTTTCATTCCTGTAAAACACCCAACATTTTCAAGTGATTTTACTTTTCAATTACCTTTAAGCCTGTCTATTACTAACACTGTGTGTTTTTATAATGCAGGGTTGAACCGAACTGGCGATGCACTGTCTGGATTGGATGCATGTGTAAGTATCTGAGAAACTCAGAGGAACAAAGAACCGTGAGAGAAAACTAATCAAAACCCAGGGAAAGTGAATAGGATGTGCAGAACTGGGAGTTTCAAAGCATGACTCCCCAAAGCAGCATGTGTGCTGTTGGTATCCTTGAGATTCTAGAATCACAGACATACAACTGAGGCTCAGCTCTAGCAGGAAAGCATCGAAGGAGAATTGCTAGTGGGATTTCAGACATGGACTCCCATGGTTCACCATCTTTTTTCAAATGTAACATCTGTGCTTTCCAACATGGAAAAGATGGTTCTTTCAGTAAAGGAAGAATTGTTTATTTCAACACGGGCATCTCTTAGATAGCATCATCTTCACTCTTTCTGCTGAGGTTTAGAATGGTAGGATGTTGGACTTTGGGAAAACACAGAGGTGGGAAGATTTGGATTCAGGCTGACTTTGGTCTGGTTTTGGTGAGGAAAAGATAATCTTGGGATTGTAGATATTTGAGATCAGAAGGCTTGGAGCCATCACTGGGTCTTCTATTTGCATTAGAATTGCAATTCTTCACATTAGGGATAATCAGACTATCAAGAGATCATTTTCCTGTACTTTTTTCTTTTCTTTCTTTTTTCTTTTTTCCTTTTCCTTTCTTTCTTTTTTGTCAGTGAATGCTTAATGAGGTCCCTTAGATGGGAGTTAACAGTGTCTTCTCAAATCCTTTCCTCCTTTCAAACTCGGCTGTTTTCAGAAAAGGAATACATATTCCTCAACTAGATCAGAGTTGTTTATATATTATTTCTCCCCAATTAATTGGTCCTTGAAACGCCACTTTGCATTGCATAAACCTCATGACTTGTAGCTGCTTCTTGCCACAGAGCCTTACCACTGTTTTATTTCTGACGTTGCCAATTCTATCCCATCCTTACAACTCTGTGCTGTGATTTTCCTGTTGTCTAGGATTCATTTCCTTTATTATTCTAGTCCTGTAGTTCTCAAGAATTTAAGTCTCACACCTTTTATCTTACTGAATATCATCTATCTGCAATCAAGTACCTGAACAGAGCAGAAGTACTTTATCTGCACTTTAACCTTAGCTCTTAGGTACCTGGCACTAAGAAAATAAAAGGTACTAAACACATTCATTCACTATTCATTGATCTGCATGTGTTTAATATGTTAACCTAGGCAAGTTCTCTATTTTTATTAAAAAATAAAAGCATAGGTGATAAATATAGAAGAGCTTTGTGTCTGTGCTCATAATCCTAGCCACAGCAGCTCAAATTAATACACAACAGCTATTTTTATTCTAAATTCATGTGGGTTTAATTTATACTAGTGAGCCACTATGGATTCACTATTTGGAATAATATGGTTAAAAACATGATTTAATTTTATTTTTTTTTATATTAGTAGAGATTCTGGCCCCACATTCTCTCTCATTAACGGTTTTATTTTATTTTGCTAAGACTACATACAGTTTAATACAGCAATTCTAAATTTCTTTGTATCTATTCATTTCTTGTAACACATATACATATCTGTGTGTACAGTTACTGGCTTTCCAACTATATTTTGTATTATCTTCAGTTAAAGTTCAAATTCATACTGTCTTTCCTTATTGCTGTGATTTGGACATTGTTTCTCTGTTCCTTGTACTGCAGGCTTAGTCCCTGGGGTACTGGTATCAGTACATAGAGGGATCTTTAAGAGGCAAGGCATCAAGCTGTGGTTCTCAATCTTCCTAATGCTTTAACACAGTTCCTCATATTGTGGTGACTTCCAAGTATACAATTGTTTCATTGCTACTTCATAAATAATTTTCCTACTGTTATGTATCACAATGCAAATGTTTGTGTTTCCAGATGGTCTTACATGACCCCCATGAAAGGTTCATTCAACCCCCCAAAGGGGTTGTGACCCACAGATTGAGAACCGCTGGTACAGAAGATCTTCACATCACCTGAGAGCTTGCCTTGGAAGAAATTGCAAAAGTTTTGTCTTTCTCAAAGGCTTCTTGCTTGGAAGTTCTTTTTTCACACAGGTATCCACCATGCAGTGGCACGTATAAGAAGACCATCACCAGACCTAGTGAGGCCAATGTCACAGCCTTGAGAAATATCCAGAACGATGAGTGAAGCCAACCTTGTTTTACTTTTCCCATGATGCTAGCTTGTCTCAGGTTCACTGCAGCAATATCTCAAGAAGCTTACGATGCGCACACACGAGTCAGTACACGTACCAATGGCGTTTATTAAATCCCTCTGCTAAGCATCTGCTCAAACTCTCCTTATGCCATTTGGGCAATTTTATTGACTCATAATATTTTTACAATTAAGGCTAAATTTAATTATTTATCTCTTGCATTAGTCAGGAGTGCCCTCTCCAGATTTTTCACTCAGTGCTTTTACATTCTATTTATCTGAGTTGTGCATGACAGCAGCGGCTGCCCAGTGATTGAAGTTTATTTACTTGATATGTGACAAGTTCTGCTTGCTTTCCACTCTTTTCCCACAGTGTAGAGACCTTGGAAACCTATACTTGATTTTTATCCCTAACATTTTCAGGCAAAATAAAAATAATGTGTGCAATAAAATTATTTTTCTGATTGGTTATACATTAGTATATTCTTAGATTATAACAGCACAATTTGCTATTGATCAAAGTAAAAAATAAATGGAGAGGTGGGATTATTACAATAAAACAATAAACATTTTTATTATCTGTCATTGCTCCAATGCATGGTATACATTACAACATTTATTCTGAAAGAAAAATAGTGATAATGAAATTACACCCTGAATTGCTCATGATTACTTATAAAAATTCTGTTATTTATTATATACTCATTTTATAGCTGCTCATTTTCAATGTTCTGTTTATTCATTAGCAATGGGCTTTTAAAACCCTTCAGTTGAAATAAGTAATGGTATTGATTTTTCCAAATAATATAATGGTCTGTTTGAATTACTGGTACACTCTAGTGATCTTGTCTTATTCTGTTTACTAGCCTTGCTTTAATCTATTTTCCAAATACTCAGCTATCAAGAAGACTGTCACCAACCTCTTCTTTAAAGGCTTCATGCTATTTTATGCATAGGTAGGTGTGCTAGGCCAAAGACAAATTGAACTGCAGGGGTGGAGGAAGGAGTTCAACATTACAATGTTTAAGAAGAGATTACTTCAAGCACAATGAATATAAATGACAATATGAATCAAGCTTGAAAATCATAGAACATTATCCAATTTTATAATGATAGAATAATTGGAGGACTATAGAGACAAGGTTTGAGTAGCTCAATAATATTGCACAAAGAATAAATTTCAATATGAACAGCATCATATTTGAGAACGGTTATTAAATCAAAGGCATGCCATATTCCAGTCCTCAGAACATTAAGAGACAATCCTCAATGACTGAGGGATTTAAACTGATTATAAATGAGTATTATGAGGAGGCATATTCAGCAAAATAAGACAGAAACAGCTTTTGAGTCTTTGTTTTAATTTGAGTCACTTCTGAGATCTAGATATGGACTCAATAATTAGGAAAAAAATTGATGCTATAGTATCAAACATATATATGTTCTACGTAGACAAACAGCATGTGACGATATTTGAAGACTTTTTAGAAAGTCCTTTAATATAACACTACAACAGAAATCATCAACAGAAGTCAAAATGCTACTCAAATGTCTTTAAAAAAATATAGTATAATTGTATCATTTCCTCCATTTTTCATCTCTCTAACTCTTCTCATGTTCTCCTCTTGCTCTCTCTCAAATCCATGGCCTAAATTATTCTGATATATTCGTAAATACAGAAAGCTCAGGGTCATTTCAGAACAGGTGGTGGAAAGATTTTAAGAGCCAGAAAAAAACAGGAATTTTGGTGCAAGATTGTATCTCCTGGAAATGTCAGACAGGCCACACCCACAAAGTCTCATTAACATGGCTGCATAAAATAAGACCGGAGACCCCCCAAAAATGACAATAGGCATACTCACATGGAAATGAGACGGCTCAAATATTTTTTGCCCCTTTGAGATTTTCTACCTCTTGCTACTGATATTGACATTATGTGTAAATCAAGAAGCCCAATCTAAAATTGTCTTATATTTGCCAAAATTTTTCGCAGCAAAAAATGTCTGTAATAATTTCCAAATGCAGTCCTGCTTTGTGAAATACTTGTTGAGGAAATCAAAGATTTGATACAGGTTAAGTCTGTATGTAGATCCAGGAGTGTGGCTAAGACCTGTAGTCGTAGTTCTGGGGTATCAGAGGCAAGAAGACTGGTAGGAGGTTATCCCAAGACAGTGTTAATTTCAGGACATCCTGGGATACAGAGTCAGGCCTGTCTTAAAACAGCAACAACAAATGTGTTCTTCTCTTCCTCTTGATATATAAGCCAACCCCTCACAGTGGCTGGGTTCTTAGGGCCCTCTGTAACTACAGAGGTAGGAATGAGGCTGTTCCATGGTCCTCCCTGTTACTGTTTATGCAACTTTCTTTGCAGATCATCATAGGAATTTAATGCCTAGATGTGGATCTGATAGCTGAAGTCAATTTTCTAGTAAAATTAAGTCATTAGTCTTTTTTGAATAACATAATTGTGTAAATAGTCCATGGCTTCTATTTACATGAAATATAGCAATGGCTATATTATCACCAAGTGTTCTAATGTGTATCTTCCTTAGGATATTATTTTACTTAACACATAACTGAACTGATCACTGGGGAATTAGTTCCCTTTGAGTTGTTGCTGCTTGGAAAAGAGACATATGGTTGCATGCATTTAAATTCTTCATTAAAAATGTTTACAGGAGAGGAAAAGTAATATACTCTAAAATGGAAAACATTATAGAGGGTTGTGGAATTCAGCTCCAAAGAATTTTATATCATCATTTTACTACTTAGAAATAAACATTACATCTAAATAACTTGTTCATACAAACTACAAGTAGCTCACTTCCCCAAGTAACTATTTAAGCTGAAAGTGTTCGCCAAACATTTAGTTATTCTAATTTACATGTAGACAGAAAGCATGTGTAGTTAATCATATTATTATATGAAACTTAAAAAAACCATGTTTTGTTAGTGTCTTATTGTTTTGGTTGAAAATGTATGTTTTATTTCATTTTGTTGCTTCTGTGATTAATTGTTGTTATATATGTTATCAAGTAGAACTTGACTTTGTGTTTCAGTCCACCTTACTAGTCATAACTGGACATTTGGGTGGTGTTTATCTGAAGTCCATAGTGGTGGTTATGATGCCCCTTCTGCCAGTGTCTGCCTGGTATACACCCGATCACACACAAATCAGAAAATCAAGAAGAGCAAAACTTGTTCAGTAAATTAGCTAATTCCACAGCCTTTGAAGAGTTGAGACAACATCTCAACTTTAAAAAATGACATTTTAAGGTCATCTAGAAGAGATTAACAATGAACAGTGGCCAAAATAGAGAGTGAGTAATCAGGGAGGTAGCTGTTTTTATTCTTTCTCATAAGGAATGCTTATAAATATGATGTTATGGACACTGTGCTAGATAGATAGTTGAGGGTACCTGAAAAGTAACTTGTAATTTGTTTGGCATTCCAGAAAGATGCTCAGATTAGCTATGAGCAATAGAATGGGTCTCTCCAGTCTTGGAATACTGACTCCAGTGACAGTTGCAAGCCAGGAGACTCTTGTGGTGGTTAAGGGCACACCCTTACTCAAGGCTGTGTTTTAGTTGAAATCCATTTTCTTACATGTGTTCCTATATTCATCTCTGTGAATTACAAAGATAAGATATTGAACCAAAGCAGTCTAAATAATGGCAAGCTTCTTCTGATTCACAATATGTGGATACAGTCCAAGGTGAGGAGGTCATGGGGGTGGGGGTATGAGACTGATGTCACATAGCACCTACAGTAACAATGCACAGCTGACTGCTAGGGCTCGGTTTGCCTTCTCCCTTTTATCCATTCTGGCACCCCTAGGTTCGTGTAATGGTGTCCACACATTTAGATGAGTCTTGCCACCTTAATTAACCTGATCTAGAAAATCTCTCTCAGACAAATCCAGATGTTTGTTTCAATGCTGGTTCGGAATCACCCCTAGTTGGCAATCAAACATAACGAATACAGTTAGTTAACCAGCACAGTTGTCTATCTGTATCTTCTAAAGGCAGAAACTAGTACATACCTTACTGTAGACATTTGTGCTCCTACACTTCACAAGGTCATGTTTGCTTCAGTCCCCAGGGCTAGTTCAGTAGTCATGCTGGTCTGATGTCCAAGCTGACAAACTAAGTCAGTACCAAGTGGGCTGCTGGTATGTAAATGTCTGAAAGAGCTAGCCAAACACACAGGTTCATCTGTGCAATCATTCTCTCAATTCTCCTGATTTCTTTTAAAGAATATTGATAATTTCCACTACTCCATTAACATTTCTTACAATCCTGTTAGCTTAAATGACTCATTATTATTATACGAGAAGCCTATAAAAATCAATATTTTTAAGAGGTAAGAAAAAGAAACAAGGAATAAGTCAGAAAAGAAACCAACAGGTAGTTGAGTTGAGAACTCGTGCTTATGTTAGTTGCAACACACACACACCCCCTTTTTTTTCTTTTAAGACAATACAGCAACACATAAAGTCAGAATACAAAAAGGTAATACTCACTATTAAAGAAATACAAATTAAAGCATTGGGATTTATGTCTGGAAAGGTAGCTTAGTGGCTAAGGACACATGCTTTGCAGGATGAACAAGATTATGTTCTTAGCACCCATCTAATTGGTTACAGTTTCTCCTCTTTTTTTTTTTTTTTTTTTTGCTTGCAGGAGCACCAGGTGCACACACTGTGTGTGTGTGTGTGTGTGTGTGTGTGTGTGTGTGTGTGTGTATGCAGACAAAACACCTGTAAACATGAAATAACTCTTCTGCTTTCACATCTCATGTTGAAAAGTAATTAAAAACTTCTGCTTTTCAACATCCAGTAGGGAAAGAGTATACTATATACTATCACACAGGGTTAATGGAAATGTGTTAGGATATTTCCTTGGATAAGCATTCAGGATAGTTTTTATTTTGTGATTATAACAGAGTAACCAGGCCTTATTTCTAAGAGTACAGCTTGACTTTAACATGTACACACACACACACACACACACACACACACACACACACACACACACACACATGTTGTTTATATATACATATACATATGCATATACATATACATCATATACATACACATACACATATACATTATACATACACACACACACACACACACACACACACACACACATATATATATATATGTTGTTGCATGGTGTTAAATTTCGATACATTTGAGGGAATTTTTCTTTTAAAAGCCAGGGGAATGTAAGGGGATATGAATGGCAACCAGGAACCCTTATTCTGGAACTGGCTATGTTTCTTGATGGACATCTCAAACAAGAACATCAGATTCAACACGTGGACTATGTTTATTTAGGGACACAATCCTGAAAAGCCTTGAATTAAATTGCACGGGTTACTCCTCTCTCATCTCTGAACATACACAACACTCCTCATAAAATTAGCTTACAATTTCATTACAAAACCAAATGAAATTCTTTAAGAGAAGTAAGACAACTAGCTCATATTTTACATGCATCTAAAACTTTACTTAATTTTTAAATATTGCTTTGCTTTTAAGTCTAATTTAAGCTTGGTACCTTTGCTTCACTCTAAAATACTTTCTGTTACATAGTCAAGGATCTTGTCTTAAAAGGATATTCTTAAAGCCACAGGAGGCAATGTCTTCACATCTGCTGACATATCTTTAAATAGGTGTGTTGGAAGATATAGATAGATAACACACACACACACACATACACACACACAAACACATATATTAGAAACTACTGTCATATTTAAGTTAAAAAAATTTACCCCCCCCCCCACCTTATACTGTCATACCATACACATAACCTGGAAAATAGCTATTGCATTTTCCAGTAGAGCAGATTTGTCCACATGAATTTGTTGCATTATATATATATAAAAGAGCAAAGAAAAAAAGCCAGGGGCATGTTTGTTGGAGGTGTGGTATAGTGTGGGGAAGGGAGTGTTTCTGCCGGCTCCTCTTAAGGCATCCCTTCTCCCTGAGGTACCAGCCGCAGTATAGTATAAAATAGATTTATTTAGGGCATGTGGAGGGGATTTGAGTGGGTAGTAGAAACAGAGAAAGACACACACACACACACAGACACACACACACAGAGTGAGAGCAAGAGCAAGAAGAGAGGAGGGGAGGGGAGGGGAGGGGAGAGGGGAGGGGAGGAGAGGGGAGGGGAGAGGGAGAGGGAGAGGAAGAGGAAGAGGAAGAGGAAGAGGAAGAGGAAGAGGAAGAGGAAGGGAAGGGAAGGGAAGGGAAGGGAAGAGAAGAGAAGAGAAGAGAAGAGAAGAGAAGAGAAGAGAAGAGAAGAGAAGAGAAGAGAGAAGAGGAGTAGAGGCCAGCTATGAACACGTGGAGAGAGGGGAGTGGAGTGGGCAGAGAGGGAAGAGAGGAAGGGACAAAGAAGGGCAAGAGAGTGAGATTGGGGCAAACAACCCCTCTTATAGTGAGTCAGGCATACCTGGCTGTTGCCAGGTAACTGGGGTGGATACTAGCCGAAATGCTAACAGAATGTCCTGTAAATCGAGCCATACATAATCTGCAAGCCGGGCTTGTGTCACTTAGCACAGTATATCTCAGATTTAATGAGGCTACATAAGTACTCTGCTCAGCACTGTTTCGTTTCGTCAGTGAAATGTCTTAGTTCCAACACAGCCGAACATAATTTATTAAAAAGTATTTGGTTTTCAGAATTATTTTTTAAATAACCCTTATTCATTTCTATGTTTTCTTGTACAAGCTTCGTCATTCTGGATCCACATCCTTCAAATGTTGCCCACCGTGTGATAGGTAAGTCATGGTCTGCCGCTCTCTGAGGTCTTTGGATATCCAGCTTACACGGAATCGTTTGTTCAAGTCTCCCCTTCTTCCGTTACCTTCTTTCCTTCTTTAGTTATGAGGTAATTGATCACTTGAATTTCTTGCATCTCCCTCCTTTTTTTATTCATTTGTGGATTGGATCTTACCTAACTGTCTTGATTACCACAGCCATGCATTTGGGTGGAGGAGGGCTCAGCTTTGATTCTTAACTCTAGAATCACTTTGCTGGCTTCAGGAGTTTGAAATATTTCAGTCATTATATTTTTCCATTTGTGAAGTTTCTGTTGTATTCTTTTCATAAGCTCCACTTCTCTTCTGAGAATGCCTACCCTTTCATTCCATTGAAGATGTTTTCTTTATCTCATGGAGCACATATAACAGCAATTTGAAAGGCTTAGGTTGATAGACTAATTCCTGGGCACTCTCAGTCTTGTGATTTCTCTTTTCCCCTGAGATTTAATCATATTTTCTGTTTCTTTTTATGTCGAGTCGTTTTGGATTGCATCCTGGACAACATTAACATTATATGCAGCTTCCGAGTCTTCTTATGGGTCTGTGAAAAATAATATTGCTTTCTTTTTAGCAATCAGCCTGGCTGAGCTAACTCCATAAGGTCTGTTGCTGTGTTCTGTGGGAACTCATAAAAAATTCCAGGTAAATTCTGAGTCTTGTGGTTTGGATCTGTCTTGTGAGTATATTACTGATGGGCTTGGCAGATCCTCCTGTGGATTCATACACAGATCTAGGCATCCTCCTTCCCGATCCTTCTTTGCCTCAGAGCCGATGTTTCCAAATTATCTGTCCGACTCTTCTCCTGAGTGTTCTGGCCCGGAGAGACACATTTCCTTACTTTGTGTTTAAATTTGCCAAAGACAATTACATATAAACTAAGAGCTAGAGAGAAAGATGCCCCATGTGAGCTGTTTCTCTAGCTTTGATGCCCTGCACAATTGTTTTACTTGTATTTACTTTCAGAATTCTCACCTAGGTAACCAGATGTGGTGTTTTTCTTTTATGCTTTAATCAGGAAAAGTTGGCTGTAGTATAGTAATGTCTTCTTTGATTAAGTGATGGGTACAATTTCTGGGCCTGGGTCATATTTATTGGGGCTGTATCAGTCAAAATCCCAATGTATAGACTGTAAATCTATTTCTTTTGTCTAAACTGGCTTTACCCATACCCCTTTTATGTTTGAATTTGGATAAACAATTTTGGATAAGTAAGGGCCATCTGAATACTCCTGAATGCACATTTGTCATGTCATTCCTTAATCTTTTCATGCCGGATTTTATTAGAGGACCTGTTCCATGGGGCTCTTTTAATAATTCTTTATTAGTTCAGATTTTCTTCCTGATGATCCAAGGACTCGTATGTAAGAAACGTTCCTGGCTAATCAGAATAAAAGTCCTTTATGTGTTGACTAAGATCTGCTCTGCCCTTTCTCTGTAGCAAGCAGCCAATTGGCCGTCAGGGTCTGACCTTACTTTTCACACTTGACCATATCTTACCTCATACTGTGGACTGCTCTCTCATTAAATCTTTAGCAGTGCACTGACACCCTACTTCACAACCAAAGCCCATCATCATTATTAATCAGTTCTTCTGATACTTATACTTGGTTTCACAAATTCCTCCTCTGCCTTTTTGTCCTCACAGATTTTCCTCAGCTGTGGCAGCTGGCTGTGAGTTGGCTGTGGGCAACTGGCTGCCCACAAATCTAGCAGCCGAGTGGCAGTTGGGCTCTGTATCTTTTGCTTTGCTTCTAAAGGTTTTGGCTGTTAAAGACTAGGACTTTCTGTGGAAATCTGCTTAGTCAGCCTGGTGTATGCACAAATATTAATGAGGGAAGGAGTTAGCATTTCCTCAAGCCTCCTTGTGGAAGCTGTTTCCAAAGTGAGTCATACATCAGCATCACTGGGGGAATCTAAAAAAAAAAAAAAAGATTTGCTCCCCAGGTAGTCTCATTTAATTGGTATGGGGTTCAGCCCAAGCATCATGAGTTTTGAAAGATCTCTGGGTGACTCTAATGGGCTTCAAAATGTGGGAACGCAACCTGGGCATAATTTTTGTACCATGCGATTTAGAAGCCAGTTAATAAATAATCCTTCCAAATATTAGGCAGACAGCAGCCAGACACGAATTATGTATCCAAGCGGGCTTGTTACACATTCTGAGTTGATGTTTCCTCCTTTTGTTCTCTTTCTCTCTCTCTCTCTCTCTCTCTCTCTCTCTCTCTCTCTCTCTCTCTCTCTCTCTCTTTCTCTCTCTCCCTCCCTCCCTCCCTCCCTCCCTCCCTCTGTCTCTCTCTCTCCATTTATCTCTCTAGTTTCCTGAGATGGATTCTGTAATCAACTATCCAGAGATACTCTTCTCAGGCTCTGATTTTTTCAGAGATTCCAAACAAAATGATTAATACCAGAAGTGGTCCCAGGAAACCAGCCCCAGTAATAAGATCCTGAAGTTGAACAACATTAGGCCTGGAAGCCAAAGTCTGTACTGTTGAGCCATGAGGTTGACGGCAGCAGTGTACTGTGACACCAGAGGAGAGAACAAAGGGCACTGGGGCAGGCAGGGCACAGTGAACAGTGAGTGCAACGGTGGTGTGAAGATGGGCGTGGTGATACGAATAAGGAAGGCCCTTATAGGCTAACATATTTGAATGCTTAGTCATCTTGGAGCAGCACTGTTTGAGAAGGATTAGAGGGATGAGGAAGTGCGGCCATGTTGGAGGAAGTGTAACAGTGGGGTGTGCTGTGTGGATCCGGATGTAGAACTCTCAGCTAATTCTCTAGCACCAAGTATCGCTGGATGCTACCATGCTCCCTGCCAGGATGATAAAGGACTAAGCTTTGAAAGTGTAAGCGGAACCCCCAGTTAAACGCTTTCTTTTATAAGAGTTGCTTTGGCCGTGCCTCTTCACAGCATTTGAACAGTGATTATGATACTGGTGCAGGTTTACTGACTTCCATTAATAACTTTAGATGCATTGGAGAAAGGAACCGAATGGTTTGGGTTGAGGGTGAACTCGGCACAGAGGAGATACCCGTTGTAGCCAGAGGCAACCAAACAAAAAGGCCCAGTGAAAAGATTCTATAGGGATGATGGCAAAGCTTAGGCTCTGTTAGAAAGTAGATGAGATTCTGAAAGCAGAGATGGGGCCCCGAGGATGGATAAACGTAAATACTTTGAATCCCTAGACTCTCCCTAACCCTTCAGTTAGAAAAATCAGTTTCCTTACTCTTCCTCAAAGTGAGCTGCTTCTTTTTGACTGGAGCTGAGTAACTAACTCAGATGTGGAGCCCCACATTAGTGAGGCCTGCCCTCAACATTGGCCTGTCACCCTCCTTCTTGATAAAAGATAATCAACCAGTGTCTGATGATAGCACATCCTAGGAGGAAGAAACGTAATAGCTGAATGCTATGGACTAGCCTGGGCATGAGGACCACGCCTGGGAAAGGATGCTGAGGGACCTGCACAGGACTGGCACAGACAGGTGGAGCTGTCCTCATTAGAATGCTGGAATGGTTCCTTGTAGCTTGCACACAGCCAGCCTGCAGTTAGTGAGATGGAGTGGATGGATATGCCGTGGCAGGGTGGAAGAAAAGGACCGAGTTCTCAGGGAGAAAATGTTAGATTGAGTTTGCTCACTGAGAACTAAGACCCTTAGAGGGGCAGGGGACCTTTTGCTGTCACTTTGAAGGCTACAGTGGGGAGCACTGCAATTTTGTTCAGTTACTTATTTTGTTTTATTGACATTTATTTATTATAAATAGAGATGTTTCATAGGGGAATTCCCACTAAAATGTATAATGTACTTTGACCATATTTATTCCACATACCAACTCCTTTCTTTCATTTATCCTACCCCAGTCCTCTTTCTTTTCCCAGTTAGTCCTATGTGTGCTCTCATGTCATTCACACACACACACAATATGTATATATGTATGGTATACATGTATACATGTATAAGAAATCCAGGGTCTACATAGAAAGGAAGTTTGAAATTAGCTTGAGTTTGATTCATGTAGAGTAACATAATTTTGACATCCACCCATATTCATATAAACAAGATAATTTCCTTACTATTCATGGTTGAATAAAACTCCATTGTGTATGTAGGCACATTTGCTTCACCCTCATCTGTTCACAGACAGCTGGGCAGATCCTATGGCTTGCCAACTGTGAGGAGTACTTGCGCTTTTGCAAATCTCTCTGAGGCTGTTGCCCCCTGGTGCCAAGCTTGTGTTAAGAGGGGATACATGCCATTTAGGTACAGTTTTCAATACCAAGAGGATGGCTAGAATTCAAAAGTAGCACAGGATCAAGTGCCAGAATTTACCTGAGCAGCAACAAAGCCATACAACAGTAAAGCTGGAAAGGCAGCCAGTGCTAGTGACCAGAGAGCTGCTTGTGTGCATGAAGCAGAGAACACACCACCTAGGGTTCTCCGGAGTCATGCAATACAAAGTTGTCAACATTTGGCAGGGAGACAGCTCATGTCATCCACTGCAATGACAATTTGTTTTTCTCTTTCAGCACAGCTGAGTTCTCATTGTCAGAGTCCATTAATTGAAGGAAAGGTTGGGGATGGAGGGACCTTGAAGTCAGCTCAAGTTACCCCAAAGCCAAGTTCTCAGCATAAAGTAGATTTATTTGGCCCAGAAGGACTGAGGGCAGGGGTAAGGGACAAAGACAGGACATAGAGGATGAGGGAGAAGGAAAAAGTAACAAGGGAAAGGTGAGAAAGGGGTAAGGGAGAGGGGGAAGTGATATTTTTCTCAGAGAGACAAAGGACTGTCTCTAGATAGAGGAGGGGACAGATGTGGCCCATAGGCAACTGGCAGTTTAAAAAGAGAAAAGAAGAGACTCCATATTAGAATGAGGTATTGAATTTTCATTAGTCATGTTAATTAGGTAAGTCAAAAGGAGGCTTTTTGATTGCTACGTCCAATACTTTGATAACTGGACCTTGGTAGTCAGTCTCAGGAGGAGAAAGACTACCAAGACTACCAAGGAGGAGGTGGGCAAACAAGGGACCTGATTTTGTGGTTAGCTTTAGGAATGTAATCTAAGGGGTTTTGGCAAGGCAGAAGCAATAGGGGAGAAGGACAGGGCCTGCCAGAGCCATGTTTGCCATGCTCAGGCTGGCTAGAGTCTCTTCAGGGCCCCTGCAACATAACCACAAGAATAAACAATAAATATTCCTCAGTCCCTTTTCAAAAGACATGTGGCCGTTCACCATAGCAACTGCATTTTGGATATGGGAAAATTTGATAAAGGAAGCAAAATGTAGATACATTCTTGGATTTTCTCACCCTCTTCCAGTGAGCTACTTAGGGAATTCAATCTTCTCATTCTGTTCCCTCAGGCTCATTTTATGTGTGAACCTGATTCTCAGCGTGGGAAAAATACTAGCACCAAATGCACGGTAAAACCTGCAGCGAGCCTACAGCCTTAAGGAGCAAGTGATCACCTGGTCTCTTCTCTTCTCTTCTCTTCTCTTCTCTTCTCTTCTCTTCTCTTCTCTTCTCTTCTCTTCTCTTCTCTTCTCTTCTCTTCTCTTCTCTTCTCTTCTCGTGCATAAAGTAGTAAAATTAAGACATGTCAACCTGGATAAATAAAATCACGATAACAAAAAGGAGCTGGAGCTGCGCATCAAAAGGAGAAGGGACAACACTTAGCACCCTGGAGATTCACTAGCAAGTTCTCTTAGTGTCCATCTGGCTTGTGACAATGTCGACCGACAATTAGAACAACCATCGAGAATAAAAAGGGGCAGTCAACTATGAACTCAGTCCCTCTAAGAATGAAGTCTGACCCCTTAGTGCAAGATGGAAATCAGGAGAAAGGTGAAAATTAGTGGATTGCTCAGGACCAACTGCAGCACAGGTTGTCATTTGTCAACTAACTTCTCTATATGGAGTTTTTGTATAAACTCCCAGTCATGGCTACCCTGAAGTATCACCTAACTTACTTGGCTGTAGTTGTAAGTAGTGCAAACAGCTAAAGACGTAGAAAGAAAGGAGAAGGAAGGGTAAATTGGAGCTGAAGTGGTCAGTGGAGAGGTATGTGCCAGAGGGAGTTTTCTTCTGAATTTAATTCATGTACTCTTTAAAAAGATGAGCAGGAACTAGTTTTTAGTTATAATTTTAAATAAATTATGAACATACAGATTTATATATAAAATTCTGTCACAATTAACTTAAAAATATTTTTCTTGAACATTTTAATTTTGAAAATAGTGAGACCTTCAGAAAAACATAAGTTTTTCCCTAGATCTTTTCTTAAAGAATACTTACAGTTTTACCAATTATTTGAGAATTCTTCACACTGTATTTTGATCATAGTCATATCCAGAAATTTTTCATAAATATCTTTTTTAAGCCCACCAAGGCCAATTAGTGTTGCCCAAATATTATTGATATGGGCCCAACTGCCACAAATCATACCTTTAAAGAAAACTGAGTTTCTGTATCCCAGCCGCTGTTATTTGCCAGTGGCTCCACAGCTAGCTAGCGGTCGGACTTCATGCTTACCTTCACACTGGGTTTTGTCTGTCTTGACTTTGAACAGAACTTATGCATGCTGTCATATTCAGTGTGAGTTGACTTAGAGCAGATCTTATGCATGCTGTTGATACCACTGTGAGTTCATGTGTGTAACTGCCTTGTATCTAGAAAACAGTTTCCTTTTATTCATCTACCACCCCTATCTCTTACAATCTCTCCACCCAATTTTCGGAGATGATCTTTGTGCCTTGAGAGAGGGTTGTGGTATAGCTGCCTCACTGAAGGCTGAGCTCTACAGTCTCTTAGTCTCTGAATGTTGACCAGATGCTAGTCTTTGTGTTAATTTCCATGTATGCAAGGGGGAGCTTCTCTGATGTGGGTTGAGAAATGCACTGATCTCTGTGTGTAACAATAAGTTTTGGCACTAATATCAGTGCCAGCCAGGTATGAGCTCCATCCCATGGAGCAGATCTTAAATCTAATCAGTAAATTCTTTGTTTCATTCTGTGATGTTCATGCCACTATTGCAACAGTGGACAGATCTTGCCAAGACAGTTACTATTATGGCTAAGAAGGCTTGCACCTTGTTAAGATCAATGTTTGATTTTTTTTTCCTCTGGTAGTTGACATAACACCTTCTAGTACGATGAGAGCTAGTCAGGATGGATAAAACTTGTAAGTATCCACTTGATTTCTCCATTCTTTATGACTTAAGTATGCTGTATCTTCACCAATAAGGTCTTACCATCAAGTTCTTAAGAGTAACAGAGAACAATGACAACAATGTGTCATGTGGTAGGTCTATAGGGTTCCAAATAGCCAGAAACACAAAAGGGATGCTGTTTTTTAGTACTAGGGCAAATAAAAAGCATGTATGATCTTGATAGGGCATTACTCCCCCCCCCCCCAATTACAGGATAGCTCAATTTAAATTCTATCTAAGATGCCTTTCTATTGCTGTAAAGACACACCCATGATCAATGTAATTTATGAAAGAAAACACTTCGTTGTGGGTCTTATTTTCAGTTTCAGAGGGTAAGTCCATAATCATAATGTCACAGATTATGGTAGCAGGCAGCCATAACACTGGAGCAGCAACTGAGAGCTTACATCTTATCAGCAAGCATGAGGCAGAGGGAAATCTAACTGGGAATGATGTGACCCTTTAAATCTCAAAGCCCATCCCAGTGACAAACTTCCTCTTACAAGAACACACCTCCTAATCCTTCCTACATAGTTCTACCACTTGTGGAACAAACATTCAAATATATGAGCCCATGGGGCTATTCTCATTTAAACCACCACAAAGTCTTTTTTATATTTTTCTAGTTCTTATAGCTAATCTTTTCAGTAGACATTTCCTAAGTTAACTCTCCCCATAGCACAGAGGGGTATAGCTAAGGAAATCTGAATATTCTCAGTTGGTCTCTTCTCCCAAACTTTTCTTTTTTGTCTAATAATTTTCAGTGAAGAAATAAAGTTGTTGGTGTGGGGGGGGGTACACATTTTAATGACACCTCCCTCTGCTGTCTGAATGGCATTCTTCTCCTTATCTGTGGGATGGTGTTCCTTCTCCTCTGGGTGCACGTTTATAACTTAGGCAAATGTGGATCAGCTATGATGTGAGCTTGTCACCTTTTGTTCTAAGCCTGAGAGTGTTAACTATCTACAGGCAGGGAAATAATGTGCAATATCTTCTCTTACTGCATAAAGAAGAATAAGGGGGTGATTTTTGTTACATGTGCTCTGGGCAAATTTGAACATTTATTTCAGATTCACCTTGCTATAACAAATTGTTTTTGCAATTCTTCTCCACAGAGTTGGAATCTCATCAAACTGCCAACAACAACTATTTTATATCTTGAGGCACTTTGGATATCTGTTACATCTTTATATAAATTGAATAATATACAGATCAACTCAATGCTGACTGCACTGTCTTCTAAGTTTATGTTATATTTTCTTTGAATTTTTCCACTCTAGTTTCTACTTCAAAGGTGTTGGTATGTGCATTGTTTGATTTTTCAGATGCTTTTAGAAATATTTTTGAATTTCCCAACTACTACAGCATTCATCTCCATGGAAGTGGAAGGCTGGAGATGTCTCCTTTTATGGATTTCACTCTTCAAAGCCCTGCCATACACCCTAAAGCTGGAAAACACAGACAACGAATAATTCCGAGTTTAATAGAGGATCATTTTAGAGAAATGTCTACAGGTTAATTTTCAGGGGAAATTAGTGGTATAGTCATTGGGCCGTGAAAACACAATGTGAAAACTTGACTCAGTTAAATATTCAAGCATGACCTTAGAGAAGAGTCCTTCAGTTTGGCGTTGATAAGACAAATCAGTGATCCAAATTGGATGCCCTCCTTTATGTTCTTAAGATTAGTGGAGTTATATAATATGATATATTTTTTTGAGAACTATCTTTCTTCAACCTAAGGGCAAGTATGTGATTTTTAAGTAGGCCCATCTTTGTCTCCGGCAGCAATGAAGCCTGAAATAGAACTTCCCTTTTTGAATGAAGTGGTGAGGTTAAGTAGGAAAAGTGATGGAGGGGGCCACATAAAGAAAGAAAATTCAGACTTGAAATAAAATGATGTGTGTTGTATTTCAACATCGCCTAATGAGAACAATGTTGTTTAAGCTTTGGCAAAAGTGTACATTTCTGTGTACTGTGTGACTGATCAATTTGTTTTGAAGTACTGTGTTTGGTATACAAGTGCAGGCTCATCTTAAAGCATTTATAGACTTTTTTTAAACATTAAGACTCTATGTGTTGCTAAAATTTACTGAATTTATATGGAAAAGGGACTTCATATTTCAAGAGGCCTCCCAGGACCTTAATCATGGCTTACTCTTCATGAATATTGAGCAAAATATCAGCAGCCAGCTTCACCTTATAAAACTATATAGATCATACCACAGCTCTTTCAGACTCTCATTTTTATTCTCTAGCGTTAGCTCTTAACTTTAGTCGTAGTAGAAATTTCATCGTTCCTTGTGAAAGATGAAATAAGAATTTTAGAACCTTTATTTTTCTACTTTACTTAACAACAAAGAATAAAACATCACTCTCTTAGCACAGTTGGCTTAAGGCACACCTGAGTATTTCAATATCAACCTGTAATGCATTTATATGCTTGCTAGGAGTCGTGGCTACCACCGGAACTGTTAGAAGTGCTGTATCTCTGTCTCTGTCAGTCACATTTGTATGTTGCTGTGATGATATGTCTGGGGGAAAAGAATCCTAGAAAGAAGAAAGATTTGCTTTGGCTCACAGTTCAGAGTGCTCAGTGTGTGGCTAGATGAGCCACTGCCTGTCTCCCGGATATGAATCAAAACGTCAAGGTAAAGGGCTTATGCTGGAGCGAACCTTTTCTCTTCCATTCTAGGAGGCCAAATGAAAGACAGGAAGGAGCCATAGAGAAGGTACATCCATTGAAGTCACACCCTAGGAGACCCATTTTCACCAACCAGGACCTTCCTCTTGGTTTGCATCACTGTCTAACAATCTAATAATGCACTACCCTATGCATCCATAAGTACATTGCATCATCGGCAAGGTCAGAGATCTTAGGACTGAATCACTTCCTCAAAGTCCTACCTCTAAACACTGTAATGGAGACCAGGCCTTCAACACATGCATTTTGAAAAGACACTTCATTATTTAAACCAATATCCATTGTCTGGTGCTCTGTCCTGAAGCTGTCCAAGTGTTTTAATTTTTTCCCTGTCTTATTTCTTTGAACACTATACAACTGAGAAGTCTGTCTTTTCTGCATTGCAGCTACAGCCTTGCTGCAGAATTGAAAGGACAAGGAAATCCCTCAGTGTGGTGAGAAACTTCATTTTAGAATGCCTACATGATATCAGAATGGAAAAAGTCAGGCCTTTAAAGGGGCAGCCTTTTTCACATTTGCTGCCCACCAAGCATATTAGACCTCCTTGAGCTACTGACATTGTCTCTGAGTGTTGATCCATTCAGATTGGCACCTGTGTGTCACTTTCTGTCTTTGGAGTTGATGCTGTTCAGTAAACTGCAGTCTCTTTGTGGGAATGTTCCTGGAAACCCACTGATTAATCTTCTCAGGTTGTACTTTTCTTTCATTTACATTCTGAGATGGGTGCTCTCGCCATCTCCAGTTCTACTTCATACTAAAGACAGGAACCTTTGCTTGCTCTAATAATAGGTTTTAAGTCAGGAGGAAGAGAGCTTTAACTCAGTTGGCATGGAGGGCAGAATATATGGTGCAGTGAATAAACAAAGACCTAGAAGGCTTTTGTCAGCCTAAAATACTCCCTGCGATTGTTTTTGATGAAATAATAATAATTATAGTGACGGCTGAGGCTTGCCACTGAAAACCTGTAATTTTTAGCAGCTGTGTCACGACCATAACAGCTACTGGCATGTATAAAATAAAATGTACGTTTCCTTAACTGAGATTGCCTGTATATGTAAATACCCTATTACTTACTGTGCCTGATTTTTAATTATCAACTTACCTGAAACATCCTAAAATTCATACAATTTGAAAAGTTTTGTTTTATGAACTCATAAAAGATTTGAACCCAATAATTTCTTTTAAATAAATTAATTAATAGACTTGATCGAAACACAGTTTATTAGGAAACATTGGTTATGCATAGCTCCAATCACGTGGATACTGCACACCCAGCGTTAACTAATCAGTTGTTTGATGGACAGAAATCTGCCCAACATCAGTACTATTGAAGGACTCTATGGTGGGAGATGATATGCAAATGTTATCTTCACAGTATCCGACTAGCACGTTTCCAAATTTTTATTTGCACAGTTTATAATTTATCAAAGAGGAATGAAAGCCCTTCTAGATTCTGTTTAATATTTTGACAGATAATTCATGATATAACAGGATTTGCTAGATGAATGCCCACTACCCACTTGCAAAGAAAGCACAGTTTGCTCTAGTTGCTTGGCACTGGCTGGGAGGAATAAGGGAATCAGGAATCTGTCGTCAGGAACTTCTTTTCTGTTACTTGGGGAGGCATGTTAATTTGAGATAACTTTAATCTGGAACTAACACAGCTATAGGTGTTCACAGGTGACAATGAGCAGTCTGATGATAGAGGAAAGACTTCAAAAGGAGGAATTTAGGACCACATGGTTACAAGTAATGACTAATTTACTTTCCTTATTATTTTACTGCAGCTAGTTGAGAATCTAGAGTCAGGGTCCAGAAGTAGTCAATGCTCACAGGGAGGAGATATTCAGAGCAGACGAATGCCATGGGAGGGTCCTATAGACACGTAGTAAGTCTTGACTCCAGAAGAAGAAAAGAGGGAAGGAAGAGGGAGACTTATGGACCAAGCAAAGGGCAAGAGAACGAATGTGGATATAAGATCCAAAGCAAGGATTTGCTCCAATAGGCAATCGTGCAGATAATCTGTATTCTTCCTATTTCTGGCAGAATCCGAGCTGGATGTGACCAATTTTATTAGCAAATTCATACCAGAATGTGATTATGTTCCTCTAATTCCTACATTTTTCCTCCAGATTTTGTTATTATTATATATGTAAATGGAAAATTATGTGTCAATCAACAAAATGAACTAAATCCTTCCTAAGTTGGTGTGAAATCGTAAATATGTTTGGAAACAATACTTCATGCTGGCTTTTCATAAACAATTTGATATCCCCTCACAGTCTGCATGAAGCTGCTTTGCTCGCCAGGGAGATGGAGAAAATACACAATATTGTGGCCTCTGGTCCTGAAATAAAAATACTGGTTTGATTAAATGCCAGTTGGTTGTAAACGATAACCCACATAAACAGTAGGAAATCATTACGCTTAAGCAGTGAATTCTAATTTAATTTTATGGCCTTTGGAAAGAAATCCCTCAGGCCAGTGAGCAGAAGCCAAGCAATGGTGACTGTGCTGGGGATTCCAGGATTCCAGCTCTGTTGGGCCAGCTCTGGGGTGCCCTAGCCCTGCCCAGGGTAACCATCCACATCCGTTCTTTCCACTGTTCTTCTGATGGGGTCATTTTATGGTTTGTCCATACCCGTGAATTTTCCCATTTTAAGTCTATGTGTTTCATCTGTTTTATTGCTGCATTTAGAATGCCCCCACGAACTAAGTACTTCTACACCACCATTTAATTCTATGTAACCGGTTTTCTGCACCCCTTCTTTGTAAGAAAGAGAATTTCCACATTTTATTGTGTGCGTGCCATACCTTTTGCTTGTCATATTTACTTTGAAAGTCTTTTCTTTTAAACATTTATTCTCTGACAGTGTCATATAAGTTTTGATGTAACTGGATCATATACTCTTGTTAGTCTCGTACTCCCCTCTCACTTCTGCTAAATGTCTGCTTGCCCCTAATAAATCCCCCTCCTATTTTCATGGTTTTTAAAAGGGTTTGTGATTCATTGAATTTATTAGGGTTGCTCACATGAGCATATGAGGAAGAGTGTTTACTGGAGCATGTGGAACTAGCAGGTGGCTATACCAGAGAAGAAAGTGTCCCACACCAGCCCTTAACAGTCAACATGTCCTTAAGGAGAGCTGGGGCCTCTACTTTCTCCCTCAGCCCCAAGGAGAAGGCAATAGGATCTGAGCAGAAAAATCACTGCTGCTGTGATTTTGTGAGCAGATTGTCATGTCTTGTTTAGGACGTGGCTCCTTTGTCCCTCTCATCGGTTCCTACACTCCTGCTGCTGCTTCTCACTGAATGTCCCCAATGCTTTAGAGGTGGTATAGACATGTACTATTTAGGGCTAAGTTTGCATATGTAATCATTTGATTTGAGAGGAATTCCATTAGACCTTAGCTGGGGGATTCTTCTTCTCCTTTATAAGATGTTTATCTTCTGGGGTCACTGCATGATGTCCACTTGGTATCTTGGCAAGTTTGACAAGAACGAAGGAGGATTTCCTCAAAAGCCTGCTACACTGAGGCCCATAGGTCAAAGGCTGAGCTCACATACTTTGTCTTTTCCACATGATTACATGTATATTTTAGTGTGGTCTCTTCAGCGTGGCTGTAAGTGTCTCACAAGGAGACTTGGAACTAGAATAGGCCAAAGCAGAAGCTGCCATCTTTGTAAAAGTAAGAAAGAGGATGGAATACCATCTCTTTCACTGTACAGATGGGTCAAGATAGTGATAGGCTAGTCTAGGTTCAAAGGGATGGTAAGTATATTTTATGTGTTGATTAAAAAATATTCAAAACTTATTTAAATATAATATGTACTTTTTGTATACATGTAATATTATAATGTATATATTACAATATATACATTATATATGTACAATGTACATATAATGCATATATAATATAATTTGTATAAATAAATTAAGTAGATTAAATAGATTATAGTTCACTGGTATGCAAAACCAAGAGTCTTCTACACAAATACATATTGGAAACACTAAAATTATTAATATATATATAAAACAGTCAATTAACAATATGTATAGAGTTATTGCTTCTTCATGCAGTACCATTGACAGAATACTACCAATTGATAAGTCAAACTTAAACAGGTTTGTTTCCTACAAACATTTGATGTACAGATCAGGTAATTAGCCTATGCCTTGTCCTTTAGCCTTTATGTGAATTGTGCTCATTAACTTTCTGCTTAATAGGCATGTCCTGAGCTTTTAACAAATCCTAGCCTATACCTTTGTTGGTTGCTGTGAATGCGCATACCAGGCACGAGGTGCAATGTACCGTTGGCTTGACGGCACATCAAGAGACGCATCCTGCCTCTCTTACTTCTGTTGAGCTTATCTGTGTTGGCACTGCCTGATGGCAAATGCGGTGACATGTAAAGACACCTGCTGGCATTGATTTGGCGTTGCAGTCAGAGGAGACAAAGAGAGATTACTTTTCAGCATTTTGTGCCAGGGCTGTTGATCTAATCGGATCTACACAGGAGCTCATACAAAGATGCAAGTTGTTTTAGGCAGGCATCTGGAGCTGTCTGGCTGGAAGAGTTATTATGTATCAGAACAAATTAGGCAAAATTAGTACAGCATTCAAATGGCACCAGCACAGGTGTAACATTGGCTGGCTGCTAAAATATGTCACATAGCAACACAATCACACTCATTACAGAAGAGTAAGTTACATAGACAGGCTATGAGAGCAGAAAATACCATAGGCCATTTGTTCAGAAGCCATGATATGACTGGATTAATTAAAACATGCCAAAATTTGCTTCCACGTGCTTTGGAAATGCTTTGCATCAGAGGAAGAAAGACATAGTAAGAAATGACAGGCCTTTTCTAAAATTGGCTTTTGGATTTCTTCCCTTGTTTCTATGCTTCAACTGAAGAAGCATTTATTAACTTCCTCGTGTTTGTACACGTTTCCCTATATTCACGCACTCAACAGGATTTATTGAGGACTTGCTATTTACTAGGCACTGGGCCAGGAGCAAATGCGTACCTGAGAGCAAAATTAGGCACGACTGCAGCTTCAAGGGGGCATCTGGAATATTTAGGGAAATAAAGAAATAAATAAACTGCACATACATGAGATGCACTTAAATGAAGAGCTCTGTGTAAGGTAAGCTAAACACTTCACATTATAAAGCTCTGGGATTTCAAGGTGTACGATGAGTTTACTTCTTATTCTCCAGTTTAACCTGGTTGCTCTCTGTGAGGCAGAAAGTGGGTAACTCTCCAGAAGAGGAAATTCAGAAACCTGTTTCTTGTGGCTCCATCCACACCATAAATGGTTTCTCACTGTTGCCATTCAGACGGCAGGCAGGGGAAGGACCAGGAGGGTTGTGGGTGGGAAGCTTATGAGTCTGGCTTAGAAACAGGGACTCTTCTTTCTGCCCACACTTTTTTGTTAAGAACTCAGGTGCATGCCTCTGTTTCACTCCCAGAGAGGAGAGAAAGTAGTGTTTAATTAAGGCCCCAAAGAGTAATGGGGTATATTAACTAGTCTCTGCTATGTGGTTATAAAGACAAATTAAGACATAGATAAATGAAAAAACATCTAAGTTACAAATTTCTCAGGAAGTTTATAGTTTGGTTGCTGAACTATGCGCACCAAATATTGAGATAATGCACTCAATTGATGTATAAAAGAAAAGAATATGTAAAGTTAAGAGGAGACTCTTTAAGCTGTCGTTGAATCCAAGTCTTTCTGGAAGTGAAGAACTGAGCACCTTGCTGAGGTGCTGCTTGGCTAAGTGTCATTGCTGGATCTTTTATTTGTCAGACAGGCTCAAAAATGCACAGTGCACACATTTACCCTCACTACACAGTCGAGTTGTATTTTTTAACTTCTCCTAGAAAAACCAATCCTTGCACTCAGTGGCAATAATTCTCAGTGCTGAGCTTTTCTCTGAAGAAACCCAATCAAAGGGATTTCGATCCATAACAGAATCATGGCTGTGCATTGGCCAGGACATCACAATCTATCAGAGAAGCTCAGGCAGAAGTCCGTCCTTGCTTAATTGGCTTGCAGGCACAGGGCCAAAACTCTTTCCAAGATGGCTAAAGCTGAGCCACACAGAAGAATCCTGGAATCATCTTTCTCAGGAGCCTGGCCAATGTAACATCTGGCAACTGGCTGTCTGAAACTGGGAGAGCTGTACGCTCAACTGCTGAGCTGGTTACAAGGACTCTGAAAGGAGAAAGGAGTCTCTCTCTCTCTCTCTCTCTCTCTCTCTCTCTCTCTCTCTCTCTCTTTCTCTCTCTCTCTGCCTCTGTGTGTGTGTGTGTGTGTGTGTGTGTGTTCACTTCATGATTTGAGACAGGTTCTCTTACTGGGCCTGGACCCTGTGTTTTAGTTAGACTGAAAGGGCCCTGAGTTCCCAGGATCTGCCTGCCTCTTACCCAACCGCTACCAGTGCGCACTGGCTGATTTTTACCTGAGTGCTGGGCAGCCAAATTCAGGTCCTAATGCTTATGCAATAAGGGCTTTACCAAGTGAACCATTTCCCCAGTGCCTTCAGTGCATATATCTGTTTGTTGAGTAAGTGCTCCTATATTGGAAACATTGAAATTTGCCAGTATCTTTTGTTAACTTCTGAGGTGATTTCAGTGAATTGGAGATACAGCTAATAAGAACTTAGATTCACAGCCTTTGCCTCATCCATTCTTTTATAAAATATCAGTATGATAATATTAGTATGACGTCTGAAAATGATATATGAATAATACATAATATACAGATTGAGGAGTTGAAGAATGTAGAGCAGATCCAGTTTGGTAATCACTGGGGAAGACATCAGGATTAAGAATAACTCTGAAAATACAGTTTGCAGATGACCTGCTTGCAACTCACTTAGAAGGCTCAGTGATGTGTGGACTGCTGGGCCCTCTCTCTTAGTTCACGCATACAACTTGCTGGCTCTTGATCTGGGATTCTGTATGTCAGCCAGAGTTCCCTCAAGCTTAAAGAACAGCTGCTAGAAAGGGACTGAGGCAAGCCTGGATGTAAATCATCAGATTGCTCCTCTCCACTTTCTAAGTAGATGTCAATTTTCAAAGTGAACATTTTCTAGTCATTGCAGATTTGGATCTAATGAAAGCCTCTCTCGATACACAGTCAAGTCAAATATGTATTTTCTCCTTGCTTCTTTCGAATGACCAGTCAAATGGAATCGTTTGCCTGCACTGATTACTTTTGCCAGAGTCGGCTTGTCATGGACTGTGCTCAGTGTTCCAGAGGTCTTATGAGACTCAGCTGTCAGGCCTAGAATAGAATTGTCCCACTGGTACAGGTCAAAGAAGAGAGTGTATTTTGCTCATGGAATTTTGACATAGTGTCAGTGGTGGCAGGGCTAGTCATATTCAGCAATGTAGAGATCTTTAAGAAATTCCATTTAAAATCATGAAATTATAGCAAAACTACCAAACTATGAGATATTTATTTTGTGAGTCTAATTTTACTTGTAGTGATGATGAGATGCAGAGTGAACATTTTTGGCACCACATTTGGATATAACACATTTATATAAAGGTTTTTAGTTGCACTCATACTTAACGATTCAGAATTTGAATTTGAATGTTTAGGGAATCCTGGTTACATACCAATTATACCAGTACATTGATAATTTTGATTTTTTTCATTGATAACATTTTCATGGAACCAGTGGTCACTAAATAGTACGTTCAGATCATATATATTACATAATATATACACAAAGTTATATAGGCCTGAATTGACAGTATTTTTATAAAAGCAAAATTTTTGAAGATGAAGGTTTGCTCTGCATTAGAGATACAGCTACTTCAGCAGAGAAAGACAGAAATACAATGCACAGACGGTGACCGTTCTGGTCTCTTGTATGCCATGAGTCTTTGTGTTGGTGGTGTTCTATTTGAATGTTAAAGGTGTGAATCACAGAGTGTCACCAAGTTTAATAACAAGTATGATGGGTAGAGACACTGAGAATTAAGCCACATGAGAGACAAAGCCCTAGGCTGCAGTCAGAGAAGGTAGGTAGAGGCAAAAGCTAAGAAAATAGCAGGGTGTTCAATTTTTACTTATTCTTGGCACTTTTTACCCATTATGAATTTCTGCATTAATAGCTTCCCAAGGTAGTAAACTCTTCTGAGGAAAGCTGAGAACAGCACTTACCATGGGCAAGAACATGAGTATTTGGAAGGTGGTTTGATGAGCGACCCATTTTAAACTCTAATTCCCAGAAGATGCTGTGGTGGAGTAGGTGATACTTGTATTCTCAACCCAAGGCTTAAAGGCTCAACTTTCATTTTCTCTATTTCCCATAGCAATAGCAACAAATAAGCCTGGATAGGTCATTTAGTGTTGTATACTGGCCCGCAGCCTACTTGAACCGGGTACACCTTGGAGACAGACTGGGGCTGAAAGAGATTAATGGAGACCAAGACACAATTCTGTTCAAGGCCTGCCAGTTTACTAAGAGAGTGTGCTTATAAGGGGGAAGGCCCATCCCCCGCCAGTCGATTCTTGGTGTCTGGAGCCAGCCTGTAGGCGATGTGCAGGGTAGGGGGCCTCTCAGCAGGTAGCAGTGTCTTGGAGAGAGCAGTGGCAGGTGACAGAACAAAAGAGTCATCTAGGTTGGAAGGCTCCACCCGTAGGTAATCTCCTTCTTAGTGGCAGCAAGGTCAAAGTCTGGATCAGCCTGCTGCAGGCTGGGAGAGCCTACAATTTAGAGCACAGGCCACTTGGCACCTCTGCTCTGGTGGCTTAGAATTTTCAAAACCCAGGTTCTTAAATGCTTTAACATCCCTTCTAGCACACTATCCACCACAGGCAGTGGAAAGGAAAGGCTACTAGAGCAGAGGAGGATGCCGACCTGTTTAGAAAGAGTTCTTTGGAGCAAGTCCATTATTTGTTGTCAGGGCACCAGCAGTTCAGTTCACATGAATCATCATCATCATCGGCTCAATCCACTCGCAAACACCATTCACGAATTGGCAATGGCAGGTTGATTCAGAAGAAACTGCATGGCTCCGCCAATCGGTCCAAATCCACAGAGGCAGCAAGAAGCCGCTGAAACTCCATCAGAAATTTTTTGGTGCATTTCTCTCTATAAGTCATCAGAAACCATGATCATCAAAAAATGGCAAGGGGTACCGATACCATCCAGCATTGTCTGCTGTCTATTGAATGATATTTATATCCGTTCCAAACATCACATATCCTCTTAAGCACCTGCTCTAGCTAACATCACAAGGCCAGACACTCCTCTTCTGATAGCATAGTGAGATCAAGTTTAAAAATTAGCAATATTTACTGTTTAACCTTTTTAGGTTTTTGTTTTGATTAGACTGAAGGAGTTATTTTTTACTTTTGGGAGTATCATTAAACTGGCCAGTGGGAAATCCATGCTTCAGTTTTTCTCAAATGTTTCTGCTGATGTATACCGTATATACCAACAGACGAAGCAGTAGGTACCCCTGATGAATTAATTGTAAAGTCACCCCTTTTAATTCAGATAGATGGCTTTTTCCCTGTTTAAATAACACTTATTTGAAATTATATGTAACATTAAAATTTTTTCAAATCATAACTATAATTCGTTTTGAAATAATGTGCTTTATTTAATACTTTAGCTTTGAAAACATTGGTTCAGTATAATCAGTATGAGGACATTGCTCACTCTACTGTAAATGTGCATTAAGCATCCACTTTGTACCAGAAGTTATTCCAAGCATGTTATCACAATAGCTTACTTTTTTCCTACACCACTCTGAAGGAGGTACGACCTTTACCTGCCTCACAAATGTGAAACTGAAGCTCAGAGGGAAGAACTATTTTGCTCGATATCAAATTCCTGCTTTTAAGGATCATAATTATGGTTTATATGATTTTAACAAGAATTTATTTTTATTGCCTTGAAAGATGAACAACTTTAGGCACATAAGTCATTGGAGCTGTGAGCCTATATTGTACTGCACGGGTGTATGCCTGTAGCTTACTTAGGCATCTATCAAGGATGCACATTATCTCTCAGGGGGAAGATGTTTCACCTCACATGCACACAGCATTGCATATAGCTTCACAGGGTTGTCTAAATGATATATTCAGTGTCAGTAAATGCATCCATTTGTGGCAGTGGAGGAGCAATCCATGATAAATTCAGCTATTTGCTGTATTTTCATTTGCCCTTTAGTGCTATTAAAGTTTTGGCAGCAGATATTTTTACGTACATATCAAATGGCTAGTGAGGTAAAAGCATAGCATCTGTGGCAGAAACGTGGGAGAACTGAATTGTCACTTACTCTGTTTGACCTTTACCTCATCTGGCATGGGAGGACAGGAATCAGCCTGATTAAGACTCTAGAGTCAGGCAGCTGCGGTTCAAATCTTGGCACCACTCAGGGAATATTTTAAAACACTTAGAAGGCACTGCGAGACTAGCTGGTCCAAATGACTATCACTCTGAAACAACCAACTCATAGGCAGCCTTTTTGTCAGGACTTAGTAGCTGTGACTTGTGTTTAACAGGAGGCTGGGAATAGTCTTTATCTCACAAGGGTTTCATGAGGCTTAGATGTGATGAAACTTGAACACTTAGAAGAGCCTTTGGTGGACAGAGACATTCAATGCTAGACACTGTAACTGTTATAGTTAATAATATGTGAAGAACATCAGAACTTTTCTTTAAAATGTCTGCCGAAAGAGCAAAAGAAATATCTCATTAAACTTAGGACTGGTTCAAGACTCTCAGCGCTACTATATGAAAAGTTGAATTAAGATTCAGAAAAGACTTTTTAAAAATTGGAAAGCTGGAAGACATACAGTCATGGAATCTAACAACTATTAAATGTAAGGCTTTGCTTGTTAAGCTTTTGAAAAGATACCACTCTTTTAGACCAAATTTTAAAGATACTCTAGTGAGAAAATATAGCATACATTTTAGCTGGCTACTCAACGAGAGTGTGATGTTGCCTCCAATACAGCAAACCTGATTTTGGGCACACAGGTCAGCTCGATGCTGCTGAGTGCCTTGTGTGCCCACACCACATAAATGGAATGTGTTGGCTTTCAGGAGCCAGGCTGTAGGTGGATAACTGGATAAACAAGATGTGTTCAAAGGGATATGACTGGAAATGGAGATAACGAGTCTGGAAACCGGGTAAAGTAAACAGGAGTGCTTTTCCTGGAGAGATAGAGATGAGGGAAGAGGTCCTGTGTGCTTTTCAGATGTCTAAATAACTCAAGTGTGGAGGTTTTGCTCTGGTGAAAACAAGACTGAGGACAGATAAAGGAGACTCATCCCTTTCTGGGGTTCTGGGCAGTTGTCGGGCATCTCTGAAACATTTAAGCTTTGCTAAAGAGTCAGTGTTGGTGCTAATGATATGCTTTTCAAGATCTCACTCCAAGCCTCCTTTCAATGTTTATGTTCCTGTAAATACACAGGGATGTTGGGGGATGGGGTGCCTTGCCTGCCTAATTAGCAGTCTGCTGAGCACCCCTGTTGCTCTCTATGCCTTGAGCAAAAAGCTCTTCAGTCAAGCAGCCAGCTAGACCATAATTAGACTAGCACTGCCATTTTGAATGCTCTGTGAATGCCATAGGGAAGCTGTAAGGTGATAGCCCTTGCTTATTCTTGTGCCTGAGGGTGCAACCCCAGTTCTGACTATTTACCCAGCTTGCATGGGGCTTTCCCTGCAACAATTGCCAACCCAACAAGAGGAGGAGCACTTTCCCCGCATGGTCTGCAGAGGGATTGCTGTGACTGGTACAAGGACTACAGTGTCCCGATTGGTAGAAATACTGACATTCATATGCATGGAAGGTTTGCTCTTAATGGAGCAGATGCTCAGGATCTGGCTATATAAGCCACGCTGTTGGGCTCACCTGGTGCGCAGGGTAGGAGACATCTTCCTAGGCTTCTGATCCTGGTGTTGCAACCTTAGGTCCAATAAAACATTCTCTTGAGTGGCATGTACTTACCTGCTTTTAGGTGAGTAGGCTGAGCTGGCCACTAGGAGAAAGAAGTAGTCCCAACTGAGGCAATGTAGTAGCAGTGGCAGTGGCAGCAGGGATGGGAGTTGGATAGTGGTAGTGGTAGTGGTAGTGGTAGTGGTAGTGGTAGTGGTAGTGGTAGTGGTAGTGGTAGTGGTAGTGGTAGTGGTAGTGGTAGTGGTGTGGCAGTGGCAGTGGCAGCGGAGTGGAAGTGGCAGCAGTGACAGCATGAGGGCAATGGCAGTGACAATAGAGCATCATCCAGGTTAGAGCTGCGGAAGCAAAGAAGTGAATGGCAACAGCTTTGATAGTCACAGCAGAGTAAAACACGGAAAGTAGTGTCCGGTAGAGCTGAAGACTAGAGGGCCATTGGAACCCAGAAGCCCTGTTGATCAGCAGAGATGGAGTCACAGGAACCTGTGGAGCCAGGACGAATGGCAGACATGGAACTGTGGGAGTGAGGATGACAGTTGGCTTAGGTAACCTGCAGATTTGAGACGGGTCAACTGGCAGGCCCAGCTGGAAAGAGGCAAAGCAACCAGCAGTAAAGGCAAGTCGAAAGAGGAGAAGCCTCAAGAACAATGTATATTACATGGGCAGCTGCAGCAGCAGTAGCCAAAACACAATAGCCACTGCCTCTTCAGTGGTGGCAACTGTGACCATAGCAGTTGCAGCAGGAGGTGGCTGGGGACTTGAAATAAGAGGCAGAGCAGGAGCATGAGGAAGGGCCGTAACTGGAGGAAGCTGAAAGAGCCAAGGATAGAAAAGTGTGAGTAGGCATGGAAGGGAATCTGCTGGCCCTGACTGTGGAAAGAGGTCCAGAGAGCTGTCATTTCTTTAGGGTCATGGGTCCCACACACTGCAGACACAGGAGCTGTAACACTGGGTGTTCTCAAGAGCTAAGGGAATATATTTCTGAAAGCTGTTCTACCAGCTGAAGAATCCTAACGTCTGCAGTGTACACAGAGCTGAGACACTAGTACAGCTAAGTTTCCCAGTTTCTGAGGTGTGCACCAGAGTTGAAACACTAGACAACACCACTTGCTGCTGTTCCTGCTTGCCTGTTGCTCGTGCCTGCTTTCTATCACTAGACACCAAGTCTCTGAAGGTGCCTGGACCACCCACACTACAAGGACTGCTACTACCTACCCAGGATTTCTACCTGGATACAGACAAAACAGCTTGGCAAAGCTGACCAGGTGCAGAACCAATCAGGGGTGAGAGTCACAAAAAGATAGACATGAGCTCCACATTAAACATGATATAAGTCATATTTGTAAAGGGTCATAGACTTTCTAGACTTGTTAAGAGCAGACGTGGGACAAGGTAGGCACCCTCGTCTCAGACTCGAGCATGTTTATCTTAATATTCCTCTGATATTCCCATCCTAGGGCAGGCTGCCCTGCTTTCTCTGTAATGGGAAAAATGTCAAACAGCCAAGAGTATTAAAACCAATACACCCCGAGAGGCACTAGATGTGAAACCATTTCCAACAGAGGTGAATATTGTTTATTACCTGTCATTAAAATGTATGTATTAGGAATGAGAATCTTAGAGCCTCCTCCAAAGGGTAAAATGGAGTTCTGCCTAGAACCTTGAGTTGGTAATGACAGGTGACTATCTCCTGGGATGTCACCTATCATGTTTGTTGGATATTTTAAGTGCCTAGCTTGATAGCATGTTGGTTCTCTGCTGCTTGCTGTTTGCATTTTTTATTTTCCTTGCTATATGCTTAATAAACGTATTCATTCATAACTGAAAGCATGGGTATCATAGATCACTTTCTAGACAAAGTAGCCTTTTCAAAGAAGATAGACTGTCCAGATAGCAAAGTGAGTTGTTGTCCTTCAGTGGAGGCATTCAAGACCAGAGCAGAAAATAGCTAGGACAGAATGTCATAAGAAGAAGTTTACATTCATGAGAAATTGAGAATCTCTTGCTTTCCAAATCCAAATTCTTTTATTTTCTTTTTTTAAAATTAAACTAATAAAATTTATTTTAAAACATACAACTCAGTATTGACTTTTTTAAGTCATCAAAATAATTTATAATAGTTAAATGCCTCTTAAATATACATGATATCTTCTGAAGCTAATATGCACTCAACCAGTTTTTAAAATCTATTTGGAACATTAAACATGATAGAAGTAGAAAAAAAATCTCTCCTGAAGTCCTCTATGAAAAGAAATTGAGACAAGTTCCTGATTAGACAGGAACCTTTCCATCTCCAAGGGAGAATATGCAGCGCAACTGTGGCTTCCTAGAGGGAATTGGGTAGTCTTCCTTCTGTTTCTATTTTGTGGAGCAGTTTGAAGAGTATTAGTATTAGGTCTTCTTTGAGGGTCTGATAGAATTCTGCACTAAACCCATCTGATCCTGGGCTTTTGGTGGTTGGAAGACTTTTAATGACTGCTTTTATTTCTTTAGGGATTATTAGATTTTTTTAGATGGTTTATCTGATCCTGATTTAACTTTGGTATCTGTTTAGAAAATTGTCCACTTCATTCAGATTTTCCATTTTTTGTTTAGGCTTTTATAGTAGGATCTCATGATTTTTTTTGAATTACCTCAGTTTCTGTTGTTATATCTCCCTTTTCATTTCTGATTTTGTTAATTTGGATACTGTCTCTGTGCCCTCTGTTTAGTCTGCCTAAGGGTTATCTTGATGGTTTTCTCAAAGAACCAGCTCCTGGTTTTGTTGATTCTTCGTATAGTTCTTTTGGTTTCTATTTGGCTGAGTTTGATTATTTCCTATCCTCTACTCCTCTAGGGTGTATTTGCTTCTTTTTGTTCTAGAGCTTTTAGGTGTGCTGTCAAGCTGCGAGTGGATGCTCATTCTAGCTTCTTTGTTGGAGGCACTCACAGCTATGAGTTTCCCTCTTAGGACTGCTTTCATTGTGTCCCATAAGTTTGGATATGTTGTACCTTCATTTTCATTAAATTCTAAAGTCTTTAATTTCTTTATTTATTTCTTCCTTGACCAAGATATCATTGAGGGGAGCATTGTTCAACTTCCATGCTTATGTGTCTTTCTGTTGTTTTGGTTGCTATTGAAGACCAGTCTTAGTCTGTGGTGATCTAATAGGATGCATGGGATTATTTCAATCTTCTTATATGTGTTGAGGCCTGTTTTTGTGACCGATTATGTGGTCAGTTTTGGAGAGGGTACCATGAGATGCTGAGAAGAAGGTATATTCTTTTGTTTTAGGATGAAATGATCTATAGATATTTGTGAAATTCATTTGGTCCATAACTTCTACTAG
Source organism: Mus musculus (assembly GCF_000001635.26). Classification (NCBI taxonomy): domain Eukaryota; kingdom Metazoa; phylum Chordata; class Mammalia; order Rodentia; family Muridae; genus Mus; species Mus musculus. The sequence continues at coordinate 78,288,729 of NC_000068.7, forward strand.
TTTCAATTTGTCTCTGTTTAGCTTGTGTTTCCATTCTTTTGTGAATGTATGTGCCCTTGCATTTGGAGCATAGATATTCAGAATTGAGAGTTCTTCTTGGTAGATTTTTCCCTTGATGAGTATGAAATGTCCTTCTTTAACCTTCTTGATAACTTTTGGTTGAAAGTGGATTTTATTCGATATTAGCTTGTTCCTTGAGACCATTTGCTTGGAAAATTGTTTTCCAGCCCTTTATTCTGATGGAGTGTCTGCCTTTGACACTATGGTGCATTTACTCTATGCAGCAAAATGTTAAGTCCTGTTTACATGTCTAGTCTGTTCTTCTATGTCTTTTTATTTGGGAATTGAGTTCATTGATGTTAAGAGATATTAAAAAATAGCGACTGTTGCTTCCTGTTATTTTTGATGTTTCTTTTTCATGTTTTTCTGGCTATCTTCTTTTGGGTTTGTTAAAGGAAGTTTACTTTCTTGCTTTTTCTAGGGTGTAGTTTCCCTCCTATGTTGGTGTTTTCCATCTATTATCCTTTTTAGGGCTGGGTTTGTCAAAGATATTGTATAAATTTGTTTTTGTCATGGAATATCTTGGTTTCTTTGTCTATTGTAATTGAGAGTTTTGCTGGTTATAGTAGCCTGGGATGACATTTGTGTTCTCTTAGGGTCTGTATGAGATCCTTCTAGGATCTTCTGGCTTTCATAGTCTCTGGTGAGAAGTCTGGTGTAATTCTGATAGGTCTGCCTTTATATGTTACTTGACTTTTTTCCTTTACTGCTTTTAATATTCTGTCTTTGTTTTGTGCATTTGGTGTTTTGACTATTATGTGACAGGAGGAATTTCTTTTCTAGTCCAATCTATTTGGAGTTCTGTAGGCTTCTTGTATGTTTATGGGGATCTCTTTACTTAGGTTAGGGAAGTTTTTTTTTTTTTTCTATAATTTTGTTGAAGATATTTACTGGCCCTTTAAGTTGGGAATCTTCACTCTCTTCTATACCTATTGTCCTTAGGTTTGGTCTTCTCATTGTTTCCTGGATTTCCTGGATGTTTTGGATTAGGAGCTTTTTGCATTTTGCATTTTGTTTGACTGTTGTCTCAATGTTTTCTATGGTATCTTCTGCCCCTGAGATTGTCTCTTCTATCTCTTATATTCTGCTCATGATTCTGTTCATCCATGACTCTTGATCTCTTTCCTAGGTTTTCTATCTCCAGGGTTGTCTCCCTTTGTGATTTCTTTATTGTTTTTATTTCCATTTTTAGATTCTGGATGGTTTTGTGCAATTCCTTCCCCTGTTTGGCTGTGTTTTCCTGTAATTCTTTAAGGGATTTTTGTGCTTCCTCTTTAAGGTTTTCTAGCTATTTACTTGTGTTCTCCTATATTTCTTTAAGGGAGTTTTTTATGTCCTTCTCACCATCTGGTTAGCTGGTTTTGCTATTTGTGACTGTGGCTTGTCCCTTCTGCAAGCCTGTGTGTCAGTACTCCTGGGAGACCAATTCTCTCAGGGAGGAATTTGGGTATGAAGAGCTGTGGCACAGGGTCAGCTCTGAGGTTCAGACAGAAACCAGAAGGATCCTGTCCCTGACTGTTCCTTGGTTCCTATGTCCTGATAGCTCTGAGCTGGTCCCTCTTGAGCCAGAAATTTGAGCAAAAGTGGTGGTCTTACCTGTGCTCATAAGTGTGTTGACACTCCTGGGAGACCAGCTCTGTCCCGATGGTATTTGAGTATGGAGTACTGTGGCACAGGGTCAGCTCTGGGGTGTAGACAGAAACTGGAAATATCCTGTCCCAGGCTCCTCCTTGGTTCCTGTGTCCTGAGGGTTCCAGGCAGGTCCCTCTGAGCAATAGTGGTGTTCTTACCTATCCTCACAGATATGTCGGCACTCCTGGGAGACCAGCTCTCTCCCGATAGTATTTGTGTATGGAGTGCTGTAGCACCGGGTCAGCTCTTGGCATAGACAGAAACCCCAAATCCATTTTTTTAATCTATAGTTTTAAGCTATGAACCATTCATTATGAAAGCAAATGTATGTAAGAAAAACAGTTATTGAATGTGAGTATAAATGTTAGTTGCTTCTGACAGAAATAATTTCAACACAAGGATTTTCTAGGAAATGATATTATAGAACTACATAATAAGTTTCTACTAAGGAAGTAAGTATGCTTTGGAGATGAATATCCATGTGTCCTTAGCAGCTGACAAATGCTTATGCAACTTTATTCTGCTAGGTGAGTTACTGCCTGCCAGGAATGCCTCGTGAAGGACTCCTGAATTACTTGAAAACATACTAGAGGTAGCCAAGTCTTCTATTTCCATGGCTTTATTTTGAGTCATTTTTGCTCTGTGCTCAGGTACAGCATGTTTTCTTAGGTTCATATTGAATTCTCTCCATGACTAATCTGGAAATAACTTTTACTGAAATCAAATCAATATTATATGAACCAAACATGATTATTCTTGGAGAGGGGGCTTACTGATATTTTATGAAACTTCTCAGTTGATTTTATTGATATATCTTGTTGATACTTGATAATTCTTAGAGGAGAGTGAAAGAGAGCTGTTTTTTTGTTCTAATCTTATAAATATGGAAGATGAAATGATAAAAGTTTCAAGACACGCAGAATTTTAGAACCTGTTTGAATATAGGTAAACTTTGGATTACAAACTAGCTCTACAAGGTTGTACTTATTAGTCCCAGGATATTTGATTGTTAGGTCATAAGACATTTTCAATCACATCTTTCTGTTAGGGAAGAAATATTTTCAATGTACAGAATAAAAGAAAAATCTTACCCATGGAGAGAAAATTAATGACCACTTCATATATTAGTTTCCTGCAGCTGTTATAACAGATCTACCTGGCCAGCATAGCAGAGTGTCCAAGTAATCTGAATTAGCATTATTCCATGTTTCCTGATCCCAAATAGTTTGGTCCTTGATGTTCCTTCCTAAGAATGTTCCTGGGTTTAGTAGTCTGAAGGGCAGCAGGTAAGCATCTGTTTTGTTTGTTTTAAAGGAACCTGGCTCTGCAGAAGCAGTCTCTTTCAAACCAAATTCCTGTACTGCACATACAGCTCCTAAGAACTGCAGGGTTTTCTGACACTTTCTTATCACTGGGCCTAACTCTCTAGGGCATCCATTAACATTCCTTCCTCTTCTACACCAGGGAGCAAACACTTGGGCTGTTGACAGGCTGCTCCCTGTTGCCCTTCTGTTCTGGCTAGCTTTTCCATCTCTGCCTTCTTGCTTCTAGAGCTCTACCCCTTTTCTGCCCCTGGAAAACGTCCTAGGTTTCCCTCATTCTTACTCTGACTCATGAAAAGATGATGCTGTTCTGTCTCTTTGCTGAAGAGTCTCCCTTTAAAGTATTGTGCTGCCACCAAGACTCCTATCCCTAAGAACCTGTACTCCCCACAAAATTGAATTTATTAACAGCTAAATAATATATACTTATTTCCCAATCCTCTTAGTCAAGCCACCACCATTCTACAGGCTGCACTTGCTGTTAGAGATGCATTTGATTTAAAGAGATGGACTCATGCATCTTTCGCTAATTGACATACTTCAATTAGGGCTATGGCATCCAGCTCCTTCTACGATGTAGCACAGACCACCATTTTCTTCCTTTCTAACCTTAATAGCATTTCATTGTGCCTACATGCACTTTCCTTATCCATTAATTTGTGAATGAACCCTTGTGTGTTTTCTGCATGTTAGCTATCACAAATAACGAACGTTGTTTGTACATGTTTATGTTGTTTGTGTCTGTTATAAATTTGGTGTCTTGAATATGTTCTCTTTTGTTTTGGCTTGCATAATTGGTTTCATGTTATGATTTTTTTTCCTTTGACATTCTACACTTCCTGTTTTGGTACACTAAAATTATTCCAAAAAGTACTCTACTGGAGAGCCTCTTGCCTTATTTCCCCCTCCATTTGTCATTCATATATATATGTATGTACATATACATATATATATATACACACACATATATATATCTTATACTACATAGTTATATGTTATATATCATATATTATATAACACACATATATAACATCATATATAACATCATATATAATATCATATATATGTTTTGCTCTCAGTACACTGAAGTATTTGGAAAGTTTAGTCATCAGCAGATACAGAATGAATCATGACCCTGTCATATATATAAATATGAATCTTTGGATATACCACACCTTATTCCTACAATGTGAAACCTATGTTAGAAATGGCAATAGATTTGCTCCAGAGGCATAGATTTTCTCATATATGTTTATGCAATTTTATATACTGAATCGTAGATAAATAGACTGAGGCTTTTTTTTTTAATGAAAAGATTAGTTTAAGTTTAGGGAAGACTGAAGTGAAGATTTGTTATTTTTTAGAAACTCAGTTGTGTCACGTGATGCTTTTCTGGAAGCTGTCTTGTGAGAGGGTGTTTTGCTGACACAGACCCATGTGAGGGCATATGATGTTTTACTGGAGCAGACACTTGAGAGGGTGCATGATGTTTATAGAGAATATAAACATAACCCCACAGATGGCAAGAGAACACCCTTGCATTGCTTCTCCATACAATCTTTCTCTGGTCTTCACTTTGTAGAGAGAAACACACCAAGGAATTTCTGGTGGTATTCCACTTCCAAGGATCCTCGAGGTTTCTGCTGGATGGAGCCACTGCTGCTGACTTTGGTGTTTGCTATTGGACTGGACTGCTGATATCCTGACAACAAAGATTGGAACTACCCCTAAAAACTACTTCTAAGTAGGTCCACCAACCCCTTTTCCTTTTATCCTTCTTTCTCTGCTACCTTTGGTCAGTGGGCTAGAAGGGAGGTTGAAGGGTTTAAAATAGGCTCTGACAATTCTAAGCTTAGAGAATACTGTTACATTTCTAGCATGTAACTGGTTTCTATATTTAATATTCATGAGTGTTGTGGGAAAGCTATTGTTTATATCAGACATATAAGTTACTGTTGATTGACAGCTTGATTGGATTGAGATTAGTGAATTATACCTCTGAGTGATGGGGACATTTTTTGAGATGACTGAAGTCAATGGTTTAATCCACTTGTGGGTTGCAAGTTTTGATAGGCTGTTGAGGGGAGAGCTGGACCCGGGGAGGTCAGTCTAGTTGTAGGAAGTACATCACTGGATGCATGCCTTCCTAGGGTATGTCTTACCCGTAAACCTTTCCCTTGCCTCCCCACAGCCATGGTTGAGTAGCTCTGTTCTACCACAAACTCTCCACTGGGACGTTTCTCACTAGCGCTCAAGATGAACACGACTGTGTCATTATGGACTGAAGCTGTGAGCCACAGTAAATCCCTTTCCCTTAAGTTGTTTTCCCCAGACATTTTTTTGTGACAGGGATTGCACTGAGTCACACAATCTCAGAATCATCCAATTTTGTTCTTAAGCAAATATCAAGTTGAATTGATTAGGAAGACTGCTCTCTCTTCTTTCTTCTCGAACTCCTTTCGTATTCACCAGCTTTGCTTGACCTTCCTCACCACAAAGCCACTAGGGGAGCTGGGTTATCAGCAGGCAAGAAGCACATCTTACCTAAGGGTGTGAGGCTTTCTTTCTGCACTGACTGGAAATCTCAACTTGACCAGCTGTGTGTATGAACATCTTAATGCAATGTCATTGCTCATATTTCATCCTCATAGATCAAAATGAACATCTTAAAGCTATCCCTTGGGGACCTTGAACTTTTAAAAGCTAAATTTTCGGTGTGCATTTTTAAATAGAAGCATTTGGGTCTATTTTGATTAGGATCATACAGTGGAACAGCAAAAAGGTGAATTAGCAATTCAGAGGCAAAAATACCATAGAGCTGGTGAGATAGTTCTGAGACTATGAGGGTAAGGAGGCCCGATGCCAAGCCTGAAGACTGAATTCCATCCCTAGGACACACATGGTGTAAAGAGAGAACCGACTCCCACATCTCACGTCTGCCATGGCCCACACCTTTCTATCCACCCAAGTAAATAGATGTGCTGTGATATGTGTGAGTACATGTGTGTGTATATGTATGTGTGCACATGCACGTGTGGGTATGCATGTGTGTGTGTGTGATTAAAAACCAGGCTTTGGTGCAATTGTCATCTAAAAAGTTGTGATTTTCTCATTGCTACCTCTTAATTAATGTATGGAAAGCGAGAATTAATCTTTTTTGATTATCTGCATATATCTTTTTGTTTTGAATAAAAGTCAAACACTAATTTTTTTTTATAAAACATTCTGACTTTCATCCAAGTTCTAATTATGTCTGTGCGTGTGTGTCTGTTTCCATGTACAAAGAGACTAGAAGAGGTGGTTAGATCCAGTCTGCTTGGAGCATTGTTGCTGCGAAACAAATCCCTGTCTTCCTGAAGAGCAGAGCTTGCTCTTCTCGCTGAGCCATCTCTCCAGCCCCCGATTTTGAAGTACAGAAAGAAAATGAAATTATACAGAGAATGACAAAAAGCAATACTTTCTAAAACAAAAATAATGTAATTGGAGTGAAATCTCCCTTTGCCACATCAGCCTTTAGTCTAGCTTTGCCTGGCCTTAACTAAAGGGTCCATGTTGTGGCAGAGTTCACTGGTGTTTCATTTTGTTTGTTTGCTAGACTGAGCTTCAGTTTTGCACCCCTCACCTTTGATTAACCAAAGGCCACCCAGCATGGGTGATAAAACCCCTGTGTTACCCATGTTGTGGAATACTTTCAAATGTGAGCTCACAGTTGGTCAGCCTTAAAATTGTAACGGCAGTTTAAATCTCCTTTTTGGCACTCAATCAATTGCTTTCCTCTTTCAGCCACTTCAGAAAGGTCAAATGAAGAATTTCATTCTTTGTGCATATAAATACTCAATCTTACTTATTTGAGGAAGACAGCATTCCAGGGTGGTTATTTAAGAGGAAATCACTATATTAAATTAAGACATGAGTTGATTCATTTGCAAAGAAATGTTTTGAAAGGACTTATCTAAAGCACTTGACTTAAGTAGTTGGTTTTGTATGGAAAATAATGGTATAATTTTAGCACTTTAATTTTCGTCTATGAAATGTCACTATAATAGTTTTCTAACTATATGGGAATTACAAGAATTCTCCTGCATATGATTTCCCTTTCTATAAAATCTTCTGAAAGTGGTCTGGAACATGTTTATGGTTTGTTACTCACATTGCCAACTGAGATTCTTCATTTTTGTCCTGGTGTTAAAAGATGTAATATGGATTAAGAAGGTATTTCCCATGATTAATATTGAAATAATGTTATATAATAATATTACTCTGTATAAAATTTTTTATACAGTGTGAATAACCACAGTCTAAATGTTGAGTAAAATTTACCATTTGTTCATGTACCATTGGCAATGTAATTGGTCGTCTTTAGTGTGTACCGTGTCAGCCTCTGTATTTATCATTGAATTATCTTCACTAGTTCAATTGTCAGGTGAAGCAAGCTGGGTTGCTTTTGACTAAAATTGATTGCTTTGTAATAGCCAACAACAATTCTGCTATTCCTCAGAGGTTCTCCTTATTTCTGGTTCAGTCAAAATATACAAAGAGCTATTGACTAGCGAATAACTCAAGCTCCAAACTTGTAATGGAACAAGAAAGAATTTAGAGAAAAATATTGACAGAAAAGGATGTTAGAAAATTTACACTTCTATTGTATTCTCATGCCAGTCAGTGGCTTCCCAAGGTAGACTTATGTCAAACAGTTGAGAAATTCACAGAATAGCAAAATAATCAGGACCCTATAGTCCAATGAGGTTACTGCTCAGTTGTCATATTATCAGCATTCTTTCAGACCGGGTAAGCTTAGGGGGAGAGATCATCTGTTGGATATTGTATAAATATATCTATCTAGCAGGAATTGTTTGATAAACTGAGGATAAGTTATAAGAAAAAAATCCAGGTAGGATTTCAAAGCTTTTACCTAAGAAACTGGATGTTTCATGGTGACTTGTGCTGAAATGGTGATTCTTGGAGAAACCTTGCAGGCAGTGGACAGGAAAATCAAGAACACATTTTTTTTGGATTTGCTACATAGACATTGTAAGGCAGGTGTAAAGAATTAGAGAATGGTTAATCTAGAGAACTAGATTTTGGAGCCATTAGCAAATATAGAGTCACGTGGCAACACCTCAAAATTACTTAGAAATAGCATTGTTTGAATTTAAAACAAAATGTCTTAAAATAGATGTTGATATGCAAAAAGTAGTGAAGAAAATGTGATGCAGGAGAAATGGGAAGCCACAAGTTGATCTGGTAAGAAAGCTAGAAGGAAGGTCAGCCTGTGAATGTGTGCTTGCCATCCTGTTTGGATTCTCAACAAGTCTAAATTTGAGATTATGTCACTTTCTCAGTAGACACCTTTGTTTCCTTTCCTGTGCCACCAGTCACTTTGGTATGGGAATCCACTGCTACCTGTGTCAGGATACAGGTGTGTGGAATCCATATGCAGAGAGTCAGTTCCTTATGGCTCCAGGAGTTTATCGTCCTGCATTTTAAACAGGCATCCTTGAGCATTCCAACAAATGAGACTTATGATCACTCTGAAAGCAACAGTTCTGGGTAGTTCTGTTTGCTACTTGGGGGTTGCAAATACATGAGAGTCTGAACCCTGTATATTTTACATTTTTTTCAGAAAAGAGATATTGTATAAGCAGTAGATACCCTCGTGAGTATCAGAATTCTATGTAATTTTCACCTTTGCTAAGCCACCCCATTTGTAGAAGATGAAGTGGAGAGTGAAATGAAGGCACAATTTCTTTAATGTCCTGCAATGTTATTCTCTGAGGGCTTTTATTCTTAAGGTGAGGTAGGGAACATTGTTTATTTTAGATAACAATCCAAATAGTCCCTCTAATACTCCCTCCTTTCCTCATGACTACACATTTCCAAGTTAAAATATTTAGTTCGATAATACCTCAAGAAAATATTTTAAGATGGTGAGCCATTGCCACCAGCAGGATCCAAGCACTAGGGACCCAGGCAGACTCACCCTTCCCTTCTTGAGTTAAGTTTGACAATAAAGCCTTTGGAAAGGAGTTGGAAATTCTAGACTGACACTTGAGTGTTAGTCAACTAGAAATCCCTGATTTCTATGTCACCACTGAACAATTTATACTAACACATTTTATACTCCTGTGACATGTGGTTCTTATACTGAGTATCTCCTGCTGTGTGAGTTTATAAAATATCTGGGGGTTGGGAAATCAAGACCAAGTAGAAAAGGCAGTTTTAATTACAGGGTTTTGTCCTGTGGTTTTATTCAGAGATCCTGAATTCCTGAACTTCTTCAGGATTCCAATTCTGCCACCCTCTTTTCCTGGCTGAATTTCCTTTTGTCACATCTGCTTGGCTTCAACCTGTGATCTTTTGTTAAGCTTGGAGAAGTATAACCTGACTGTCAGTGATCTGTCCTTGACATTGTTCTGAGATATACAAGGAAAAGAAGATGTTCATGTAACTTCATAGTCTTTAATTCAGACATAGACTTAAGTCTAATCTTCTTTAGACTTGTTTGCTCAGACCACTTTCAAATGCTGAAGATGGCCTTGGTGTTATGTTGACATGCTGGTGTGGTTTCCTGTTTGCAAAGGAAAGTATTTTAGCCATTCCCATTAAGATTCTTAGTTCATCACAGATACTCTCAATACAGCTATGGGCATTTGGGGATAACGATGAAGAGAAGTAGGGTGTGGGATATATTTACCTTGGGGCCCTTCTGGGCTGGTGTCTTATTGCCAATGTTCTGGTGAAAGTTTCAATCTTCAGCCTTTGACCAGATTCTGGCACCAATGTTTAAGTATGGAAGGAGCAGGGTCTGTATGCTGGCTCTGTAGACAGGCGCTGAGGTGTATTTCAGACACTTAGGCCCTATAATGGTGCCAGCCACTTGGACAGTGGAGAAACTGAGATAGGCAATCCAAAAGCAGCCCAGAGGAAAAGGAATTTATAGTCTTTATATCTGAGTCTAGAGGGTTTTATCTGAGTGTAGGAGGTTAGTTAAGGTACAAGATAATCCTGGATATAAGGCAGAAACTTACAAAGCTAGTTCGATGGTACCACCATACCTTAGGGCTGCTACATGCTGGGATTCAACAGCTTAGAAGATGGACTAGATAGAACGGAAAAGGTGGCTGATACCATCTATAGGACAATAGATAAGAATGATCATCTAATAGTGACCTTTCATTGCCTGTAGCTTAAGAGACAAACTGCTGAAGGGCCTGTCATAGCTCATACAGGTAACTCAAGGATAGATTTGCTCCTAAAAAGTCATTGGGTGGTCTGGTATCTCAGCAGACAGGTAAAGCATCAGAGGGCACATCTATGTAGATGAAGAAAAGGGAGGTTGAAAAATGTACAAAGCCAGAAGTAGTTGGGATGAATTATTTCAAGTTGCAGAGGTGTAAAAATTTCAGCGCTGGATTCTGCTTTCAGTGATATCAGGGCTAATCAGAAGTTCTCGCCTGTCAGGGATGGTCTTAATAATGAATAGATACAATTACAAATGTATTATGCATATCATATTTTAAGAGATAATGGGATTTATTAGAATTCCTGGTATGAAGGTACAAACCCAAGGCAGCACTACAAAGAGAATATATGGAAATGTGAACAGCCATCGGTATTGCATCTCAATTATCAATAATGAAAATACATTTCAATCCACTGCTCATTACGCCGTCTTGGTGGAAAAAATGTTATTATAAAGTCATGGTCTCATGAAGAGGTAACAAAATAGTATATAGTTCAACATGTCTGGAAAATGATTCTTAGATTATTTGTAACATGTTTATAATAGTGTTTGTGCTTTTTCTCAGTCTTTAAAAGTCATCATTTTTTTGTAATTCTTTCCTTTGCTAATAGTAAATATTTACTTTATACTAAATTCTATATTTGCAGTTATGTATTGTTTGGTAAAAGAATCAATGAGGCATAGCTCTGTGTTGGATGAAACCCATTAGGACCTTGTTTATATTTTCTAACAGTTTTTTTCTTAGTTTGTAGTACCTTAAAATTGCTTTGATTGATCTCTGGTTAGTGGTTATTCAACTGACAGACAGTGGCTAGATTATAGAGCATATTGGGAAGCTGTGGCAGTTCCCTGATACAACCATTTTTAGCAAGTTTCTACAGAAGTCCTGACAACTCAGGAATGTTAGGACAATAGGTAATTATGGAATTTCTGTTGATACTAGTATGAGTTTATGGACATTTTATACAGTTTTCTTTCCCTAGAAACTCAAAACATATCACGGAGTATGTCAAGATCATTAAGATATGGAATGTACCCTTTACTCCCACCATAGCACAAAATGAGACACGCCCATGTAAATACGAAGTTATAACATACTTTCCCGATGGTATTAAACAGAATAGGTAGAATGATCTGTTTCTCTGGCATGGAAATCAATTACTGCAAGTCTCTAGCTCACATTCTTCCCTGAATGCATCTGTCAAGAATCTGTTGACATTTCATAAGCAAAATCGAGACTTTGTGATTTGGCTTTTCAGGACTGAAAGGTATGAAGATCTGTGGCAAGAGGCATGTCAGAGAATAAGCCGAAGAATTCTGTTATTTTATAGCATTAGATCTTCTTTCCTGTCAAATCTGTCACTTGTGCCCTGACTCTGGCTGGGATGAAGAGAACAAGATGGAAATAAAGATATGGAATGCAGGTACCGTGAATTTAGGAATGGTGAGAAACACATTGGTGCATGGTACCAACTAGCAAGCCGTCTTTCAATAGCTTCTCACCTTCCTCAACTGTAGAAGGACCCAGTGGCAGCATATGGTATTCCCTATTTTAGCCACAAGCGAGGCAGGTGTTTTTAAATTAAACTCTTATATTAATGAACCATTAAAGAGCCTTTTCTGTTGCTTTCAGCTAACTAAATTGTTATGCTGTAAGCTGAGCATCCCCAGAGGTGCCCCAGTCCACCTTTAACCTTTCCAACATGTGATCAATGAACTTGTTCTAAGCATGCCAAGAGTGTGTCTAGCATCTTTCCTTTTAAACTTAAACAGAGCATGCTCAGGAATGTGCCCACTGCTTTGCTGTGTACTTCTATAAAAGCCCTAATAAAAGCCCCATGCTTCCTTTATTCAGAGAGGCTGGAGGACACTCCTTTGAAAGGATTCTTATGAACCCTTGTCTGCTGCAGATAATAAAGTCGTTTCTCCTCTCCAATTTCTTGTCCATTTTAGGTGGGCTTTGTACTCATCAGAGTGTGAGCCTATCATATTCAGCCACAACTGGCTGAAAACATTTTTCCTGACACCACAATCTAGTATCACCCACCTCATTAATGTCTCCATGCTTGTATGTTTGCTTCTCTCCGGCCTGGAGATGGTCTCTTGGTGCCAGTGTTCATATTTGGAAGTAGTAGATGGTATTTGTATTTTTCAAATATTTTTCTTCCATAGTGACTTGCCTTGGACTCTCGGGGAAGTCATCTAACACTCAAACAAGAAAAACTGAACTTTGATTTTCCATGGTACACTGAATAGGGTCTGTAATGTTAGCAGAGGAATAAATCCAAGGTGTTTTTGGCAAATTCAGGAAGATCTGAGCATTGCCGGGGAGAAATAATATAGGGAGAGAGAGAATGTGGTGTGTGTGTGTGTGTGTGTGTGTGTGTGTGTGTGTGTGTGTGTGAGAGAGAGAGAGAGAGAGAGAGAGAGAGATAGAGAGAGAGAGATAGAGAGAGAGAGAGAGAGCAATAAATAGGAAATTACAGATATAAAATACATTGTCTCACAAGATCACCAAAAAACTGTCATTCTTTTTCTCCCTGGATTTTCTCATTCACATCACGTACTTTAATCTCAGCAGTAAAATCTACAAACAGCCCATTTCCATACCTACCACAATACCCATTTACTCTGCTAATCTCAGTATTTTGAATTTTTATCTCTTTTCTCCAGTGTACACTATGTGTTTCTGCACTAACTTCCTGAATGACTTCCTGGATTGTGTTGCTGGAGATGGCTCTCTGTGGACTCCTGTATCAATGTTTCCCTGGCATGGGGGCAGAGCAGTCTCAGTGGTATGTTTCTAGCTGCTGTCCCAGCCTAAAGGATTTAATTATGCGTGAAGAGTTGAAACTGGATTATTTCTTGTTTCTTGAATGTTGTATGTTCCAGGCTTTGAGCCTTAGCCTACCTGAAACTCTTTCTTGCTATCTACAGACAACCTTATGTTTCTGGGGTCATCTCAAATGCTGTTCTTTCTATAAAATATTTGTCCTAGAAGTGATCCTTAGTTGATTTTCTTACATCACTAGCTTCTTTTATCCACCATTGTAGTTATTTGTGTCCTTATTTCATTTTCATATGGAAACTATAAACTCTGAAGAAAGGGAGAAGTGTAACAAATTTATGTGCTGATTATTTATTCACTTAAAAAGCATTGGTTTTCCTTAAGCTATGGATGAGAATTGAGTTACTAGGGCATTCAGCAAATATGAGGTGGATTCTATTAAATGCTGTTATAACATATACTGACCACTTTCTTAAATATATTAATTTTTGTCTGCAGATTCACCCATCCATATTCCAAAACTATTGGTTAAATATTTTAGAAGGTTGAAAAAGCAAAACTTAATTTGTAATATGTGTAAACTGTCTGAATTATTAAACTATGTATAGGGTATGCCCTGCTGCTGTTTGGTAGTCACCATTCATTACTGTTTTGAGTACCACATGTCTGTGTCTCATGTGCATACTGTATAGTTAGGTCTGCGATGTTGCTTCTGCATTAAATAGGTACTGATGATTTCTTATAAATATTCCATAAGTAGTATTATATAACAATTATTTACATAATGCTTACATTGTATTAATGTATTCATATCATGAATAATGTGCAGATTATTTAAAATATACAGAAGGATATATACAGGTTATTTGCAAATATTGTGGGGTAGTGGGTTATGCACAGACAGCTTGGCCTCTAGTTGAGTTGAGTTCTTGAACCCTGTTGAAACCTGTTGGTGGTAATTCCCACCTACATGGGACGGAAGGCATTCCCTCATGTCTCCTGGACCCCTGGCTCCTGTCGAAGTTACCGCCCCCACAGCCCCCACAGGAGAGGCTTGTGGCTTTTAGTCATGTACACAATGTTCCAAGCTTCTGACCTAAAGGCTAGACTCCTCCCAGTTACCTAGCACAACAGCAAGATAACAAACCCACTATAAGAGGGACTGCTTGGCCCCACCTTGCTCTCTCCCTTTTACTCTCTCTTTCTTACTCTCTAAGCTTTTACGTCTCTCCCTTTAAGCTTTCTTACTTCCTAGACTTACTTCTCTCTCTCCTTTTGCCACTTCTTTCCTCTTGGCCATGGCTGGTCTGTCTCTCTTTCTACCTTTTCTCTTTCCCCCTGCCTTTCTACAATAAAGCTCTAAAACCATAGACTGTCTCTGTTCATCAAGGCTCGCTGTGCTTGAACAATGGGATAGGCTTTCTTCTAATGAGTTGCTTCTAACCTCCGGATGGAAGGCCTTCCTGTGCTCCAGCCATGGACTGAACTTAGGACTCTCGCCTGTATAGGAACTTCTCTCCCTCTGCCCTCTTCTAGTATCTCCGGGGCGAGAGTTTCACCCCGGGGCTCCTATTTTATTCTCAGCTCCTCTGCCATATCCAGAGTGGAATGCCAGAGAATGAGAACTTGGTACCGGGGGCTGCCCCTTGTGTACCCCCACTGTGTGGAGTCAGTGGCTTCACACATCCAGATGCCCACCTGGGACCATGTGGAAAGCATCTAGCAGTCCTCCTGTGTCCGCCTGCCCAGAGCACTGGAACTCTGGCAGGACATGGGCTCTCTCCCTCCCCCCTCTTCCCCTACACCCTCTGCCCTGCAAAATATTATACCACTAATATGAATATCTATATATTTTGATATCTTACAAGGTTCTAGAACAGGATTCTTCACCCTTTTAGGGGTCACATATCAGATATTTACACAGATTTTGCACATCAGATATTTACATTATGATTAATAATGGTAGTAAAATCAGTTCCAACAAAAATGAAGTAGTAACAAAAGTAATTTTATGAAGGGGTTTCTACAACATGAGGAAGTATATTAAATGGCCATAGTTTGAGAACTACTGCTCTAGGTCAAATCCAGCAGCTACTGAGGGAAATGTGTGTATGTGTGTGTGTGTCTGTGTGTGTGTGAAGCATCTTACAAGAAGACAAAGTGATCAGAAAGACAAAAGAGGACCTGGGCTGCTGCACACACTGTTCAATCTTCTGTGCACACCCCAAAATGTCAGTCTCTGTGTCACGATGCTTCTGTACCTCTTTGCCTGACTTCTTAACCTTCTAGATTCATTTAGAACATATTTCATCCCTTTAACGCAAGGGAGATCACAGAGGAGCACCTTGCAGGATGAACATGTAGCAATTATGCCCACTCCCAATCCCACTCAGCACTGAGGAATTTGTGCTGGTTAGAGATCGTCATCTCTGCATTCAGTGGTATAATCAATCTATCACAAATTGTTTTACTTGGGTTAAAGCCCAGCATAATCCAAGGGCTAGAAGCACAGATTCTATGGAATACTGCATATACTGTTGAGCTTAATAAAGAACTGAGGAATAACAGCAAATCTTGATACCATTGTCTCAGTTACTTTTCTCCTGCTGTGATTAAGGCACCGTGGCCAAGGCAGCTCATTAAAGGAAGTGTTTACTATGGGGCTTGTGATTCCATGAGTGTCATGCCAGGGCACATGGCAGCAGGCAGGCATGGCTCTGACTAGCTGAGTGCCCACATTTAATCTGAAAATAGGAGGCAGAGAGAGCAGGCCAAGCCTAGCATGGGCTTGTAAAACTTCTAAGCCTGCCCTATGTGACACACCTCCAAATCCCCAAATCCTTCTCAAATAGTTCCACCAGCTGGGGACCAAATATTCAAACACAACATAAACTTAGTTTTTTTTTTTTTTTATAATGAAACCACCACAATTATGATGTGCTTCTGTGCCTCTACCTTTTTCTTCATATCCCTTAGCATGAAGAGCACACTGCCTGTGATGTTAAATATTCTAGCTAGCATTACCATTGCTTTGATGAATCACCATGACCAAAACTACCTGCGGAGGAAAGGGTTTATTTAGCTTATGCTTCTATATCACTAATCATCACTGGAGGAAATTAGAAGAGGAACTCTAACAGGTTAGCATCCTGGAAGCAGGAGCTGATGCAGAGTCTATGGATGAGTGCTGGTGCTGATAGACTTGTTCTCCATAGCTTGCTCAACTTGCTTTCTTAGAGCACCCAGGACCATCAGCCACAATGGACTGAGCCCTCTCCCCATCAATCACTAATTAAGAAAACACTCTATAGGCCTGTCAGCCTGCAGCGGAGTCTTATTTTCTCAATTGAAGTTCCCTCCTCTCAGATGATCATAATGTGTCAAATTGATATATAAACCAGTCATCACACTAAAATGAAGCTAGTGTTTCAGTTTTGAATCTTTAAAGAATAAACTTGACTTGTATGTTATACAATCTTGTGATCTTAAACCTCAAACACTTCTCCTTCCTACCTCACAGGGTGTTAGACCACTAAGCTCCCAAAACCAATAGATTTGTCTTCACAAAGCCCCTCCCTTGTCTTTCTCTGTGCAGGTATCTGCTTCTAACTCTCTGAATTAACAAACATTACATGGACAGAAAGCATTTAGGATCTTTCAGTTTTATTTTTGTTGGGAAGAAAAATATTTATGTGTATTTCTATTTCTATGTCTATGTCTTTCAGCTCTAATATATCAGGCAAAAAAACACAATAGAGCTATGACATATATTCATAAATTTGTTAGACAATATCTATCTTTATTTTGACCAGAGGCAAAGCAGTAGCCTGTTGTACCTCCACTTAGGGTAAATTTCCATGCTATTTAAATTTAATATATGAATAACATGTGTATCCAACCAAGGACCTTATAAAACAGATAGACAATGACCAAATAGAGACGTTATGGAAGTAGCAAATGGGAGAAAGCAGATGCAGTGAACTAAATTAAAATGCTGGTTAATGATCTCAATTCCCACAAGTCCACTGTGTTCCTGCATGTCTTAAGAGTGGGGTAATAAGTTCCTTTTGTTTTGGGCTTTCTCTCGAGGAAGGCAAAGACAGCAAATAGCCTTTCAATGCCCGGATAGTATTTGGGTCAGGAGACAAGTTCCTTACTGTACAGCATAAACACTTCAGGTTTCCTTCCTGAACCATATGCCTCTGCATTTTCACGCACAGCTGGACCCATTTCTGACATCTCTATTAGACTTGGTTGTCAGAAGAACTGACACAAATATAATAACGCCAACTATTTTTTTCTGTGGTTTTCTGAAAAATGCCCAATGGTTCTGACCAAGGGGTCTACTGTGTTCAGGCATCATCTACAAACCAATAGTAGACTAATTGGTAACATGCAAGTTTAGTAACCTCTCAGGCTTTGTAAGGCCTTGACACATAGTAACCTTAATCCCATGAAATACATAAAAGTGAGCTCAAGAGAAAAACAAATGATATTGTCAACATTGCGTAGAAAGTGAAATACAAATCTCTGGTTTAGTATCTTTGGATCTTTCTAGTGAAGATATGTAAAATAATATAATATTGAATGAACATTTTTCTACCCAACACAGATGAAAAGTAAAAACAAACTACATAAATAAAAATAAACTAAAAGAACCTAAAAACTAATAATTAATAGATAAATCAGGAGAAGAGATGACAGGCGGATGCTCTCAGGCACTGCCGGTGGATAGAGGCACAATAAAGTAGCCAACAAAAGGGTGTACTTATTTATGTCTGTCAACTTGGCCAGCCTTTCTACTCTTGTCATCTGTCAATGGTGACAGTGCCTAGTGGCCACTTTCTGATTCTCTTTCTTTACATATTTTGTGGTTTTGTATGTATATGTATGTGTACACATGTACAAATGGAAATACATGCAGTAACAGAGGCTGCTTATAGAAACATTGTCAGCCAGACCAAACTATGGGGATATCAGGATGGTCTGTAAGATAATAATACTTATGTAGTTTGTTCATATCACGTAATAGGATGTGCTAATATATGAACAGATTAAGACATTACAGATATAAAATATTCACTTTTTCTTTAAAAATAGAATAGTTCATGTATATGTCTATAAATGTAGTAACAAGGACTAAATGGACTATTTAACACAAATATATTATTGTAACCTGTCACAATGAAGAAGGAAGGACTAAATGTACTATTTAACTCAAAGGATTCGCTTCTCTGCAGTGAGAGGGAGAGAGAGTAATGGCTTATACAGAGTCAATCCTCCCAGCAGCCTGCCCAGGCTTTGGGCCAGAGCTCCCATCCTAATTAGACAGCTGACTGGCTGCATGACTGGACTGAAGACCGAGCCACTCACACTCTCTGAGCCTCTCTTTCCCTGTTTGCTACGATGATCATACTATAACACCCACCTTGCATATTTATGAAAATTAACTTGAGAAAGCATGGCCCCATCAGCACAGATCTTTCTGTCACGGAGTAAATGACAGCAGTGACAGAACCTCACAATGAATTACATATTGTGTGATTTGGTTTACTGATAGATTCCCATCCCCCTCACCCCCAACACACACACACATTTTGTCTTTTTGTATATGGTAGGCAACTGTCTGTAAAGAAATGGTGGTAACACAGATTTTCATGGTGTTTTCTATATAAGCCCAGTCAAATAGCAATTGTACCTAGACCTTGGAGTGCCCATGGCTGGGATGCAGAGCCACAGTGACAGATATAGAGCTATAGCTTGCTGTGGTTGCAATTAGGATCACATGAGCGTGTTTGACACTTATCAGTTAAAACCATGGCTAATTTTACATCTTAAAAAAATTGCTCCATACCTTTCTTAAATAAAAACTAGAGTTTTGTCTTAAATTGAATGCAACAACTCCCAATAAATTTTTAAAAAGTAATCATCACAGCCTTTATTACAAAAGCTCAGAGAAATGAACCAGCTGAGCTGAGAGCAAGCTCCATGACTTTCTCAACTCTGGAGACTGTAGCAATGGAGCTGTGTGTAGGTCCCTTTCTCCTTTACGTTTTGACAGGAGAGGGAGAAAGCTGGAGCAGGAAGACCCCATTTTGTTCACGACTGTGAATACCATTTGCATTGTTCAGGAGTCTTATTACTTTCCCTAAAACGATTCAAGTATTAATGACTTCCCTGGCAGCATGTAATGAGCATCTCCTTTGGATTGAGAGTTGCCTTTCTTCATTCACATACTCACAGATTTTTGACCTACAGCATAGTTAGGTCAGATTGTTTTCTAGGTGGGATTGGTTTCTAGATCATCAGAATGTCAGAGAGGGCACTAGAATGATTAATACAACTTAAATTAGAATATAGAAAGATGGCAGGCTAAAATATGAACATAGCAATACCCCCATGGAGTCTGTGATAGAAGCTGTTGAAATGAAACCAACTGAAATCCCATAGGAATGAGGCTGTGTTCCAGCATTCTCTGTTCTCTGACAACCTAGAGAAAGGCTTCTTAAGCCTATGAAGAAGGTACAGGAGGAGGCCAAGGGACAGAAACAGTGTGAAATGTGTCTAGACATTCATTCCTCAGAAGTAAGCTCTTAGTTCATTACTAGAACTTCCACAGACCCTCACTTGATATCAACAACTGGGGGTTGAGTCATGGCTAATATCCTAGCTTCCCTGTTCACAATCCTCTTCTACCCTTTGCCGGGTGACGTCATCAGTAGCTTCTGAAGAGGAAGGCCCATGTGCTCAAAGAGCTAGAATTTCCCTGAACAGAGTGCTAAGGAGTCCAAGTGAACGCCCAAGACTAGATTGCTTTCTATTTTCTTAGGACTGTAAGGTAAAAGACAGTTTGTAAAATGCAACCCTCATCATTAAATGTTTATCCTAGGAGATGACATCTAAAGTTCAGCATTATAGGTAAGAAAGGATGGACAGAGATGTCAGTGAGTGAAATAGCATCCCACAAAGGCCAAGACTTGATGATATTGATGCTATTGTTATTTTTCAAGTTCAATGGCTTATCTGTGCTCCAGTCTTCTCATGTATAACATGTGGCTCATTTCAGTCCCCATACATGATTTTTTGTTTGTTTGTTTGTTTTTTGTTTTTTTGAGACAGAGTTTCTCTGTATAGCCCTGGCTGTCCTGGAACTCACTCTGTAGACCAGGCTGGCCTTGAACTCAGAAATCTGCCTGTCTCTGCCTCCTGAGTGCTGGGATTAAAGGCGTGCACCACCATGCCCGGATTATATGTGGTTTAACTCATGTAAAACTTTAAGTATACCAACTACATAGTGGCTAAGAGAATAAGAATTCCGAGAAACATGTTGAAAAAGGCAAATATCAAAATGGAAAATGTTTATTCAATGTGGTAACTTTGTATCATTTGCCTCTAATTAACAGAAACAGAAAATTGTGCTCCCTCATTCTTCAAGTTCTTGAAGTTAGTGGGTAAAGGGGCCTCTGTGTGGCAAACCATTGGTTTAAAGGTGTCCCTACATGGAAAATGATGGGGTAAAGGGGGCCCTACATGGAAAACCATGGTGAAGATATGAGCACATTAAAAAAAGGTCCAGCAAAAAGAAATCGGAGTCATGGCCAGGAGATGATATTCCTGTCAACAGATACTCATAGGAAGTGACTGGGTATTCCCAGGTACAGTGATATAAGGCAGCCTTAGAAGTGGCTGGGAAGGAAGGAGACAGAGATTCTTAGAGGGCTTTGTGGTTCTCTCTCCATGCTGTG
Organism: Mus musculus; assembly: GCF_000001635.26. NCBI lineage: Eukaryota > Metazoa > Chordata > Mammalia > Rodentia > Muridae > Mus > Mus musculus. The sequence goes on from NC_000068.7 coordinate 78,309,519, forward strand.
GTTTGAATGAGAATGGCCCCATAGACTGAAATAATAGAAGGCTTGGTCTGCACTTAGTGGAACTGTTTGGGAGAGATTAGGAGTAGTGGTGGCCTTGTTTTAGGAAGTGTTTCAGCGGAGGGTGGGCTTTGAGGTTTCAAAAGCCCAGGCCAGGCCAGACCAGGTGTCCCTCTGCCTGCAAAGCTCTCAGCTACTTCAGCAGCACCATGCCTGCCTGCTGGGACCAAAGGAGCCAACAGAATGTTAATTTACTAATCCTCTGAAATTGTGAGGGAGTCCCCAAATAAGGGCTTTCACCTGTGAGTCTCTCCTTAACAACAGACCGGTGCATGAAGACTCTTCATGATCTATCACATCTTTGCTTCCAAAAGTCACAAGATGCAACATTACACTTTATCAGTTAATAATGAGTTTAGTAAGTACTAAAGGAAGCATACCCTAAAAACTGTCGGAGTTGATGTTTCATTCAGAGGCCCAGCGAATAGCCATACAGGGAGGGGCTCAAGGATTTACTTGCAATTTGCCTGTGGTTCAGCTCTGGGGGAGGGGGGGAGGGCAGACAGTGTGAGGGCTGAAGGCAGCAAGGTGCTTTTGCAAGGTATGTGAGACCTCACTCTTTCATGCCTGAGACTGATGTTGCTTAACAATGTATCAAGTTTTTAATTACCTGTAATGCTTATTAGAATCTCCATCTAGTTCCAAAGAGTGCCTGGAACACAGGTTGGAGGGTCAGCCCTGTCAACCGCAATGATTTGATGTGCGGATTTGAGATGAGCTAACAGAGGTACACAGCCCTTTACTATGAAGACTGTGATTTAATAGGTATGTGATTGTTTTAGTTCCAACTGCAGATGTAAACGTGAGGCAAGAGCTCCCTCTCAATAGCCTCTTCTCTAAGACATGCTTGCGAATGCGAACAGTTTGAAAGGAAAGAAGATAATTAAAAGCTATGGTCTGCTCGTAGAAGAGCAGAGACATATAGTGAACAGGGGGAAGGTAAGCAGCTTACTGCAGTTCTCACGCTAATTTTTCCCTGAGTAATTATTAGTTGTTAGAATGAAGATGTTTTTCAAATGTGCCTTACTTAAGTGCTGATTTGTTATTAATTCCATAAACTACACCATTGTAGAAACTAATATTTCCACATTGCAATTATTGTTAAATGGCATTCAAGTGGCAGACATCCATTAGCTGACAAGTCAGCGGCATGGCACTTGCCACGATTTTGAAGAAAATAAGTTATTGTGCTAAATATAATTACAGTTATTTCTTCTTCAACGGGGAAGCTTAGTAATGGAATTTCTGTTTATATTCCAGAATCTAAATTTCTGTTTATGTCTGAATGACTTCACAAAGTAATTGGTCTATTTCATTTATATGAAGCCAAAATTATTGGCAGCTTGAAATATAGACACATTGTACACATGTATGAAAAACTTAAAAACAGAAAATAAAATCCACTGTTGCTTTCAGGGCAGAAAGTACTAGTGACAGGAGCTTTGGGAGTTTCATTTGGTGTCTGAAGATACAGGTCATAGACACTTCATTTAAAAACTTAACAAGGAATTTTAGCACATCAGTGAACCTCATTAAATTTCATAGTTTGCCTGTGTAAATCATATGCAAATATCTGATCGAATCACCCTGTCCCATTTCTATGAGATTTATATTAAAAATGTAGATATAAAATGTGTATGAAAGCATACATTATATAGCTCTGTGGCATTATTCATCTAAGTATTACCTTTGCAGTATCCTGTTCTCTTCTCAACATTAATATTTAGGTTTCTCTTCTTCTTTCAAATTTCTCTTTTTATTACACCAAGAAAATGAAACTGTATTTTCACCATAGAAATCAAAGCATTGCCACTATATACAGAGAAGAGAATGGAAGGCCTGTGACTCACTTATTGCTAAATTTTCCTTTCTCTTCAGTGGCATTGGAATAGCTGAGTCTTCCTTCATGAATGTTCTAACCATACATGTGTCTGAGTACAGGAAACACAATTTTACTTTAAATAAGTTTATTTCTAGCTTGTGAACTAAGTATATTGAAATAAAGTAATGGCTCCCCCCTCTGATTTCCGTGTAAGGAAACACACAACATAATTTACACTTGAGCTTTTCCAGTTGGAGGATTGATGTTGAGAGAAGGAAAGGGGTCTAGGGAAGATGGGCTGGCTTGCCGTATCCACAACAAGGATGCATCTCATATACAAATGAATGTGTTCCAGTTGTCATGGTCCTGAAACCCCATTGTGTTAGCAAATGGAAACTCACACCTCATGACATGCAATCTAAAATAATCTCGACGTGTTGAATGCCACTGGCAGATCTGCCAGGATGCACAGAGTCCCGGTGTGATCACAGAGATTTTGCTGGTCACAAACAGAGAAAAGCACAGGATTGCTCTGCAAACGAGGACATTGCTGCTTGCCCAGAAATCACAGTCCAGGCTCCTCTGTGATAGCAGCCTATCGCACCTGCCATTTGACAGGTGTGCGCTAAAATTTATGAAAAGCTTTTCTAGCCAAGCCACCGGCTGCTGAAAAGAATGGTGGATGCCTTGAGCCCTGACATTTATTACAGCTTTGCCGGCATATCTGTCTTGTAGAGTGTGATTTGAAAAACGATATGTCTAGCCATGATCTTAATAAGCTCATTTGTCCCAGGATCTCATTGTACTTGCGCTTGTGGGTAGACGAGGAGAGGACCAACAATATAAATAATGGAGGCCTCCCTATGGAAAGACTGTGCTTATTTCAATACAAAGTCCCTGCGCCTAATACTGCTGGGTACCAACTGAAGCGAGGAACCACAGGGCTGCTTGGACCTGTTCCTAATGGAGACCTCCTTGACAGCCTTAATTTCAATCAGTTTGCCTAAAAACACTGAAATTAAGGCACTCAGTTAATATTCTGTTAGTGATGCAAAAATTTTCACATCAGTCAGGAAAATCTGTCATTGATTGTATCATAAAAGCTTTAAATATTTCTTTTTAAACACTTAATTTTTAAAAAGGTTAAATTAGTTCTTGTGTTTCCTTATTTATAATATGGATAGTCTTTGTAGCTTATTTTGGGGCAAGTATCATCCCTGCTTCATACAGGATGAATGGGAGGAGGGGAAAAATCACCGAACATTCCTCAACTCATGCCATAGTAAGAGGACAATTCCTGATTATCAGTGTAGCAATTTTTTTAAAAGATAAATATAGGCCTATATTTGAAAACATTCATTTTGATAAATGTGTCTATCTATTACAATACAATGCTCATTTAGGCTGAGCTAGCAAAGTGGTGCTTTGAAGGTAATTATTATGTTATCAAGACACACAATGATATTGTTTATCTTTAAGAGAACTCTCTCCTCTTTTTTTTTGTTCCCTCACTGCTATTAAAAAAATATTTCATTGGATGGAAACATTACTGCTTGTCTCTCTTCTACCTTATATCTTTATTCAAGACAATTAGTATAAAGTTTCCCATCCAGCACTGTGCTTCCCAGTTTTATTAATTTGAAGCACCAGCTCCCCTAGAGAACAAGAATTATAGAAGATACAAGTAAGAAAAAAAACCTAATAAAATTAGAGAGAACAATGGCTTATTGACAAAAGTTGCTTACAAGTCTAAGGGAGAGAAAAACTACAGAATCCTGTGGGATCACATCTCTCAATCTAAATGAAACAAAATGCACATTTAAAAAAAAAATAATGTTAATCACTACAATTAAGTTGAAAGAACTAATGACCTTGAATAAGAACTTTGGTACATTTGTATAATAGAGAAAACTAAAAAGGCCACCACAGAGTTAACGTGAACTCAATCTATGACAGTTTTATGAGGAAATCCTTTCATATTCTCTAAGAACTGAAGAGTCTCTTATGACTTCTTCCAACAGAATGGGAAGAACAGCATGCTATGGGATCCATTTTCTGTTAACCCAATGGTAAATTGACCCTGTGTTATATAGACTATATGCCGTAATGTACAGAGTAAGGATGGGCTCAGAAGGCTTTGGTCTCTACACTGTAAATTTTAGTAAAAATAAATTCTACATGTTTTAGTTTGTCTCTGTAGGGACTCTAAATGACACACAGAGATACATAAAATATGTATGAGTAAATATATAATAATAAACATTTTGATGACAAACAAAATGAATGCAAATTATATTCAGCATGATGTTTTTTTGAAAAATGAGCATTGTCTTGGGCAAGTGTAAGGATAGATTGCTTCAATGAGGTTATTAGCATAAGTTACATAGACTGATCAAGAGAGACAGATAATACTTTAATCTCAGTTAATTTAGTAAAAGCATTCCAAAGTCCATTTTAAGTCTTGCTCAGATGCTCCCAGTTTTGAGCCACCAATGAATCTTTAGTCGAAGTAAATTCTCCATGTGCGCTCTTGTCACTGAATTTACTTCCTGTTCTGTTTGTCACTCTACCTCACAGTATTTGCATGACTGCCCCACACGCTTTACTTTGGTATGATCTTCAAGCATTGCATTTGTGTTTCATCTCATGTGGCATCCAGTAGAGAATTGCTGGCTTAAGAAGTGTTTAAAACAAAGCACATCCTATTTAAAATGATAAATGATATTCCATGAATAGATAAGGATAGCAATTACTTGTATGAATATCTTCTTTGGCATCATTTGATACTGCGTGGGTAGGTATGTCCCTTAGATCAGAACACAGGTGTCCAACAGCATTTTCTTTTGATACTTCTCTGACAAAACCTTAGAAAGAACGGTGTATTTAGTCCATAGTCCAGCATTACAGTAATATTTACCCCAAGAAACTGTTATTGCTTGTTTCAACTCTTCCTATTTTTGTCATGTTTAGACAGTGGTTATAAACAGTTAAAATAGTATAATGCTGCAACAAATGAAAATTTCTACAAATTTTTTATTCCCATGAGATCATAATCAAGTCACGTAATTATATAGCAAACTAAAACTTGACTCTTCAAAAGATTGCTTTCCCTCTGACAAGCACAATATGCTTTCATCAAAGTATTCATATACTACTATAGTTATAATAAATTATATATAGTCTTGTATTATTCTTCTTCATTATGAAGCTACATCTTAAACATAAATCCAAAATTTCTCATAATATATAAACGTTGTACATTAATCACACAGATATGATGATCTCCTATTTCTTTAATCTCCATGTTGTAAATATATTATTATTTTATTGAAAATATTTTATACAATATATTCTAATCATGCTTTCTCCTACCATGAATCCTTCCACATCCTCTATATTCATCCATCTTCATGCTCTGTATTTTCTTCTCTTAAAAAACAAACATTCAAAGAAAAGAACAGACACGCAAGAATTAAAAATACAGCCCCCACCCACAAAACCCCACAAAATTGGAAACCATAATATAAAAAGAAAGACTAAAACTTCCCAAAACAAAGCAATATGAGACAAAATGTCTACATAAATAGTGCTGAGATCACTTTCTGCTGGCCATCTACTTCTGGACCTACTACTTTAAAGTGTGGTTAACATTCCCAGTGAGACTCTGTTGGAGAAAATGTATCTTTTCTTTGCAAGTGGATGTCAATTGGAGATAGCTTCTTGATTAGGGGTAGGAGCCTATGTCCATTTCTCCCCTCAGTGCTGGTACCCTATCTCGCTTGAACCGATACATGCTACTGGCGTCTTTGTAAGTTTATATGTGCATCAACCCTGTTGTGTCTGGAAGACACTGTTTTCTTGGAGTCATCCATCCCCTCTGGCTCTTACAGTCTTTCTGCCTCCTCTTCCTTATAATTCTCTGATCCCTGAGGGGAGGGCTTTGTGAAGACATCCCATTAAGACCCGAGTGTTTCAAAATCTTGTACTCTCTACACATGTTCCAGTTGTGTTCTCTGTGTTAGTTCCCATCTCCTGCAGGAGAAAGCTTCTCTGATGATGGCTGAGTGAGGCTCTGATCTTTGCCTGCCTTAGTTACTGTCCTATGACTGGGAAGAAACATCATGCCCAAGGCAACTCTTTTTTTTTTAAAGCATTTAATTGGGAGCTGCTTAGAGTTTCAGAGGGTTAGTAAATTAATAGTGTGGTGCAGAGTAGCTGAGAAATTTATGTCATGATCTGCTGGCAGCAGGGAGAGAAACAGAGAGAGAGGGAAAGAAAGAGAGAGCCTACCTAACAGAAGTCAGTCACTGGGGGTCTACAATGATGACCTGAGCGCAAGATACTCTGGTGCAAACATTGTGGGAGTAACTAACTACTCTCCAATTTGGATTTAAGGACTACTTCACGAGATGGAACCCATTGTTGGTAATGATTGGATGGCCAAGACCTGAGTTTAAATAGGCCATAAACCTAGGAGAAAACTAAATGCTATTTTTCTGTTAAAAGCATATAGCAACAAAATGACTCCTAACAACATATTGCTGTTATGTTATTAAGAGAGAGAGAGAGGGGAGAGAGATGTGTAGGCTTTTGTAACCTCAAAGCCAACTGCCAGTGACATACCTGCTCCAACAGGTGCACTTCTTAATCCTTCCCAACAGTCCACCACTGGAATCAAACATCAATTATGTGAGCCAATGATGGCCGTTCTTATTCTAATCATCACAATGGGAACAGCAATATGTTATTAGGAGTCATTTTGTTGCTATATGCTTTTAACAGAAAAATAGCATTTAGTTTTCTCCTAGGTCTATGGCCTATTTAAACTCAGGTCTTGGCCATCCAATCATTACCAACAATGGGTTCCATCTCGTGAAGCAGTCCTTAAATCCAAATTGGAGAGTAGTTAGTTACTCCCACAATGTTTGCACCAGAGTATCTTGCACTCAGGTTATCATTGTAGACCCCCAGTGACTGACTTCTGTTAGGTAGGCTCTTCTTCTGAAAGCTTCTATGGCCCCCCCCCAAATACTGCTACCAATCTATAACTAAGAATTCAACACACAAATCTTAGGGAGTTTTTTTTTTTTTTTAAATGAAAGCGACTCCCACAGAGTGATCTATTTTGAATACTTGGCCCATAATTGGTGGAACTGTTTGGGAAAGATGAGGTGGTGTGGACTTTGTAGAGAACCTATGCCATTGGAGGTGGTAGAGCTACACAGCACACCACTTTCAGTTAGTAGCTCTCTCTCTCTCTCTCTCTCTCTCTCTCTCTCTCTCTCTCTCTCTCTGTGTGTGTGTGTGTGTGTGTGTATCTGTCTTGTTCACATTTATTGCTTCAGCACTATGCCTGATTCTCTCCTACCTTGATCCTCATCATGATTGTCATAGACTCACCCTCTGAACCTGTAAGTCTGTTGGGAGCCGCCCTCACATTTGCCATTATAAGATGGCGCTGACAGCTGTGTTCTAAGTGGTAAACAAATAATCTGCGCATGTGCCAAAGGTAGTTCTCCACCCCATGTACTCTGCCTTCCCCGTGACTACAACTCGGCCATGGGCTGCAGCCAATCAGGGAGTGATACGTCCTAGGCAAAGGATAACTCTCCTTAAGAGGGAAGGGGTTTCGCTTTCCTTTTTGGGTTTGGGGCTTGCTCTCTTGCTCCTAAAGATGTAAACGATAGAGCTCTTGCTCTGCGCTCTGGCGCTCTGGCGCTCTGGCTCCTAAAGATGTAAGCAATGGGGGGTTTTACACTCTTGCTCCTGAAGATGTAAGCAATAAAGCTTTTGCCGCAGAAGATTCCGGTTTGTTGCGTCTTTCCTGGCCGGTCGCGAGAACGCGTGTAAGAGTTGGTGCTGAGACCCGGGCCGGGCCGGGACGAGAAGACCTGGGACAAGAAAACCCGGGACGAGAAAACCTGGGACGAGAAGACCTGGGACGAGAAAACCTGGGACGAGAAGACCTGGGACGAGAAAACCTGGGACGGTTACCATCACCGGCGCAAGGAAGATCCCTCATTCCGGAACCAGAACTGCGGGTCATGGTAATGAAGTGTTCCCGTAAAACAGACTGTTGAGAAGGATTCAACTGGGTGGATTCAGAACTCTTCAGCTGGGGAACGGTGGTAATGAAGTGTTCCCACAACACAGACTGTTGAGAAGGATTCAACTGCGTGAATTCAGAACTCTTCAGCTGGGGAACAGGGTACCTGTAAGTATAGCTTTACAAGGTAAGTCTGGCCTTGAACTTTCTAACGAAATTCAAGACAGTCTATCAGAAGTAAAGTGGGAAATAGCTTTACAAGGTACGTCTGGCCTTGAACTTTCTAACGAAATTCAAGACAGTCTATCAGAAGTAAAGTGGGAAATAGCTTTACAAGGTATGTTTGGCCTTGAACTTTCTCTAGTGTTAGGAGCCTTTTTGTTCCTTTTCACATGTTATCAAGCGGTTAAGGCAGGGCTGAAAATTCTGGATGAAATTCAGGGCAATCTATCAGAAGTAAAGCGGGGAGAGAGAGTAGGAGCAAAGAGGAAATATGGTACACAAAATAAGTATACAGGCCTTTCCAAGGGTCTTGAACCCGAGGAAAAGTTTAGGTCAGGTAAGAATACCTGGGGAGAGATTAGAAGGAAGGAAAAGAAAAAAGATCAATCAGCGGAGGTCTCTATGAGAAGGAGCCTATACTCATCACTAGATGAGCTCAAGGAGCTAGTTCTTAATAGTTCTGAATCAGATGAAAAGGCTATTAGGGCCTGGAAGGCGCTCTCCGAAGCAGGTGAAGCCACTGGACAACTAACAAAGATCGTCCAGAGACCTCAGGAGTCATTCTCAGATTTTGTGGCCAGAATGACAGAGGCAGCAGAGCGTATTTTTGCAGATTCAGAGCAAGCCGCACCTCTGGTAGAATAGCTCATTTATGAGCAAGCCACGCAGGAATGCAGAGCGGCCATAGCCCCAAGAAAGAACAAAGGTTTACAAGACTGGCTCAGGGTTTGTCGGGAGCTTGGGGGACCTCTCATTATGCGTTACTTCCATTCAGTATGAGAAATTTACTAGGGCAGCTAATTTGTCAAAAAGTCTTTCTCAGTATATGTTACAGAATTGGATGGCTGAATTTGAACAGACCCTTCGGGAATTGAGACTTGCCATCATTCAGGTCAACTCCACTCGCTTGGACCTGTCCGTGATCAAAGGATTACCCAATTGGATCTCCTCAGCATTTTCCTTCTTTAAAGAATGGGTATGGGTGGGATTATTTGGAGATACACTTTGCTGTGGATTAGTGTTGCTTCTCTGGTTGGTCTGTAAGCTTAAGGCCCAAACTAGGAGAGACAAGGTGGTTATTGCCCAGGCACTTGCAGTACTAGAACATGGTGCTTCCCCTGATATATCTATGCTTAAGCAATAGGTCGCTGGCCATTCAGCTCTTGCACCCCACGAGGCTAGTCTCATTGCATGGGATAGAGTGAGTGTGCTTCAGCAGCCCGAGAGAGTTGCACAGCTAAGCACTGCAGTAGAAGGGCTCTGCGGCATATATGAGCCTATTCTAGGGAGACATGTCATCTTTTAAGAAGGTTGAGTGTCCAAGTGTCCTTCTCCCCAGGTAAAACGACATGGGAGCAGGTCAGGGTTGCTCTGGGTAAAAGCCTGTGAGCCTAAGAGCTAATCCTGTACATGGCTCCTTTACCTGCACACTGGGGATTTGACCTCTATCTCCACTCTCATTAATATGGGTGGCCTATTGCTCTTATTAAAAGAAAAGGGGGAGATGTTGGGAGCCGCCCTCACATTTGCCATTATAAGATGGCGCTGACAGCTGTGTTCTAAGTGGTAAACAAATAATCTGCGCATGTGCCAAAGGTAGTTCTCCACCCCATGTACTCTGCCTTCCCCGTGACTACAACTCGGCCATGGGCTGCAGCCAATCAGGGAGTGATACGTCCTAGGCAAAGGATAACTCTCCTTAAGAGGGAAGGGGTTTCGCTTTCCTTTTTGGGTTTGGGGCTTGCTCTCTTGCTCCTAAAGATGTAAACGATAGAGCTCTTGCTCTGCGCTCTGGCGCTCTGGCGCTCTGGCGCTCTGGCTCCTAAAGATGTAAGCAATGGGGGGTTTTACACTCTTGCTCCTGAAGATGTAAGCAATAAAGCTTTTGCCGCAGAAGATTCCGGTTTGTTGCGTCTTTCCTGGCCGGTCGCGAATGTGTGTAAGATAAGTCCCAATAAATTTTTCCCTCTCTAAGTTGCTATGGTGTTGGCATCTCATAACAGTGGTAGAAAAGTATCATATCTATATCTATTAAGACAAGAGACATCTCTATTAGCATCCATATAGTAAAACATGCTGTTTTATTTTATGTAGACTCTTACTCCTTTTACCATTAGTGATCAAAGACTGTTTCGCTTTCTTCTTATCATTAATTCTTTTTCTTTTTCCCATTTTAGAATACTAATAATTTGGCTTTCTTTACCAAGGCTCTTCTCCAGAAACACCACTAAGTTAATTTAATACTTTTGGCACCAATAGAATTAACAATATCACAGCGCTAAGTGTTTGAAGAATTGGCATTCATTTTTGGCTAAGTCTAGCAATAAACACAGGCTCATTGGAAATAAAATAAATTCAAGGAAGATTTGTATGCTATTGTTCTTGAAGCTGAAGGGCAGAACGTTTGAAATCTAATGATTGTCTTAGAAGCTGTGGAGAGGACAGAAAAACTAGCCATGGGTCCTAAGCCAAAGAGAGAAATAGGAGATGTTGTACTAGCAGAGAGGAAACAAATCTTTAGTTAGAGACAGTGATAAAGCGTTAAAAGTACAAGAATCTACTTGAAGAAGTATGTCCAGTTTGGATACATGACGTGGAATAGAGCTCAAGGGCAGCGAGGGTGAAGAAGTATTAGTGAAAAGCCAGCAGTCTAGCAGAAACAGTTTTTTGGGGGGCATGGCTGTGCATTTGAGGATCCTTATGTTATTTGTCAGAGAGTTGTCATAGATCAACATTGTTTCTTCATATCAGAAAAAAATTTATATTCTTTCAATATTGTGAACATTGGGATATAAAGCAAACACAGTCTGCATGTTTGAACAATTACTGAATCCAACATTCCACCTCTGAGAGGCTGGAGTGGTGAGATCACTGTCAGTTCCATCAATAGTGGAGCTTCTGCTCTGGCCCTGTATGGCTCTGACCATTTATGGCTCCATTACTAGGCAGCCAATAGTCACATTTTACTTCTCTAAAACTGAGGCCAATAAATAGTACAATAGAATGTTCCTCCAATGACTTTCTTTTACAGGATAGTAGGTCAAGCTTTTACTGAATGTTAATTTTAAGCTGTGGTACTGAGGCTTGGATGTATGGTCATCTGCATGGATCCTCTCAGTAGGTTACATCCCCAGCCCCTGTTTGTCTTTTACAGTTTGGAGATATGGCCTCACTAATTCAGGCAAGCAGGCCTTGAACTCAACTCTGATGCTCAGGCTAGCACTGCATTTGAGATTTTTTCTATCTCAACCTCCCAAGCAGCTGATAGTTCAGGTCTGTGCCACCAGTCCCAGCATGTTGAACATTTTTGTGTTATTATTCATTATAAAATAGACATTTAAAGTTGGTTGAAATTTTTCATATTGTTATTCAATGCTATACTTGAACATAAGAATCTTCATTGACAAAGTAGCATTTATATAATAATATTCAATGAGAACATCAGAAATACGTCATTACTAAGAATGAAGAAAACAAGGTAAGAGAAATCAGGTCAGAAAAGTCAGAAAGACAGATGGAATGGTACCTTTCTTTAGTTATGTTTTGTAAAATACATGTAAGGACATTTTTGAGTTCTAGTTTTCTCCATTGGAAACCATTATCATGACTATGGACATTTAGGGAATCCTATGCACTGCAGAATTTTATCCCTTTTCTCGGTCCAATTGATGCTGCTTTAGTGAAGTTTCTAGCATCTCTCACCTGATTATCTGAGAGTTTTTCCCAGAACCTGACAAATACAGAGGTGGATGCTCACAGCCAACATTGGACTGAGTGTGGGATCCCTGGTGGAGAAGTTGGAGAAGGGACTGAAGGAAGTGAGGGGATTTGCAGACCTATGGAAGGAGCAACAGTGTCAACCAATCAGACCTCCTGGAACTCCCAGGGACTGGACCACCAACCAAAGAGTACACAAGGAGGGACCCAGGCTCTGGCTGTGTATGTGGCAGAGGATAACCTTGTTGGCCTCAGTGGGAAGAGAGGCTCTTGGGCCTGAGGGTGTTCATTGTCACAGTGTAGGGGAATGCCAGGGTTGGAAGATGGGAGCGGGTGGGTGGGTGGGGGAGAACCCTCACAGAGGCAGGGGGAGGGGGGATAGGATAGGGGATTTCCGAAGGGGAGACTTGGAAAGGGGAAAACATTTGAAATATAAATAAAGAAAATATCCAATAAAAAAAGAAAAACAAAAAAAAAAAAGAATGTCTAATGTATCTATCATTTGATTTCATTATTACAAGAACAGCTTTGCCATTCTATAAAAACATGATATTCTACCATGTTACATTCATTCAACAGCTCCCCAACGCCTCTTCTCTGAGGCCATATTCTCCCTGTGACCTGCTTCTTGCTCTGAGTTTTCAGGTTCTACTCAAGGGGTTTGTTCCTCTTAACTCTTCAGAGTCGTGCTGGAATCTCGCCATGCTCTCTGCTGTGCAGACTGAATCCTGCTGAGTTCTTGCTTGAGGAATGTTCCACTCTTGTTTCCAGGTTCTTCTCCAGAGGTAACCCTGCCCAACCCAATTCTCCTCTCACTTTCTTGAAGCCTTTTCTGAATATGAAACTTTCTACTCTCTTTTTAAAACGTGCATCTGTTATTCATAGTATCACTTTCCTCTCCCTTTTTTCCAAACTTATTATAATTTCATCTACCACATAGATTTTAAAAATCATTTTACTGACTGTCTTCCTGAGTAGAATACAGACTCCATGAAGACAAGGATTCTTGTTTTGAAAATTCTCTATCTCTCTACTGCTTAGAAGAGTTCCTGGCACATTATACATGCTAATTAATATGTCTTGGATGGATGAATAAATTAATTATATTCATTATAAAATTCGTGTTGGCATATATTTTGTATGCTAAATTATGAATATTTCATTTTGATTTTTTTCATCTGACGTGAGATGTTAATACTTATACTCTCTTTTAAAGCTTTGTAGTTACAAGTTTTCAGTGATCCTTAGGGTAAAAGGAATGTTTCCAAGATAGAAATTACTTTCCAAGCTTATTCTACATTTTCAAAATGTTTTAAAGAAATGACAATACAGCAGAGTTTATCTATTTTTGCTTCTCCCTAGGATGCTGAATTCTTAGCAGTTACAGACTTCATTAGTGGCCATATGGCCAAGCAATTTCACCATAGACCTTTGAATTAATTTGCATTTTCATTATAATTTTGCTTCTAATTTGTATGTACTAAGATCAATTCATTTACTTTCAAAAGAATTAGAGATTCTTATTCCATTGCTTGTGTTTTCTCCTCATGCCTCCAAACTGATCTTCATATGTCAGTTTATCTCTGCTTAGATTAAACTTGTAAAAATAGAAAAGTAGAATCATCTTTCAGAACTTCATCCCAACTATTGTAACACATCAGAGCACAAAACTTTCATGCCAGGAAATACAGCTAACTCAGACAAAGCGCAATAACCCTGTGTGCTGTGACTTAGGGGAACGAGCTCTTCCACACACTTCAGCTATAGCTCAGTGTATGCAAGGAGTAGTAACATTGAAAGGAGGACTTGTAACTCCTGAATGGGAAATTGTCAGTAGAGAAGAAAGGGATAAAGCATCCAGCCCAAGTAATTTACTCTAAAGGAAGAGTTAAGGCTCTTTGGGAGCAGACGTAGAGATGGACCTTGGGATACAAGATGTTTTCAAGGGTTCAGTTTTTATTAGACAAAGGAAGAAGACGTTGGCAAGAGGAAAATTTAGTCTCTGATGTCATCTTGACAATGCCTTCATCCACATGTCAGTGGGCTTTCAAATGAGTATTAACCTACCAGAGTGACCAGTGTCAGGGTGAAATGGCTGGGTAATTTTCACTTAATTAATGACTTAGTTACTAGATATCCTGCTCAAGGAGGACAGAACCCAGTGTCTTTAAGGTGTATTTATGGGTCTAGTCAACAGCTTGACCAGAATCTCAGAAAGCTTAAACCAGAGGCACCAAGCTATGCCATTCATTCATTCATATCCCACAGATATTTAAGGTACAATATTGGAATCGATAAGTTATAGAAGTATATTTTTAGCAGCAACAGAGAAGTAAAAGTCCTGACAACACATGAAGGCAGTAAGTCCTTTCTTAAAGGTGGATCCTGGTAGTCCATTTCCACATTTATCACAGTTCACCTTTTAATCACATATATGCACCTCTTCATATGTGTTTGAATAGACCATTTTTTTTTTCCTGAGAACTGTGGGCAGAATCTCTTCCTGATAGAAATTAGGAAGAAGGAGGTAATCAGAACTGAACACAGCCCAATTACTGGAGTCAAATTTAGATCTAAAGTGATGCCCTCATACACCTTATTTTAGATTCGTTGCAATCTGTGGTCATCTTGTCTTTCTCATGCCCACGTTGCTGAATCTGTTCATTTTCACTTAAAATTGACCGAGGAGAATCACTTGTTAAGTCATATTCATATTTCTTGCCGTTCTCATTGTGGAACAGATGCTCTCTGCCCTTTTGATGACTCAATTAATCATTCTTGTCAAGATCATGTCATCTTCTAGCCTCAAATTCTCAGATTATTCACAATTCTTACAGGGCAATTATGATAGTCTTCTGTTGAAACCATAGTCCTTTGGTCGATAATGTCCTATAACTATATGGAGACCAGAGTATCAGGGATGAAAACCACAGAGTTCCCTAGGGATCTTTTGTTATGATGATGAAGGGGCCACATTCCTCCTTTTGCTTCCTGTTTCTGGGGTCCCTGGATTCTTCTTATATAAGCCTCAGTGCTGCAGAATGATCTCTCATATTTGGATCTATGGCTATTCATTAAATAGGCAATTGCAAAGTTTTGTTAGTTTATAAGCCTCCTGGTAGTATAAATTGTCATAGTACCAAAATATTGTCTTACATTGTCAACAGTCTCTTGGAATGAAAAAAATGTGATGTCAAATACGTAACAGTGGGTCACACATTTTATAATTACTTGGACAGAATGCTGATTTAGATTTTGTGGTAGAAAAATAGAATCCATGCCTGGAATACATTTCATGTACAGTCTTCTGGGTCTAACCTATTGACATGTCTGTGGTGGAAGTACTTTATATAGCTCCATGTTTCTACTTAAGAAATGAGGCCACAACAATGGCTTCACATTGGTGCCTGTTACGTGTAGATTGGAGATTCAATAGCTAAATTTGACTTGATGAATAAGAGTGCATTAATTTGCATGTGTCATCTTATATTTTGCTACCACAATAACTGTATTTGCAAGTCATCATGGTAGTGGGCAATGGCAAAGACTAGCTGATATGAGTGTATGAGTTCTATTGTCAACTAGTTGATTACTGGATCTTTTATAATAGGTATTCCTTGGTAGACATGAACATGTATTACATAATCCTTCACCCTTCATACCCATTCTCATAAACAACCCCTGTATTAATTCAGCTTTATCATGAACACTTTTTCTTTTATATATCTGTAAGCTCAGCTAGAACTTTAGCCATTTGTCCACAGGTATGAATATATTATAATATCACTCAGTTTTCAAAATGAAAAAAGAGGGTACATTATATTTCATCTGTTTAACAGAATTATTTTTTTTCCTTTTCCAGTTGTGTATTCAGGACTCCCTTTACAGGTACAGGAATGTGCTAGGGACAGAATATAGTTTGATCGAGGCTGTTTCCATTGCTGCTTAGTTACCTTCTTCTTGTGGTGAATTTCTCCTTAATCTATAGCAGTTTATAATTCGGTTGACTTTTGCTGGGGGGGGGGGGGGGTTGGAGAAATCCAAACAAATTAAGTCACATTTCAATCTAAATTTAAGATTTGCCTTTCAAAGGACTTGAATTAATACATGTCACAGTTATCCAGGTGCTATCGACAATACATTTCTATATATTGATGCTAAACTCTAAGCTTGTATGTCAATGTCTTTGAAATGTCTCTCTATTATCACCTTTTTGTAAACAGATTCAAATACTTAACATTGTCAGTAGTCATGTTCCCTTTGGTCAATGACTAGGGTTTGTACTGTATAGGCCTGCTACAGTAGGCATGATCTTCCTTTCTAAGGACCCAAAAGCCTTTTTAGTCATTACATTGTTGGACTAGGAAATAGCTCAGGTCTAAAGAAATGGACAATGGATCTTGACTTTTGTTGGGCAACAGCCCTCAGCACTCTGGTCTGTTATACTTGATTTCCCCTGCTACTGTAAATTGTCAAGTTCTTTTATTGGTTATACATCTTTATAACCCTTAGGATATTGTGTTATTTCAACTGTCTTCATTATTATTTGAAGCTCAGGTTGCTTTATTCTCCCTAGTCTCTGAAACAGCCATGATCTTTTGGAGATGTAACTTTCTGGGTTTGGGGTTCATAATATCTTTGTTTATCTCAACAAATGAAACTATATGCAAATATTTCTATTATGTTTCTTAGCTTGAAAAGGAGAGCCAATATTAAATATTATATTCATGCTACCATCTCCTTACCACTACATTCCTGTACCCTTGGTAAGTTTTATTTTTCCTGTGAATTCCTATGAAAGATAATCATCAAGTAAGCCTTCCAATCTTCTGTTGTGTAATCATCTCAGTATGCTAAACTTCCGGAACACTTAATTTCTTTTATTTACATTCCAGTTGTTGCCTCTGGCTCGGTGCCTCCACCCCTGATCCATAGATCCTCATCCCATTTCTCCCCCCTGTTGACTCCAAAAGGGTGCTTCCCTCACCCCATCAGGACTCCTCCTTGCCTGGAGCCTCAACTCTCTCAAGGGTTAAGCACATCTTCTCCCACTGTGGCCAGACCAGGCAGACCTCTGCTATATATGTACCAGGAGCCTCTGCCCAGCCCATGTATGCTCCTGGTTGGTGGATCAGTCTCTGGGAGCTCCCAGGGGTACAGGATAGTTGAGTCTGCTGGCCTTCCTATGTAGTCACTCTCCCTTTCAGTTTCTTCAAACCTTCCCCTAATTCCCTGACTTCAGTTCAATGGTTGGATGTAAGCATCTGCCTCTGTCTTAGTCAGCTGCTGGTAGGGCCTCTCAGAGAACAGCCATGCCAGGATCATGTCATCATATGTTAAGCATATCATAGTATCAGTAATAGTGTCAGGTCTTGTTGCCCACCCCACCCCCATGAGATGGATCCCAAGTTGGGCGGGCCATTGGACCACCTTTTCTTCAGTCTCTTTTCTATTTTTGTCCCTGCAGTTCTTTTAGACAGGAACAATTCTGGGACAAAATTTTTGACTGTTAGTAACCCCATCCACTTGAAGTCCTATCTATCTACTGGAGGTGAACTCCAAGTTCCTTCTCCCCAGTGTTGGACAAGTCCTGAGAATTTCTCACCTCTTGGGTCTCTGGTACTTTTTAGGGGATTCCCCCATCTTCCACCACCTAAGGCTGCTTATTTCCATTCATTCTCTTGGCCATTGGGGCTCCTCTCTTGTTCCTACCCCCATATCTGACCCTGTTTCCCCTTTCCTCTCCCCTCAGTCTTCCGACCCAGATCCCTCCCTCCCCCTACCTCCCATGATTATTTTCTTCCCCCTTCTAAGTGGGATTGAAGCCTCCTCATTTGAGTCTTTCTGCTTGTTACACTTCTTATGTTTGTAGGTTATATATTATGTATTCTGTACTTTTTGGCTAATATCTACTTATCCTGAGGAATTGCCAGATTGTTTTCCAGAGTGGTTGTACAAGTTTGCAATCCTACCAGCAATGGAGGAGTGTTCTTTTTCTCTACATCCTTGCCAGCATGTGCTGTCACTTGAGTTTTTGATCTTCTGATTGGTATGAGGTGGAATCTCAAGGTCATTTTGATTTGCATTCCTCTGATGACTAAGGGTTTTGAACATATCTTCTTGTTTCTGTTGAGGCTTGTTTTATATCTGATTATATAGTCAATTTTGTAGTCAATTCCATGAGGTCCTAAGAAGTAAGTTTATTCTCTTGTTTTGGGGTGAAATGTTCTGTAGGTATCTCTTAAATCCACGTGGTTCATAACTTCTGTTAGTTTCACTCTGTCTGTTTAGTTTTTGTTTCAATGACCTGTCCATTGATGAGAGTGGGATATTGATGTCTTCCACTATTATTGTTTGAAGTTCAATGTCTGTTTTGAGATTTACTAAAGTTTCTTTATGAATGTGGCTGCCTTGCATTTGGGGCATAGATGTTCAGAATTGAGATTTCCTCTTGGTGGATTTTTTCTTTGATGAATATGAAGTGTCCTTCTCCATATTGTTTGATAACTTTTGGTTTGGTTGAAAGTCTATTTTTTTAGTATTAGAATGGCAACTTTAGCTTGTTTGTTGGGACCTTTTTCTGAGAAAGCATTTTACCAGCCTTTTACTCTGAGGTAGTGTCTGTCTTTGTTATTGAGGTATATTTCCTGTATGGAGCAAAATGTTGAATCCTGTTTTTGTGTCCAACCTTTTAGCCTATGTCTTTTTACTGGAGATTTGAGCCTACTATTGTTAAGAAATATTAAAGACAAATGATTGTTAGTTCCTATTATTTTTGTTGCTTGAGCTGGTATTATGTGTGTATGATTTTCTTCTTTTGTGTTGTGAAATGTTTAGTTTCTTACATTCTCTTGGGTGTATTTACTTACCCTCCTTGTGTTGGAGATTTTGTTCCAGTATTCTCTGTAGGACAGGATTTGTAGAATAATATTATTTAAACTTAGTTTTGTCATGCAATATCTTTGTTTCTCCATCTTTGATGATTGAGAGTTTTGCTGAATATAGTGTCCTGGGCTGGCATTTGTGTTCTCTTAGGGTCTGGATGACACATTTCTAGGATCCTCTGGCTTTTAGAGTCTCTGTTGAGAAATTTGGTATAATTCTGATAGGTTTGCCTTTATATGCTACTTGGCCTCTGTCCTTTACAGCTTTTAATATTCTTTTCTTGCTCTGTGTATTCAATACTTTGGTTATTATGTAACAAGAAGATTTTCTTTTCTGGTCCAATCTATTTAGTGTTCTGTAGGCGTCTTGTACATTTATGGCCATCTCTTTCTTTAGGCTAGGGAAGTTTTCTTCTATGATTTTGTTGAATATGTTTTCTGGCCCTTTGAGCTGATGTCTTTATCGTCTCTTATTCCTATTATTCTTAAGTTTGATCTTTTCATTTTGTCCTGCATTTCCTGGATATTTTGCTTCTTGGATCATTTTGTTCAATTCGTTTACCTGCTTGATTGTGTTTTCCTGTATTTCTTTAAGTGATTTATTTGTTTCTTCTTTAAGGGCTTCTACCTGTTTACCAGTGTTTTTCTGTATTTCTTTACAGGAGTTCTTTATATCCTCCATAAAAGCTTCTATTATCTTTATAAGATGGGATTTTAGGTCATTATCTTGCTTTTTAGGCCTGGTAGGGTATCCTGGGCTTGTTGTGGTATGAGAAATGGTAACCCACACCAACTAGGTAATGATAGTGCCAAATTATAGTGGGTTCTGTTGCTTATGATCTTGTGCTTGTTTCTGGTCATCTAGTTCTCTTGTAATAAGAGAATTCTTATGGTTGTCTCTGATTAGAACCAGCCTCCTTAGAGGCAGGTAGGTCTCTGTGACCTGAGTTAGAGCCTCCCTGGAGACAGGCTGTGTTTTCTCTAGTTAGGGTAGCCCTCTAGCCCTTCTGTGTCTCTGGTTAGAGCATTCCTCCTGTGCCCCTGGTTAATATGGATTTTCTGGACCCTTGTTTACTATAGACCTCCCGGGAAGCTCAGAGTCTGTACTGTTTGGGTAGGATTGAGCCACTGCTCTGGCCTGGATGAGGAAGTGGTCAGAAGAAAGGTGGAGCTTCAGAGCTAGGGGTGGGGGAGGTGAGTCCCATGCCAGCTGGGCCCTGTGGTTGACCTAGTTGGTGTGGGTAGGTGGGCAAGATTCCCACTGGTGTCTTCCAGTGCTGCACCCTCCTGGGAAGCAAACAGGTTCTAGCATTTGGGTGAGTGTTGGGCCACTAATCTTATCTCCTGTTCAACATTACAACTTAGCATTTTGAGTTCTTAGATAGGTTAATTGTTTATGTGCTTTAAAGGCCATCCTAGTAATAAGCTCATAGTATATCTACCTCCTAAATTCTACTAGGATGTATTAGTTACTTTTGCTATGGCAAAACACCATGAACATGGTAACATATAGGAATTCATTTGGGTTTATGGTTCTGATAGGGATAAGAGCCCATCATAGGAGGGAGGCATGGAAGCAAGCAATAGGAACAGAAAGCTGAAAGCTCACACCTCAGTTGCAAGCACAGAGCAGAAAGAATGAGAAATGGAAATGGTTCCAGCCTTTAAAATTTCAAAGACAGTCTCTGGCAACATACTTCCTCCAACAAGACCATGCCTCTTAAACCTCCCCAAACAGTGCCACAAACAAGGGACAAAGTATTCTTAAATCATCATGTAGGGAATATCAGGAGGGAGGGGGGAGGGAAAGAGAGAAAGAGAGGATAGAGAGAGAGAGAGTGAGAGAGAGAGAGAGAGAGAGAGAGAGAGAGAGAGAGAGAGAGATCCAAAGCCCTACATATTTCTTCTGTGTATAAGTCTGACCTTATTGAAGCAGCCTTAGAAACTGGTTCCACCCTTATTGATGTGGCCTCTGTAAGTTTGTTTTGGCTTACTTCTTAGAATGACTTCTTGATTTGGGCCATATACTTGTACATTTTCTTACATACTCAAAGCAATGTACTTGGTCTTTGTTCTTAACCTTTTGGAAATAAAGTTGCTCATACTACTTAAAACTGACAATTTTCCCCTGCTTTCTCTGCTCTCCATGTAAGTAGTGAGTTTCTTTCTTTCTTTCTTTCTTTCTTTCTTTCTTTCTTTCTTTCTTTCTTTCTTTCTTTCTTTCTCTCTCTCTCTCTCTCTCTCTCTCTCTCTCTCTCTCTCTCTCTCTCTTTCTTTCTTTCTTTCTTTCTTTCTTGTAAGTGTGTAGTGAAAATAGTTCTTTAACCTTAATACCCTGGATTTCATATGGCTGTTATTCAACTTTCATTGCACATATTCTTTAATAGAGCAACTAATGGCTCCCATTCTAACCTACCATATTTGTAGCTAGTATTTCTTCCATATATTGCAAATATTGGATAGTCTTTTCCCAGTGTGCTGCTTTCTACTGAAATAGCTTCCTAATTCACCCCTTGTTAAAGTTTTATAAGGAAACTGTCACTTTGTGGCCAGGGATATTGGAACTTCACCTCTATCAGTGATGGGGCATTTGTTGCTAGGTAGACACAAATGATCCAACTGCAAAACCATTTTATTACCTCAGACCATGGCTGAGAGCTCTCATCATTCTGAGCTATCAAAGTGGACTCTAAGATACTATGTGTTTATCAAGGATCAATACCTGTGAAAACAGAGAGGAAATAGCTGGGAAGTAAATTCCAATACCCACTTGCAGGAAATTCCAGACTAAGTATTGCCAATCAGAAGACCCCGTGTCAACCTAATATGTGTAGGCATTTATCCATTCGCATTGCTTGGTGAATTAATATGGATTTTTCCTAGAAAAAAAAAGAAGCTTCGTGTCAGGGTAAGTGCAATTTAAGCAGGAATTATAGAAGCTAAAGGTTAGGGGCTGTTTGTGAATTTCCTGAGCCTAAGCAATAGATTTTTGCCATGTTCTATACCAGAAGCACGAAGAGAATGTTATAGGACCAACAAGAATATGTAAAATCTCTTTTACTTGTATATCAATTACATGTAATGGGGATTGAGCTGGTAAAAAATTGAATTTGGCTTAGAAAATGTAAATGTCCTTTTCCAATGTCTTATTTTCTCTTTCTGTGTCCCTTTGTGTTTTTAGCTCTCAAATAGTATAACAATCCAATAATGTTATAATAAACACCCAACCAAGTAACACAAAAGAGAAACAGAACTCTTATACTGGCAACTGCTTGTGAATAATCCATTTAGAGTACTATACTTTTCAAGAAAAAAATATATGTGTCAAACATTTTAGCAGAGAGCTTGGTACCTAACAAGTTATCAATATGCTTAGCTGCAAATAGTGGTAAGGGTTCTTGGGTGCTATTTGAGTTTGTGTCTGAGCAATTTGCCTGGAGGCAGTGAGGATTAAATCATGTCAGAATAGGAAGAAAACCTATAATCTTGTTCTAATTTATTTTAAGAGATGCTATTTTTGATGAAAATGGTAGAGGGGGTTCTAGCACTTGTTGCAATAACACATGATTTTGCCACATTCTAAGTCTGAGGAAACACAAAGCTTTGTCTAATGTATGCTACACTGACACCCCATTCCTGTGCAGATAGCAGTTCCTATCCAGGTCAGTGACCAGTGCCAGCTCGGAAAGAAATTCTTACTAAGGCTTTTTACAAAATGATTCAGTCCTGTCCAGAACCAGAGCTATCTGACTTCCATCCCAATGTGATCTAAAATTCTGCATAAAAAGAGCACGAACTCTTTTGACGTTATGGGAATAATTTTTAATCATGTTTTAGAAAGATGCTAACATTCTCTTCTTGTTGGGTGGCATATGCAATTTATTTTTTCCCTATCAAATATGACCTATATTTAATAAACCTATTTGTCGTCCAGCCTTGAGCTGTATTGCATAACATAGGGTGGTGTGGCTTGCAACTGCCAGGCTCTATAAATAATGCACCTCGGGAAAGCACTCTAATCAGGTTGCCCATTGCACATGGGCTGCAGAAAGCCAATCTGACACCAGCTATAGGCTATTCTTATTCAAATGACTCAGCTCACTGAGAGTGAGGTGCCAAGGCTTTTTTGGACAAACCAGAA
The DNA here is from genome assembly GCF_000001635.26 of Mus musculus. NCBI lineage: Eukaryota > Metazoa > Chordata > Mammalia > Rodentia > Muridae > Mus > Mus musculus. The sequence goes on from NC_000068.7 coordinate 78,332,408, forward strand.
GGCCAAAGCTAGTATCCATAGCCAAATTCATTACTTATCATGGAAACTTAATGGATATATTAATAGATGAGAAACAAGGGAACATTAGTTAACAACCATATATGTTAATAGTATTAATCACCACAGTTATCAAAATTTCGTAAAAGAAGGATGTGATGCTCTGCTTCTTGATTTTGCAAGTCTATTTCCAGGCACAGAGAATGCAGGCACCGACAATCCACAACCTAGTCCTTTTCTGGATTCAGAGAAGTTTCAAGAGAATAAAAGCACGTGACTTAAGGTCATATCAGCTGCTTTACCGTTGTGATGATTATTATGTGATAAAGTTAGCAACAGTTTTTAGAGGGTGTATAGATTTTTATATGACCACAACACACCAAGGACAGACTCTCAATCAACTTTTTTGATATTTTAATGTTTACCTTAACAACTTCACATATATATTGACTATGAATCTACACACCCAGCAATCCCACTGCACATTTCTTACTTTGCTTTGGTTACTTGTTTGAACTGGTTGGAAAAGAAATTCCAACCTCTCTGTGACGAGGCCCTGACATTTTTGCAGCATCCAATATAAAGGACCTTGCTTGCTGTGCTTCTTCATGTGACAATGACTTCCTTAAAACCGCAACACTGAGAACTTTATCCTCAGGGTGACAACTTTTAAAAAATTGAAGGGTGAAAATTTTCACTTTCATAGCTTTTTGAATGATTACCTCTCTTAAATAGTTAATATAAGAGGTTGTTAAATACATTTCCTATGCCTTTCTGATTTGCTAAGACTGTCCTTAGTGAGGTCTAACAATTGTGTTTTTTGTTTGTTTGGTTTTTGTTGTTGTTGTTTTTTTTTTTTTTTTACTAACTGTTCAAGAGAAGACACTCTGTAAGAATCAGTTTTCTGGACAAGTCCCTTCCGCTCGACTCGAGCCCCGGGCTACCTTGCCAGCAGAGTGTTGCCCAACACCCGCAAGGGCCCACACGGGACTCCCCACGGGATCCTAAGACCTCTGGTGAGTGGAACACAGCGCCTGCCCCAATCCAATCGCGCAGAACCTGAGACTGTGGTACATAGGGAAGCAGGATACCTGGGCCTGATCTGGGGCACAAGTCCCTTCCGCTCGACTCGAGCCCTGGGCTACCTTGCCAGCAGAGTCTTGCCCAACACCCGCAAGGGCCCACACAGGATTCCACACGAGATCCTAAGACCTCTAGTGAGTGGAACACAACTTCTGCCAGGAGTCTGGTTCGAACACCAGATATCTGGGTACCTGCCCTGCAAGAAGAGAGCTTGCCTGCAGAGAATACTCTGCCCACTGAAACTAAGGAGAGTGCTACCCTCCAGGTCTGCTTATAGAGGCTAACAGAGTCACCTGAAGAACAAGCTCTTAAGAGTGACAACTAAAACAGCTAGCTTCAGAGATTACCAGATGGCGAAAGGCAAACTTAAGAATCCTACTAACAGAAATCAAGACCACTCACCATCATCGGAATGCAGCACTCCCACCCCACCTAGTCCTGGGCACCCCAACACAACCGAAAATCTAGACACAGATTTAAAAACATTTCTCATGATGATGATAGAGGACATCAAAAGGGACTTTCATAAGTCACTTAAAGAATTACAGGAGAGCACTGCTAAAGAGTTACAGGCCCTAAAAGAAAAGCAGGAAAACACAGCCAAACAGGTAGAAATCATTAAAGAAAAACAGGAAAACACAGCCAAACAGGTGATGGAAACGAACAAAACCATACTAGAACTAAAAGGGGAAGTAGACACAATAAAGAAAACCCAAAGCGAGGCAACGCTGGAGATAGAAACCCTAGGAAAGAGATCTGGAACCATAGATGCGAGCATCAGCAACAGAATACAAGAAATGGAAGAGAGAATCTCAGGTGCAGAAGATTCCATAGAGAACATCGACACAACAGTCAAAGAAAATACAAAATGCAAAAGGATCCTAACTCAAAACATCCAGGTAATCCAGGACACAATGAGAAGACCAAACCTACGGATAATAGGAATTGATGAGAATGAAGATTTTCAACTTAAAGGGCCAGCTAATATCTTCAACAAAATAATAGAAGAAAACTTCCCAAACATAAAAAAAGAGATGCCCATGATCATACAAGAAGCCTACAGAACTCCAAATAGACTGGACCAGAAAAGAAACTCCCCCCGACACATAATAATCAGAACAACAAATGCACTAAATAAAGATAGAATATTAAAAGCAGTAAGGGAGAAAGGTCAAGTAACATATAAAGGAAGGCCTATCAGAATTACACCAGACTTTTCACCAGAGACGATGAAAGCCAGAAGAGCCTGGACAGATGTTATACAGACACTAAGAGAACACAAATGCCAGCCCAGGCTACTATACCCGGCCAAACTCTCAATTACCATAGATGGAGAAACCAAAGTATTCCACGACAAAAACAAATTCACACAATATCTTTCCACAAATCCAGCCCTTCAAAGGATAATAACAGAAAAGAAGCAATACAAGGACGGAAATCACGCCCTAGAACAACCAAGAAAGTAATCATTCAACAAACCAAAAAGGAGACAGCCACAAGAACAGAATGCCAACTCTAACAACAAAAATAAAAGGAAGCAACAATTACTTTTCCTTAATATCTCTTAATATCAATGGACTCAATTCCCCAATAAAAAGACATAGACTAACAGACTGGCTACACAAACAGGACCCAACATTCTGCTGCTTACAGGAAACCCATCTCAAGGAAAAAGACAGATACTACCTCAGAGTGAAAGGCTGGAAAACAATTTTCCAAGCAAATGGACTGAAGAAACAAGCTGGAGTAGCCATTTTAATATCGGATAAAATCGACTTCTAACCCAAAGTTATCAAAAAAGACAAGGAGGGACACTTCATACTCATCAAAGGTAAAATCCTCCAAGAGGAACTCTCAATTCTGAATATCTACGCACCAAATGCAAGGGCAGCCACATACATTAGAGACACTTTAGTAAAGCTCAAAGCATACATTGCACCTCACACAATAATAGTGGGAGACTTCAACACACCACTTTCTTCAAAGGACAGATCGTGGAAACAGAAACTAAACAGGGACACAATGAAACTAACAGAAGTTATGAAACAAATAGACCTGACAGATATCTACAGAACATTTTATCCTAAAACAAAAGGATATACCTTCTTCTCAGCACCTCACGGGACCTTCTCCAAAATTGACCATATAATTGGTCACAAAACAGGCCTCAACAGATACAAAAATATTGAAATTGTCCCATGTATCCTATCAGACCACCATGGCCTAAGACTGATCTTCAATAACAACATAAATAAAGGAAAGCCAACATTCACGTGGAAACTGAATAACACTCTTCTCAATGATACCTTGGTCAAGGAAGGAATAAAGAAAGAAATTAAAGACTTTTTAGAGTTTAATGAAAATGAAGCCACAACGTACCCAAACCTATGGGACACAATGAAAGCATTTCTAAGAGGGAAACTCATAGCTCTGAGTGCCTCCAAGAAGAAACAGGAGACAGCACATACTAGCAGCTTGACAACACATCTAAAAGCCCTAGAAAAAAAGGAAGCAAATTCACCCAAGAGGAGTAGACGGCAGGAAATAATCAAACTCAGGGGTGAAATCAACCAAGTGGAAACAAAAAGAACTATTCAAAGAATTAACCAAACGAGGAGTTGGTTCTTTGAGAAAATCAACAAGATAGATAAACCCTTAGCTAGACTCACTAAAGGGCACAGGGACAAAATCCTAATTAACAAAATCAGAACTGAAAAGGGAGACATAACAACAGATCCTGAAGAAATCCAAAACACCATCAGATCCTTCTACAAAAGGCTATACTCAACAAAACTGGAAAACCTGGACGAAATGGACAAATTTCTGGACAGATACCAGGTACCAAAGTTGAATCAGGATCAAGTTGATCATCTAAACAGTCCCATATCACCTAAAGAAATAGAAGCAGTTATTAATAGTCTCCCAACCAAAAAAAGCCCAGGACCAGATGGGTTTATTGCAGAGTTCTATCAGACCTTCAAAGAAGATCTAATTCCAGTTCTGCACAAACTATTTCACAAAATAGAAGTAGAAGGTTCTCTACCCAACTCATTTTATGAAGCCACTATTACTCTGATACCTAAACCACAGAAAGACCCAACAAAGATAGAGAATTTCAGACCAATTTCTCTTATGAATATCGATTCAAAAATCCTCAATAAAATTCTCGCTAACCGAATCCAAGAACACATTAAAGCAATCATCCATCCTGACCAAGTAGGTTTTATTCCAGGGATGCAGGGATGGTTTAATATACGAAAATCCATCAATGTAATCCATTATATAAACAAACTCAAAGACAAAAACCACATGATCATCTCGTTAGATGCAGAAAAAGCATTTGACAAGATCCAACACCCATTCATGATAAAAGTTTTGGAAAGATCAGGAATTCAAGGCCCATACCTAAACATGATAAAAGCAATCTACAGCAAACCAGTAGCCAACATCAAAGTAAATGGAGAGAAGCTGGAAGCAATCCCACTAAAATCAGGGACTAGACAAGGCTGCTCACTTTCTCCCTACCTTTTCAACATAGTACTTGAAGTATTAGCCAGAGCAATTCAACAACAAAAGGAGATCAAGGAGATACAAATTGGAAAAGAGGAAGTCAAAATATCACTTTTTGCAGATGATATGATAGTATATATAAGTGACCCTAAAAATTCTACCAGAGAACTCCTAAACCTGATAAACAGCTTCGGTGAAGTAGCTGGATATAAAATAAACTCAAACAAGTCAATGGCCTTTCTCTATACAAAGAATAAACAGGCTGAGAAAGAAATTAGGGAAACAACACCCTTCTCAATAGTCGCAAATAATATAAAATATCTTGGCGTGACTCTAACTAAGGAAGTGAAAGATCTGTATGATAAAAACTTCAAATCTCTGAAGAAAGAAATTAAGGAAGATCTCAGAAGATGGAAAGATCTCCCATGCTCATGGATTGGCAGGATCAACATTGTAAAAATGGCTATCTTGCCAAAAGCAATCTACAGATTCAATGCAATCCCCATCAAAATTCCAACTCAATTCTTCAACGAATTGGAAGGAGCAATTTGCAAATTTGTCTGGAATAACAAAAAACCTAGGATAGCAAAAACTCTTCTCAAGGATAAAAGAACTTCTGGCGGAATCACCATGCCAGACCTAAAGCTTTACTACAGAGCAATTGTGATAAAAACTGCATGGTACTGGTATAGAGACAGACAAGTAGACCAATGGAATAGAATTGAAGACCCAGAAATGAACCCACACACCTATGGTCACTTGATCTTCGACAAGGGAGCTAAAACCATCCAGTGGAAGAAAGACAGCATTTTCAACAATTGGTGCTGGCACAACTGGTTGTTATCCTGTAGAAGAATGCGAATCGATCCATACTTATCTCCTTGTACTAAGGTCAAATCTAAGTGGATCAAGGAACTTCACATAAAACCAGAGACACTGAAACTTATAGAGGAGAAAGTGGGGAAAAGCCTTGAAGATATGGGCACAGGGGGAAAATTCCTGAACAGAACAGCAATGGCTTGTGCTGTAAGATCGAGAATTGACAAATGGGACCTAATGAAACTCCAAAGTTTCTGCAAGGCAAAAGACACCGTCAATAAGACAAAAAGACCACCAACAGATTGGGAAAGGATCTTTACCTATCCTAAATCAGATAGGGGACTAATATCCAACATATATAAAGAACTCAAGAAGGTGGACTTCAGAAAATCAAATAACCCCATTAAAAAATGGGGCTCAGAACTGAACAAAGAATTCTCACCTGAGGAATACCGAATGGCAGAGAAGCACCTGAAAAAATGTTCAACATCCTTAATCATCAGGGAAATGCAAATCAAAACAACCCTGAGATTCCACCTCACACCAGTCAGAATGGCTAAGATCAAAAATTCAGGTGACAGCAGATGCTGGCGTGGATGTGGAGAAAGAGGAACACTCCTCCATTGTTGGTGGGAGTGCAGGCTTGTACAAGCACTCTGGAAATCAGTCTGGCGGTTCCTCAGAAAACTGGACATAGTACTACCGGAGGATCCAGCAATACCTCTCCTGGGCATATATCCAGAAGATGCCCCAACTGGTAAGAAGGACACATGCTCCACTATGTTCATAGCAGCCTTATTTATAATAGCCAGAAGCTGGAAAGAACCTAGATGCCCCTCAACAGAGGAATGGATTCAGAAAATGTGGTACATCTACACAATGGAGTACTACTCAGCTATTAAAAAGAATGAATTTATGAAATTCCTAGCCAAATGGATGGACCTGGAGGGCATCATCCTGAGTGAGGTAACACATTCACAAAGAAACTCACACAATATGTACTCACTGATAAGTGGATATTAGCCCCAAACCTAGGATACCCAAGATATAAGATATAATTTGCTAAATACATGAAACTCAAGAAGAATGAAGACTGAAGTGTGGACACTATGCCCCTCCTTAGATTTGGGAACAAAACACCCATGGAAGGAGTTACAGAGACAAAGTTTGGAGCTGAGATGAAAGGATGGACCATGTAGAGACTGCCATATCCAGGGATCCACCCCATAATCAGCATCCAAACGCTGACACCATTGCATACACTAGCAAGATTTTAATGAAAGGACCCAGATGTAGCTGTCTCTTGTGAGACTATGCCGGGGCCTAGCAAACACAGAAGTGGATGCTCACAGTCAGCTAATGGATGGATCATAGGGCTCCCAATGGAGGAGCTAGAGAAAGTAGCCAAGGAGCTAAAGGGATCTGCAACCCTATAGGTGGAACAACATTATGAACTAACCAGTACCCCGGAGCTCTTGACTCTAGCTGCATATATATCAAAAGATGGCCTAGTCGGCCATCACTGGAAAGAGAGGCCCATTGGACTTGCAAACTTTATATGCCCCAGTACAGGGGAACGCCAGGGCCAAAAAGGGGGAGTGGGTGGGCAGGGGAGTGGGGGTGGGTGGATATGGGGGACTTTTGGTATAGCATTGGAAATGTAAATGAGCTAAATACCTAATAAAAAATGGAAAAAGAAAAAAAAAGAGTTTAGAACACCAAAAAAAAAAAAAAAAAAAAAAAAAAAAAAAAAAAAAAGAATCAGTTTTCTGTTCTCTCCTTCCACAATGTGCGTCCTGGGGTTCAAACTCACATCATCCTTGGCAGCCAAGAATTTTACTCCTTAGTCACTTCACCTGTCCTTTGTGATGTTTTATGTCATATGGATGTTACTGGCTAGAACTTCAAATATTAGCTTCCTAAATAGTTGCTGGGCCCCTTGCTATGTGTATCATTTTAGATGAAGACACTGAATGTTCTCAAATTCTATAGAGGACTGTCATGGGCTCACATTCCTGTTTCCACTTTAACTTGTCTTCTAGCTATCTCATTAATGAGTCTTTGTTTTCCTATGACCTTTGTCCCAATTTCTCCCCACACACTGTGCTGTCTTCATTTCTGTTCATCCTCTACTCTGGACCCTGCCTCATCCCCTCTCATTCTCCTGTCTCATTTTCCCGTCTTGCCTCAGACACACTTCCAAATGTTTTCAGGAAGAAGAAGATATCGATCAGGGTTGGGGAGACACCCTGATTAATGAGGGGTTCACCTTACAAACCTGAGTGAATTAAATCCCTTAACCCATGTTTAATAAAAACATAAAGCTGGACACATGACAGGTAGCTGCCATCTCAGTTCAGATCTGGAAATTGCTAGCTAGTCAGCTTACTCCAGAAAAGTGAGGTCTTTAAAGACCTGGTGAATGACTACCAAGGAGCAATATCCCAGGTTGTTCTCTGGCTTTCAAACCTGGCTCACATTCATGCCATTTGATCACATTTGATCACATACACACACACACACACACACACACACACACACACACACACACACACACACGTAAGTAAATACAGAGGTAAATAAATAAGCAAATGCATAAAGAAAGAGAACTTAAGTATATTCCCCAATTCTCACTTTGAAATTTATAAGTACAAATTAGTTGAATTTCACTTGAAATTATAAAATAATTTTAAGCTCACTGTATGGGAGGTATTAAATAAGAGCGTAGTATTCCTGCAATGCTTTACTGCACTGCTCTATTATGAACCAATTAGAAAAGAATTTTAATCTTTAAAACTTCATTCTCAATAGGAAGGCAGAAGCAAATCAGAAAAATTTTTATGTTACTTAAAGGTAAATTCCTCAAAAGAGAAGTGTAAAAGGTTAGAAATCAGGCTACTCATAGATAATCTATAAGATTTATGAAATCAAGATGCAATAACTAATTCAAAATAAAGCATCAATACTCTCATAAAAGTTTTAACATTCTTTTTCATAAAAATATCTCTTGGAGAATATACTGGGTTTATTGATTATGTGTCTAGGCTGTTTCAAGGTGGTTTATTTCCAGACTGAATACATATAAAGCACAGTGACAGGCCAATCCTGAGCTAACCTTTTTGAATGGATTAGTTAATTCTTATTCTTAATGTCACAACAGTTGATCATTTACTATACTGACATTTTATTAACATTTATAGTCATTTATTAAAATAAAGGATTTTTTTATTCTGTGATTTTTCTAATTGTAAAACAAAGATTTATTTGATCCTCTTTTTTTTCTGTGTCCAGGCTGCTCAAATGTGATGTCAAACCTCACATATTTTGGGGTTACTCTTAAAACTCTACCTGTATGCATTTCATTTTACTAAAACTGAACCTATCCTATATGCATGATGGACAAATTCTTTAAAGCCAAACTTGCATAATCCATATATAATATGCGAGCATTATTCTAAATTCACTCAAGTGCACATAAATATGACAAATGCTAATCAACTACTAACACATTTTTCTTATACTGTTATATCTAAAAGGCCTGATTTGCATAAGGCCCTAAAGTGACATTAATCTGAAAACTGATCATGTGACAATGAGACCATTGAGACATTTGAAAGTTTTCATACTACAGTACATGTGCCTTAGGTTCACAAGCAGTTGTTTCCCCTGGCTACGTGGATCAACCTAGTCTCAATAGTCCATAAGAGGAGAGAGAAAATTACTGAATAGACTGCTCAGTGAGACAAGAAAATCATTGGCATTTCGGAGGCAGGCAGGGCAAGGTCTTTGACAAAGAAGTTTAAGTTTACAAGAAGGAAAATAATTAGCATGTGGGTTCTAGTAACTGGATTCAAAGGCACCAGAGAGAGTAAAAAGAGGGATAGAAATCATGTAAATACAGTGTGCTTCATGCTTGGAATTCTACAAAAATTAAGAAATAAGAATAAAAACCCTTTGGAAGTCCAAAGGGTTTTTCTACTCTCTCAAAACTGAACACAGGTTGAGTCCTTGAGTAGCCACAAGGAGTCTAGGTGTTGAGTCCTTGAGTATTGAGAAGTCTAACTGTTGAGTCCTTGGGTATACACAAGGAATCTGGATGTTGAGTCCTTGAGTAACCATGAGAGGTCTAGGCGTTGTTTACTCACCATTGCCATCCTGCTGAGTTCATTATTAAATCCTTGAGAAATGGAGCTGTACCCAGCCTAATGAGTCTATATCCTAAAATTCCTTTTTTTTCATTTTATCTTTTTGAGACACAGTCACACGTTATAACCCAGTGTGACCTTAGCCTAGGCAACCTTTCTGCCCCAGGCTTCTGAATGCTGATTCTCCAGGTGTGCAAATACAATTTCTCTGTTTTAGAGATGATCAAAACTAGGCTGAAATCTCAGCAGAGATTTGGAGTTAGATAAATGATCTTATTGTTAGTCTTCTAGTCCTCACAGCAGGGTAACAATACTACTCTTTAGGATGGGTGATAATTTACATGGATGGAGATGGAATTTAACACCTTTTGTGAGGATTCACCTTGGTGATGGCATTGGTAGTGACCTGACTATAAAACTCTGGTGAGTGTGGCCAGACTGCACAACTTGTGTCATAGATAGCTATGACCTAAACACCTCTTTAACAGCTGTAAGACATTCACATAAAAGCGTCTTCATAGTTATCTAAGCCTAGAGTGATTTACATAAGAATGTAATATTTTTACATAGTTTTAATTTTTTAGCTAAAATAGAATTTCATAATCTCCCTTCCATTTTTCTTCCTCCAAGCCCTTCCACTTAACCCACAGTAGCTTCCTCTGGAATTCATGTACTCTTTTTTTTTTTCCCATTGTAATTGTTGACATAATATGCAAGTGCATATTATACTATATGATATGCATTTAGTCCATTTAATATCATGTGCATAATGTTTCCAAGAACATGCTAACATGTGAAATAAGGAAGAACCATACTTTATTTTCTTTCTGCTTGGTTGTCAATGCTTGTTCACACAGCAGAAACGAAATCACATACCCCACACCAATGGTGTCCACACACATAGATCATCAATACAAGTGTTTATCAGACTGCAGCTAAGAAGAAGAAACTCTATAACACATATGAGTGCCACCATTGACTTTCACTTTATGTGTCCCAGAGTAACAATTCTTGGGCATTTCATCATGAGAAGAAAGCAACTATTTGAAATACATGAGTAAGTTACATATTCTTCTAAAACTTTGACATTTCCATACATGATAACAATGTCCTGTGAACACGTTCACCTCTGCTGTCCCCTATTGTGTCTCCCTCACCATCCCAGCTAGCTCTACTTTCAAATTCTGCTTTATTTCCTTGGCTGTTTAGTTTTCTTTTGTCCCCTGACCTTGGAGAAAGGCATGGTGTAGCTTTCCAGTTTATGGCTGAGTGTTCCATAGTCACTTATTCACAGTCTTTGGAACAGTCGAGTCTCTGTGTGAATCATTGTCCATTACAAACAGAAACTTCTCTGGTGCAGGGTAAAGGCAGGCTAGACCAGTCTGTGAGTATAAAAATAAACATTTAGGAGGCAGTTTGACAACTGTGTCCCCTTAGCAAAATGTTAGCAGTAGGCTCTTCCTTCTTCTTTGGCCTATGACTTCCCCAGCATTTAAATCCCCAGGTTTACAGTATCAGCATGAATGCCCAGCTTGAGATAGAAACTCCTGTAATATGAATTATTTTCCTTTAATCTCCCCTTTATTAGAACATTTAAAAATTATGACCTTTTCTTATTATGTTTAATTTATGTATATGAGTATTTTGCCTGCATGCATATATGTGCACCACAAATGTTTTGCAGACATGAGTGAAAATAGTTTACATAGCATGATAATCTGTTCTGAAAGGCAGAGATGACTGAAGGTCATTTGGAGGCTGGGATTTGCTATGCTTTTAAAATGACCAAAGGAGATAATTCTGTGTGAAGCTATTGGAGGAGCTAACATAGAGAACATCTGGTGCACAATAAATACTCACACATGGTAGCTGCTATCACAATTAGGAGGTGGAGCATTACAAGGATTGAGTATGGGTGTCAATTGGTACAAGGTAGCTATGCGCAGCACAGGAAGTCTGTTTTCTGAGTAAAGATTCAGTTCTGGGACAGCCTGATGTCAGAAAGATGCCATGGAAAGTTCTATTTGAAGAAGATACTGAGTGCAGCTTTGAGGTTCCACATTTAAGCCTAGACTCCTAGAAAGGAGAAACAATAGCTAGTCCAGTCCAAACAGCAATGGTGAACAGATTAGCAATTTGCATGCATGGGATGTTTCTCTCGCTAGTATTACTCTCTTCTCTCATCACTGTGTAGCCATCCAATTTCCTGTGCTACTTCCTCCAGTATTGTAGTATTAATTCTGTAGTCTTGTGTTACTGGAGTATGTTATTAAGGAGAAAATCTCAAGGGGTATCTTAGAACATAGGCAGAGCTCTTAGGTTTGGAGACAACTATCATGAGTACAAAATGTTCCAGTTGTGCATTGGAATCCAGTACTGTTCTTCTATTTTTTTTTAATACTAAAGTTTTATTTAAATATCCTGTAGACATTCCAAACTCTTTGGATACCTCAATCTCTTCATAGGCCAGTGATCCCAAGATCCTAGGTGTGCTTGGGCATCTGTGTTGAAGAGAGTTCTCTGGGGACCTGGGACCATCCACCGGGTTTGCACCCAAGATCTCCAGCACTGTTCTTAATTCTCACGCATAAGTGATAGCAGAATCTCAGCACGGGGTACTATGTGTGCTCAGTAATACAATTAACTGAATGTATGGATCAGAAATAAGAGATTCCACTGACTGGATAATGTGCTAACATTCCTCTTGTATATCAACCATGGGCATTATAAATGAACTTTTAAACAATGCATGATTGACTAGGCAAAACAATCAGTATATTTTTTGATGAGGATAAAAATTATCTTTCTTTCCCGAGCTAGTCACAAAACATGGACTATTTAAGAAGACTCTTGTGGATTGTTGTGCCAGGGCAGTGAAAAAATGGATCATCTTTCTTTAAATGGAGCCTCCCAAATATAGCCACTGATTTATAATGCTGATTGGCCAGAATATTGAATAAAACATGAAATGAGCATTTAAATAATTGTATAATGATAATGATATTAGGTAAATATTTAAATACAAAGTAACACAGCATACTACATTTTTATATTCTGAAATAACTGGCCAGTGGATGCTATTAATCAATGAAATGCCAGGAAATTTTACTTTCAAAATATATAGTACTGTCTAGAGTGGTAATATGAACTGGAAGTATGTCTTAGAACATGTGGACTTAAAAATGGAATTTGATTTTATCCCCAGAGTTACTTCAGCTCTGGGATTTGTTTGACCAGGATGCTTAGAAAAGATGAAAGATGGTCTGACATGTTAGGAATCCATAGGGTTTTTGAATTCCAGTGGTTCTGACACAATGCATCCATGGAATGAAAACGTTCCTTCTTACACCTCCTAAATATCATTTTAGTAGAGATAATATACTTAGGAAATTTCCTCAAGTATTATTTGGTATTTTTCTTTTACTCCTGACTTGTCACATAAAACATGTCCTTCCCTTTGTGAATGTATATTTTCCCTGAACGCCAGTTCTCTGAAAAGCTGCATTCTGCATACTAGTCCAATCTCTAGTATGATACAAGCTTAGAAAGCAATGGACACGGTTCCAGTTGGGACTCCAAGTCTCCACACTCAGGATTGAAATACATACTCTACATCATTTCTTTGCCTTCAGTTCTAATACTAATCTGCTGACATGGCAACATGCCTGCTCCCAGGTGACAGGAGAGACACCTGGAGCACAGGTGCCTGGCAATGATGGGCTCAGAGAAATCCTTGTTCCTGACATTTCTTCTGCAGGCCATCTCTCCTGGGTACATGCTAGGCAGTGTGCTCTCCCTTCCTGTCTGAGGTCATGACTGAGGCTATATGTCTTCAGAAATTTCTGCTTATCATTAAAAGCAAAATTCTCAGAATAAGGTGACATTTAAAAGTAGAAACCATAATTGTTTTTGAATCTTTAGGTCTAACTCAGAATTTTTTTTTAAAAAATTCTCTTTCCTGAAAGATTTTAAATATCAAAAATTTAAGCTCAGATGATCTTTTCGGGAACTAGTTACTTATTATATTGCATTGATATTCCACTAAACTTGGTGACATGAATTCAAAAGCTAAAGCATAACAATATACATATGATGTATGCTAGGACATCTATATGCATGTAGACGTCTCAAGTAAGTATCAATGAATATCTATGTATCTAAAATAAATGGTCATCTTTTGGTAATCTCATTTTGAAGGCTATTTTGTCCAGAGAGCTTTAGAAATATGTGCCAGGGATTGGGGATATGGCTCAGTTGGCACAGATGCAGGATGGTGGGCATTAGAGAGAAAACACACCTTGTTCATTTTATAAGCTAAGCCCAGGGATGATGCAAAAGCACAAAGAAGACTTTCTGTGAATTATCTATAGGTCAGTGGGGGTCACAGAAAGCTGTGTAGAATTACCTATACCTCCAGGACAGAGCTTACTTAGGGTTATTGCAAGGTTAGCCTTTATCCTGGACCCAGGTTATTTAAGGATTCCCAAATCTATATCTCCCTTCTCAGTTTTTATAGCTTGGGAATATAAAAACACCTTGGTGCTTTGATACAATTTTAAGAAGAAATAAAATAAAATCAAACTCCACTGAATATATCTCTTCTTTCATGGGGGGTTTAAAATTGATATGTCTCTAAAAAAAATCACAGAATTATGTTTGTAGTTCAAGTGTGTATAATAAGCTTTACATGAGCTATGCAATATCTATTGTGACTTCTTCCCAGAAAGAGTAAAGGGCAAATGTGTAACCCTTACAACTTACGTTCCCCTGTTTATTTTGTGAAGAGCATTGATTGAACATGTTCAGGTAAGGTAGAGATTAGATTGTTCACTGTGCTCAGGGATAGGCCAACTCAACTGCCCACGTTCTTTTGTTTCAGCTCTGTAGCCGTCACAGACCCTAGAAGAGTTTTTTAGACAAGGGTTTTGTGAAAACAGCAAATAGGTTTTTGATATTTATCAGATCCAATATGCTAAACTAGAATCTCGATTCAGATGAGATTTTTTAATTTTATTTTTATTCATCAGTGTGTGTATGTGCATGAGCACATATATGTATATGCATGTGGATATGAGTATGGATATGTGTGTGTGCGCATGCATATGTGTGTCTGTATGTGTAAGTGTGTATGTTTGTATGTGTTTATGTTCATATAGGACTCTCAAGAGAAGTTCAGTGCATTTGTAAACTGCCCGATGTGGGTGCTGGGAATCAAACTCCGGTCTCCTGCATAGCAGTAAATGCTCTTAAGTGCTGACATCTCTCCAGCTCCATATTAGAATTTTTAAAGCTGTTTATTGTGTTGGCTATCACTGTCAACTTTCCATTTCCTCTTTACTTGGAAATAGTTAATGTCATCAAAACTGTTCACAATTTTAGGAGAGAATACTTTTTAATGAATGAGATGTTTCTCTTGTTTCATAATACTTACACTTTTCAAGGTTCTTATAGTTGAATACCCACTGCCCTTACTATGTTCATGGAGCCAAACAGTGGGCACTTTCACGTACACAGCCATTCTTGATAGATTTTCACAGACTTGGTTTATCTTCGGAATGCCTTGCATGCTCTTTTGATGTGAATGGTTGGCTGTCCACTTCAGCTCCTCCTACCCTGTGAGTCTTTGTGCTCTCCTTGACCAGGGTGTCCCTGTTGCCTGCTCAGCATTCTGAATGCACCATTGATGTTCTAAAGAAAGGAGGATGGCAGATGCATGAAAACATCTTTCATTGGCAACATTCTCTTTAGATCCAAGACAAGCACATTTTCTTTACTCATCAACAAGAAAATAGTGAGCTGGCATGGCCCAACATTCCCCTGCATCTTTTCCATTATTTATTTTCTGTTTTTTGTTTTTTTTTGCTTTTTTTTGTTTTTTTTTTGTTTGTTTTGTTTTTTGTCTAAAAGATGGACATATTTGTACCCACAAGCCTGAGGGATGAATCGGTACAATAAAACCTTGGTTTTATGTCTCCATTTTCTTTAAGTGTAGATGTGTTGTTATATAAGCTTGCATCTGCCTACCTTACTGTCAATATTTTTCAAATGCTGCATCTATTCCAACTAGAAAAAAAACAATTATTATTGTGAACAAAATTATTGGAATCATTCTGATTTTCAAATAACTTTTGGGAGTAGTGCATGGCACTCTGGGATTTCTTATTAAGCTCTGCTCCAACATGGGAGAAATACAAAGAAACATGTGGGAATAATTTACAAGGCATTTATGTGCCGTATAATCTGGTTTTATAAATTCATGTAACAGGAGGTTTTCTGGGAATAATTTTCACTGATTAACCTTTAGGTCAATTTGTTATTTTTGTATAACCAACCATGACTTCCTTTCATATCTTTAACCTCTGATTCTTCCAGTTGATTAATTTTCTAAATAGTTAATTACTTGATAAATACAAGATAATTTCTTCTAGCTATCTTGCAGTGCGGTGATTCCTTTAACAACAGAATAACGTGAGTGTAGTTTCTATGGAATAAGTCTTCTCCACGTCTTTATAAAGGAGGATAAATGCTATCTTTTTTGATATGATAGATGGAGTATTGAAAAAGTCTGTATAGACCATGACATATGCCAGTGTATGTAGTGATGAGTTACTTTTAAATATAGAATAATAAAAAAGATGATGACCAGGCTTTTGTGAAAAACTACTGATTTCTAATTTAAAGCCAGTATAAGAGAGTGTGCTTTCATCAGTGGTCAAAACTAAGAATGAGTGAAGGTAAGAAACACTTCTCTACTCAGACATTTAACTAATTAACTACTTAAGACAACTAAGCCGACGTCTTAAATATTAAAGCTAGATTGCTTTGTTTGAAATTTATTATGGTGTCAAAAAGCTGTCGAAACTTTTCCTTTTCACTTTGTTCTACTAATGTACCTCTAGCTTTCACACTGATCTAAGGAACAATAGAATGACAGAGTGGGCTCCAGATATAGTAAAATAGAGTTAGATTTATAACTTAAATTCAGCATCGTCTATTTAGGCCAAACTGACATTTCACTAAAAGCCCAGTGGAGAGACCATATTTATTTACTTCAGAGTGCTGAATCAAGGCAGTGAAAGGTGATTTGTAAATTGCTTCTTCAGTGAACTTGAATAAATAACTCACAAATCAATGTGTTACAAGGATTTGGTAACCAGCCCATTTCATTTGAAGCCATGCTGCAGTCTATTGATCTTTTCCTCTGGATTATGTTGGACAGGAACTGCTGGAGTAGATACAGACTATACTACCTACCTGCCAAGAACAGTTTATTTAAAAAAGACAAGAAATGCAATTAGCATTTGTTTCTTTAAAAAAATCCTTCTCACTAGCACTGCAACCCTGGGGACCAAAAAAAGAGAAATTATTGCCATGGATCAGGTGAGGTAGAGGACACTGGGCTCTTCCATCTTGATTTTCATGGAAACAGTAAGGACATGGCTAAGAAGAGGTATTCCCCAGAGCTTGTGTTACCTGCTTTTAGGATAACAAGTTCGCAGTACCTAGAACTGAGCCTGCACAAGCTTTTTCTGCTCTCCCCTTCCCCCCCCTCCCAGACTAAGCTTAAACCACATGGTACCTATTTTTGGATAGAATTCAAATATCTATGCTGCAGTATCCTTGTGGACGATTTAAGATTCTCTTGCGGAACCAGATGAGGAAGAGGAAACAGTTATATCCAGGGAACTCTCAATGGTCTGGAGTCCACTGATACACTTAGGTTGGATTGCTAATGAGCTCCAGGTATCTACCCGCCTCTGCTTACACCCATGCCCCAACACAGGCGTCACAGACGTGTCATCATGCACAGATTTTATGTGAATACTTAAAGTCTACACTCAGGTTCTCATACTTGCATGAAAGGCATTTTACTGACTGAGACATCTCCCTAGGCCCCAGAACACGGATTTTCAAAATAGTCTTTGGTTCCTTTGTGGCCATATTCTGTGCCTTCAGGCATCACATTCCATTGCTTGCAAATATGAATTGGGGAAATAAGAGAGAAGAGATAGATAGTTCCATGTTCTAATAATGTGTGCATATTTTATTTCTACTGATCACAGAGAGAAGGGTTTTATTCCTTCCATGCAAAAGTGTTCTCTGGCATAAGGTAAAAAGCCCAGCTAAACCTTTATTAATCTCTTCCCGGAACCACTCCTAAACAGTGCTATGAAACACGGCCTCTGTGCTTTCTTCATTCTGTGCCAGGTCACGAAGCAAAATTTAGAGTTAAAGACTAAACATGAAACTTCTAGATTTGTGATGAATAAGAAGTGTTTTTATCCAGTAAGCCATCAAAAGAACACCTGTTTGGAGTTGACAGCAGGCTTTTGAATTCAAGTCTGTTCCAATGCGGTTCTCCATTTCCTCCGGACCTAGGAAAGTCATATATTTGTCCTTCCCGCTTTATGGCACTGAGGAAATGTTTGTTACCACTGGAAGAAAATGTGTTCACCGATATCCTTGATACACATGAACTTTTTATAAATGTGATGTTTTCTATTTGGGGTGAACTTTACAAATAACAGTGAACATCTTTATTGTATTTTCTCTTTCAATCTGTCATGCTACATGAACTCATTGAAGATTTCAGCTTCACATAGAAGAGTGTAGCAAATATGATAGAGTGCAACACCAGAAAGATAGTTGAAAATCAAGTACCGGACCCTACTTCATCATTGAATACACTGCCCCCACCACATGCCACCAAAAGCTTTTATGAAGAACTCACAGACTGCTGCCTGGGAAATTTCTGTGTCCAGGATGGATCAGACACATGGAAGATAGTAGTGAAGGTTTTACATCAACCCATTCCAGGCATGCCACATAGGATCAGAAGGAAACCTTAACTCCCAGCATATCTGGGGAGGGAAAGACTTGGGTTTCACAGAGTGTTCCAGATCTTCTCTGAGGTCAGAGTACTTGCTTTCCTCTCACATTCTTTAGAGCAGGAGAGTGATCCAGCATCTTCTAAATGCTTTGTGGATAGGTAGATTAAACACTATGTTTAAATTTATGCACAGTAATTGTAGCCTCAAACTCTTTCAGTGCAAAGAGAGTGGCAACAAACTCTCTGCTCTTCCTTGGGAAAACACTTGGGCCATATATCAAATGTTCTGACATCTCATAAGCTTAATTCTATTGCAAACCTTTGTTCAAGTGCTAGATGACTGGGAAGCAGTGAGAAGGAAGGTGGTGGTATGGCTAGCAGTTTGTAGAGCATCTCTGCTTAGCACAGCCCTAAATTAACAGACAAAAGTAGTCACCTCCCAGGTTTTCCATGGGAGGGAAAGAATTAGACAATACAACCTATATGCCCATATTTCTAGGGGATGGCCAAAAGAATGATTTCTGTCATGCCCTTCTCAGAGTACTGTCTGGGGCTTTCATACCGTATATGCTTAGGACCTAATGATTAAAGACAGAGCCACTTGCTCTATCATGCAACTGCTGCCCATGGCTCCTGTGACTTAGGTATGAGTAGACTGAATGGGGGAAAGATGTTTAGTTTCCAGTTTTCCCTGAAGAGAAACAAAACTGCAAAGCTTTGGTAGTGTGGTTTCTAAGGCATACATTCAATTTCTGGAATGCCACATGCTTCATAAAACCTGCCTTCTGAGAAGAAACTAGCATGAAGGTTTGAGTAGTCCCCATCATTTCTGACTAGCTTGTGATTCTTCTCCTGAACTACTGTCCTTGAAACTGCAGGAAACCCTGTTTTGTCTACTGTCTAGATTGTGGAATAAAGTATTAAGAAAAGTGAAGATAAAAGAAAATAGTCCCAATCATAGGAACAATATATTTCTAGAAAATGGTTCTAATATAATAATACAACAGTTAATTCAGAATAATCATTTTAAAAGTCCCCAAAATTGATAAGAGAGCAAAACAGGCAACGTTGTGAAAATTTCCAAAAAGAGAAGATAGTAAACATGCCAGATGCCCAAAGCCAAATCCCAAAGCCCAAAAACACTGTCACAGAATGAAAAAAAAAAAAGATGCACTATAGTAGCTTGGAGCTAAGTTGAACAAATATCAAAAGGGTCATTGGAAAACAGATAATTGGAGATTATCCAATTAAGAGCTTTCTGGGTTGTGACTCAGTGAAAGAACTTTGGTTTAGCGTGGTTATTCTCAATCCTAGTATCACAAAAGCAAACTTTGAACTGATCAAGCAGAAGAGAAAGTTTAAGTGACATGCAGGCTTCTGAGGTGACACTAAGGTTAAAAAAGATAGAAAAATAAGAGAATATTAAAAAAAATAACCTGGAAAGACTTCTAAAATCCTGGGAAATGGTCATCTAAATTCAAGCATCAAGGGAAAAATGATTATCCATATAAGGAACTCTTGGTAAGACCAGGAGTAGGGACCTAGCTGAACCCATCAGGGTAGGAAAACATGGGAGCACTAATTCAAAAGGCTAATTAAAAATGTAATTCCAACAAAGAATAGCGTATCCAGTAAAATAGTCTTCAAAATGAAGATGTGAGAAAGATGTTGTAGACAAACAGTGATAGCATTGATTAAAGTCCAATGGGGAGTTTTTGAGTTGAAATGAAATTAATATGCTAAGCAGTAAAGGAAAACCATAATAAGGTAGGCAGACGCATATGCCATGATGCTGTGAAGTTGATCAGCGAATTATTTGCTTCTAATATAAAACTAAAGATAAAAGTACTAGTGGTAACTATACACACATTGCTGTTACATGATATGGAAATACTATATGTGGCACCAGCAGCAAAACTTAGAGGGAGAGTAAATCATATATGTTTGTGTGTGATTTAGTTTGCTATCGGTCTACAATTTAGGTAAGCCTGTTTACGTAAGTCATATGGAATTCATAAAGATACCTATAGAAGGTAATCAATCAGAGGAACACATAGGAACTGAAGCATGGTGATGTAAGTTGAAGCCCGAAAAAAAGGCAAAGGAGCAAACAAAAGCACAAGACAAAGAGAAAGTTAATATTAAAAATGTCATGTGAGACTTCTTCCCTAGTAATTAAAAATGTAAAATGAATATGACCACCACCAACAAAAAAATGCCAAAAGCAAGGCCTACCAGGTGTGGCAGTGCACAGTTTTAATTCAGCACTCAGGACACTGAGGTAGGAGGTTTGTAAGACCGAATGCAGCCTAGCCTACATAGTGAGTTCACACCTCTGAACCTGTCTCATAAGACAAACAAGCAAACAAACACACACCATAGTTCAATGGTTCTCATTCGTCCTAATGCTGTGACCCTTTAATTCAGTTCTTTATGTTGTGGTGACCCCAAGTCATAAAGTTATATTCATTGCTACTTCATAACTGTAATTTTGATATGGTTGTGAATCATAATGTAAATATCTAATATGCAGGGTTTCTGATATGTGATACCTGTGATCATCCCAACAAGGAAATACAAATAAAGTAAAATACTAATTTTTAGATGCGAAATTGAAATAGTATACATCATAGAAAAAGAAAGTGCTTCCCTTTTTTCCCTCAAAATTTAAAAGGTTAAATGGCTTCCAAAAAAGCCATAATGTTCACATGCTAACAAGTGATTAATCAAAAATTGATTTTGGCAGGATATGCATTCTACATCGTGCTGCGAGCATAGGTCAGCTGATGCTTTGTGCCTAGATGCCCAGAGCAGGACTGCACAGAAATTCAGTGACTGGCTCAGATGGAGAAGGTTTCTCACTTACAGCATTTGGTCCTACTGTCTGTTGTTCAGCATAGGCAGAGAGCTTGCTCTGCTTCCAAATGGCTGCTCCCAGAGTAGCTCTCATGGAAATCAGCATTCCATGGTTCTGTCATGTTTTCTCCTAAGGCAAATAATATGGAAGTCTTTACCTAGAATAAATAACTTACAGTCTGTAAAGCCAGAGTCAGCAGGCACACAGATAGCCCTAACATTAATGTTTTACCAAGTCATTATTCTGAAACAAATGTTTCACTGGGATCATTTAGTTAATGACATTTATTTTAAGAATAAGCATTAAGAGAGCAGTTCGGGAATAATTAATTCAAGAATACATGGGCACATTTAGCACAGGAGATTACGTTCTATCTAGGTAGAGAGAATTCTGCAAGCATTTGCTAATTCACCTCTCCCAGAAAGTAAATCAAAGAAAACTGATTCAATGCTTTATAAAATAAAATACTTTTAGGTTCCACCTGATCTATCTGTTCCTTTATTGATTTTTAAAACTTCGAGTTATAGGATAAGAGAAAAAACCTAAGATGCTAGAAATGCCTGCCTTGTATTGCCTGGGGAGAGAGAACATGTGGTGGGAAGATTGTGAACGTCTGTGTACACATCTCTATAAACAAGAGGGGCAGAGGCAGCAGTCCTCAACCAGTCTATTTCTTATTCTTGTTCCATCTTGTGTGAGTGTCTTAGTTTTGGTTTTACTGCTGTGAAGAGACACCATGACCAAGGCAACTCTTATAAGGACAACATTCAGTTGGGGCTGGCTTACAGGTTCAGAGGTTCAGTCCAGTACCATCAAGGCAGGAACATGGCAGCATCCAGGCAGGCACGGTGCAGAAGGAGCTGAGAGTTCTACATTTTCATCTGAAGGCTGGTAGGAGAATACTGACTTCCAGGCAGCTAGCACTAGGGTCTTAAAGCCCATACCCACAGTGACAAACTAACTCCAACAGGACCACACCTTTTAATAGTGCCACTCCCTGGACGAAGCAAACCATCACAGTGAAGTTAGTGCTGATCCTGACTCTTGCTATAACCTTGAGCAAGCCATGACCTTTCCTGCTGCACACATATGTGAAGGACACTCTTGCCAGTTCAAGAGAGTGGTCATGGTTTTGTTTTTTCCCAGTCAGATGCTATGATTTTATTTTTAAGAGAATTTTGTCTCAAGTTTACCCAAATTAGCTTCCTACAATGGGAAGTAAGGAGTCACATGTTATCTTTTCTCCCAATCTAGACAGGTCATCACCTTTACAACAGTTTCTGATGCGTCCATAGTTAGCAAATTAACTGGGAGCAGATGAGATCTGATATTAAGAGAGGCAAAAACAATGATTTGAAGAAAGTTTCCAAGATGAATTCTTAAAGTTGTTTGAATACTCATTAATTTGGTCTTTGCAGGAAACTTCAGCCCTTAGGAGAATGAGGCAGGAGGATCTTGTGTTTAAGGCTAGCCTGAGTTACATAGCATGATTCTCTCGTAAAACGTAGTGTCGTTCAGTCCCTTCTCCAACTCCTCTATCAGGGACCCCTGAGCTCAGTCCAATGGTTGATTGTGAGCTTCTTCTTTGGCAAAGCCTCTCAGGAGACAGCCATATCAGACTTTTATCAGGAAATCCTTCCCAGCATCCACAATAACATCTGGGTTTGGTGGCTGTATATGGGATGGATCCCCAGGTGGAGCAGTCTCTGGATAGCCTTTCCTTCACTATATGCTCCGTACTTTGTTTCCATATTTCTTCCTGTGAGTATTTGCTGAAGGGGAGACCTGGAAAGGGGAAAACATTTGAAATTTAAATAAAGAAAATAACCAAGAAAAAAAAACCATAGTGTTGACCCTTTGCAATGGTTTATGTCATGTGTTCCTATTGCTATATCCCTCAAAAAAAAAAAAAACCATTTAACCACCTTCATCAGTAGTCCCCTTGAGAGAGGTAACATCTTTCAGCAATTCCTGTAGGAAGCATGGGTGTTTTTGTTCTCACAGACCAGCACTAGAGGAATCTGGCGTGTTAAGCACACAGGGTTGTTCCTTCTAGGCAAGTGATGACACATCTGTTATGTGCCCAGGAAGCTGGGAGCAGATGTGTTTAACAGCCTGATTACTTTTGTGTTATATGTATAGCTAGAGACTATTCCAGCACCAGATCCTCCGCCAGACCCTAACTATAAATTTGCTTTCTCCCAGTCATCTCTAGGTCCTACCATGATGGACTTTACAAGGATTTTAAATATCATCATGTCTGATTTGTATTTAGCTTACTTTGTTCTTCAAGGAAATTTAAGTATGCTTTGTTGTGCACATGGAATTGACTTAATTATAACCAGAAATTTTTTCACTAAAGTGTGTTGTGCTTAAACTTGCCTAAAATAAGCCACTCAGGGTAAGACTCTGGACGTTTGAACGAGCACTGGCTATAACAGAATTTCCTTTTTACCTTTTCAGGATTGTCATAGTGTTGGGCATGGTAGTCTCAGAGACTCCCTCAATTTGCTTTTTTTTTAAGTCCCTGGAGCTGCTCCCTCTAAAAGACAATTCCAGCTTTTTCCATCAAAGACTCTCATTTCACAGAAGGCATCCCTATTCTCCTTAAAGGAGAGCCTACGTCATTCCTACATCATTCCCAGGAACCCTTCCTGCCATTCCCCAAGAAACACTTGAGTGCTCTCTAATCCACTTCCAGAGTACGTAGCCAGCCCAGTGTTGTAAATCATGATCCTTTAGACCACCAGCCTATCATGTCTACCCATGTCAAATCCAAATCACAATATCATGCCTTCTGAGGGGACGCCTAAGAATTCCAACTTCCTAATGATCGAGAGAGAAACACATTTTGGGGAGATTTTTACAGAAAACACAGCACCCTACAAAAGCCCACCATTCTTAAAATGCCTGAGCATGGTAAATGTAGATAAAGATTAGCTTTTTAGCAGTGGAGGTTTGCTCTATCTCTGTTACACTATTGATAGACTGTGATCACTATTTTGAGTCCCAAGCCCCAAATATAATGACACATGACCATGCACAGTTCTTTTTTTTGCAGTTACAGTTTAGCACAAATAGCCAACAAATTCTGAAAACCATTTGATGAAAAAAATTCTTGTTTATGAAGGGTCAGGCACTTCATGTGGCTCATCTCACTCCTCAACTCCACCAAGAAGGTGGCCATCACCCACATTGTTAGCTGTGTTTCATTTCTGAGGCTTGTCTTAGGTTTTCCAATATTTTCATCCTTATTTGAAAGAAAACCTTTCTGTTTACAAAATCCTCTATTTAGGTAATTTAAAAATAAACAGATAGGTCTCAGTCATTTTTCTTTTCAGTTTTATTGACACTCTGGCCAGGATCTTAATTATTCTTTCTTCATACATTCTCTGCCATCTTCATGGGTGTTTCCCTCCTGAGCTTGCTCCCCTTTTCTTCTCTCATTCCTTCCTTTGATCCTTCGTTCCTTTCTCTTTTATATTCATTACTCTCTTCTCTATGTTCTAGATATTCATCACTGCATGCTGAGTATAATAATGGCTATCTCTGCATTCCATAAAAACCCACACTTGTCCTTGACCTGAACTATCCTTTAGCTTCTTCCTTATTTCTTCATTTTTTTAAAGTAGTACTCTCTGCATGCTTCATATTTTATAGTCCTAAGTTCTCTGTCCTCGGTTTTTTTCTAGTCGCCTGTTATGGAGTACAAGTATCTGACTCCTGCTCCTAAGGACCCTCTTATCCTAGAGTGCTGTGTCTCTGTCAATATGCTCGTTCTCTCCTTCGGTGTCCTGAAGATGCTGTTTCCCTGACATGTTCAATGACCAGAGACTATGCCTCTGAAACCCTAGTTCAGCTTTATCCTCTGCAGTGTTGGGCACACATAACATATGACAAGTAACATAGCATTCCTTTTGAGCTGTTGACACCACTCCAAGACTCCAAGATCTTTTTCTTTTTTTTTTTTTTTTTTTAACTTGAAGATGCCCGTCAGCAATTAACAGGATGATGTTAGGAGAGAAAAAAGGGGAAAGAAAAAAGAAAGGAAGAAACCTCTTTCAACAAAGAACCCCCTCAAATTAGCATAACCTTCTGCTTCTTCACAGCCAATTTCTTGTGAGTAACATTAGAACTTCCCTTTCTAATCTTTATTTACTCTGAAATGTTTTCTTAGTTTGGCTTTTGAGTTTCATTCTCTCCCTACTGTTTCTTGACAGTGTTCTTACTATGAAGTCTACAGAGCTATATTTTTTTTAGTCAACATTCTACTTTTTCTTGGCAGTATTTAGCATTCTTAAGTACCCCATGCTTGTAGAACGTATCCTGTCCTTTGTCCTCATCTCCTTCTTTCCTGTACTCTTCTTTCCCATCTTAGTGTTCCCCCCCATGTCTTTGGACTCTCTCCACTGCTTTCCAGTTTTTCCCCTTTAGTCTATGATCTGTGTATTTTCTTCCCCAAACTTTAGTCATTATATAAGATACCCTAACATATATGTTCCTCTTGGATGGTTGTTCTCAACTCTAATTTCCTATGGAAACATTGAATTTGTGTCTAAATGATGGAACTGTTCCATCTTTCAAACTTCTAATTCACTTTACTTGTGCTTGGTCAGTGAATGATATGATCCTTACACTGGATTGCACAGTCTAGAAGCCTAGCTTCCTTTCTCTCAAACCCATATCCAGTCTTCCACAAACTTGAAAAATACTGCATTAAACTTTTGCTTAGATCTCTATTCTTCTATAGCTTTGAAACTAACGTTGACTATCCAGGACCTTTTCTTGGCTTACTATAGCATCTTCTTGTGTTCCCATGATTGCCACATACCTTCCTTCTAGGTGTGCTTAATAATGTCTCTGTAGTTTTCTATGAGACATGTCTACCCCTCACTGCATGGGAGTGGCCCTCCATGGCCCTAGGTTTATTATAAGACACCATCCTTACTGACACCAAAAGATTCAAACAAAACACAGTCTTGGCTTAATTAGTACCTTGTTCTAGGAAATTTGGAATTAACACTAAAAGTTGTAAACTTTATTAAATATTTTAAATGGGTGTTTTGCATGTTTGAAGGTTGTAAGTTTAGTGTCTTTTACAACAATTAATTTTGACCACAATAAATATAAAATGAGGAACTTAACTCAAGGAGAGAAGCACTAGAAGAACTGTGTGAGGTGGCGAGAAGTTAAGGGATGAGAATAGGCTGAGGTAGGCGATGTGACTGCTGATGGCTTTAGGCTTTTTCCTTTATCCCTTCACGAAGCTATACCAGTCTTCAGCCTGTATGATTTAGCCCCAAAGCTATAATTTTATGTAATGGATCTGAGCTTCCTAGGGGGTGGGCTGAAAAAGTGTGCTTTGATATTAACTCCTGGGAGTCAGGAACAGTTTTAGTCCCCAGGCTGATTGGTTCTTGCCACAAGCTGCCTCATCTGGGTTCCCCAGGGTGTTGTATAACTATTACCATTTCTCTATGGAAAATACTGGAAATATAATTAATAAATCTCTCCCTTCTGTTTAAGCCAGCTCAAGTGAACTTCTGTTGCTTGCTATAGAGAATGTTGACCAAGTTCTCTCTCTAAGCATAGATTTGAGCTGATTTTTCTTCACTGTAAAATTATATACCCTTTTAAAAAATGTCTTGGAGATTTGGTTCAAGCTCCTCAAGGTAATACTGCCCTCAAATCATAATATTTCTCCCATTTCCAGCCATTCCCCATAATTTTCTTTGACGTCTTTATTAGCATCTTTCCTTACATATCTAGCTAGTCCATTAAAAAAAAAATCTAATAAGTTCTTTAGGAATACTGAACTCTAACAATTTTTGAAAAATCCTCAATGCAGGTTATTCTTGTCTTGCATGTTTTTCTTTTTCCATAGAATTAATTTCTTTTCCTATTGAAGTCTTAGCCATAGAGATCCACCTTCAGAGATGTGTGTGGTGGCACAAGAATTTAATCTCAGAACTCAAGGTAGAGACAGGCAGATCTCTTGAGTTTAAAGTCAGTCTGGTCTATAGAGCTGAGTTTAAGGACATCCAGGGCTACATAGAGAAACTTTGTGTTGGGAAAAAAATCACGTTCAGTCCCATTGAAACCACGAAACATTTTAAATTTGTCAAGTGAATAATTTGAGTCCTTTACTAAATTTTGCTTTACATTATATTCAATATTCAGTCAGATAGAGTAAATTTATTGGAGGTGAAATCTTTGTCACACTAATTTTTGTAGTATTTAGTCCTCAGTGAAAACATAGAACAAAATGAGATAATAACAACATTTGGAACTTATGGGTTTACTTTATATTAGCTAATTTTCTCTGGTTATGTTATTATGTCAGTCATTAGACTGACAGCTAATTACTACTGAAATCATTATCATAATCATCCTAATACTTTAAGGCAAGATATAAATGACATAAATTTGTCATGATGGAGATATGTGCTTGAATCATGTCTGTCATCACTTGGTAGTTACATCTTGAACTTCATCTCTCCAAGTGTGCTACATGATCATGATCATGTGTTATGTGATAAGGTGGTCATACACTTGTGAGGAACATACAGTATTCATGCACAAATTGCTAGCTACCAATAACCTCTTTGTTTTTTCTCCATTTTAATGTACAGACACTATATTGAAATGACTCGAGTGTGTAAATATTTACGAACTACTATAAATATGGTCGCAAAAGAAGGTCTTTATATGGGGCTTGTAAATAACTGGGCTAGTATTGATATACAGTATACCATGACTTACTTCTGGTCAGAGACTTGAACCTACCTAGGAAATTCAGACTCATAGAGGCAGATAATGTAAAACTCTACTTCATCATTTGTATTCAGTTTTAAAATCACAATTATTTATTTGTTTGTGCATGGGGAAGGTGCATGCATTTAGTGATTAAAGGACAATTAGAGGAGAGGTTTTTTTCTCTTTCTACCTTGTGTTACCTGGAGATTGAACGTGTGGCAGACTTAACAGCAAGTGCCTTCTACTAGCTGCTATCTTACTGGTACTCATCATTTCTTTAAAAAAAAAAAATTAAAAGTGCACTGATGACAGACCAGAAACATTGGGTACATATTTCTAATTTGATGATGCCTTGATTATCATAAGTGTATAAAAATTACAAAAGAACCCCCATATTTTGGAAAATAGGCATTTATTATGTTTATTGATCACACAAGCAAGGGATTTAGAATGGATAAAAAAAAACCAACAGCTTCCCTTTCCATTCAGAATGTATGGGGCATCAATTAGTAAGGCTAGAGGATAGAGGGTCCTGAGTGTTGCCTCATATCCACAGCTGTGATCAACTATCACATGGCCATGTCAGTTTCCCCTCATGTGAACTGTATATGAGTGATCCACATGGACTCAAGACAAAGAGAAAACATGAGCAAAAAAAAAAAAAAGAAGAGATAGAGACCTCACTTCTCCATCAAAGCACTGTCACATCATGTGAAGAACAGATAGGATGTGCTGGGTGCTGGTTCAGCTGTCTCTGCACTTCAACTGTGTCACAAGGCAGACATAGATGGACCTGGATTTTCTGTACCTGTTATTAATATCATCAAAGTATTTTATAAGCCATCACTTCTGAGGTATAAAATGATAAGATCAAAGTAGTTATTTGGACAAATTTTAAGATAACATATCTAGTAATTGTTCTTAGTACAATAAATATTTCATTTCAAAACAGAAAAAATGATAGCGAAAGGGAAAAGATTGTTGTACCTTTTTTATTCATTATAAGTGAAACAGTTCAAAAGTTATATTATTTTTATCAAATATGTCTCCATTTCCAATTTTATTTTTCCAGGACTCTAGTTCTGTCTTCAGAATACTTTTGGTTATTAAATGAAACAAAAGAGTTAAAATTGCCTTTTTGACTTTTAGTTTGATACCATTTTTCTTTACCCCAAAATAGTTTTTGGCTTTAAATGAAATGTAAAAGATCACACTCTTCATCTTTCTAGAATATATTCCAGAGGATGAGAATAGAGAAATGTACTTTTAGAATCTTAGACTCTGACTCTTATCTAGATAGAATGTCAGACAAATACACACTCCAGAGACAAATACATACTCCAGAGACAGATACACACTCCAGAGACAGATACACACTCCAGAGACAGATACACACTCCAGAGACAGATGCACACTCCAGAGACAGATACACACTCCAGAGACAGATACACACTCCAGAGACAGATACACACTCCAGAGACAGATACACACTCCAGAGACAGATACACACTCCAGAGACAGATACACACTCCAGAGACAGATACACACTCCAGAGACAGAGACAGATACACACTCCAGAGACAGTTACACACTCCAGAGACAGATACACACTCCAGAGCTCCCTGATCAACTTTTGCTATTTTCTTTTCTTAACCTGTAGAAATAATAATAATAATAGTTATTATTATATTATTTTATATAACAATAACAATTATTACATTATTAAATTATTATTATTGTTGTTATTATTATTAACTACAGTTTTACATCTAGATTGCAGTTTCCCCTCTCCCCCTTCTCTAAGTCCCGACCCCTTACCTCCCCTCTAACAACACATATCCATTCCTCCTCTGTTTCTCTTCAGAAAATGGCACATCTCCCAGGGATATCAATAAAACATGGCATATGAAGTTGTAGTAAGACTAGGCACCTTCCCTCATATTAAGGCTGGACAAGGCAAACACCCATATGAATATCATATAATGTTTACTATGTACTTAAATTTTTTCAGTTCAGGATTGGAGATGCTATGCTAAATACTAAAACTTATGGGTAGAATGACTTGAATTTACTAAAGAATTGAAATAATATTTACAGAACTTTCTTCATATCTAGATTGGAAAAATAGGGGGTTTGTGATCACATGTGTTGTGATGGAAGGATTCTATTGACACTGTCTCTTTCTTGACTGTGGATAATAAACACATGGACATCATTTAGATATAGGTAGAGAAAAATTATAAAATTAAATAGATACAGAAGAAGTACCAATGACTGGGGAGAGCCTAACAAAACATCACATGGTTACTTGTCTTTAAGAAGAGTAATTGAGCTTTAAGATGCCAGAGAAGTTAGCAGATTAGGAAACCCAGAATGGAGAGGTCAGAGGTCTAAATCAAACTTTTAACCAGAAGCACAGCTCTTCAACAACAACAGCTAACAGCTATGGCACTTGGTTTGTATGGAATATGCTCAGATTTTCAAACATTTGTCAAGTGAAGGCTTAAATCGAGATGAGTGTATTGGTGACAAAAGTCACCTTTGAATACATAGGATGACGCCGAGTTGCTACATTTCTGACATTCTTAAGCCGTATGATCTAGGAGAATATGGAATTTCTAGATGATTTATGGCATACTCTGTCATGAAATTTATTGCACGATGGTCAGAACATTTATCTTATTGCTTAGCTACAAACTTCTTGCTAGCTAAAATCTCTCTATATATACCATATCCAATGCTGATAAAGAGCGCATCATAATAACTTGTGAATAACTTTTGAAATTATCTTAAATAAGAGATAATGAACAGAAAAATATGGTAACCCTGTAGATATAGATGCAATAGGATGGGCAAGCTCAAATAAAGAAAAATCAAATAGAAAAACAATACATGAAAATTCTGCTTTTCAGCCATAAAGTACTAAGCCATTACAAAAGTTGAAAAGCTATCACCCTTTTATCTGCAGGACAGTTGTTGCACCAAAAGAATAGTTCTGTTCGGTTTTCCCAAATAGGCCCTTTTAGTGGCATGGTTTTATTTTTTTGTTGTTGTTGACTTTGTTTAATGGGTTCAAACCCAAGGGCCCAGCACACAGACAGGCAAACATCTATTGCTCATCTATAGCCATGGGGGCCTTTGCAGCACATTTTAAACTGGCCTCTACAACTTTCATGCAAAGGAAAGAAATGCATTTAAAAAAAAACAGAATTCAGGTACAAGATGATTTATTTTCTATTTAATTCTCTGTTTCCATTTATTATGATTATGATTATCATTATTATTTCTTTAGAAACTTTAGTAGCCCTTAATGGGTTTTGCTCCTGATCAGCTTTCACAGAGCAATATAAAGACAGGATTATAGGGCACACACATCAGAGAAATGGGTCTCTTTGTCCCATAGCAATAGGTGGGAAGATATTAGACAATTACAAATTTAAAATCATAATGCTCATTCCATGAAGCACTGCAAGGCAATTACGCAGCAGAACTAATTACTCTTCAGTCATTTTATACTTTCAACAAATGATTTATGTTTCAAATGAGTACCTGTCTCCAGTTAGTTGTTTAGCAACCAAACTAGAATAAAAATAATTTGAAAACACGAATCTATAGAACATCAACTCACAAGGTGCATTGAGTCTATTCACCCACCAGGTCCTTCTGTGGACGGGAAGAAAGGTAAAAGAAATGGAGCCCAGAGTTTAGAAGCAGAGTTCTGCAATTTCAAGGTCGATCTTCAAGTTCTTTGATCTAAGAACTGGGACAGGCTGCATAAATTTTTGAGCCCAGTTTTCCCTCATATATTATAAAAACAAAAGAATTTATTACTTATCTTATGAGGGTTTAGAAAGGATGCAATATGGTCAAGTGTGAAAATGGGAATATATATTTTAAACAGAAGCCCAGTTATCACCTCTTTAGATATATTGAAAGTATAACTACATGTAAAAATTCTTTCAGATCCTGTTTAAATTTTGGAACTAACTTAAAATACTCAAAACAACTTCCAGCTTTCCAGTCTGTACAGGTTGTACTCAATTGAAGAAAAAAACACGAATAATTCTTCTTTAATAAACTTGTACTGAGTAGAATTTATGTCCAGAGGAAACAGCCACACAACAAATTGTAACGAAGCATGAAGATTGTTATAAATATATGAAGCCTGATATATGTGGCTATGTATATATGAGAAACAGATGTGTTCACAATGCCTGCTATAGTTGGCTATCTCTATGCCTAGCATCTAGCTCTTAATGTGCTTCTCTGAATTCATTTGTATCTTAGAGGCAAAGACTATGTCTCATAGCCTAGCCTTGTCTAATTTACTTCATCATACAAAATGTACATTCATATTTTCAAATGAAAACAATGCAGAGAAAGTAGTGTTGAACCTGTTATATATCACAGAAGAATCACTTCCGAAAGCCAGAAAATTAAAGCAAATGCTTGTTTATACAGTAACAAAACTAATGCTCTCTAACTTTCTCTGACATCGTTTTAACCTCTATTTTCCAAGTTACAAACAGCAGACGATCTAAGCTGCCTCTGAAGGATACTTACGACATATTATAAATGTTCACCACTAAAAGTAGAAAAGTGTAACCATCAATTTCACTCAGGTATCAGTCGTGGAAGCAACAATACCCACCTCCCTGAAAGCTATACCCATTGGTGGAATAGTGATACTATTATGGGACTAACAATCACATTTTCGTTGTATTTAAAGCCCACTACATGAGGTGGAACCCATACCTGACACTGTTAATGAGGCCAAGAGCCTGAGACTTTGTATGTCATCCACCCTGGAAGAAAATCTACTACAATTATTATGCTAAATGAACGAAGCAATTAAGCAATTAAGCAACTTCTAACAACATTTTGATAGATCAACTCATAGATCAATGCATCACTTAACCTTCCTCAAAGACGCTGCTTCTTGCATTAGATGATAATCAATATAGAGATCTAGAACTGGACAATGTGCAGAGAGTGAGAGATTTTGGAGCATTCATCCCTAAGTGGGATATTTGTGTCAGACTTGTCCCTCATGGCTCAAGCATCTATGCAGAAGAGAAGGCAGAAAGATGATAAGAACTAGATGTGGTGGATAACTCAAAGGAAACAACATTTTCTAGGTCCAACAAGGATGATGTACATAGGACCTCAGAGAGAGTGATAGCATGCCCAGGACTCACATAGATCTAAAATAGACAAAAATCCCAACACAAAGGAAGGGAAGTGGGTACAAAACCCAGCTCTAATTAAGAAACTATTTGCAAATGATATGTGGGGGAGTCATGCTTCTTTTTTGTTTGCTTGTTTGCTTGTTGTTTTCAGTGTGGTAATATTAGGTATATCAACCACACCCCAGGCAGACGACATGCTCAGCAATAGTTTGATTGGTCAAAATCTCTCTACATGGGTTTTTGTTTGTGCTTTTTTGGTTTGGTTTTATGTATTTTTTTTGAGAGAGAGAGAAAGAGAGAGAGAGAGAGAGAGAGAGAGAGAGAGAGAGAGAGAGAAGAGAGAGAGATTATAAAGTTTGGTAGGATGCAGAGAAGGATCTTGGAATTCTGAAAGAAGAAAATATGATCAAAATATATGATATAAAATTGTTAAAAATACATTTTTTTAAAAAAGTGGGAAAAGCTCAAATTTAATCTCACCCATATTCTTGTCTTTAATTTTTTGCTGTCTATATACAACCCTATACATTTAAAAACTTTGCATTTTCATTTAATAGTAACTCCACTTCACTAGTTTGTCAAAGGGTCATTATTAAAGTAGTGCAGAAATTTTAGGGTATGAGTACTGTCATAGTTTGAATGCGAAACTTCCTCATATGTTCCTGTATTTGAGCCCTCTGTCTCCAGCTTGGTGGTACTTTTTGGTAATGACCCTTTTCAACATGGGACCTATTATGTAAGTAAAGTCTTGGAAGTGAGTTTATGGGTCACAGCCCAGGCCTGGTTCTGTTCTATACTCCCCTGTGCCTACTCAGCAAAAAAAATGAGCAAGTTTCTTTTGTACCACTGGAGCTTCAAAGCTATTCCTCAGCCACCCTGTCCCTGCCATGATGGACTGAATCTCCGGAGTCCCGAGTCAGAATGCATCCTTCCTCTTTAAGTTGTAGCTGTCAGTCATTCTCATCCAGTAAGGAGTAAAGGAATTAATATAATTGTATAACACAAAGGTCAAATACTTTATGACATTAAAGTTATGGCAACTTGACATGTTCCAAAACATTACTAACCACACAGGACAGTCCTAAGAAGGACACAGGCTTCATCTCCCTACTTTGCTTACTGACCCTATAATTTAGTATTAACTTATTGTATTCTTAGTTAACTCTGGTGATAAAAGAGAGTATATGCAAATGTATGAATTGAATCAAATGATTCTTTATCAGCTGTAAGATCTAGAAGCACAAAATAATAATTTTAACAACAACAACAACAGTTTGGTACTACCAGAGTCAAAATCAACATCCCAAGAATTTATCATATCCTTCCATTGGGATGCATGATAAAGATTTAAGCTTCTGTTTGAGGTTAATTGATTCAATGATCATTTGCTAACCACTTATAGTATGCCCAGCATCTCTGAGAGCAGGGGCAGGAGCATACAAAAGGGACATCGAGATGAATAAGTCATACTGTTGCTCCTGGGGAGTTTAAACTTTGGAGGGTGAGCGGACACTAACTCAGGTAATTACACAGGAGTGTTCTGATGGTTTGTGTGCACTCAGGACTATGAGCTGAGACGGAAACAGAAGAGTCTGTGACAGCACTTCTGCACCAGCGTAATAATATTTTTAGATAATTGATGTTGTAGTGGAGTGATAGGTGTGCTATTAGTCAAAGTAACCAAGTTAGGTTTTTTATTAATTTTACGGTGTGTCATTACTATGTACTTGAGCTATAGCCTGAAGCAAGGCACTTTAATCTTTCTACCTGGAAAATTACAGAGCTTACACTAGGCAGTTCCGAATTCTATTAAAGCTCTACAACCTGATGACTATGGCAGGCATGCTGCCAGACTCTGTGCTGCTATAACAAAACACCAAATGCTCGACAGTTAATAAATAAGAGGAATTTATTTCTTATAGTTCTAGTGTCTGAGAAATCCAATATTGAAGTGCTAGAAGGTCAGCTGGCCTGAGGGCTGTTCTCTACTTTGAAGGTGGTAGCTCGGTGCTGCACCCTCGGAAGCACAGGATTCAAAAGAGATGAACTTCCTCCTGCAAGCCTTTTTATAGGATACTCGATTCTAGTTATGAGGGGACAAGTCCTCATGACTTCACTATTTTTTTAAGGTCTTGTCTCTTAAAACTATCACCGTAGCAATTGAACTTTAACACCCAAGATTCGAAAGTGCAGTTTTTAAACCATAACACATGTCTATTGTCCACATAGAAGTCATTTTTTTTCTATTCACTTCAATAAAGTGGAAGAATCACTTTTATTTGGGATTATGATATTCTCTGATAAAAATTTAGTTTTCTTAGCACTTCATTTTCTAAGAAGGACCAAATGATACATTGTAGCCACTAAAACAAAATAGAATGTCTTCCTTCCGTAATGTAGGTATTACCTTCTTGCTTCTTTTTCCCTGTCCTCTCAAGAGTATAGGGACAGTGTCAGGAATGGAAAAGCCACCACTGCAATGGAAGAATGACACGAAAAATCTGAATCATGAACATACTTCAGCAGAGCCCTAGGGTGGCTACTGGAATTGTTGTCTGAGTAATACTGTAATCTGGCTTCTGTTACAATCAGATAAACTTCACCTTTCCTAATTAATATACTTTCCTCAATTTAGTATTTTTAAAATGTATTTTCTGAATGCAGAACCTGAATTAAGTCATAGTGCCATATGACATGGTTTCATATTTTAATATCTATGAGTATGTGTGCACACACAAGCATATATATCTATGTATCTATGTATGTATGTTTGTATGTCTATCAATCTCTCTCTCTATCTATCTATCTACATATCTATCTACATATCTACCTATCTTCTAATCTGTCACCACTCTCAATCCAATGAAACTTAGACCAGAGAGAAGGTGACCAGTGACTGTGTTCTTTGCATGAGGTAGCCAATTTCTTTCTTATATTCTTCCACAGGTACACGCTTACTTAATTCCTTTTTGCCCCAGTGAGTTGATCATTTTGAAATGGACATATTCATATATCCATGGCAATGATGCCTTTGTGTCAGAGAACCAGTGCAAATTCTTAATTGGCACAGTAAGGATTGCTCTTTAGAGGCCTGTGAATATTGCTCAGGGTTAGAGCATGGTGACAAGCTAGTATTTCAGAGGTCCTGAGTTTAACTTTCATTACTGAAAAAAAAATGTTCTAGGAAGGAAGCTTAACTAGAAAGTATTTCATAGAATAAGTTAGATTTAAGATTGTCCCCTATTCCTCTCAAGACAGAATGCAACTAGTCATTGCCTTAAGAGGCAGGATATTTTCCACTCTTGGGAACTATGGCAAGATGTAGTTTGAACATGGTTAAAACAGGAGACTTTTCTAGATCTGAACCTGTCATGGGAGCCTGCACTAGGATCCAATGATAGAAGCACTAGAAGAAGCTGATGAAAGTTTGGGCAAGATAAGTCAGTCTTTGTGGAGTATGAGCTTCTATAAGAACTGATTAATCTTATGTTCAGTGATGCAAGTTGTGTTGGTTTTATCACTGTGTTCAATGTGCCTTTCCAGACACTGTGCCATTTATTTAAGAATTTGTCAACACTTCACACTGATCTACTTGAAAATTCCCATCTGTCTGGCTCAGGTTTCATGTCTTGGAATCTTTTACTGATACTAACATGAATTAAACTATGCTTCGTCTCCATTGAATAACATACATTTCTACTGTTTTTCCTGCCACATTATAGTCCACTTTTCCTATTAGAGTAAGATATTTCTATTTATGCCCATGACAGAATCTTTATTAGCAGTCCCAGTGATAAGTGTGTGCTCAATGAATGACTGAAAATACAAAGCACACCTAGCAATAGTTGAGTAACATCCATAACACACAGTGGATGCAATAATGCTCTAAGAATCATGACCTCTGCTCCCATAGAATTTTTCATAGTCTACCAGGATATTAGACAAATATAGTTGTAGTTACTGCCTGTTATAAAAGGAATATGTAGTTAATCCATTTCTGTAAAGGTATGTGAGAGAAATTTGTTTCCTTTGCCTAAGTATTTAAAATTATTTAAAAATATAATCCCATTTACAAAATAATATCATATTCAAAGAAGATGGCTTTGAATCTCCTAGAATTGGTAGTTGTGAGCCACCAATGTATGTTCTGGGAACCAAACTCAGTTTCTGCAAGAGTTGTATGTACACTTAATGACTGAGCTACCTCTCCTGTCCAGTGTCTTGACTTGGCTATAAAGAATTATTCAGGTAGGTAATAAGTGGAAGTTATATAATACAACATTTCAGCCAATATTATAATATGATTTTATTTGAAATGTAGCATCTTTTTTATTCACACAATGGACTCAAGAGAGTTAAATTGATTAGGTTTTTTTTTTTTTTTTTTTTTTTTTGCCAAAAATAAACATTCAGGGAATCAATTAAGACATCATGCAAAACACCTTTGTATTTAACTAAGCATATAACAATATTCATTAACTATTTAAAATATTCATTAGGCACTTGAGAAAAATCTTTTCATATCACATTCCATAAATGCAATGCCATTCATATCTCATCTTAATGTTTAAAATCATATTGACGTCTACTTTCAATACAGAAAGTCTCAAGACAGGTTCACTTAAAATAATGTTAAGTTAGATTCCATATGAAGAATGAATTTAAAGGAAGACTATCAGAGATATGCAATTGTAAAGAAAATATGTAGAATGAAAATTGGAAATTGATGAGTCCCTTCTAGGATAAAAGAAGACCCATGACCACATCCATTCTCTGCAGAGCATTAGGAAGAAAAGGAAGCTGCCTTGTGTGTGACAAAGGTAAGAGAAATGGATGACAAATTGCTGGAGACTGATGTAGGTGCACAGGGTCAGTTAGTGAACATGGGAGCCTTGGAATAAAGAGACTCTACATATACCTCTTATGCAAAGGTGTTTACTAAGTGTCAATGAGAAAGATAAACACATCAGACTTACCTAAGTATGAAAGAGAGTCCAGAAAAAGACAGCAAGCTTTCCAATGCTTATCCTGATTATCAGGAATAACTTTCAGCTGCTGGCCAGAGAGCCGGAGAGAAATCTCCTTCTGGGGTATAAATTCACACGACCTACTAATGGCTGAGAAGAGCATCATTATCCTTTGGCAAATGCTCCAGGCACTTAGACCCCACACTTTGATAAAGGGAATTTTATTTCTGTAATCAAATCTATTAAAACTGGTGGTGAAGAGTAGCTAAGTAAAACAACCAAAATCTAGAGAAAGATGTTTATAGGCTAGATTTATTCCAGGGAGCAGACAGGTAGGTACCTATTTCTGGGAGAAAAAGAAAAAAATTCAGTTGTATGTAGAACAAAATGTGACCTATTATCCAGAGATTAAATAGGCAATGAGGACTGGAAGGATAGCTCAGCAGGTAAAGGCACCTGCTACCAAGCCTGAGTCTCTGAGTTCAATCCCCAGGACCCACATATGTGCAGTGGTACCTATATTCATAAATAGACAAATGAAAAAAGGATAAAATAGATGACAGAAGAATCAGAATGGGAAGGAACACAGAAGACAAAACTGTTGGTGTTTTTAAAAATCACTACAGTAAGTATATGGAAATGTCTAAAAAATATATTTAATAATATTTATTTCTAAAAATGTTTTAATTAAAATATGATTACATCACTTTCCTCTCCCTTCTTTCTCTCCAGTCCCTCTAATGCCCCACCCCCATTAGCCTCCCTTTCTTTGATTATTATGATTTTAGACATCAGAAAGAAATTATGTGCAGCATTGTGAACATTCAAGAGAAGCTTTCAGTTCAGGAAGAAAACATTTTCTGTCAGTTTTTCAAATGTGTTACATAAAATCCAAATTAAATATTACTAATTTATAATAAGGATGTGTCATGAGCTGAAAGTTTAGTTCTTTGTGATTTTAGGGTATGTGAGTGAGTGCTATTTATTTGCAGTGGAGGGAGGGTCCATGTGATTAATCCTGGCCACTGCATTTAGAATACAAATGAAATGTTTAATTTCCAAAAGAGAAAACTGAGAACAGTCATAGATAATGTACACTGTCAAACTGAGAGATCCAGACACAGCCAAATAGTTGGGAGGATGTGACTTTGGGGTGAGCAAAGGAGAGACTGATGGGACAGAAATGAAAGACAGGTGAGATGGAAGAGGGGCTTGTGAATGTCTGGAAATGGGGCATATTATGTGTGTGGATGGATGTTAGGGGTGTATTGGTATATATACTTGTCAATAAGCTATACATTTAGAATCATCCCTTTCAGAGTATCTAAATTGTACGTTAATATAAAATGCAGCCTTTGAGTTTTCTAGCAACATTGAATCTCCAAATAGCTATTATTTTCTATCTTATCTTACACTCTGTATTTTATACCTGTATCTTACATCCTGCATTGTCAATGAGAGGTCATTGAAGTGATTCTAGTATCATCCAATGATACTGCATGCAGATTCAGGTTTACAATTTAAAATAAAGTATAATTACTGAGCTTCAGGCATCCCTATGCATCTAGATTCTACAACAATCTACAACAACTAGAAACTGAGAAAATGACAGTATTTTGAATACCTCTGCTAAACATGATTAAGTTAAACATAGGTTAGAATACATTACACTAGACCGTTAACTTTTTCAGCACAGCTATATTTACAGAAACTGAGCAGTGATGTCGTGTGACCTTATTTGAAGTAACAATTACACCAACCTCGTTTTATTTATTGATGTATATTTTTCTGGAAATGCAACTCATTATAGTACGTGAACTTATTACCATGTGTCAAAAGGTAATATACCCTTGGGAATCTCTAATTATTATAAAAATTTGCTTGATAGAGTCCTAATAATTAGGCAAAACCCAAGCCATTTACAAAAATTTGGGGAAACTTAACCAAAACAGTACAAAACATAAACATTGTAGAATACTTCTTTATTCAAACATGTAAAGAAAACTGAGCAGAGAAGCTTATGTTTAAAATAATTTCTATTTCCTGAAAGATCAAATTGTGTTTTTCCCGGTTTTACCACAAAGGAAACTTGTACTCAGTCTTTAATCAATTATTTCCCCAAACTATTATGCAAGAAAAGAAAACTCTGCTGCTTCTAAAGCTCCTGCAGCTGCATCAGCAAACTTCCCTGCTGAAGAGCGCCAGCGAGAGGGCCACTGGACGAGCAGAAGCAGTGTAACTGGTCCAGCCACTCTGCTTACTCAGATTTAGAAAATGTAGTCAGTTGTTCACCTCCAGCCATTGACCTTTAAAATGATGCTCAGCCATCTATGAAATGGCCTTACCTCATCAAGAAATCCCATAATGCCAAAATTGCCTATTAAATATCACCTCATCTCCTTTGTCATGTATGGGTATGATGACCAGTCATGATGCAGTTTTGGTCCATCCTCAGGATCGTTGCTTATTCAATGAAATCATCCTTGGACAGATTTATGAAATCACATAGCAATAATCATTTTCAAGACTTGGGAAAAAACGAAATATTTACTGGCTATCTAAAATTAGAGATTTGAGGTTTTAAAAACATGCTATTGGGCTGACACAAGCATTGTTTGTTGTTATATACTTCAAATGTTCATAAAAATACAACTTGTGGTATTTGTTTAGGGTTTCCATTGCTGTGAAGAGACCCTATGACCAAGGCAACTCTTATAAAGGACAACATTTAATTGGGGCTGGCTTTACAGGTTCAGAGATTCGGTTCATTATCATCAAGGCAGGGAGCAGGGCAGCATCCAGGCAGGCATGGCAGTACCCAGGCAGGCATGGCCCTGGAGAGGAGAGTTCTACATATTTTTCCAAAGGCAAACAGGAGAAGACTGCCTTCGAGGCTGCTGGGACAGTCTCTAAGCCCACCCTCACAGTGAAACACTTCCTCCAACAAGGCCACACCTACTCCAACAAGGCCATACCTCCTAATAGTTCCACTCCCTGGACCAAACATATTCAAACCACCACAGTTCTGTAAATTAGCACTGAAATTATATTTCAAATTGACAAAGTTTTAAGAGTTAGGTTTTGAACATCAAAAGCAAACATAGGAAATTTATCATGTTAGATTAATTAATGAAGATTATCATTGTTATTATTATTATAAGAAGTTCTGTAAATGTATTTGATATTAGCAGTTGTCATCCACAATGACTTGCAGTAGATTTTTAATTCTTTTATCATATTAGCGATATTTTTCTTTATGAATAATGTTTTTAAGTATGTTAAATATTTTAAAATATAATCATATAGAAAATTGGACATAATACTACCAGAAGATTCAGCAATACCTCTCCTGGGCATATACCCAGGAGAAGTTCCAACTAGTAATAAGAACACATGCTCCACTATGTTCATAGCAGCCTTATTTATAATAGCCAGAAGCTGGAAAGAACCCAGATGTCCCTCAACAGAGGAATGGATACAGAAAATGTGGTACATTTACACAATGGAGTACTACTCAGCTGTTGAAAACAATGGATTTATGAAATTCTTGGACAAATGGATGTATCTGGAGGATATCATCCTTAGTGGGGTAACCCAATCACAAAAGAAGTCATTAGATATGCGCTCACTGATAAGTAGATATTAGCCAAGAAACATAGAATACCCAAGATACAATTTGCAAAACACAAGAAAATCAAGAAGAGGGAAGACCAATGGGTGGATACTTCATTCCTCCTTAGAAGAGGGAACAAAATACCCATGAAAGGAGTTACAGAGACAAAGTTTGGAGCTAAGACAAAAGGATGGACTATCCAGAGACTACCCCACCCAGGGATCCATCCTATAATCAGCCACCAAACCCAGACACTATTGCATATGCCAGAAAGATTTTGCTGAAGGGACCCTGTTATAGCTGTCTCCTATGCAGCTATGCCAGTACCTAGCAAATACAGAAGTGGATGCTCACAGTCATCTATAGGATGGAACACAGGGCCCCCAATGGAGAAAGCACCCAAGGAGCTGAAGGTGTCTGCAACCTTATAGATGGAACAACAATATGAACTAACCAGTACCCCCAGAGCTCATATCTCTAGCTTCATATGTAGCAGAAGATGGCCTAGTTGGCCATCACTGGGAAGAAGGCCCCTTGGCATTGCAAACTTTATATGCCCCAATACAGGGGAATGCCAGGGCCAAGAAGTGGGAGTGGGTGGGTAGGGAAGCAGGGCGGAGGGAGCATATAGGGAACTTTCAGGATAGCATTTGAAATGTATATAAAGAAAATATCTAATTAAAAATAAATAAAATTTAAAAAATAAGATATAATCATATAACTTTCCCTTCCCTATTCTCTTCTAATCCTTCTTGTTATCACTCTCCCTTGCTTTTTTTCCAAATTGTTGTTTATTTTTCATTAATTGCATAAAAAAAGACAAAAAGAAAAAAAGAAAAGAAACTAGGAATGAAAATAGCCAGTTTGCTACACAAATTAAAGTGAAAAATAACAAAAACATACAATACTAAGTGTTCAGCCCTGAAGTCTTACACATAGAAGTAGCACTTAATGGACTGAGCAGGCTGTATTTACATATTTAGACTCTTGTACACTCTTGTGTATACACTCCTCGGGTGTGTGTGTGTGTGTGTGTGTGAATTCACCTTGTTTCTTCAATTACAGAGATCAACTCTTGTCACCATGGGTAGCTGTAGGTCCTGAAGGACTCAGGTCATGAAAGTGGGGCACACTAAAGCTTCCAATGAACATTGCTTTTATGATTAAAAGAGTTTAAGGTGTTAGGCAGCTGCAGTTGGTTGTTTTGTCTGTTTGTTTGTTTAATTTTTGGATGAGTGGCCAAGCTTCACCTTCGTGAAAGACTAGATACAAAAAATCCTACCCAAAAGATGTTCCACCATGTGACAAGGACACTTGCTCAACTATGTTCATAGCAGCTTCATTCATAATACCCAGAAATTGGAAATAACCTAGATATTCCTCAACCTAGGACTGGATAAAGAAAATGTGGTGCATTTTCACAGTAGAATAGTACCTATTAAAAATAATAACATCATGAAATTTGCAGACAAATGGATGGCATTAGAAGAGATCATCCTAAGTGAGGTAATACAGATCCAGAAAGAAAAACAAGTGTGCTCACTTAGAAGTGGATACTAGCCACAAAGTAAAGTAAAACTAGGCTATAATCTACAAAACCAAAGAAGCAAAGTAACAAGGAAGGCCCAAGGGAGGATCCTCGAATCTCCCTGAAAAGGAGATATAAGATAGAAATGAGGGAGTGGTGAATGGAGAGAAGGAACTGGGTGGGGAGGGGAACAGGAGAAATCAAGAGTGATGAGGACAGAGGGAGAAAGATCTGGGAGAGAGAACTGGAATCAGCTCAGTGGGGGAGGGGTTGTGCATCAGAGGGGGAGAGAACCAGGAGAACTGGTATTGGTGGGAGGAAGCACATCTCTGGGTTAACCTAGAAACCTAGGACAATAGAAATTCCCAAAAGTCTATGAGAGTAACCCGGGCTAAGAATCCTAGCAATAGAGAATATGGAACCTGAAACAACCACAGATGTGCAGCTTGGTCTTCACCTAGGACCCTGACCAGCAGGAGCAGAGGCTGTCTTTGACTCCATTTCCTACCTTTGGACCCCTTTTCTCTAATTGGGCCACCTTGTCTACCCTCAATAGAAAAAGATGCACCTAGTCCTACTGCAACTTGATATGGCAAGGTGGGTTGTTATCCCTGGGAGGCCTCCCCTTCTCTGAGGAGAAAGGGAGGGGAGATAGGAATGAAAGGGAAGTAAGAGGCAGGGACTTGGAGTAGAACAGAGAGGAGACGTGGGATGTGAAATAAATAAATTAAATGAAAAAAAAAAAAGAGAGAAAACCAAGAAATGTTCCTGTAATTCAATTTTGCTACTGGAGTTTTTTTTTTAACTTCAAAGATGTCATTTCTTCTTCTTTCCATAGTTGTATATTTTAATTTTATAGCCAACCCTTTTACCTCCTCTGAGAATGGTCACATTTCTAGTGAAGTCCTTTAATAATTTTTCCATACCAACATTTTTGTTGGAAAGTAATTGATGGATGAGAATAATTTCATCTTATGGTTGCATTCTTTGATATATTTTTAATTCACAATACAGTCTTCCTATCTGAGTGAGAATCTCTGTTCTCTTGAAAGGGACTCATAAAATACACTGAATTGAGTCTGTGGATATAGAAAGAACTGTTGGTCCCTGCAGGCTTGGAGAGTTTTCCTTTTAGGTAGCTGCTTTTCCATTATGAGCATTCTTCACTTTCTTAATTGTTTATTATTATTATTATTATTATTATTATTATTATTATTATTATTATTTTGCTATTGCTGTTGGTCCTGGGTTTTTTTTGAACACTAGGTTGGCACGCAAGTGTTGAGACAATATCCTCCATCATTTGTTTATACATATGGGCTCTTACCATTTAGTACAAGCTAGCCAAGAGCTTGCTGTATATCCCAGTCTGACTTTGAACTTGTGATCTTCTCACTTTTGCTTCCTGAAGGATTGGGTTACAGGCA
This sequence comes from Mus musculus, assembly GCF_000001635.26. Lineage (NCBI taxonomy): Eukaryota > Metazoa > Chordata > Mammalia > Rodentia > Muridae > Mus > Mus musculus. Next base: position 78,377,129 of record NC_000068.7, read on the forward strand.
TGAGCCACTGTGTTAATTCTAAGAGCTTCCTTCCACTGATCTAGTGGGATGATTTTCTCTTGGTGAGAACATTGTAGCAAGAAACTGAAATTGGGAAGACTGGGAAAATGTCCTTTGCTCCTTAAGTGAAGCAACGGTCAGTAAGCTATGGTCAGTAGCTGTAAATAGATGAAACACTAGTTATCTGTCCCAATATCCATCCTTCCTGATCATAGAGTTACGTTATAATATATTCTCTTCTAGTGATATTATTTCTTCCCTTAACATGACTTGATTTCATAGCTAAGTGTCCTGTTTTGTACTTTTCAAAAATTTCTGTTTTAAGGCTGTTGATGGCAGCATTTCTGTGATCCATAGGTTTATTCTTATATCCATATTTCTTCCATGTTGGGCTTTATAGAATTAACATAAAAGTTGATGCTTACTTGTCTTAGAATAGAAAATCATCCCTGATGGTCAATTAACTATTATTGTGAAAGATTATATTGTCATATCACTTTCTGTAGAAAAATGTAAGCTTAAAATCTATTATTTCATCTATACGTTAATTTTAGAAATAGAATTTTCCAACTTTCTAGGGTTTGAATGCTATGACTTAGAAGTAATGATTTAATACTTATGCAGGGAGTTGCTCTCAGGTCCACAGGGAACCTAGATAGTCATTCTCAGGCAGTCATCTTCAATCTTCTTTGCTGAGGATTTTCCAGAATTTCAAATTTTGCTCTAGGGAAAAACGTAATTAAAACTGGAGTGGTCGGAGCCACATCCATGACCTCTTCAGATAGCACTGATGTATGGTGGGGAGAATGGTCAGTCAGGGAGGTAATGAGATGTGAAAGTTCTTACTTGTTCTTACTTTCTACTCCTCGCTTGTGAACTGTCCCTTATGTCAACTCTTCAGGCCTTGAGTAAAGGCTATAGTCACATCTTCTTATAAAAGGATTGAACATTGCTATTCTGAGAATGCAGAATGCAAAATATTTTGTTAAAATGTGACCATCTCAAGACTTGTCAACCTCAATCCCCTTCACCAATTATGCCTTCTATTTCTAAGGATAAAAGGAAAGTAAATATTGCCCTACTAAAACTGGAGCAAGCTTCCATTTATAGCCAGATGATTAACTTCCTGCATGACTAATGAATGCAAAGTGGACGACCTAATGCTGTTGGCTGTGTTACATTTCAGTTTATGAGGGGAGAGAAACAGTGTCAACCGACATTATGTATCTACTGACTTCCAGGAATACCACTGCATAATAAAGACCAAAAGATAAATGAGAGCAATGTACAGCTATGCATTCAAAATTATTTTCTTCTTCCTAATGGGGACATTGTGTTCATGAGATAACCACTGTTTTAACAAGATTCTATAGCTAGGAATAGCATTCTGTATAATTTGTGTTAATTTAGTCATTGAGGAGAAGGTTAATTGAAGGTAAAGTTGTAATTACATTATATCCCTGTGTGAGATTTATTTTACAAAAGTAACTATAGTATCATAATAAACTGGCCCCAAAACAATGACACAGGAACTAGAGGGCTTAATATAGTTAAGTAGAATACAATTGCAATGATTCTTGTATAATTACACAAAGTAATTTTCTAAATAATTTTTTATGTAACAGAAACACATCTGAAGCTATTTTAAAAGGAAAACACATTGATATTCAGTTGCTGTGGTCGACAGTTTAATTTATGTTGAGTCAAAAGATCCAAGTTAGACCTTCATGCAGACATCATAGTTAATAACGATTTGAGAAACACTGTCCTTGTGTTCCAAAGGAAATTCTTGGACACACCCTACCATGGTCACAAAGTGACACAGAATATTGGATCTGGAAGTCATCAGTATAAATTAGTAAATGTCTGGGGCCTAAGAGTTTGGAAATGTATATGTACTGCTTTGCTTCCTATAGACCAGCATTTAGGATTAAGTTACCTGGGGAGAGTTTCCTGTATGAACTACTATTCCCATAAAGGTGACTTTAGAGAAAATGAACAAATATATGTATTTTCAAAAAATACTTCACTGGATAGCAGAGGAGGTAAGTGACTTCTGAGTCATTCATGGTTTTGGTTTGCAGCTTTAAGTTATTCAACAGATGACCAGGTATCTAATAGCCTTGGTCTCAGGTTTATTAATTTAGTTTTCTGGGAAAGACTGTTATAGACTAGTGAAAAAAGGCACTTAGAGCAAAACATAAAGAAGAAAAAAGATGCGGATTGATACCATGACAGCCATTATTGTCTAATATGGATTGGTAGATTTCTACTTCTCCACATTTTCACTGATGATGCTTCAAGGTCACTTTGCTTTAAATAGACAAGGAGACAGATTCAAGAAAAAACAAAAAGAAGATGCAAAGAAAAGTGACAACCCTTATGACAGAAGACCCTGGTCTGGGGGATGTGGTAATCCACTTATAAATATCATGGAGACTCTAGTTACTGACGGAGCTGGGTGTCCTCTGGTTGCTGATACACAGGCAAAAAGAGTTTTCCAGTAGGATTGACCTCACTTTCAAAATTCACAAGTACTTGTTTCTAACTAAATTACAATAAATTTAAAACCACGTGTTTTATCCACTAAGTTCATCTTCCTTCTGATTTTTATTCATATACTTATGCTTTTTACTAATTTCAATCATTGCTATTCAAGTTTCTATTCTTCCTTCAGTTATGACTTCAAGAAATATTTTTTCATAGTGTCTAAATTTTGTGTATTTTAGAGTTACCCTTTTCCATGATACCATGAGAATTAGCGGGTGAAGTTGGAGCTCTTTTTATTCGTTAATGAAGTGTTAGAGAAAGTATATCAGTGTTGCTCTATGTTGTTTGAGTTGTTTAATGCCATATTTCTACAAGGAGAATAATGTGTATGTTTGTGAGGAATCTTACCAATCAAGCTTGTCACAATATTTCTTTACCATTTGTTGAAAGTTTATACCTATTTATGTACTATAATATATTATGATAAATATAAATTTTAGTTCACTTTACATAAAGCTCCTTCAGTTACCTGTATTAAAAAATCACTTTATTCTGAGATCTTTTGTGGGATACAAAGACTATTCCTATATAAAGTATAATTTTAGCAATCTTATCACTTAAGATGATAAAAATTAGGTCTGGGAAGATGGCTCAGTGGTTAAAAGCAATTGTTCTTGCAGAAAACTCAAGGTCAGTTCCTAACACCAAAATGCTAGCTCACAGTTATCTGTAACTCCAGCTTCAGAGAACATAAGATGCCTTTTTCTGACCTTCATGGGCACTAGGTATATACATGCATACATACATACAAACATACATACATACATGAAGGCAAATCAATCAGACACATAAGATCAAAAAGTCTAAATTTTTTTAAATATAAAATTTGTAAGGGCAAATAATAATATATAATAAAATATTTACTTTTATAAGGATAGTTTTATAATTATTACCAAATATGAAAGTATACAATGAATATATTGTTATGAATTAAAGTATCATAGGAATTTAAATATGCCATGTAATATTTATAACTATGAGGAAATAGGTTATCATTTTTTCACCTTGGAATGGAATTTGAGAAGTGAATAAAATTCATCAACATCAATAGGAAGTATCTAATTCAGTAGGTTCCATTTATATGTTATAAGATATACAGGAATCATTTATTCTTATTTTTCTGGACTTGCAGGTAAGACCAAACTTCAGATCAAACGTCTACTAAGCAGATATTAAGATGGTTGCTAAGAGGCTTCAAAGGCAGCCACCTACCTCCCTACTACAGGTCCTTTCTCTTTGAGGCCTCTTTCAAAGAAGGGATTGAAAGAGTAAAGTGTGTGTGTGTGTGTGTATGATGGCTGGGAGAAGAGAAGGAAGTAAAAACGTGATGCCAAAATATGTGAATAGTGCCCAAGAGAATAACAGTCTTAGGGAATCTTCAAGAACACACAGCGTTTTATCTCATTGGTGGCTCCTATGTGGACTGACAATTTTAAGACATATTCATCCATTTGTTATCTTGGTAAGAACTTGGAAGAGAAGGCAGAATTCAGAAACAAAGTGAGTATCTGAGTGGCAGCTGCTGTGGGACATGATTCTGGGGAGATGTGAACATGCATTGGCTCCCCTCAGATAGGAAGTCAAGGACAGAGCAAAGTAAGGGTAACACCAAAGTCCAACTTGGTGGGCTAATGAGTTTTTTATTAGGGTTACTAAAAGGAGTGTACATGAGTGGTTGGCTACAGGAGCAAGGATGACTCAAAAGCAGCTGTTACACTGAAAGTGCACTGTGGCATGGGTAATGACTCACACAACCCCAGAAACAGAATTAACTGCTTAACTTGCAGGCATGCCTGACAGCATTCTTCCATGTAGCTTAGTCAGTTTGACTGTTTTTCTGGTAATCTCTTCACCAGTCCTTACTGTTTCTATAATGTTGGGGAATAATATGCCTTGAAGATCTCATCAGTTTTAGGGACTTACTGAGATTTCTGAGTTGTTTGCTTCCTGTGTCTGAGGGTGCTTCCCTCTAGAACTACCAGGCTTAACCAGTCTCCAGCCAATGTCATTTCTGTTGGGTCCTGGGAACCTCTTGTTTTCCTGACATCTGGGACTTTCTAGTAGCTACCCCCAGTTCCCCATCTCCCACTGTTACACACCTCCATTCAATTTCCCTACCCTCTGTACTTCACCATCTCATCCCACACATGATCCAACCCCCTTTTCTTCAACACCCCCCTTCTCCTTCCCAGGTCCCTCCCTCCCTCTACCTCCTATGATTATTTTGTTCCCCTTTCTAAATAAAACTAAAGCATCCATTCTTTGGCCTTCCTTCTTCTTGAGCTTCATATGGTCTGTGAGTTATATCATGGGTATTCTGAACTTTTTGGCTAATATCCACTTATCAGTGAGTATATACCACATGTGTTCTTTTGTGACTGGGTTACTTCACTCGAGATGATATTTTCTAGTTCCATCCATTTGTCTGTGAATTTCATAAAGTCATTGTTTTAAATGACTAAGTAGTACTCCATCGTGTAAATTTACCACATTTTCTGTATCCATTCCTCTGTTGAGAGACACTTGGGTTGTTTCCAGCTTCTGGTTATTATAAATAAAGCTGCTATAACCATAGTGGAGCATGTGTCCTCATTATATGATTGAGCATCTTTTGGGTATATGCCCAGGGGTAGTATAGCTGGGTTCTCAGATAAGGACCCAACTGGGATAACTATAGCCGAAATACCCAACACAGGGGAGATAGAACCTGTATAGACCATACCCAGTGGTTAGGCATGGCCCCTGGGTGAGGGATGGGGCCACCTACCTATCTCAAAAATATTAACCCAGAATTGCTTCCATCTAAAAGAAATGCTGGGACAAAGAGTGAAGCAGAGACTGAAGGAAAGGACACCCAGAGACTGCCCCAGCTAGGGAGCCGTCCCATCTGCAGACACCAAACTCAGACAATATTGCTGATGCCAAAAAGTGCTTGCTGACAGGAGCCTGGTATAGCTGTTCCCTAAGAGGCTGTGCCAGAGTCTGACCAATACAGATCCAAATGCTCACAACCAACCATTAGACTGAGCATGGGGACTTCAGTGGAGGAGTTAGGGGAAAGACTGAAGGAGTTGAATGGATTTGCAACCCCATAGGAAGACCAACAATATCAACCAACTGGACCCATGGAGCTCCCAGGGACTAAACCACCAACCAAAGAGTACACATAGAGGGACCCATGGCTCCAGCTGCATATGTAGCAGAAGATGGCCTTTTCTGGCATCAATGGGTAGGGAGACCCTTGGTCCTGTGGAGGCTCAATGCCCCAGGGTAGGGGATGCTAGGGCTGTGTAGTGGTAGTGGATGGGTGGGGGAGCACCCTCACAGATGCAGGGGGAGGGGCTAGAGTAGGGCGTATATGGAGGGGAAAACAGGAAGGGGGACATTTGAAATGTAAATAAATAAAATAACCAATAAGAAAAGCCTCCTGCCTTGGTCAATGTTTTATTGCTGTGAAGAGACACCATGACCATGTCAACTCTAATAAAGTAAAGCATTTAATTAGGGCTGTCTTATAGTTTTAGATGTTTAATACATTATCAGCATGGCAAGAAGGATGGGTAGATGGCAGCATGCAAGCAGATATGGTACTAGAGAAGTAACAGGGAGTTCTATATCTAAAAACACAGACAGCAGGAAGAGAGAGACACTGTGCCTGGTTTGAGCTTTTAAAACCCCAAAGCCCATTCCTAGTGACACACTTCCTCCTACAAGGCTATACCTATTTCAACAAGACTACACCTCCTAATCCCTGTAGTGTCACTCCCTAATGACAAGGCATTTAAATATATGAGCGTATTAGATTCATTCCTTTTCAAACCACCATATCTCCCCTTAGAATTTTCTGAGTCTGTAGAATTTACTGATTCTTGCAGCTTCAGGGGAAACTGCTGTACAACACTAGCTAAGCTTCCTGTGTTTGTCTTTATGAATTTCTTTTTCATCAGGATGCTGCCAGACAGGTAGAAGGGTACCAAAAAGAGTGCCCAACAGAGCTTTCATCAAGCATGAAGATCTGGACCGTAACAGACTACTGGATCAATCAACAAGAGTAGGACCCACCTAGGATACCCAAGATATAAGATATAATTTGCTAAACACATGAAACTCAAGAAGAATGAAGACTGAAGTGTAGACACTATGCCCCTCCTTAGATTTGGGTACAAAACACCCATGGAAGGAGTTACAGAGACAAAGTTTGGAGCTGAGATGAAAGGATGGACCATGTAGAGACTGCCATATCTAGGGATCCACCCCATAATCAGCATCCAAACGCTGACACCATTGCATACACTAGCAAGATTTTATTGAAAGGACCCAGATGTAGCTGTCTCTTGTGAGACTATGCCGGGGCCTAGCAAACACAGAAGTGGATGCTCACAGTCAGCTAATGGATGGATCATAGGGCTCCCAATGGAGGAGCTAGAGAAAGTAGCCAAGGAGCTAAAGGGATCTGCAACCCTATAGGTGGAACAACATTATGAACTAACCAGTACCCCGGAGCTCTTGACTCTAGCTGCATATATATCAAAAGATGGCCTAGTCGGCCATCACTGGAAAGAGAGGCCCATTGGACTTGCAAACTTTATATGCCCCAGTACAGGGGAACACCAGGGCCAAAAAGGGGGAGTGGGTGGGCAGGGAAGTGGGGGTGGGTGGATATGGGGGACTTTTGGTATAGCATTGGAAATGTAAATGAGTTAAATACCTAAAAAAAATGGAAAAAAAAAAAGAGTAGGACCCAAGGCAAGGGAGGACATGTATGAGGTCAAGCTGGATCTCCTCTTGACAGTGAAGGACATAAAAGCACAGCCATTCTAAGGAAGCCTCTCATAAAATTGACATGTCCATTACTTTGATTTGCCCTCCCACAAAAACAAAACAAAAAACAACAAAAAAAGAAAGAAAGAAAACAAAAACAAAGCAAAGCAAAGCAAAACGAAACAGAACAAAAACAAAAAACCTTAGAGAAATAAGTACTTCAACAAAAGCATTTTTGTTACTGGAATAAATACCTGAGATAGGCAATTTAAAGGGAAAAAGAGAGACTTACTTTTCCTCACAATTTTGAGCATTCTAAGCCATGGTCATGAGGCTTTGTTGGGTTGGCTGTGAAGGCAGAACATCATGATGGGAGCAAAGAGGAAAACCAAGGGACTGGGGTCCTAGGATAGCCTTCAAGGGCATCACCCTGTCTCCCAACTTCTGTTTATGTGGTACTGTCTTCTAAAGGCTCCATGACTTCTTACCACAAGTTGGAGACTGAGTCTTGGTACATGGGATCCTGAGAGACAAATCAGATTCATACTATAGCATCCAGATACTTTAATATAGAAGATGGGGAAACTGAGGCACAAAGAAGGTATGCAGCTTGTTCAAGGACACAGATATGAGGCATGCAAAGCTAACACCTGGTGTTCTGATTCCATAGCTGTCTCTAAACTGTTTGTTTGCTTGTTTGGTCAATGTGTTAACCTTCCTTTACATTCCCCACATTTATTGAGCTCCATATATTTCAGAGGTCTTCTTCCTTTAGCCCTCTACCCTCCGCTAAAACATTCTTTGAATTCTCTGTCATTGATTTTGCTTTGAAGTTCCACTCCCTTTAAACTTGTACAGTACTTTCTAGAATTACAGATAACCCCATCAGCATTTCCTGTCCTTGATTCTCTATAGCTCACAGAGACAAAGCTTAATTCACAGGTAGTGGCTGTTTTTCTCTAATTTATTATGCTGTACAATGCCATTACAAAACTCCTACAGAAAACATCTTGCTAAATTCCAGTAAGAAGCACACTTTTCCTCCTACCCATTCTCAGTTAACAAAACCTAGATGGTTTTCGAAGGCAGATGCTGCTCTCCTTTTGAGCATTCAGTACTGTGGCGTATCTCTTTTTGTGAACTAATTTTATGCCTGCTAATCACTCTGCCTCAGTTCTGGTTACCCATGCCACACAACAGCTAGACTCTGCCACACAACAGCTAGACTCTGCCACACAACAGCTAGACTCTGCCACACAACAGCTAGACTCTGCCACACAACAGCTAGACTCTGCCACACAACAGCTAGACTCTGCCACACAACAGCTAGACTCTGCCACACAACAGCTAGACTCTGCTCGAAAGCTGTGTTCTCTGGGAAACGATTGGCAAGATTCAAATTTATTCTCCACAAATTGTTTTTAAAGCAGCCTGATGTTCTCAATCTTTTCTTAAATTGAACACTGGTAAGAGACAATGTAAACTGCTTGCAGCTACATTGGGTTTTCCATGCTTGCTGTCCACACTTGGAAATAGATCGATGCTAGACTTTACACAGCAGATGACTTAAATACCTTAAAGTATACCTTCCCACAACTCATAGTGCATATTTCTTCATTATTTGAATATTTAGTATTCCTTTTTTGTTTGTTTGTTTAAAACTAAACAGCAATCTATTACTCGCTTGGGACGGAGAGCAACGAGTTTGTCCAATCAGCGCTTAACTACTACATTTTAGAGTTCTTTACAACAGCTATGCCACGGATCCCTGAGACCTCATTAGAGGATAGTTAAATGATGGAGTCCAAGTGTGAATCTTAAAAAGATAACTTCAATTTATGGCTGTATTTTGTCAAAATAAAATATGCTGAAGGAGGAAAAATGTTCACGGAAACATGTGTGCCCAAAGATATTTTTCAAGGCAGCAGCTTTTTAAGCAGCTTGCCAATTGTCATCAATTCCTCTCGTGAAGCACATAATTCTAGCTATTCAGTGTTGTACTACCACACTGCCAAGGAGCTCTTAATTCTCCTCTATTTATTACAGCAACTGTAGCAGTGACCTTAATGAAATGTCTTTTAAGATAGGCATGTCAGTGCCACATTTTTAAAGACGGTCTCAAGTGCAAAGATCTGAAGGGCGACATGATATTTTGAGTACATCATTCAAACAAAGATTTCGCTTTGAAGGGATGGGCCTGAAGTCTCTCAGTAATTTAATACATTTTTAAGTGCTAAAGAACTAGGGCTTATAAAGGGTAGATGCATAGGATTTAATTTTGTTTGGCTGTCATAAATCTCCTAAATTCTTAAAGGTACTTGATCCTGCAAATAATTATATTCAATCAATAAGAGTATTTAAGCTTGGGAAACGGGAAATGTTACTAGTCAAATTACCTTAGTTCCTTTGGCCTACACGACATTATCTAATATTAAATAATGGCCAACAAACAGCAGTATTGTCTAATATATTGTCTAGCATGCTGTGTATAGTCAACTCAAAATTATATTTTTAAGCTTATTTCCCTCTCATTTCTCCTCTATAAACCATCCTATGTACCCATCTTGTATGTAACAACAATTTAAAAGCAGAGGCCATGAATTGAAAGAAAATTCAATATTTTAATAAATCTATGCCACTTACCACTTCTGGATTAATTAACCATATCAATGTGAATTGATATGTTTGCAATTCATGTCATAATAGTCTGATGATCAGCTGAGTTGTGCAATCAGCATAATTGTGGGCCCATGGTTTTCGATATTTCCTGCTAGATTCTACAGAGATATTTTTCTTGGCTTCAAGGAGTTTACAGTCACTAGAAGGAATAAGAGACCAGCAAATGTACAATAAAGATAATCAACCTTTATGATTATGAAATGAAGCCATTCGATGTCCTGTATCATCTCAAGTAAATAGTTACTGACCAGTGCCAGCTAAGTGGCCCAGCAAAATAAGAGTGTCCAATAAGACTGCCCTATATATTTGGGAAGGCCTCCATGGTACAGAACTCATATCTGTATCTTTGTGATTTCTTTCCCTCCGTTTCTGTGTCTCTGTTCTGGTCTTTTGAATTGTCTGCTTTCTTTTGCTGGATAATTTTTTTTTTATTAGATATTTCCTTTATTTACATTTCAAATGCTATCTCGAAAGTTCCCTATACCCTTCCCCCGCCCTGCTCCCCTACCCACCCACTCTCACTTCTTGGCCCAGGCACGGATGATTTTTTAAATATCTGAGGTCCTCTGTGTGCTTAGTTTGATCTGCTCAGTTTGATAAATTCCACTATGTTCTCTAACAACCCTCTAGTTTCTATTATATTTTTAAAACTTAAATAATATTTTGAGAGATTCTTGCCATCCCTCTCCATGTTATCCAATCTGGCTTTTCCTGTTTGGAAAAAAACACCCACTAGTTATGGAGATAAACATTACTCTGCAGTGTGCTGAAGTTTAACTCTGTCTTGGAACAGAACAGCACTTAGCAAAGAAATCCTGTGGAAAATCACAAGGATGGAATGCTCGGAGTTCTTGAAGGATTTTTCTGGTAAGTCGATTCTTTTTCTTTTTAAACTTAAAAGTCTACCCGGCTTGTTCCCAGTCTGGATTTATGGGTGTTACTGATGCTGAGAAAATGCAAGTTGGTGTTCTCCACATAGCAGACACAATGATTGCCCTTTCGTTTGCATCCGCAGCCACAGTGGAAGAATCTGCCTCGCTTCCTCACAGTCTTCCTGACACCTTTACACAAAAAGTCAGCCCATCTGTGATGTTTCCTGCCATATTGCTGTCTGCTAGTAAGGCTTCCAGCTCCTCCCCAGCTCTGCTATGCCAGTAGTGATGGGCTTCAGTGTCTGTAGAAAGCTTCCTACTTCAGTCTGCACCATTGGATTCTGCTGCTGTGTGTTGTGGATGTTCTTCACTGAAGCCCTGGTATATAACCACCTTGTCTGCTGACTGATGCAGGACTCTCTTGGTGATCTCCGTCTGTCTCATTTTATGCTAATTATGGCTGACTAGTGACATGGAGAAGTTTCATAAATCCAGATTAGCTTGTGTATGCCTGAGATCTAGCAGGAGCCTTGAATATCACACACAATTATTTCATTAATCCATGATGGGGCTGTCTCAAGGGATTTGAGGCTTGTTAGGATTTTCAAGACAGGCTTTCTCTGTGTAGCTTTGGTTATCCTGGAACTCTCTATATACATCAGGCTGGCCTCAAAACTCACAGAGATCTGCCTTCTTCTGCTTCCAGAGTGCTGCAACTAAATGCATGTGCCACCATGCTCTGTGGGGACGGAGGGAGGGAGGGAGGGAGGGAGGGAGGGAGGGAGGGAGAGACAGAGAGACAGAGAGACAGAGACAGAGAGACAGAGAGACAGAGACAGAGAGACAGAGAACCAATTCAGGTTGGGACTTTTTTGCTTTTTTGTTTGCTGGTTGGTTTCTTTGTTTATTTATGTTACTTGTATATGTATGATTTCAAGGCTGAACACTTTGTATTGGATATCCAGTGCTCTTTCCTGGAGAAAACTATTTCTCCTATTTTCAGCATTCCTTACTTGCCTTAAGCATCCCTTGGTTGTAGTTCATTGTATAGGGATGTGGTCTGGTCAGATTTCATCTCTTTTATGTTAGCTTATCCATTGGGGATCTCCTTGCTCTTATCTTGTTTAGACAGTACATGTTGAGGTCTCACTGTTGAAGCGTCCCTGACATTTTTAAGACAAGACATTTTTGATCAAGTCATTCTTTATCCTGCTTAATGAATTTCTCTTGCTTTAAGATATCCTCTTCTCTGAGGGACTTCTACAGAGCTATATGGTGATTAGGACATAGAAATGAGAAGCACAGAGGTCTAAATTTTCTTCTGCACTACTCTGGCAGCTCTGAACACCAAATGGAAAACCAGCACAATTGCACTAACCCCAGATATCTATGGTAAGGATTAAACCTACGGAGTTGAGAGCCAAGCACTTTCTCCTATGCGTTGCCCTGTCGGCACTGTCCAGTTCTGTTGATTTCTGAAACCTGTAATTACCCAGTCATAGCATCCTTGTTGAAAATCAAGTGGAAGCAAGTCTTTCACTTTGGTATCCTCAGCCATGAATAAATAAATAATTTTGGGAGCTGAGGATGTACCTCAGTTGGTAGGGTGCGTACCCAGCTTCCCCAAAGCCCTGGTTCAGTGTCCGGCATTGTACAAATGAGTTGCGGCAGTATCCACCTTTAATCTCTGCATTCTCAAAGGTAGAAGCAGGAGATCAGAAATTCAGTCTTCCTCCGCTTTATAGTAAATTTGGGGCTAGCCTGGGCTACATGAAACTTTAACTAACTAAAATTAGATACAATATTTTACATAAATTCCTTCTAGAAGCTAGTCTTTGCCTAAGCTTGCCATAAGTCTTCCAGTTTTTATCTGCCAAGAACATGAACTACAGATCAAACTCTGTGATTTTAAAATGTAGGAGATGAAACTCAGTTATTTAGCTCTTAGTTTTCCATTCTCATCCTCTCTCTGAAATTAATATATGTATATTTCTAGAATAGGCTTTGCCATGCTGTTTCCTTATAGGTCTCTCATACTATTAGCTAGCTACACAGCATAAGAAATGACATTTAGTGAAAAAAAATATTTTACATAATAAAATAAGTTTGAAAAACTCTGGTTCAACAAGATTAAACATATTGTTGGTTGTAAGACTTGTCAGCTCTTCCAGCATGCTAATTTCCTTGAAAGGAGAGAGTGTAGCATCTTAAACTACTTCTTTTTTGTTGTTGTTGAAATGAGACATTATCTCTCAGAAGCCTAGCATTTGGGGAACTTTGGATGTTTTGATCTAATCCATTTATTTAGTGGAGAGAAAAGAATGAGGCCCAGAAAGCCATTTCTCATTCACTAGGTTTATAAGACCAACCTTACAGGGTGAGGGACCAGGAGAAAACCCCAACACCCCTTTGGTATACAAGGAACAGTGGGCAGAGAGTTTGTGCGTTTAATATAGTCACAAACCCATTATCTATAGGTGAGAATTCCTTTCCTTTCAGTTTCCAATTCTTTCTGATTCGTGTAGTTCCTAATTTCATGGCTACTTCCGCTCTGCCAAACACGTTTAATCTAATCTGATAATAGTAACCTTATTCCTATTACAGTTGTATATCTGAATAGATTGTTGCATGGGAATGCCCTGTAGGAATTGAATTATACTCCCTAAAACCTCATATTCACAACCCTGGCTCCTACTGCTCTGCATATGTATTGGGAAAGGTCTCTGTAGAAGCAGTTGAGGTAAAGGGCAGACTTCGGAAAGAGTGGGAGGAAGCTCTTGCTGTGATATGAATAAAGACCCAATTAAAGGGATTTGGATGTAAAGAGGCATTCTCATGCAGTGAACCCACATGAAGATAAAGGTGGAACTTACCAGTGTGGTTCTACAGACTGAGAGCATTAGCAAGCCACCATGACCCAGAAAGGCATAAATAAATTCTATTTCCACCATTTAAAGAAGACAATTCTAAGAACTTGCTCTAATACCTCAAACATCCAGAACCATGGAAAATGAACCCCTGGAGTCTAAATCATAAGTCTGAGTTTGTGGTGCTTTTTAACTATGCAGTGTTTGCCTCTCAGTTTCACCTCTAACATCTACCTGACTGGCTGTCTGATCTGGGGTTCTCATGTCTTCATGCTGATAAGAGTCCAGGCAATCTTTGGATGGCCTTCCCTTCAGTCTCTGCTTCACACTTTGTCTCCATATTATATACAGCCACTAAACCCAGACATTATTGTGGATGCTAGAAAGTGCTTGCTGATGGAAGCCTGATATGGCTGCCTCCTTAGAGACTCTGCCAGAGCCTGACAAATAAAGAGGCAGATGCTTGCAGCCAACCATTGGACTGAGCACAGGGGTCCCAGATGGAGGAGTTGGGTTAGGGACTGGAGGGAGCAACAGTGTCAACAGGCCAGAACTCCCCAGAGCTCTCCAGAGCTCCTGGGTACTAGATCACCAACCAAAGAGTACACATGGAGAGACCCATGGCGCTGGCCACATATGTGGTACAGGATGGCCTTGTTGGACATCAGTGGGAGGAGAGACCCTTGGGTCTGAGGGTGTTTGATGCCCCAGTGTAGGGGAATGCCAGTGTGGGAAGACTGCAGTGGGTGGCTGGGTGGGGAAGCACCCTCATAGAGGGGATGGGATAGTGGATTTCTGAAGGGGAGACCTGGAAAAGGGAAAGCATTTTTAATGTAAACAGAAAATATCCAATAAAAAGAAAACAAACATAGACAAAACAAAAACAAAAACAAAACAAAACAAAACAAGACAAAACAAGACAAGCAATCCAGGAAAGCCAGACACTGAAGCCTGTGCTCTCTGCATGCCTCCAGCTGCTTTAATTCATGTGGTCTCAGTGTGGACTCAATGTTTGTAAGTTCTTGGTGTTTTGTTCAAAGAATTGAAAAAGCACATAAATTACAAAGCAGCTGCAGAGGTTTTCATTTGCTTGTTCTCTCTCTCTCTCTCTCTCTCTCTCTCTCTCTCTCTCTCTCTCTCTCTCTCTGTGTGTGTGTGTGTGTGTGTGTGTGTGTGTGTGTGTGTGTGTGTGTATTTTTTTAAAAGCAAAGTCAAGATGCTCTAAAGAACATTCAAAGGCTACCTGAGTTAGAACTTTCAAGAGCACTGACTTACTGTGTGTTGCCTCTTTGTATGGGTCCAAAAGTAGGACTTGTTTGCTAACTAAGGCTGAGACGTGGGTGTTTTCCTGTTTCGGTGATAGTCTTGAGATAGATAGCCTTTCTTTTCTGTATATGTACTTTCCCACAATGCACTTGATTTTATTTCATGTCCACACTCAGTCATGCACAGGAATAAGACTTTAAATAGGATATTCCCTTGAAAGTTTATTCTGAGGCTACCGTTTGCCTTATTGCACATACACTTAAAACCAGTCCAGTCTGGCTTGGCTTACTCCCCTCTTTTCTGGATATATTCTAAGGTGTATATGGTCACAGAGGGGAAGTTATTTAGGGTTGCAAGGTAGTCAGAGGTTGAAGTGACCTGATTGCTTCCTTTGGAGAGGGATGCACATACAGCTCGATGCAGGGGAGGTCCTAGGTTGCTATGTGCTTCCTTGGAGAATGCAAATGTGTGAAGCACAAGTCACGTGGGGCCATTCATTGCTAAGCTATCTCTGTGCTTCTCTGCCTCATTTTGACTTTTTAATCTTGCCTTGACTCTGTGACATAGAGCTAGGCCCCTGTACATTGCCACCTCCTTTCACCCCTGGGATATCAGTTGACCTGATTATCCACTTTAACATTTAATAAGCACACAGATGACAGAGCTATGAAAAAAATGAAATGTTAGTTGCCCTGTAGGAAGCAATATGCTATGTCTTTTATTTAAAAACACTAAAAGTTAATGTGAGAAAGAATATAAATTAATTTTAAAATAGTATTTACTGAGGCAGGTCTTGTCTCTAGAAAAAATTAACATGCCTAGATATTAATGAGAATTTTTTTAAATTATATAACTAGTTTTTATAAGATCATGTATATATCCTGACTATCGTTGAATTTGTATTTATTCTGATATTTTAAATTCAATATTTTATTCTAATTCATCCTTATAGGCATCATTATTTCCTGGATATCATTATAAAAGTCTTGTTTATTTATGTTGATATTTTAAATTAAATGTTTTTTCTCTTTCTTTTTTTGTAGATTATGTTTGTCATTCTATGTTTGTCTTCTTACAATGTGGAAAAATTAAACAGAATAAGGAGTGGATGAGCGGGGGTGGGGGGACGGGGATCTCCTGTGCCCAGATGTTCATGAGTCATTTTATAGCTGTTTCCCTAGAGGCTGCGAGGCGTGTAAAAGAGTATTTGCACAAGAAAGGATGTAAGCTGCAGAAGCCATAAGCTATTTGCTGTCTACCAATCTAAGAACCTAAGAAAACCTATGGAATTTCCTCACTATAAAAATAAAGCTAAGTATTCTCTGTATAATTTCAAATATCTACATGAAAACCAAAAATATTTAATTGCCATGTCTAAACTCTAGGATTCTAAAAATTTCTTAGTTTTGTTTTGTTTACATTAAGTTAATTATGTATGCTGTCATACTCACCAGAGCACATGTCACATGGATGGAGGTCAGAGGTAATCTTGAAAAAGTTAGTTTTCTCCTACCATGTTCTGGAGATCAAACCTGGGCTGTCAGGCTTGGTGGCAAGAGATTTTAATGGTGAACCATCTCAACAGCCCCAAGAACCATTCTTTTTTTCAAGAGAAAAGATTTATTAACTTTTGTCTTAGTGGCTGGATGTTCTGCCTGCTTATATGTCTGTGTGCCACAGGCACCCATGGCCTTCTAAGGCTAGAAGAGGGCATCTGAGCCTTTGAAACTGGAATTGCAGGAAGTTGTTAACATTATCAATGGGTGCTGATAATTGAACATAGGTCCTCTAGGAGAACAGCAAGTGCTCTTAACCACTGGGCCATCCGTCTCTCCAAACCCCATCCACAATAAATGCTGAGAGTGTATTGCTGCTGCCGCCTCCTTAGTTAGGTCTCTCAGGAGAGAATACAACTCTTTTCCACCTGTGGAAGAGTCAATCACCAAAGAATTGAATTGGTGGAATCAGAAAAGATGTGTAAATAATAAGCATTCCGATTCGCAAGTGGATGTGTCCCAAGTAAAAGAAGCTACAAGTTACTTTTCACAGAATGGAATGGATCTTGGGAGAATTAGCAGAGTAGTCTGTTGAGTGGAGCTGTCTTCCAGGTGACTTTAGGCTTACATCTGTGAAGGGCTATCTATTTAGTCGATTCACGTGATAACATCACTGTTATTTTCCTGAAGAAAAAAAAAAAAGTCCTACTTTTTTCTTCAACGATTCGGTCTTTACTGCTCATATATCAGTCATACAAATGGCATCCATGATCTCTTCTGTTGCTCCTGAGCTAATATACAAGCTCATCGCTCTTCACTGTTCTCATAATTTCCTAACAGTCTTGGTCAGAATAAATGGATCTTTTATTTTCAAATATGAGTATATGCATGGGTATGTATACCACTGTATGCTTGCTTGTATTTATTTATTTATTTATTTATTTATTTATTTATTTATTTATTTATGAGATGCCCAATGGCATACCAGCCTTGACTGAAATTGACTTAATCACTGACATTTCAGAGATACACACTGAACATTGCATGTTTGCCTAATCCATTTTGAGGTGCATCTATCACTTGCAACTGGAAGGAATCTGGACTAATACAATCTCTCTTGACCCCCTTGGGCCACCTTGTGCATTCTACTTGGAAAATAATTGCTTTAGAAATGTGGACAGACACATTATGGGAGTTAAAACTCACTTAGGTTGGGATGTAATTCTCCAACCAATCCATCATGTCACTCAGGATCTATTAATCCTTGTCCTGTAGAATCAGAGTAACACTGCTGCTCCCGTTAAGAAATATGACCCCTGTTGCCTGTAGAATTTCAATCGAATTTTTATGCACACAAGTCTTAGCACATAAAAGTGGCATGAATCAGACCAAAACATACTTCTTCCAATTAAAAGGTGTGAAAAGAGCAAAGAGAAATGGTCTTTTCTATTTACCCAACTTAGCAGCTGGCCAGTTCATTAGCGAGTCCTGAAATGCACATAGGTCATAGGCTTTCGAAGTGTGAAGACTCCTTTATAACGAAATCTCAGAAAGGCAACCTTTAAGTCAAAAGTACTATTCCCCAATGAGGTTTATTAATTGAATCATTTGTTTACAAAAGGTGAACGTGGCTCTAAGTGACAGAACTGTTTGCACAGTGGCACCAATATTAGGAAAGCTTATGTGTAATGCATTAGTAATGTAGAGAATGATGCAGCCCAAGTTGGGGTTATTTGTTTAGCACATTAAAATCCAGTTATTTCAACAGCTCCTGAGCGTGAATTGAATTAGCTTATTAAAGTTAAAAATAGTCTCTCAAATATTGCTAATGAATGCCATGAAGTCATTTATTTACCACCATCTCTGGATTTATGAGAGACTTAATGTTGATCATCATTTGGATAGTAGAAATAGTTGTTATTATTGTTTTTTTTTTTTAAGTGATTTTAGGAGGAAATTCAGCCACCATTTAAGTGTCTGTGTTATTTTTCATTCAGTGCTAAATTTTACTAGACATGGTGTTTAAAGCAAGGATATATCTAATACTACCAGAAAATACTATCTCTTTTTAAAGCCATAGCTCACTGTAAAGAATGTTGTGGGAGAAATCAATATTCTCATTAAAATTATACCTTTTAAAAGATTTTATTTTGTCTGATAGTAACTCACTACTGGAGTTGAAGTTTGTGCTGGACTAAGCCAGTTTTCAAGTTGAATTAAAAGTTTATGCATTTTGAATGATTTAGATAAATGAGAACAGTTTTCTCTATGTTCAGAGATGGGTAATTACCAACTAAAAGATTCTCCTAACCTTTGTAGGTTTCAGACATAGTTAAAAGATATCATCTTCTTTAGGGAATCCCTTTGGCAACCTTTATATGTAAGATGTGGTCATTTGACCATCTTATAATGGGCTATCCACGAAAAGACTGTACTAAAGTATGCAGGCTTGCCTTAGCCAAGACCCTCTTTCTCTAGTGAGGATCTACATGGCGTAGGGCCCAGATCACCCAAAGGTAAAGAACTGAACTCACACCTTGAATGATAGAGGAGAGGAGAGTTGCTAGATAGTTATAACCATCTTGGATTCTTTTCTTGAATAAGAAATCATATGTGGCTGCTCTTCAAGAGAATGTTGGTTCAAGGACCCAGAACCCACATGGCGGATCACAACTCTCTGTAACTCCAAGCCCAGGGGATCTGACTCCCCCTTCTTCTAGCATCCTAAGGCACTTGATGTAACTAGTACACAGATGTACTTGCTGACAAAACAACCACACACACAAATTTTAAAAATAAAGGAAAAATGTGAGATATATGTATTAATGTATTGAATTAATAAATTATATTTTTTAAAACAAGCTATTTTAATCCATCTAGATATGACCCAAATCAGCAGATAAAATTTTAACATATCAAATACATGTAGTTTACTGATGAACCATACGAAGATACTAATTATAGAGATACATTTTTATCCATTCTTGCATATTTTTGCTCTTTGGTGGGGAGTGAGGGTCACTAGGTAATTAATGGATGCAATATAGTTTCCATGGAAGTAGAACCTAGCTGGAATGGGATGGTCAGAAGTCTTCTCCAAGTAGGTTAAAAGTATGGGTTTGAACACTTATTACTGGGGGGGGGATCAGAAACCAATAAAATCATACAACAAATGCTACAAATTGGTTATGATGATGGACCCCAATTCTGTTTGGGACACATGAGACAAGGAGCTAACAGAGTTCAAAGACCATTAGTGGTTTTTGCCTCAGTTCAGGACTAAGGACCAAAGCAAGATAGCTTTGTGAAGATCTGGAAATAGAATGTTTCAAGGGAGACATAGCCATTTCCAAAGTGGTATCATCTGAAGGCATGGTTAGCAGGAAATAACCCCGTCCTTGAGTCACAGTTATCATGCTGATGACTATTGATAGCCATCTATCAGATGTAGGCACAGTTATAAATGTTTACAGATCCTAATCATGCATGAGGAAGTAATTCCTATGAGAGGAGGAAGTGATCGTTCCTGTTTTAACTAGTAAGGAACTGAATCATACAAAGAGTAAATAAATTACCCAAGGTTGTATAGCTACTAATTGGAAGATGTTGAATTCAAGTCTGGACAGTTTGAATTCAGAACCTGAGCTGATCCTTGCCTTTCCTTCTCACATACTCGATATGATCCATACAGAATGGTTTTAATAAGAGATCCTGTTATCAGCTAAGCTACCTGAGAGTAACAGACCCTTCTAGAAACAATCAGGAAAGCTTAGAACAGTGTGTGTGGCATTGAACTTCTTCTAGGCAGAAGCTTAAGTTATAGTTGTTCAAAAGCATCAATAGTAATCCTTTGGTGTTCAAAATCTGATTGGTCCATGGGTTTTAAAGTACTGTTACTCACTCATAAGTCTCAAAGCCACAGTGAATATGAGTATGCCACAGGCAGTCGGATGGCAAGATTAATTAGAAGATTTTTAGGGATTTCAAAACAGAGTAACATAAAGTATTCTCTTCACCGAAGAGCAAGCCAAGACACTTATGTAATAGTGGGGATTAGAAACAAGAAAACTGCATATCAGGACAGGGAAAGCCAAACTTATTTTCTGCTGTGATAAATATTGTGACTGCTCCTTTGGGGTTATGGGTGACTTCCTCCATGAATGTCTTACTTATGTGATCACAATTGACTAATGAGGCCATCTGGCCACAGATTTACCAGGAGGATGGGTAGACCTGGATGGTTAATTTCATGTGTTATTTTTGCCGATTTAATTTTTCTTTCTTTGCAGTTGAAGACCATCTTTCTTTCCTTATTTTTTCCCCAATATTGAAAACACTATGACCTGGATGTGCTTAATTCTGGACATCTCTTCTGAACACCTTAAATAAGTGTGACAATGACCTTTGCAGAACTCAGTCACAATAATCTGATTTCATTTATACCCGAGTAATGAGTACTCAGGCCCTTTTATTCAGCTCCCAATTACCAAGAAGACCTTAGTAACATCCCACCACTGCAAAGACCAATCATCCCTTGCAAGTCTGTGCATTTCCAGATACCATATTCATTGCCCCTCCTGATTGGTTTTCTACATAACAGCCTCCAGTAACCCATCATGTAAAATCTAAGTTAGTTCAAGTCATGATCCTGCTGGCAACTCTCCATTAGCTTCCAGTCACACTGAGAGACCCATGATAATGGGACCCTAGAAAACTACACCCTAGATATTTCTTCAGCTTTCCTGACAACCACACTGCCACTTCAGTCAGCTTTTTTTCCTACAAGATAATACCTGTAACATTGGGCTCAACACATAACGAGCTTCTGACAGCTCTTGGTTGGACTTAGTTCTGCTCACCCACATACCTCACTCAGGGCCCTGCTCTGACAGGATTTCCTTTACCAGGTCTCTCAGTACAGGATCTGGGAATCCATACAGCCTCTAATCTTGTTTCATTTGTCAGCATTGTTCTCACTACTGCTGGGCATTATATTATATAGTCTTTGTTGTTGGTAATCACCAATAAAATATATACTCAATGATATAAATTAATTATGTTCACTGTTATATCTGCAGTACTTGTAAAAGTCTTGGCATATGATTGAAAATAAATAATACTGTATTAAATACCTAAGTGATGAGTGGTGATAATTATAATGTTGTACATTCACCATCACTATTAACATAGTCTGGATAGATACACTGAAGGTGGTGTTGGGTTGTATATTATGAATGCATCTGTCAACCTACTTACTCAATAGTATATAACTCCATTCTTATACAGTATTAACTATTGACCTGGATGCTCAACATATGGCAGTGAACAAAATAGTTTCTGCCCTAGTAGAATTTAAAATTTTCCTGGAAAAGAAAGCTATAAAAATGATAAATGATTATATGATATTTCAGAAGAAAAGCCCTAGGATAGGGAGTTCTAAGACAGTGTGTAAGAAAATGTCTTTAGTCATAAAGTAGCACTTGAGGTGAGACACAAACGACATGAGAGAATGAGCCAGCCATGCATGGAGCATGGAAAAAGCTCTCCAGACTAAGCAAAGCACAGGTGAGAGTCTAGTGAAAGGAGGCCAGGCAGGCTGATATGAGGGGAATAAATTGGCAGTAGAAAATGAGCAGGGGATGCTGGGTTGTTCAGAGTATGCAGAGCAATCACATGTAGGGAGTCAGACTGATGCAAGACTTTCTCAGAAGCCCTGATGAAAGGACAAAGGGAGCTTTAGTTCTGTGACCTTGTCTAAGAGTGGAGTTGGCAAGACCAGTCTAGGACTGGAGCCAGTACCTCAGAGGAGTAAAGGTTGTGGTTTCTGGGAACCCAACTTCCTGCCATGGGCTGGGTTATCACTCCTTAGGGGGCTGGGTCTGTTGTAGCCCATGTTCTCTTTGCCAGCATTGTCTGACTGTGTTCTCTACTGACCTTGGCTGGTTTTTCTCCCTGAAAGCAGTATATATGATCTTATACTTCTTAACAAACTTGCTTGGCATAAGTCATCAGCTATTACTTATGTCTTTATTTCTCATTGTTTCTTTTCTCATTTTTGGCTCTCCCACTCAACACCTTGCTATCTCAGACCCTTATTGTTGCTGGTTCAGGACGATGGTGGACATAAATACTTACTGTGCTTGAGATAATAGCCACTCAAGGATTTGAGTAGAAGAATGATTTTGAACATGCCGCAATGCTAGTCTTTCAGTAAATTAGGGCCTTATCTTTCCAAAGTTAAGAAGCCATTAGACTACCACCAAATGGTCAGGTTTGGATAAAATTGAATCTCTGTAGCTTGTCTAATTCATACGGCTGTGTGGGCCTATGCTCCCTCCTGAATGAAGCTTGTTTATAAGTTGCTCACATTTAGCTCACCTATGGTGTGTTGGCTGCCAATGTGTGTGTGTGTGTGTGTGTGTGTGTGTTTTAACTCACAGAGTATTTCAGAGGGATTTAAATACACTAACTAAATGCTGATCTCCACTGCCAGTTGCATGCCTAATTAGAAAACTCTGCACTAAGCCCCTCTTTGATGTGTGCTTCAAGACTTACAATTGCTTTATAGGGTAGAAGCGACTTTCTTTTGATCAGAAAGATGCTTATTTCTCAGGTTTATGCTCTAGTTCCTAACCCCATGCTTGTTTCAGAAAAATAAGGAACACTGCCTAGTTGTCCTGTTTACCTCCTTTTGAGGCATAGCAAGGGCTGGAGACTCAATGATCAGCCCTATTAGAAGAAGAACAGCACCTTTCCTTGAAACCTTACAATTATCAGGCTTTACTGTGCATTAGATTTAGGGATTTTTATTTAATGACTTTATAGAGATGCTTAGTCTCACAGTGCTAGAATACTAATTACTGTACTGTGTTGCATTAGGAAAAACAGCAAATTACTCAAATTTTAATTATGATATTCAACTTTAAACAAGTGTATAATAATTGACTTTGTGTGCAATAATTGATTTGTCATTTAAGCAGTAATTTTTTATGCAAATAGACTACTTTATATGTGTGAACCAGTTATTATAAAATTAATTACTGAATATAATATCTTGCAGAACTGATGACCGAAGTTCTTCTAACTGGCTTCTCCATTCATGAGAAAGCTGGGTTTTTATTACAGTGGTGAGATTTATAATTCAAGGAAATTAAAGCACATTCTACATGCCTGCTAAATGTCTTTCATTGTAATTATTCTTTTCAAGAACACCAGAGACACTTTCTTGAGTATGTCCATCAAGAACTGTCAGTCCCCCCAAATCCAGCTAGGCATTTCAAATCCTCCACATTATACAGATGTGGAAATTCTGTAACTAAACATTATTTGGAAAATGTTTAGTGTGAGCTCTCACTAAATACAGTTAAGTCTAGATTCCTTTGTGAGATGGCTATATCTTTTTTGAACATTTTACCCTGTCAGGTACAGCATCTAGAGATGATAATAAGGAGGTATTAAAGCTCAGACTTGACAGAGAAAGCTCAGACTTGACACCTTTACATAGCTCATGACTTCACACAGACACGGCAACTTAACTACCAGAGGCCTATCAAGACTTGCAAGAACTACTCCAGAGTTTTCCAGGAACCTCCTCAAGTCATCCAGTTAACCTGAGATAGATAGATATACAGACAAGCCCATATGACATTCTTACTCTTGGTCCCCAAGCTACCGGAGCGAGGAACTCTATAAACCACTTCTTTCCAACCTTCAAAAGTAAGAGTGGCTCAGAATTGAGGTCTTGGGAACTAATTAACTGTGATAATATTTTGAGGGACCACAGTGAAATTCTTTAATTTTCCTTAATACTACTCAGAACTCATTTCTTTCTTTGTACAGTTTAGCATCCTACAGTTATCAGGAAACCCATGAAACAAATTCTAGCTATTTGCTTTCCAGTATATCCACAGAATCTAGATCAGTCTGACACACAGAAAGCACACAATAAACATTTCTGAAATGCATATCTCCTTTATATATAATAATCAGTTCTTTCATCACTTTCATCACTAGAGAACTAAATGAGTTATTAATGTTAAAAAGTGGAAGGTTTTGTTTTTTTCAGGGAGTAGGCCATTTTACTGTTAGTACTAAAATCTAAAGTATATTATTGAAAAACTAAATATAATTGATTTTCCCTCAATATTTCATGAAACCACTCATAATGGCACTTTAAAAAATGCTAAATTGTAGTTATCACACAAATAATGGTTATTTTCGAAAGAAATTTCACTGAATGTAACACCAAAAGCAGTTGATAGTATATAAGGTTAAAATTGTTTGGATTAAAAACTATTTTACTATTCAACAGCTCTCTATAACTACTCTGGTTCTCAGCCTTCCCCCATCAACCCATCTCTCCCACCATGGTCAATGGGGGATGTCTCTCCACCTTTCTAAGGATCTCCACTGAGCTGCCAACTAATAATTCTCCATCTTCTCATCTATAAAATGAGCTAGTAATATCCAAAAGTGATGAAAGGACTGATTATTATATATAAAATAATTTATATTTATAATATGTAGATATATTAGCAAACATTAAACCATATTAAATACATATTTATTTACATATGTACATAAGGTATTAGCAATTTCATTAATTAATAAGATGACATGAATACCATATACTGAATATATGACCTTCAGAAATGAGGTCATTTTTTGTTTATGATTTAAGTGAATATTATAGAAAATATCAAAGTATTGGCATTTTCTGTATTATCAACAAATAGCATTTAGAAAGTATCCTAAACATACATTAAAAAGAGTTAAGAAAAGTTACACAAAGAGAAAAGAGGTCCTAAACTCATTGAAGTAGATCCTGTTCTTACTGTACATGTTAATTCTAGTTTAGCAACCTCAGAGATTCTCCAAAACGGCTCAAAGTCTCATGCAATAAAGGACTTATCTTCTGGTGATGGATCCAACCTTTGATATGAGTGGATCATGAGGACTCTAATCAATAGATTCATTCATTGATTCAATTATACTAATTTGATGGTATTATTGGGAGGTAGTGTAAACTTTCATGGATGAGTCTTAGTTGTAGGGAGTATGTCTCTGGAATGGGTTTTGGGAATTTCATCTCATCCTAGGCTCCTGGATCTATCACTCTGCTTCCTGGCTGTCATTATGTGAGCAACATCTCTCTACCATGCATTTCCACTTTAACACTTCTGACTGAAAACATGAACCCAAATAAGTCATTCCTCATAAAAGTAGTTTCTCACAGTAATGATAGTCTATTATAGTTTATTACAAAAGCTACAGATTTCTGTCTCTTTTCCTCATTGTTTGTGTATGCGTGTATGTATCCATGTGTGTGAAACTGTATGTGGACATAAGTAGGTCAGAGGTTGATGTCAGATGTTATCCTCTTTGTTTCACTTATGTTTGAGACAGTGTTCCTCACTGGACCTGGAGATTACCAATTGGCTGTGCTGGTTGATCAGGAAACCCCAGCTTTCTCTTATTTCTATATCCTTAGTGCTGGTGTTACAGATGTATGCATCTACAGGCAGCCTTTACATGGTTGTTATCGATTATGCAGCAAGCATTTTACTTGCAAAGACAACCCCTAGCTCTTGTTTTTCTTCAATTTATATAAAATAATCTACCTCTTATTCTAATCACTATCACAGAGTCTCGGAAACTTCTACCTGAAAACTATGAAATGTAAAATTGTAGTTGTCTTCTTATTAAAAATATACTTATGTGACTTGGGGGCATGGAAAATGTTATAGGTTATGGAGAGAACTGTGAGGTACAAAAATATATACTATGAAGTCTTGTCTTCTTTTGTATCAGCCCTCCAGGTATCCTTTCCTAAAGCATAAATTGAGCATTATTCACATGGTGTCACTTTACTGGACTGTTCTCAGTCCCCACTGAGCTGCTAACTGCTAATGACAAAAATGCTATTATCCACAACTGTGTCTAAGTGCTGCCAGCACTCTTTAAGGCTTAAAAAACTCAAGACTCAAATATATAGGTGTCTACTCTGTTTATTAGGGACCTCTGACACATAATAGGGGGTAAAATCATATCGCAGGAAGGATTCTTCAGGTGCTCTTAAACATGTTCAGAAGTCAACCTTCAGATAATAATTATCATTGTATCACATTTTGCCTCCGAAAATATTTTGACACACAGTATTTCATATGGTTCTCACACTGACACAGTATAGTAATTAGGTAAACACTGTTATTATCTTCAACCAACAAATGAAAAATGAGGGTTCTGCAGTGCAGTGGACTTAATTTATCTTTCCAAATGTATCTCCTGACTGATTCTGCGTAGATTGTTTTGAATTTTAGACAATTTTATCATTTGCATTAGTTACTTTTTTGTTGCTATGATAAAATACCACGATCAAAGGAACTTATAGAAGAAAGAGTCTTTTTGGCTTATGGCCCAGAGAGATAAGAGTCCAGGATGGCAGGATGGCAGAGTAGCAAGTAGCAGATACAAAAAGTAAAACCAGAAGCTGAGAGCTCACTTCCCCAACCATAAGTACCAAGCAGAGAAAGCAAGCTAGGAGTGGTGGAGGGTTTTGTCCTTAGATCGGCAGGACATACATTAATCTCAAAGGCCAACCCCAGTTACATACTTCCTTAAACAAGGTCACACCTCCTAAATTTCCAAGACTGTATCTACCTCTGAGGATTACGTCTTCAAATATCTGAGCCTATAGAGAACATTTTTACTCAAACCACTACCACCATTTTCATCACTTTTAGTGATTTCCTTTCTAATCCTGTAGGGTCTATTATTAATATAGCACCTGGACCTAAACTTTTGCTGTACCTCAGTTATTAATGTCATAATAAAATCACCTTTATGGGACACTATTCTTCCATTGCTCTTTTTTTAAAAAAGATTTATAAATGTTATGTTTGTGTCTCTATGTGTGAACACATGTGTGTGCAAATGCCTTCAGAAAGGCATTAGATTCCTGGAACTGGGATTAAAGGTAATTGTAAACTACCTGCTGTTGGGTGCTGAGATACAAGACATCTTAAGGTCCTCTAGAAGAGCAGTCTTTACTTTAACCATTGAGGCTTCTCTCCAGCTACCATAATTGGCATTCTGGCTGCTGCCACTGTTCTTTGCTCTCCACAGAGCCCCAAAAATAATTCTTTAAAGGACAAATCAAGTCAGGTTCTGTCACTGATGTACTCAACAGCTAATAGCTTCCCAATTGATGTAGAATAAAACCAAGGGTTCTTATAATGATAGGAAAATCTGGGGATGATCTATATGGTTGATAGGCTTTGTGCTTTTTTGATGTAGCTTTCTGAAGTGAAGACCAAAATCAAATGATCAAACCAGCTACTCGATATCTAATGTATTGTTGAGTCTTACAGAATGACCAAAGGGCCAACAGAAATCTCCTTCCTCAGCACCCATAAACCCACAGGTCTCCCCCCCATCATCTCTCTTGCCATCCCAAGCCTTCTTAATGTCCATCACTGAGGCCAGATCACATTAACTTTCCCATTGTTTCATGAATGTCCCCACTTCCGGGTACCACAGGAAAAAGGCTCTTTGATTCTCTGTATGTAGGGGAACAATGTTCTGATAATTTTTAAGGCTTTATTAAGTTTCTCACTTCCAGAGACCCATTGCAATATTTATCACTGGTCAATCACGATCAGAACTCTTCACATAAATATCCCTCAAAGAGAGTTTCTGGACATAGAGGACCACAAATATTCAGTTAGACTAAGTGATCTTCATGCAGATCTAATGACAGGAAAAACAAAACAAAACAAAACAAAACAAAAAACAACGCTAAACCCTTACAAAAACCTATGCCAGCAAGAGGGTTCCTATTGCATGTACAATGTTTACAGAGATGCATAAGGATCAGCCTCCACACCTGTACAAAGTGGCAGCAGCAAACAATCAGTGGCAATCTCTGTGTTGCTTTGGGAAATAACCATAAATAGACAATAGGAAGAATCTCTTTGAATTGAATTAATCACAATAAACTTATTACTCAAAAGAACTTCCAAATATTATGCTTGAAACTTATAGAAATTTATGATATGGACTGTCACACTCAGAATATTGTTTCACACTTTCTTAGTTTACTATGATGGAGGTAAAATAATAAATACTACTTGGACCCAAAAGTTTTATGTTCTTGAAGGTAGATATAGGTATAGAACAGAGACAAATGCTAGATAAGTGCCAGATGATAAATAGGTAGATATTGATAGAAAGGTAGATGATCTAGAGATAGCATAATGGATGCTAGATGATAAATAATAGATGATATATAGATTAATTATTGATAGACAGATATACAAGTGATATATATAATAAAAAGATTAATAGATATATGATAGAATAGGTAGATGATAGATAAGAAACAGATGGCATAGGGATAGATGACAGATAGTTGATAAATGATTGGTAGATAAATGATAGAAGGATAGTTGACAGATAATTGATAAATGATTGATAGATAAATGATAGATGATAGATGTATAGGTAGATGACAGACAGATGATGTATAGATAGATGATATGTAGGTAGATGGTATGGATGGTAAAGGATTGACAGATAAATGATAAGGTAGATAGATAATAGATAGATGACAGATAATAGACAGGTAACAGACTGCCCTGACCTGCAGGACTTAAACAACAGGTTTCTCAAGGGAAAGGAGCTACAATGACAAATTTGGGATCAGAAGACACAAAGAAAGGAGACAAGACAAAAATTCCTGTTCAAGTCTCATTTACTCTTGGGAAATGGATGGTTTATAAAGCTAAAAGCCACAGACGGTATTTACTCAGGTACCAGGAGAAACAGGTGCTAGGTAACACATTAACGTCAAAGAAATGTCTGCATTGTAAAATTTCCTCATTTTAAAAGGAAAGGAATGTTTTCATTGTAAAATGTCCCTAGTCAATTATGGTATGGACGCAAGATAGTGGAAGAAGCAAAAGAGTGTTAGATGATGACCCAGGGACAAGATGGAGGCTGAGATCCCAGGAGCTTCTGGACCCCAACATGTCCCCCTTTTTTATATATAGAAACAAGGCATACTTAAGATGGCAATGTCTAAAGTGGCATGACCCTAGAGACTCCAAGGGGACTGTGCTTGTCTTAGGTCAGAGAGGTTGCAAGGACAATCATATCTAGGATGGTTTTACCCATTATAGGGGGGACCCCATCAACTTAGCGGGGTCCCTGTCTTAGGTTGCCATTCATACTAAGGGCGGATTCCTCCTCTCAGTTGCCCATCACTGGCTACCCAGTCCATCGCACTGTAAAGCTGAAGGTCCAAGTATGAGTTGGGTTATTTTAAGGGCCATTTGTAAGAATGTCATCAAAACCATCTCCCAGATCTGACATTGCCAGATGATGGTAATGAATCTGCAAAGGTTGGGCCTTAATTGCATCTATTGGTCCCCAAGTGAAGGCCATAATTCTATTAAAAAGAAAAGGTCCTAGCGATAGTAGAATTCGTAAGCCAAGGACTGGGTCAAGGAAGGGGAGAAGGTAGCACAGAATTCCATTCCAGGTGCTCCACATAATTATTGAAGAGTTCCTGAAGTCTCTTCTCCCAGTCCCTGCAAGCTTCTTTCATAATACTAAGGTCCTGTAATACTCACAGGCAATAAAACAAAGCTGGTTGATAGACCACCATAACAGACATGACAGGTTTCAATGCCTTAACACAATTGGAAAGAGTACAATCAATACAACTTAAATACAACATTAAATGCTATGGAAGAAAAAGTAATTTTAACATGACCAATCAATAACAGATTTGGAGCCTTAACACATGCATGAACATTTGTTTGAAATCTAGAATCTGTCCCAATTTTTATCTATTGCTAATACATCATCATAGAGAACTGTAGCTAACTTTCAAATGTCTCTAAAACTGTCCAGACCCAGCCTTCCAAATGAAGACTGTTATTTCCAAATATTGGATTGATTTATAGACCAGTCTATGATTGAGGCAGAATAAATGGTCACATCAAACAAAAGAGAAGAGTCATCATAACTTCTCTTTTTGATCAAGTTTTTGAAGGCAGTCTCCATGTTCTCTGTCCCACAAGGTCTAAAAGCTTGAAGCAAGGCAGCTTGACCAATCTGGGATATAGGCAAGCAAAGGTGGGTCAAAAACAGCTTCCCAGTCACCGTTGGCACTCTGAAAGCTCACAGTCAGTATCATTCTTTGTCTTAGCATCAGCATGTCACACCCTGGCAGCTAGCATGCTCCTTCAGCATCCTGGGAAAAGAACACAAACATGCTCTCTTTCCCATATTGAATATCTGATCAGGACCATGCCATGTGCCAGTATGTGGCTCCTTCCATTTCACCTAGGCATAAGTATGCCTTCTTGTAACATGCCATAGACACTCAGAGAATTCTTTGGTATCAAATTTTAAAATTTTTAAATAAAAAGAACATGATTTAAACACATTTGTGGTATACAGCAATATAACTCCTCCCTTTTCATTTTATGAGATTTTATTTTAAAGTTCCACAATAACTGTTTCTTAATACTTTGTCCTTGAAGATTATAAGGAATCCCAGTAATATGGGTAATGTTAAATTGTCAACAAAACATCTCAAATGCTTGACTGTAATAGACAGTTCCATTATCTGTTTTAATCTGATTTGGAACCCCAAGCATATATTTAAAAAAATTAATTCAGGCAATGACTAACTATATTTTTAGTTGCTTCTCCTGTTAAAGCAGTTGCAACTAGAAAGTCTGCAAAGGTGTCAATAGTCACATGTACAATTTTAACTTTCCAAAATCAGAAATATGTATAAGATCTATTTGCCATAATTGATTAGGTATAAGTTCTCCAGGATTAGCACCATTATGTGGCACAAGTAGAAATTGAGGACACTGAGAACAAGTCTTTACAATTTGATGTGCACATTTTCTGGAATTACCAAATTATTGTCTCAAGCCATTACTATTTTGATGATGTAAAGAATGAGACTATATGGCCAACTGTACTTATATAAGGCCTATAATCTGCCTGGGATACAAGTCTGCTATGACACTGCCTTAAGAGGTCTTGTCCAAGCAGTCCAGGATGAGTTTTTAAATATCCAAGGACAGTCCTTTAAAGGAACAGTACTTTCTGTTGAGTTGTATATATATAAACAATTGTAAACTTTGAGAATTAGCAATATCTAAAAAGGAACAATTTCAAGCAACTGTAAGGCCTGATATATATATATATATATATATATATATATATATATATATATATATGCTATCAGTATACAAATTAAAGCTTGATTTTTTTTTTTAACATTTCAAAAGTAGTGGTTATGAGCCCGGCATGGTGGCGCACACCTTTAATCCCGGCACTCGGGAGGCAGAGGCAGGTGGATTTCTGAGCTTGAGACCAACCTGGTCTATAAAGTGAGTTCCAGGACAGCCAGGGCTATACAGAGAAACCCTGACTCGAAAAACAAAAACAAAAACAAAAAACAAACAAACAAACAAACAAAAAGAAGTAGTGGTTACGGCACGTGGTTCATTTATCTGTGCTAAAGCAGGAGGAAACTCAAAAGAATAAACATGTGATCTAATCACATATACTTCTCTTCCATAATAGGGCTGTTTATAAATATAGTAGATGTATTCTTTATGGGATGCATTGTAGAGAGCCGTATGGGCTGCCACCTGGCAGGAATCTGACATTGGCCAAGGACAAGAAAAAAAGCTTCACTCTTTAGGCTACAATAGGGAAGCAGGCCAAGGCAGGAGCTTCCATCCCAGGGTGGAACAAAAGAAGTAGACTTCAGGCATGATCCTGGGCCTGGACAAGGAAGTAGGCCCAAGTATCTCAGTCATTATGACAAGCCCTTTTAAACAACTGTCACAGAAGTAATCACAGGTCTTTGCCTACTGCCTTGCTAGTTCCTTATTGTACTGTTCACCCTCAATATCTACATGCAATCAAAATGGCACAAAAAGCAGATTGGAAAAATTAAATTGGACTTTAATCTCAGAATTAACGGGGGTCATGCCACAATGCTGTCTAACTGTCCCTCCTCTCTTCAATCCTTATTCCCGTGCTAGAGAACCTGCTGACTGACTGAGTGGACCTGGTCAATGTATGCATACTTTTATGGAAAATACAAAAGTGTGCATAGAAGCAAATTTTAACAACTTATCTTTTGGATAATGATTATCAATTTTGCCTGAGAAGTTTGCTGTGTAATATGGCAAATATCAATGGTAATATACCATATACCAATTTACTTGCTGTTTGAAACAAGGAATAGATGTCTCATCAGGTTTTTAAGACATTCTTTCCAAAATACTTTCATGATTCTATCCTACAGTTTTTTATTAATACCACAACAGCTTCATAACAGGATGTTAAAACTTTACTTGGAGATGCAGAAAGATGAATCCATAGTAATCCTCTCTTTTGCCAAAGAATTGCTCTGGGCACATTGAGTAACAATAACTAACATTTGACTACAATTGATTACAGTTGATAAAAATTGATTACAGAAGTTTCCTCTACTTTCTGCAAAGGTATTTGTCTCTCACCAGTTAATTTGCATCTCCCTTGATAACATCCAACAAAGGCTTAAGTCCTCCTGTGATGACCTTAAGGTGAGGTCTTAGCCAAAAAACATCTCCTGAAAGCTTTTGAAAATAACTTGAAGTAAGCAAACCATCTTTTCTTTCTTGAATTTTCTGTGCCACAATTTGTCTAGCATATAACTAAGGCCCCAAATATGAAAAAGATATTGCCTCTGAATCTTCTCTGGAGCAACAACTACTCCCCAGAAATTTAAAGTTTTTTGTATAAGAGCAAAGGTTTGCAGGAAAACTCCTTCAAGGGATCAGCTAATAAAATATGATAACTATATGCTGAAAGATTTAAAGTCCTAACTTCTTGCATTGAAGCAGAGACAAAAATATTTTTTTACACAATGTAAGGCTATTAGCCATTCCTTGAGGCAAAAATTTCCAATGATACTGCTTCATGGGTTCTTTAAAATCAGCTCACTAAAAGCAAAACTTTAAAATTAGTTCACTAGAAGCAAACCCTTTACAATTATCAGGATGTGAAGGACTAATAAACACAATCTTCCAAATCTATAATCAATCTATATGGCAGACCAGATTTTAATACTTATACAAGTTCCATTACTTCATTAATATTTCTGAAATCTTAAGTTTGAAATTTGTTTTGAGCAACCCCTGGATAGATCTGTTGAAAACGCTGTTCTGTCTTGAATCTTCCTATGTGGGGAACCACGTGGAGCCGTGATCGATGCAAAAAGCAAGAGGAAGTATTTTAGGGAATGAGGTGACAAGGAGTTCCCTCTTCTGAAGGTAGGCAACACTCCCTCTTGCAGGTCAGTTCCCACCCTGTGGTCTGAGGAATGTTAATTGGCCTCTCCTTTCTGGTGGGACAAGTGTTCATGACCTTCCCAAAGTTTTGAGCTGACCTTTTCAATCTGAAAATTATGAGCCTGTGATCAAACTGCAAACTGCAGCCAATGGAGCACTGGAGGTCAACTATACTTTTTAAGTTTCTCTTGTAACACCAGAGTACAACCACAATTTTGGGAAGCAAAACCCAATTTTAACAGTGTAAACAATCTATTCTCTTTAAAATCAACTTTCACGATACAAAGTTAAGTGTCTCCCTACTTTTGAACTGCAGTTATCAAGCCTGGGCTATTCTGATATGGTGGCCCAGAGCACCCCAGAACTTTGGAAAGCAAAACTCATCATCTAACAATCCAGTCTCTCAAAAAACACCAAGTGAAATGCCTCCATGCTACAAAGTTTGGCTGCCCATTCCTGCACATGAATGCAATACGGTGCGTGCAGCCTCCAATACCTCAAAGATACACTGCCCTAAATTCTATTCTCTATAACTCTGTTTTCTAGGATAAGGATTACATAAAATATTACCCAATTTAGAAGTATCTGTAGAGACCTGTTTCCCTGGGTTGGCTCATGCTACATGTTTTAGTTCTGAATTACTCCAACCTGGAGTTACCAGTTTTACGCCAACTTTCTGTTACCAATGTTTAATCATGCCCAATAACTTATAAGCCAATAATTTATAACCAAGATATGCAGGACATATTTATACTTTTAAATCCAGTCAGGAAAAGAAAAAATGAAATGGCTGCATACATTTACCTATTTAAACCAGACAAAATTCTTAATTTTTCTAGCTGTAATTTCAAGAGTGGAGCACCTTGTCACCTGCTGTGTCACCCAATAATCACAGTCACAGAGATTATTCTAGGAGGAACAGTTCCCTTAGCATAGCCTTGAGAAGCTGCTGGCCCCTTTAAGAGCAGCTTTTACAGAGAAGCTCCTGGAAGGGCTTCTCCAGCTGTGCCAGACTCTTAACTACAGGTGCAGGGCTCCAAAGGCCAAATTGAGACTATTTTTTTTTAATTTATTTTGTTCTCTCCCCCCACTTTTTTTTTTTTTGAAATGAGTTAAAACTAAATCAAGTGCTGAACGATCCAACAGATAACGTTTTAACCATTTTTTTTTTCTTTTGAACATGAAACACAGAGCAATGATCAAAACACAAAACGAAAACAGGGACTTAACATAAAATAGTTTTGACGGACATGAACAGATTGGCAAGCCAAGGAAAGATAATAGACAGAGGGGGAAGAGAATTAGACATCCTGAACGGACCCAGTTATCCTACCTAAGAGATCCAGAATCAAGCATTCCTCCAGTAGGAGCCAGAGAGGCAGCAGGAGGCCTCCCAATCTCCTCCTGTTCCTAGGAGAGCTTTGAAACAGCTTACATTCATTTTCCTTCTCTTTTGCCAAAGCATCCACAGGTAGTCAGAGAGGACTGCTTGTCTGAAACTCATTCTCTAATGTCTCAGGCGCAAACTATCTCTAGATTTCAGCATAGCTCTACACATACACAAAACACACTTCACCATTACCTTGTCCTTCTACAAGGTTTATTCACCGCTGGCCCAACTCTGTAATAATCTTGGAAAGCACTACCCACATGCTCCCATCTTTTAAGAAGAAGGGGAAACCATAGGAAAATCTCTTTAACAAAATCAAAACATATAAGCAAATCATGTATTTTAAACTTTATCCCTTGCGCCTTTAAAGCCTTTTTCAACCGTTCCACAAATAATTCATGGCTATTTAACGTCTGTCCCCATGATCACCGCGAACTTACTAGGATCTCTAGTCGAGGCAGCAGGTTCCTGCGCAAGATGTCTTCCACACAAAACACTGTGGTTATCTTCACTGGTCCCTTCGTACTCAAGCCCTAAGCTGGGCGCCAGCTGTCTCGACCTGCAGGACTTAAACAACAAGGTTCTCAAGGGAAGGGAGCTACAAATGACAAATTTGGAATCAGAAGGCATGAAGGAAGGAGATAAGACAAAAATTCTGTTCAAGTCTCTTTTACTCTTGGGAAATGGAGGGTTTATAAAGCTGAAAACCACAGACGGTATTTGCTCAGGTGCACAGGACAAACCAGTGCTAGGCAAACACATTAATGTCAAAGGAATGTCTCCATTGTAAAATGTCCAGAAAGGAATGTCTTTATTGTAAAAGGAAAGGAATGCCCTCATTGTAAAATGTCCCTAGTTAACTATGGAATGGAAACAAGATAGTGGAAGGAGGGAAAGAGTGTTCGATGATGACCCAGGGACATGATGGAGGCTGAGATGTCAGGGGCTTCCGGACCCGAACAACAGACAGACTGATATATAGATATATAGCTATATAAATTGTGATTGATGCTAGATAGATAATACAAGGAGAGATAGATGAGTCTACAGTTTTTGACAGTATGTATGTGTCCATGTATATGCATGGGTTTTAGTAGGTGGATGCATTTGTGTGTGCCTGGTTGTGTGGAGACTAGAGGTTGATGCTCTTATCTTACTTTTGAGACAGGGTTTGTAATTAAACCTGAAGTTCACTGATTCAGCAAGACTAGTTGGGCCAGGATATCTAAGGATCCTCCTATCACTGACTCCTCAGAGCTAGGCTACACGGTGCATGTGAGGACACCCTGCTTTGTGTATGGGCGTTGGCAGTCTGGACTCTGATCCTCATGCTTGCACATCAAGTACTTTACTGACTGAACTATTTCTCCAGATGTAAATCTATTTCTTGGCATAAGAGAATATTTTAAGATTATAATACCAGCATGATCACTGTGATGGTTTGTATATTCTTGAACCAGGGAGTGGCACCATTTGGAGGTGTGGCCTTGTTGGAATAGGTGTGATCTGGTTGGAGTAGGTGTGTCACTGTGGGTGTGGGCTTAAGACTCTCACCCCAGTTGCCTAGAAGTCAGTCTTCCACTAGCAGCCTTTGGATGAAGATGTAGGACTCTCAGCTCTGCTTGTGCCATGCCTGCCTTGATACTGCCATGCTCCCACCTTGATGATAATGGACTGAACCTCTGAACCTGTAAGCCAGCCCCAATTAAATGTTGTTTTTATAAGACTTAACATTGGTCATGGTGTCTGTTCACAGCAGTAAAACCCTAACTAAGACAATCACGCATTGTCAAGATCCTTCTTGAATTCTGGCTATAAATCCTCTGTCCACTCAAACATGTTGTCTTCTTCCCCTCTAGGTACTTTTATATTGGCTGTAATACAGAATGAAAGGAAGACATTTGAAAATGAATGGTTTCAAGTAGGCTTTCTTGACAGTAAGTGATGAACAGAAGAAATGCGAAGCATAATAATCTTACTATAAAGTTGGCCTGTTATACTTTCAGAAAATGTCTGTATAATCTCAATATCTCAGATCTACCAACACAAAGAAGAGGAAGAGGAAGAGGAAGAAGAGGAGAGGAGGAGGGGAGGAGGAAGATGAGGAAGAGGAGGAGAAAAAAGTCATCTTATTTCCACTGAGATGGATAATTTTCTTTTCAAGTGATAGAACCCTTAGATTCCTATGAAATGCAATTTTAAAAGAAATTTAACAGGATGCTTAGTGTAGAAGCCTATAATCCATCAAGACTGCAATAGAGAATAGACACAGGAAATGGAGAAGTTTCTGAATAATCTATTAGTCTCAATTTGAAGCAAATGGAGTTAGAAAGAAAACAACTGCATCCATGGTGTCTGCCTCTAACTGTCAAGTAGGAAGCAAGTGAGGCCTGGAATAGAAACAAGAGTCAGCAATGCCATGTCCTAACTGCTTAACACCAAACTCATGCTAAAAAGAAATTGTGAGAAGTACGTGAAACAATATCCAAGATCATGCATATAAGTACAGAATGCCACTGCTGCCTAAAGAAAACTCTGGGTTTAAGGTTTTTCATTTGGCTTTTAAAAAATTTCCTCAATGAAACCAAAGCACAAAAAGAGGTTCAAACTCCCGGATACCACTGTTCCTAGATATACTGTCAATTCAGAAGGACCAGGGGCTAAAGGATGTAGGAAAAAAGCCCAGGGACAACTCTTCAAGACTGGAATTATTCATAGTCCCAGCTTCTCACTCAAGCTACCTAACATATCAGGGAAGAAAAAAATATCTGACATTTAAACTTTCAACACAGTTTTAAGGGATATTTTGTAAAATATCCCTTAAATAAATAATAAAGTTGTAAAAGACTCAAATTGTTTCCACTCACACTCTTTAAGTTCAAGCAAGACAACCAAATCTTATGAAATTAAGGAAAACACAGATCTTCCAATCTTTAGGGAAAGCTTAAGGTAACTCATACTGAACCCTTAGCCCAAAGACCACAAGGAAGCAGGGTGGGGGGTATGGGATAGGGGTTTCTGGAGGTGAAACCGGGAAAGGGGATATTGTTTGAAATGTAAATAAATAAAATATCCAATAAAAATAAATTGAAGAGATATGTAGAAAAATTTCTGATAAAATTGAAGATTTTCATGAAAAAAAAAGAACTTGCTACTGCTCATGTTCATATGTGGTTGGATATTTGTTGTTCATAAATGCTTGGACAAGGGAGGGACCATTTTGACAGAAACTCAACTGGAAAGGATATTTATATCATTTGGGAGGATTGAGGCAGTCAGTAGAAAATTTTAGGGCAGAAAATGCTATCAACATTTGGGTAAACAATACTTGAAATTTACAAACTGTGCAGTCTAAGTCTTGAGAACTCGTGAACTGCGCAGCACTGATCTTACCTCGCTCCATCTACATCCACAGTTTCCTTACCTTGAAGCCTTACCTTGTGGTTCTGAATGCTCTCATAATAACACCACATGCTTCCTATGTGCACAAATCAGTCCTCTCATCGCACTGAGTGTCCCAATCACAATTTATTTCCTTATAAAGCAAAAGTCCACCTAAAAAGAGGTTGTCAGCTTGAGAATGGGAAGGGTTTGAGGCGGGGCTAGCTGGGAGGGGTGGAGGAAGGAAAGAGGGTTTTAATTAAAACATTGCATTTAATTGATAAATTAATTTTAATTAAAAGCATGTTTAAAAGATATAACCAGACCTTTTGGTGTTTAAATACTTGATAAAACAAAGGAGTTTTCTACTATCTGTGAACAATTAATGGGTTACCTATAAAAAGTATAAGAAGGATAGTGGTTTTATAATAGATAGTAAAATGTATCAGTCAGCACACAGAGGACTAGGGAGGAGAGAAGGATGTGACTTGGTAAGGGATTAACACTGTCATTCATTGGGGCTCACTCAAGATACTTTGAGTTCATCCTAATTTGTGAAATACACATCTCAGGAATGCTTCCTGAAAAGGTTGTTACATGTTTTAGACAGCTGAAGGATAACTCAAAACAGACCTGGGAAGTAATAGCTGTCTTGAAGGAGGTGGGAGAGTGCATAATTGGATACTTGATATTTACAATGTACTTTGCAATCACTAATCTTGGGCAGACTTTGTGAAAGATAAGGGGGGACTCTAACATTCTTGGTTCAGGTTAGAAAGGGTCTGCTTAAGCATCAAACTTCACCTCCAGATCTGCTAGCCCAGTTCCAGGAACATCTTGAGAAGCCCATTTAGTCTCCTAAAGTCACAGTATCTGACTAGAGAGTTAGAATCCTCAGTTCAAGAAACAGTCCCCCAATGGTTAATGTATGACTTTGTATCTTGTAGTAAACAGAAAAGAGAGACTAAAGGAGGTGTCCCCAGATGCTCTGTTGGCTCATGTTTGTATAAAAACTGTGTTTGTTTTTTTGCTGGCAGCTGCGTGCCTTCCAGAGACACTGAACCTCTGCCTGTTTCTTGCTCAAGATCTTGTTTGTTTATTTATTTGTTTGTTTTCATCCCTTCTTGAAGTGTGAGTGGTACAGACCAGGCAAGAGGACAGAACAGAATGTTCTCAAGTGTGAAATTGAACCCCTAGCCAAACATTGGAAATATCCCCTCTGTTCAACTGAAGTTCCATTAACTCTTGTTTATTTCCTGATGCTACCATGGTTCTTTTTTATTATGTCAAGCCCCAGCTGAGGGAGTTGCTGAAACTGTCTGAGGGTCGATTAGTAAACTGGGAACTGTTATATCATTTAAAAAAAATTTCCCAAGTATGTGGGCATGAGGACATTTATCTCAACTGTACCTTAAATGATAGAAGTTTAGCAATCTCCATTACAGATTAGCCTCGTAGATAAGCACTTCTCAAAGTCAGGCATCAAGACTAATGAGCTGAAAAGTTGTGACTTTTTTGTTGTTGTTGTTAAAACTAATCTCATAGAATGGCACTGAACAGCTGTTGGAGGGGCCGATTCATTTGCTAAGAGCTTTCTGGTGTGCTTGTGCTAAGACTTTTAAATCTTTTCTCTCCATGTATTATCTCTCTGTAAATACCAGATCCCTATTCAAAACTATGCCCGCTATATTTAACATGGTACTTTCAAGGTGCCATAAACTTCAATTGTCTAAAATTGCAAGGAACACAGCTCCTGGCACATAGTTGACTAGGTCTGTTTACATTTTCAAAGTCTTTCCAATTTAGAATGGCTTTCTTCTTTAGAAGAAGTATCAGGTCTGATGTAGTTACTGCTCTGAGGATTTTTGTTGTTGTTCATTTTTTGTTGGTTGGTTTGTATTGTTTTTGGTCAACTTGACACAAACTGGAGTCATCTAAGAAGAAGGAACCTCAATTTAGAAACTGCCTCCATCTGACTGCCTGTGGACAAGGCTGTGGATGGCATTTTCTTGATTTTTATGGTGTAGCTCAACTTATTGTAGGTGGTCCCGTACCTGGGGAGGTGGTCCAGCGTTGTATAAGAAAGCAGGCCGTGCAAACCAGTAAGCAGAGGTCTCCTACTGTCCCTGCTTCAACCTCTGCCTTGAGTTCCTCTCTTGACCTACCCTCATGATGGATTTAAATGTGTAAAATGAAATGAACCCCATTTTGGGTCATGGTGTTTACCATCATGAAAAGAGAACTAAGAATGCTCCTCTTTGTAATAGTTTGTTTTGTATTGACATCTTAAAAACCCAATAGAAATAGAATTATTTCATGTAGGAAGATAAATGCAAAAGCAAAGAGCTGTTCCATCTTAGGGCAAATTACAATGGGATAATAAAAACTTAACTCCTTTTCAAGTGGTCATAATTTTCAGCAAGTCCCACATGAGCAGTGAAGTGTGGTATAAATGGTAATTCATCAAGAATATGGAAATGAAATATGTAAACCCATTATGATGAGCATTCTCACCTGCCCTTTGTGGGATATGGTTCATTCATTCAGACGCCACATGACCCTATCATTATAGGATAATAGACACACACACACACACACACACACACACACACACACACACACAGAGAGAGAGAGAGAGAGAGAGAGAGAGAGAGAAAGCACATATTTTTTGTGTAGCATGATATACAATGCCTAGCACACTGTTGGCCTTCATTAAATATTAAATAATAATGATGGGCAATCTGCCTCACTTGAAAAGTAAATACTGCCTCATTTTAAAAGGTCTTAATTTTTCATGTGTGTAAGGGACCATACTTTGAATTTATAGTGCTATTTTAAAATGATTTACTTTCAAGCACTAGTTTCATAGATGAGTTAATTGCCCTGGTTTTCAGTGTTGGTTCTAAGCAGTGAGAGAAAGCAGCCTTGTCTCTTCAGTGTCAGAGTACAAGGGATAGGAGCCAGGAAGGGCTCCTGGGATTCTAGCTGGTTACCCACATGGGAACAAAGTGACCAAGGCTCATTGCTCTCCAGAGACTGTAGTAGATATCACTAGAGGGGGCCTTGT
This sequence comes from Mus musculus, assembly GCF_000001635.26. NCBI lineage: Eukaryota > Metazoa > Chordata > Mammalia > Rodentia > Muridae > Mus > Mus musculus. The sequence goes on from NC_000068.7 coordinate 78,418,830, forward strand.
AGAGTATCCTCCTGCCTTTTCTCATCTAAATAAAAAGAATCTCACTGCCTTGGCAGGTGGCTTTACCCCAGCCCCAAGCAATCAGGCCACTAAGGGATACATTTTAGCCTAGATGCTTAGTGCTCACTCTTTAATTAAAAGAACACATGAGAATATAAGTATCTCACCACATAAGGAATTTGTGGTCCTCAGGTTTTGTCTCTCACTTCCTCTTCCCTTGAGGAGTACATAGCAAACCCCAGGCAGCTGTTTTAAGAGCCGTGGAAGGCGAAGAGGAAGCCATGATTCTTGGGAGGCTGACAAATAGGGAACCTCAGGGAATGAACTCCACCATTCCTACTTTGCTGTCCATTGGTCAGACATGACGTAATTTGAGATTTCCCCAGAGCCTCAGCTTTTCCAGCCTCCCAGTGCTTCAAGCTGCTGTTGCCAGTGATTGTTCTTCAAGCTGTTGCCTCTGTCCACATCTCACCAAAGTAATTTCCATATTAAACATTTTATTCTTAGAAGTTGCAAGGGATCTGTTCTCCTGAATGAATTCATACTGGCTAAACCCAGATAGAGGGATAGCATGGTCATAAACTTATATTGGTTACTGTTTACAGAGGGCAGGGGAATCATAAACATTAGTATTTCATTGTTTTCTTGTTACTGGGTTTTCTTCCTTTGGTTGTTTTTGCTTGTTTGTTTGTTTGTTTTGCTTTGTCTTTGCATAGTATGAAATGTTTATTTTTTTAGATATGTAGACCAAAGTCAATATGATCAATTTTCCTAAGGAAAACAGGAGAGGGTATAGGTTTAACACAACATTATTGCAGGCAATTAAAATTTTCTAATGTAAGCCAGCAAAGCCGGTACAAAATTTAGAGATATAGAAAAACTCAATTGTAGCCACTATACTTTGTTTTTAAAAAGGTGCAAACTATGTATTTCCTTCCCTTCCTTCCTTCCTTCCTTCCTTCCTTCCTTCCTTCCTTCCTTCCTCCCTCCCTCCCTCCCTCCCTCCCTCCCTCCCTCCCTCCTTTCCTTCCTTCCTACTTTATTGTTCTTTTCCTTCCCTCCCTCCTTTCCTTCCTTCCTACTTTATTGTTCTTTTCCTTCCCTCCCTCCTTTCCTTCCTTCCTACTTTATTGTTCTTTTCCTTCCCTCCCTCCTTTCCTTCCTTCCTACTTTATTGTTCTTTTCCTTTCTTTGGTACATAATCTCACCATATAGCTTTGGATGGAACTCACTATGTAAGTCAGACTGGCTTGGAAGTTATGGCAATCCTCCTGCTTCTGCCTCCTGAGTGCTAGCATTCTAAGCAGGCATCAGCACATCTGGTTCAGACCTTTTGTTTCAATGCCTTACATCCTCTAGCTGGGAACACAGTGATTCTACTCCCTGCTTGGGCTGGTTTGTGGCTCAAGGGTACAGCACTTGCCTCAAGACTCTGGGTTTTATGCACAGCATTGTTTAAAAATAAAAAGTCATTGCTCCAGACTGGCAGGTCACATCTGGAATATTCCCATGCCAACTCAGGAGCTGAGGGGACTATGAAAGCATTCTGTGCGCATGACAGCCGGTAAAAGAATTCCCCTGGCCCATTCACTTTCAAAGGGACTGGCTGCACTACTTGACTTCATGGCAGGGCAACTAGGCAGGTATCCTTGAGGATTGCCAGAACTCACTTAAACTCTCACGACAAAGCTGTTCCTCCTAAAGGCAAAGGAGGATGCCTTTAGCCTCCTAGAGTTGCATGCACATAATTTACCCTTAAACTTCCTCCAGCGGGTCTTTCCTGCCCACAGGATCACTTTCCATGTTGCTTAGATTCCTTCCTCTTATCCAGGAAGTTCAAGTGAATTTTACTCATTCTTGAGATGATATAGTTGGAAAATAATAAAGACTTTGGAGTGTGGCAGCAACAGAGAATATCCAGAGAGGAGGAACTTAGTAATGACTTAGAAACAAAGCTTCCTATTGGCTGCCAGAAACAAGGGCCCCAGCCATTTTCCTTGATGAGGAAGATGCCTTGTTTCTTCTTCCTGCTTTCTTTTCCTTTTGTTCCTTCTCCTTCTTTTCCATCCTCCTCATAGTCTTCCTTTTTTACTTCTTCACAGATTCGTCTGGCACCATTTGCTCGGTGTGTGCAGCAATCCTAATCCGGTCAAAAGGACCCAGAAATCACAGTATGACCATCTCCAGCCTTGTCGATAGACTTGCCTTCCTGATACAACTGTTAGACAAGATTCAAGGTCACATGTATTTGTGATTCCTATGCTATTTTATGTAACTGCACTGTTATATATGGTTAATAAAATCTTACTCTACTATTTTTATTGCACTTATTTTTCTTCTGTTTGATCTTTTCTGTCTAAGTTCCCTTTTCAGAGCAATGGTAGGAATAGATGACTTATTGCTCATTCAAGCAACATTTTCTCATATATGCCGTGATAAAAGTACTTAGATAAAAGATACAAGCTTTAGCACAGATATTACACACTTTACTTGAAGCAGAAATGTAAGGGTTCTTTTAAAGTTGGTTGGATGGTGTTTTGCTGGGGCAAACGTGTGAAGGAGTGTTCTCATGACGTGGACACAGGTGAAACACATAGGCAGATTTGTGAAGGAAGATTTCACTGAAGCAGACACAGGAAAAAGAATGTTCTGCTAATTAAAGCACTTGAAAAGACATTTGATGAAGGATTCTTCACTAACAACACCCATGTATCTGTCTGCCTTATATGCATTGTTGAACTACATTCGTTGGGACTCGATAAAGAGAAATGCACCAAAAAACTTCTGGTGGTGTACTGTGGCTTCTTGCTGCTTCCACAGACTTGGCCTGATTGGCAGAGTCATGTCAACTGAGACAGACGCATGTGCTAAGGCAAGACACATGCTGAGGCAAGACCCATGGAGGGCATCTGATTTTTGGAGGGAGTATAAAAAGGACTAGGAGAGTGACGTAGACTGAACTTGGTTTGTTTGACTTGCTTACATAGCTAAAAGCTTGTTGGTCTCACTTCGCTGATCTTCTCCCCAGGTACCTCCTGCTGAATTGTTCCAAGGCCGAGGTCTGGCTGTCTCTGCTAGGTAGTGCCACTACTGCTGTTAACCTGACTCTACTGAACTAGACTGTAGGTAGATCTGTAAAGTGTTTGCAGGTAGATCTTGCTGCAGCTACTGACTCCTGTGATCTGAGCTGCTGATTTCCTGACAACACAGATATGATTTGCTCCGAAGAACCTTTCTAAACAGGTCCTCTCCTTCCCCCTTCTCATATCCTTTCTTTTCCACTGCCTCTGGTGGGTTAAAAGAGAAGTTAAAGTGTTTAAGAATCATCATTAAAAGTAGGATTTAAAATATTAAAATTACACATTTTCATTCTACAGTCATTCTGGTCATTGCCTGTTTGTTTGTGATAACTTTTCATGAATCCTGAATTCACACACAGCAACCTACCTTTTCTCCTACCTAGTGAGTTAGAATTTCATTTTTATTCCTTATTCCTTCTTTTTCCCCTTAATATTTTGTATTAACTCTATTTTGTATTCCAATAACTTTCCTAGGAGAAAAAAATAATTATTGATACTGTACAGTGGAGAAAATATGGCCTTTGAATAGGGAGAAAACTTTTTTGAACACCTCCTTATTTGCTACTAAATTCAAGATGTGCTACTTAAACTTTTTGACGTTCACACATAAAATAAAAGTAAAAGTATAAGTGAAACTTGATGTGATATAAAGATGCAGGAGTACGTTTAATATATTACTAATGATTTTATAAATGTTATTTTTCTTGAAAGAGGACCTCTCTTGAGTTTACTTTGCTAGGAAGGTGGCCTGATTGTTTTACCTTTGAGAATGCTGTGAGATCAAATGAAGGTGTGTTTAGCACAGAACCGAAAAGGGGGCGTTACCTGCTTTTTGTTGTTAATTCCTCAACAAGGATTGCTTCTCCTACAGTTCTGTTCTTCCCTCTTTTATTCTCCTCCCTCTTAAAACAGTCTGTTTTTTCTCAGACCTAACCAGAGAGTTCAGAAAGCTGCCCCTGATGCTAACCTTGGGTCACCATTTGTCACCTGCAGAGTTCTGTGCCTTGGTAAAGGTTAATCTAGTTCTGTGAAGCCTCCACCCCCACCTCTCACTCACCAAACACCTGCAGTGGTGCATTGTCTGTGTCAGTTTGCCTACTTACTTATCCAAAAGTAATCTAGCGATCTAGAAGGTTTATTTGTGTATCTCTGTGTCAGCTACTCCCCACGGCCTCTTAGACTTTTTTGCTTGCCCAGTCAGACCCTTGCTGGTTACTTTATTGTTGCTTTCACTCAATACAACTCAAAGGAGGAATCACTTATTATGGCTCATGGTTTCAGGGGGTTTGAAGGATGTGTGTCAGAGGAGATTCTTGTCCTTATTGTGGCTATGAAAGTGAGAAAATGGAGATATGGATCCCCACCCCCCATGACTTACTTACTCATTGAAACCTCACCTGCTACTGCCCATCACCTTCCTTAATTGCCATCATCTTTTTTTTTATCATCATCTTTTATATCTAGTAAGGGATGGATCTATAGGGCAGAGGGATTGCTACCCAAAGCCCATAAGCTGGCTGGGAACCACTCTCCTAGCATATCAGCCTGGGGTGCATTTCTTATACCATAAGAGCAATAGCATAGCCCACATTCTAGCAATGAGTCTCTTAATATTATACAAGTTATCTTGCAGATCATTAAAAAATGCAGCAGCCTTTTGTCTGTGTTTGTGCCTTCTATCTTGTTAATCAAAATTTAAATGGTTCTTAATTTATGATTGTTTGGTTTGGGCTATATCAGCCTTAGTATAGTGAGAACTAAAAAATGACTGGTAGAAACCATACCTTTGATTTTGAAATGTGATTTGTTCCCAGGCGAGATATATGGTAGAGGGGACTTTGTCATAAATCTGGGCAACAGCAGTGGGTTGCAGCTTCCTGTCAGCCAGTAATCATAAAAGGAAACAGTCAGTACTGCACACTGTGCTATTGCTCAGCTGTGAAGTCTAGTAGTTTGTATAAATTAAATACCATTTAAAGTACACTTTATGTTTTTCAATTGAAAATATCTTTTTCATACAGTATATTCTGATGACAGTTTCCTCTTCTCTCTCTACTCCTAGATTCTCTCTACCTTACTTCTCATCCAATTCCATGCTTTCCTTTTCTCCCTCTAGAAAAATAGCCAAAACAAACGAACAAACAAACAAACAAACAAGAATGTTTAAGAATGAACAAGAAATACACACACACACTAAACCCATAAAAACACAAAATCAGAAACTATAATATAAAAACAAAAGACCAGTTAGATGAAACCTGTCCAAACAAAGTAGTATGAGACAAAAATTTACAAAAATGTCATTGAATTTGTGTTGTGTTAGTCATCTACTCTTGGGACTGAGGTAGGTCTTAAGTGTGGCTAACATACCTACGCAGTTGGACTCGATTGGAAAGTATTAAGTTTTCCTTTGTAAGCTGTTGTTAACTGCAGATAGCTTCTGAGTTATAGACTAAGTTCACCTGGACATAAGCCCATCTATAAGTTGAGTAGTATCTGATTTCTCTTTAAATGATATGCATTTCAAAACTTTAGTGAGACAAGAGTGCTGGATAAATAGTTCTCTTCTATTTTAACCAATAAATATGAGTTATATATATTACATTGGGATTACTGCCATCTTAATTTACTTTATTACAAATATCTCTACTCCAGGATCACAAAAGCAAGAGTAGTTTAAGTTCTAGCATTAGCTTTCAGATGTTTTAGAGAGTGTACTGTAAAATAACAAAGATAAGTATTTACATCAAGTATTCATAATAAAAATGAATTAAATGTCACCAGGTGAAAATGCAAGAGGTAAAGAAAAAAAATGAAAATAAATGACTTGCATACAGGAACAAACGGATGCAGTTTGAGTACAGTGGTGCCACCTTTCTGCACTTTTCCCTGTATGGTTTCATGGCCAACTGAGGTATAAAGCACTAACGGGAAGGTTCTAGAAGTAACAATTCAGAAGTCTTAAAGTCTGTTATGTTTTGAGTAGTAGGATGTAGTCCCGTGTCCTCCTAGTTACCCTTTCATCCATGTGCCCATGCTTCATTTGCTGCCCTCCTGGTAATCTCCTGGTAGCTATCTTGAATTCCTGATATTAAAATGCTTATGTTTAAGTAAAATTTATTGTACTTAATAATGTCTAATGCACATGAGGTGAAAATATTCAGAAACTAAACTATCCGAAATGAAGCCATATATTCTTTCTTGTAATTAAAAGGGGGGAACGTTCTCAATAGAAAAATAATAATAAAGAAAAAACTATATGCTGAGTTTTCAAAAATAGGTAGCACAATTTGGAGGGAGATTTAGCACATTCATACGATTTTTATTACAGATATTGCTAGAACTGTATTTTTAGATAATGTTAATATCTTACCATGCTTGCTGTATAAATAACACTTTCTTATAAGTAACTATGTATAGAAATAGACAAAACAGTACACATAGTACTTAGTACCACAGGTGGTTTTCAGTCATCCTTTGGGAGTTTTGAACTGAAGTCACCATGACTAGACAGGGATACTGCAGAGAAGTGCCACAAAACTCTCCATTGTTATTGCTATAACATTATCACAGATAACTCATAAATCATCCCTTCTAAAATCATGAATGGGACCAAAAGTTTAATATTTGTCTTTTGTCTATAAAATCCTTATATTGTACCCATGCTGATACAACACAAACAGGATTGCTGTTATTTAACAAACTACATATTCCCATAATATTTAGGAATTGCCTACCATTAGCAAGCATTAGTGTCCTTATTAATAATGATATGATGTAGAGTCTACATCTCATGGCTACAAAAGCTTATTTTGCCAATTATCTTTATATACCCCTCTGACCTTCTCCTTTCTTCTCTATATCTTATTTCTCTTTACGTTCCTTAATCATTTCCTTGTCCCACAATATTGTAGACTGAATACTAGCTTTCCTCCGAAACCGATGCTTCCAAAACCACTGCTCAATTAGACTTAGAAGGCAGAACCCTTTGAAGTTGTTGGGTCATGGAGACTGAGGTCTTCTAGTGGGATCAGTGACCTGAAAGAGAACCCAGAGAGGTCCCTTGTGTTTCCTATTTATATGGAGACAGTGAGAGTATGGTCAGATATGACCCGCAAATCAAGCTGTCACTAGACAATGATGGGGTCAATACTTTGCCCTTGGACTTCCTATTTCAGAACCATGTGAAGTAAATTTCTGTTTTGAAGCCATTCAGTTTACAGCATTATTATAGTAGCTGTGTCATAGGTGGCACTCCATTTACACGTTCTCATCTTTCTCCTTCCTTCTCTTCTCTTTAGTTTTATTAGTCTCTCTTTTTTGAGACCATTTTACAAGCATCTCTATCATCGCTTTGCTAAGTTGATTATTAAATCACAAAAGACTTCCTTCTTAACTGATTTTCCCCAGCACTTAACAGTATTGTCTGTACATCTGCATCTTTTGGTTTAGCCTCATACTTTGCATGGGAAGTTTTACTTTTTGTTTTTTAATTTTTCGCTGAGCTCTGAAGTGCATTTTCCATTTTAAGGAGGATCCTAGGTTTCCCATTTATTAGGTGGTAAATGTAGGTGAGGTTGGCTTCCAGTAACTAGAGTCCTGAGGGGGTTTGTGCAGCAAGATGTGAAAAAGGCTCAGTAATTGGTACTCTGAAGAGATTATGTTTATAATTTGAGTCTGGCCATGATCTCTTTGTAGAGTTTGATCCTCCATACTTTGTATGCATGCTGAGGGCCATGCAAAATGTTTCCAATGTACTTAGATTCTATTCAGTTTAGCCACAGCTGTTTCTGTGGTGAAATGACATATTCTATTTATTGAGCACATTGGAAAAGTATTCTATTTAGGAATAAAAATATTCCTTTATTCTTTCCTTTTTATTGGATATTTTCTTTATTTACATTTCAAATGTTTTCCCCTTTCCAGGTCCCCCCTCTGAAATTCCCTATCCCATTACCCCTGCCCCTGACTCTATGAGGGTGCTCCCCCACCTACCCACTCACTCCCATCTTTCTGCCCTGGCATTCCCCTATTCCCCAACACTGTGGCATCAAACACCCTCAGGCCCAAGGGTCTCTCCTCCCACTGATGTCCAACAAGGCCATCCTCTGCTACATATGCAGCTGGAGTCATGGGTTCCTCCATGTGTACACTTTGGTTAGTGGTCTAGTCCCCAGGAGCTCCGGGTAGGGGAGACTGGCTGGCTGACAGTGTTGCTCCTTCCCCTTGGCTTCAAACCCCTTCATCTTCTTCAGTCCCTTCTCCAGCTCTTCCGTCGGGGACCCCGCACTCAGTCCAGTGGTTGGCTGCAAGCATCTGCCTCTGTTTGTCAGGCTCTGGCAGAGCCTATCATGAGACAGCTATATCAGGCTTCCATAAGCAAGCATTTCCCAGAATCCACAATAACATCCTGTTTGACGGCTGTATATGGGATGAATCTCCAGGTAGGTCAGTCTCTGAATGGCCTGTCCTTCATTTTGTGTTCCACACTTTGTCTCCATATTTCCTCCTATGAGTATTTTTTCCCCTTTCTAAGAAGCACTGAAGCATCCACACTTTGGTATTCTTTCTTCTTGGACTTTATATGGTCTGTGAATTGAATCTTGGGTATTCCAAACTTTTTGGGCTAATATCCACTTATCAGTGCATGCATACTGTGTGTGTTCTTCTGTGACTGAGTCTTTAGAGGGGTTATTGTAAAGGGCTGGAAGAAGTCAGGTAGAGGAAGAAGAAAATGGGAAAAAGGTTAGAAGAAAGGTAGATGGACATAATATATCAGTACATGATATATGATATCATAGGCTGATCACATACTGATATATGCATGTATGGAAACATCACAGTGATTAACTGGCATAATTATGATGTGTTAATAATGTTTTTTTTAAAAAAGTGTTCTGCCATCCTGTGGGAAGCAACATTGCAGAGTGCATGTATAATGATATGGGGATTAGGGAAATGGGCAGGGGCTGTGTCTGCTGCTTAAATTGTCTCCTTGACTCTGAATGGCCTTGCAGAAGGTCCCATGCCACACAGTTACTTAATAAATAGTGAAAAATTGGTAATTGATTAAGAGTATAAAATATTTGCAGTTATTGCTGCTAAAAGGATGATTAAAAACAAACATTTAAAAGACCACATTGCCACTGACTCCCTGAGACATGACATGCAACTTACTCTTCATGTCTGTGGAGTGAGAAAAACTCAGTCCCCAATATAGCCTAGGAGGGTGTCAGATTACATGAATGAATATGCATGAAGCCCTTGTAGCCTTCAAAGTGATGACATGGAAATGGCAGGTTCTGGTGCTGTTAGTCACTCATCATGAAGTTACAAGAGCTCTTCTTTGCATTATAAAATTACTAAATGCCTAGGCTACAAAACTTAAAACATACATAACAGGTGCACAGAAAGAACAATTCATAATCTCGAGACTCTCCGTGCATACTTTGCCATTCTGCTTAATCATTATTGCAAAGGGAACAGTATTTCCTTGCTGCTCTGGTTAGAGTCATGGGAAAGTTCGCATTGCTCATGTTCACGTTTTTCCTTTATACAGAAATTTTCTTTGTACTTAGAAACCAAGTTACATCTACTGGGCACAAGAAGACTTTAGTCTGCTTTCTTAAGTGAGTGTTTAGTACTCGACCAAAAGGAGAATGAAAGGAAGCCAAAATTTCTGTTATGGAGAGACATGGACACATCAGCCTGGGCAGAGGCCAGTGGGATTAGAGCAATAGGTTTGCTGTGTGTCACATAACTGAGAGTTAACCTATTTGGATTTTATCCCGAAATTAGTAAACATCCTTAGAGAGACTTAACTGAAGCAAGAGTGTAGAAGTCATATCTTCTTTCCTGAATCTCACTCAGCACTTTAGAAGATGACTGAAGGTTAATTGTCAAATGATAAGCAAGTTACTGGCGTGTGAGTGATGCTAAGAGTATGGGAGGCAGTGTTGCTTGGAGGAGAAAAAGTAATGACACATATATTGTATATCATATATTGTATGTCATATTTAATACACACACACACACACACACACACACACACACATATATATATATAACTATATATATATATATATATATATATATATATATATATATATAAACTGTAAAATGGATTTGAGATTGGCTTATATGAACAGAGGCTACATGATTCCAGTATGGCCATCTGCATGAAGGAAAACTGGCAAAACCAGTATTTATTCAGTTCAATACTCTGGAAGCCTTAGGACAAGTCAATGGTAAAATTCCAATGTGAGCCTGAAGGTTTGTAGACTCCATGAAGATGACAAGTGCAAATCTACATTCAATGTCTGAAAACTATGGATATCTGATGTCTTTGGCCCATTAAAATTACAAAACTATGACTACCCTAAAACAATGGAACCTGCATGAAAGAGCAAAATTAACTCTTTTGATTTTTCTTTTATCCAGATCCCTAGCTTTTTAGACACTGCTATTCACATTCAGGGTGATCATTTCTTCCTTGTTTTACTGACCTACATAATAATCATTTCTGGAAACACTCTCATCAGCAAACCTGTTTATGCTTGAACAATATTTTAATTGCACATAATCAAACCAAGTCGACAACCAAAATTGATGATCCAAGATTATAAGCAAAGGCAATGGCAGAGTCCTGGAGATAGAGAAAAGATTACAGAATCAATCTTTTAATCTGAGTTAAGGGACTAAGGATCCTGCTGACTATTTGGATATGTGGGTGGGGGGTGAGAAAATTTATTTTACTAAAGCTATGTGCTTGATCATCCTGTCTGTAGCCTTGGATGTAAAATTTGTTTCACTATCTTCTCACACATTCATCTCTTAGTCAGATTACTGAAAAAAGACCACAGGGGAGAAGAGGAAGGAGTGAAACTCATCTGACCAGGCTTTGTTATATCAAGGAATTCAACTTATCTTAGAAGAAAGCAATAAAACAAATATCACTGAAGATATTGCTTGAGGCTTTCAGAAAACACAGAGCAAGGACTGTCTCCTTCAAACTCTCAAAGGTGTGAGAATTGACTATTTCCATTTGAGGAAGAAGTCACAGTGACCTTGACAAGACATAACATCTCAGTTTCCCCAGGAGTATTATAAGAAAAGAATACAACTAAAATTACCCAATTCATTGTGTGTGTGTGTGTTTTTACTCTATTGAATGTCTTGGGAAATGCTGTTTCCTCTTCCAGAGTTTATCAATATGCAGAAGCATGGGGTGGAAGGAGGAGAGAGGGGAAGGGAGAGGAGAAGAGCAAAGAAGATATAGGGAGTGGGAACAGAAAAGAAAGAGCAAAAACCCACACACAGAGCAAAGAAAGCTGGAAAATGCTGTAATTCACACATCCATCATTAGGTCAGTAGATGTATATCTTTCCATTAGATTATGGAAGAGCCTCTTTAATGTTAGCTTAACTTCCTTGGGAAAATGCCAAGTTTATTTTTATATGCTAATTCCACCTTTCAAGAAGAGCTCAAAATATATTTTTCTAACTTTATAATGTAAATCTTTCTTAACTATTAGAGTCACTCACTGCACGCATCCAGCCCTTCCACAGGCTTCTGCTGAGTTTGTACTTACAGCCAGGAATGGTTTTGTAATGTTGTTCTAGGTACTCTGCACATAATTGATTTTTAGCAAGGAATGGGCAGTAAGGCTCGTTTCAGAGTCTTTGGCTTTAAGCAGAAATTCACAGAAAGGGAATTAAGAGATGTGGAAAATGAAGTGAATCTCATAAACCAGAGTATGATCTCAAATGAAAATTCTTCATCACAGAACAATTACTTTCCATGGCTAAACGGAAGAATTGAAAGCCAGATTATTTGAACACATCACACTGACAATGTTTAACAGAAAACATATTCAACATCTGTGCAGCTACAATTGGAAGGAGATGCCCTTGAAAGCGTGTTTTATATGTTTTAGATTGCTTCATCTTATCGAATGACTTCATTTTTTACTATACGTAACTGCCTACTTAAACACTCAACAGCATTACAATGGCAGTAGCTTCAGATAAAAATCATAAAACAAAAGTCAATGGATATAAAACTTGCATTAGTTTTCATTGATATGGTAATGAAACAAGGCAAGATGATTTTAAGTTAATAGAGCAAAGTGTTTTTAGAAATTACTAGACTTTATATAAGTTCGGATGCTATAGAAATAATATATGAGAACCCTAAAAACTGGAAAAAATTTCACATTCACAGATTTATTGTAATACAATTATCAGAAACAGACTGATTCTGAATAAAAATGTCAAAATTCTTTATTGAGCACAAGAAGAACATGAGAAGAAAAGACTTATTTATGAGTAAGCACTGATTTTTGTAACATGAATTGGACCATTCATGTCTAGTTTGCCCCTTACAGTTGAATAGTGAAATGGGAAATATACCACAAATTTTCTAGTAAGAGTTAGGAAAAAATCAGGAATTAACTTAAAAAAAAAAACCCTGAGAAATTTGTGTGAAGAACTTGAGGAATACATCCAAGGAAAGGGAAATCAATGGAGTGATCATCATCTGTGGGAGACAAATAAGCCCAAAAGCCTCCACTATTCTCCCAGTCCCTATACCTCCCATAGTTCCCTAGCTTAGAAACATGGTGATAGAAGTCAAAGTGGGCAATGCTACACACATGATGGAGAGCTGGGAGCAGAATGCTATCACATATAAATAAGATTTTAAGGGATGAAGAAGTAAATAAGTAGAAAAATAAAACCAAGCAACATTAATGAAAGTATGTTCAAAACTTTGTCTTTTGAGGCAAACAAATACACAAAATTGTAAGTAGAGCAGAATAAAACAGAGGTTGGAGTATGTATGCATATGAAAGAAAAGTTATAGATAGCGTAAATTTCCAACAATGAAAGAAAAAGAAAAAGGTGTGTTTTGAGCAATGAGTTCAGAGGAGCCAATCAGAGAAATATGAGAGAGAACTGGGAGAAGAGTCATGAACAGTTCAGAGGATGAAAGATAAATTAAGATTGTAACCCAAGCATTGCATACTATCAAACCTTCTGTTTATCAACAAGGGTAGCTGAAAATCACTCTTATATATGGAAGAGTCTAGAAAAATCTTAGAGGATGATGAAAGGAAGGGCTTTCATGTAATTAGTTCCTTTAGTCAAGGCAGAAAATATAGAAATGAAAAACAATGACTAAGAAGACTGTTGAGCAAAAATGAAATAGAACATAAATAAGTTTGGTAACAATAATGTACTATTTTTATCAAATCAAATTATTACTTATTTAAAAGTCTTTTGTACAGTTTTGTAGGTCAAGAATCTGACATGGTCTCACTAGACTATTTAGGGGCTTATGGTGCTATATTCTCTAAAGATGGACAAAGAATCCCTTTCTTTGCATTTCCCCTTAACAGGGCTCTGTATGCTTTAGCTTTCGATTTCTGTCTTTTGTCATCAAAGTAACAGCCTCACACCCCTCTAGCCATTGATCCATGTCCTTCTTTCCCATTCTTTCTTCTACTTCTCTCTTTCTTTAAGACCCTTGGGATTAGCATGGATAAAGAAAGATAGTCTTGTGATCTCAAAGTTTTTAACATAATGATATCTGCAAATTTCTTCTTGTCAGGCTCATTAAAATAACTACGTCTTCCAGAAATTGAGTTTTGGCTCTCTTTCATTAAGGGATTTATTTTTGTCTACCATACATGTTAAAATAATAGAATAATCCTATTCTTATCTGAGACAATGATAAAAAGTAACAACTTTATTTAATGAGTTAACTTCTTTAAACATCCTTTGTATCTAGCATTCCATGATTTTGTTATTGACTTAACTGAATTTTCAAGCTTCCTGCCTTTGGTTTTTGAGTGATATTGATTTAAGTATGAGCTCCATGTGATGTCATCATAAACTATCACTCTTTCATGTGCTATCTGGAGATAGAAATGAAATGAATACTACTGCCATTGCCTCTATTGTTTAAGCCTATGGTGGTTAAATGGAAGAAGAAGACTAAGTTGGGGATGGGATGGCTTAGAAGGCAAAATGGCTTGCTGCACAAGTCTGATGACTTGCTGTCTGCTGCTCTCTGCACAATACAAGTTAAAGTGGAAGGGTGAGAATGGATGCTCAAAATATCCTCTGACCCATATATGTACATGATGCCATGCATCCACTCCCCAACATAAGCATATGTATATATATATATATGTGTATATATATATATATATATATATATACACATATACACATACACATATACACATATACATATATACACATATACATATATATACATATATACACATATACACATCTCTACATCTCTATACATCCATACATATATACACACATATACACATTCACACATACATATGTGCATATACACATATACACACACGCACATATACACATAGACACATATACACATATACATATATACACATATATACGACAATATTTTTATAAAAATGCTTTAATTAAAATGTAATTAAATCACTTCTACCTTTCCTTTCTCTCCCTCTAACACTTCTCATGTCTCCTCTTTCAATCCTTCCAATGCTCCCGTTTAGGTTTTACGACTATTAGGACACCGATTAGGAGGTCCATCCCCAGGAGAATCATCTCTCTTATAGTTATTACTTCACTGTAGTTCTTTGTTTTGGGGTGGGATTCTGTGATATTTTCTACTTCTACATTAGCATATCTATTGATATTTTCATTGTTCAAGTCTTTTTTAGGTAGCCATATTGTTGGGGTATCAAGACTGTAGCTTTCTTGTCATTTTTAAGAGTCACAATCTCATGGCAGACTTCTTTCTCCTTTGGCTCTTAGAATCTTTTCACCCCTGTACTACAATGCAAGAGTTGTGGTGCATATGTATCCAGTGGGGTAGGTCTACCTGCCCATGATCCACTGATCTCAGAATTATGTCCAAGTGCAGATTTTTGTAATGGTCTTTGTTTTCTCTGGAGAGAATCTTTCCTTGATGAAGGGTGAGAACACCACTTATCTGTGGGTATCATGATGTTTCAGAATGCAGTTAGGAAATATGCAAATCTAGTAAAGTGACCATAGTAGGTTATCATCTAATATTTGTGGCTTCACTAGTCCCTGGTAGTTGACTAGGTTTGTATGAACCATGATTTCCCTTATACTGAGTATGCCTTAAGTTTAATTAGACATTTGTTGGCTATTATAAAGATATGAGTGTTATTATTGTACTTCAGTGACATCATTCTGACCATTGTGTAGTTCATAGGCAGCATGCTGGATAGGGTTACTGATTGCCTTACTTTCTTGGCAGCTTATATACGATTTTCTAGTGCTATGAAATACCACAGAAATAAGACTTTCAGGCTAGAACTAGCTTGAGTCTTCTGAGTTCTGGGTCTGAAGTACACAGTGTCTTCAACAATAAGGGTTACCTTCAACCTCTGAAAGGCAACCAAGGGTAACAGCAATAGACTGAATTGTTTATTGTTTTTGAGTTTCAGCTGAACTATACTGGCCAACAACTTGAATGTAGGTTTCTCATGCCTGTTTGTAAGGTTAGATAGTTTGTGGCTCTTGTGGGAATCATTGTCTCTCATACACACACACACACACACACACACACACACACACACACACACATATGCATATATGGCTAAAACTCTGACTTCTTTTTTTGCTGATGGAAGACAAATGGAATTATGGTATATATGGTGTGTGTGTATGTGTGTGTGTGTGTGTGTGTGTGTGTGTGTGTATGTGTGTGTGTAAATATAAGATAATAGAATTTCTTTTTCTATCCTGTTTTGTAAAAAGAATTAAAAATGGTTTAGTACTCTTATAGAAGAACAAAAGAAACTCAAGAGTTCCCATACTTGTATTGTCAGAGGTATGGGGTGCAAATGGAAATTAAATACAGAATGAAAAGTAATATGAAGATTCTTAAATTTTTCAACTGTTTTTTTGGGGGGTTATATTTAAAGCACTAAATTACAATTTTTAAAAGTGTCTGTAATTTAAAGTCACAAAATGTATATATGCATATAAAGTGCATCCACGCTGTGAACATTACACTATGTATATAAGTTATCAGGAAGAAGTAGGCTTCCACTCAGAAGCCGTCCCTGGAGAAACTTTCCTTCATGTGTTGCTGCTCAAAGGCTGAACTAAGAGGAATGAAATTACAGTAGTGCTTGAAAACTTGCTTTGGCTAAAACTCTGACTTCTTTCTGAAGGATGAAAGAAAAATGGAAATTATGACAGATATTCCCAATCCAAAATGCAAAGAGAGTGTTAACTTATGCCTGTTAAAGGAAATTATTTGTAACCTAGATCTGTTGATGATTTTCTTGGATCTAGATTTCCTGAGGAAGTCCAAAGGGCAGCTATTCATTCCTGATGTCTGAGAAACCGGTGGAAACAAGTCAGCATGAGAACACCTGAGGCAGAAATGAGGCTTGCTTTCATGCCTCCTAACACACACTGGAAAAACTTGGGGTGTGATTTCAATGCTGTAAATGTGACCAAACTATAGAAGGAGGCTCGTGCATTTTAAAGTACATATGCAGGGAAAACATCACCAGAGCTTTACTAAACATGAAGCCACAGTTTAAAGGATAGCACGAATGATTTCCCAAATTGTGGTGCCTGAGGTAGTGGGAAATATACTGCAAGAGATTTGCCTACTGAATGGAGAAAGTTTCACATTAAGAAAGAAAGAAAGAAAAAAAAAATCTAGAGTAACTTAATTTGTGTTATGCTTTAGGCTAAAGTCCTAAAATGGTTTTGGTACTGGGAATGAAGCCTAGGGACTTGCACATACTGGCTAAGCATTCTACTACTGAAGCAGAAACTCGATCTTTTTGTTTTTTCTTGTTTTGTTTTGTTTGACTCTTCCTTCCCTTCCCTTCCCTTCCCTTCCCTCCCCTCCCCTCCCCTCCCCTCCCCTCCCCTCCCCTCCCCTCCCCTCCCCTCCCCTCCCCTCCCCTCCCCTCCCCTCCCCTCCCCTCCCCTCCCCTCCCCTCCTCCTCCTCCTTCTTCCTCTTCCTCTTCTTCTCCCTCCCTCCCTCCCTTTCTTCTTTCTCTCTCTCTTTTTCCCTTCCTTCCTTCCTTCCTTCCTTCCTTCCTTCCTTCCTTCCTTCCTTCTTTCTTTCTTTCTTTCTTTCTTTCTTTCTTTGTTTCCTTCCTTCTTTCTGTGATTTATTTTTTTACTTACTGCTTTACATCCTGCTCACTGACCACCTCCCCCAGAATGTTTCTTCCATACCCCAAACCCTTCTCCTCTGAGCAGGTAAGGGCTCTTTGGGTATCTCCCCACCCTGGCAATCAAGTCTCTGTAAGGTTAGGCACATCTTCTCCCACTGAGTCCAGACAAGCAGCTCAGCTAGAAGAACATATCCCACATACAGGCAACAGCTTTTGGGATAGTCCCTGCTCCAGTGGTTCAGGACCGACATGAAGACCAAACTTTACATCTGCTACATATGTGTGTGGAGACCGAGGTCCACCTCATGTATGCTCTTTGTTTGGTGGTTGAGATGCTTAGAGTCCCAAGTGTCCAGGTTAGTTGACTCCACTGGTCTTGCTTTTGAGTTCCTATCCTCTTTGGGGCCTGCAGTCCTTCCCTCTATTCTTCCACAACTGTCCCCAAGCTCCATCTATTGTTTTGCTGCGGGTGTCTGCATGGGTTGGAGTCAGCAGCTGGGTAGAGCTTCTTAGAGGACAGCCATGTTACATTTCTGTCTGCAAGCATAACAGAGTATCATTAATAGTGTCATGGATGGATGCTTGCCCATGGGATGGGTTTCAAGTTGGGTTTGTTGTTGGTTGGCCATTCCTTGCCTTTACTCCATACCACAGCCCCTGCCTTTCTTGTAGACAGGATACCTTTTGAGTCAAAAGCTTTGTGGGTGAATTGGTCTCCCTATTGCTCCACTGGGGTTTCTATCTGGCTACAGGAGGTGACCTCTTCAGATTCTATATTCCCAATGCTGTGAGTTAAAGCTAAAGCCACCCCATTGATCCTTAAGTGCCTCCATTTTCCCAGGTCTTTGTCTTGTCTGGAGATGACCTGCTTCCCATCAGTTGTGAATTTCCACAGTTAACTTCACAACAGAGAAGGAAGTCCAAAGTCCTGTGGATAGTTAACTCAGGAACTTGGTTAGCAGAGAAAGATTTATGCCTCTCAGATGAACCTGAAAGAGAGCCTTGGAACTGAAACAAAGCTAGAAGAAATATACCTTGGCTAGACTGCTGAATTATGTACTTTTATTAATCTTTTTTTAAGGTTTACCTTGTCTAGACCTTGAGGATGGACTTGGAGGGGCCACTGGATCTCTTTGTTCCTCTTCCCAATTTGGCTGTATTGAATATACCCTCTCTTTCTGCTTTCTACTTTTTATTTAGTTCCTTCAGTTGTCTTATTCCACTATAGGTGACCTGGCACTTGGTTTCTTGGAGAGTAAGCCATGATCAGTGTGAAGAAAGTTCCCAGAAAGAACCACAGACTCACTGACTGGTTAGAACTTCCAGTGGTCAAGGAGAGTATGGAATGGTGGAAATCCAGAGGTAAATTATCCTTGGCCTTTTTACAGCCTCATTGTCCTCCTCTGCATAGTCATTTTGTGGCTATTAGACAAACCTTCTAGCATATACTGACTACTTGCTAACTAACCAGAAGGCCCCAGGTAAGCATTAAGACCCACAGCTGAGATTTTCCATCCTTTGTGAAACCTTCCTGTGTGACTTTCCACCAATACATGTGCAAGGTACATTAATTACTGATTTTAATTGTTCTGTCACTTCAAAATTTTCCTGAAACTGTTACTACATTGAAACATTAAATTTAGGACATATTGAATCTGTGTTCTGGGCCATGGTTACTCAATCTTTAGCTCCAAAAATATACTGTCTTTGAGGTAAGAGTGTTTTGCTTTGGATGCCTCTGAGGCCAGGTACTAACAGTGGGAAACGCCATTGCAAATAGTATAAATGTTAGTTCCCAAAATATTAGTTCCCATCCCTCACAAAGCACAAAGGAAATCATTATTAATGCTTAAATCTTCTAAGACTTAGAGTTTAAGATATGAACAAGTAAGATGTAAAGAGTAACAAATTATAACTTTATACATTGTATAGCAAATTGAAGGAAAACAAATTATGATATACATGAGTTTTGAGAAACTTACTCTTAATTAAAACTTTCTGAGGATGATGTAATAAAACCAAATAGAATAAGTACAGACGAGCAAAGGATGACCCCGAGGTTTCTAAGCAAGCTCTTTTTAATGTTTCAACTTTTAGTGATGGCTCGCAGTGTGAAAACGTACTTCAATAAATGTGTATATTGTGGAATGGGTATTTTTATCCCAAAGGACAGTTCTTTCCAGTAATTTGGTCACATGATTAGTATTTTATACATAAGTATCTAGAATAAATCTAAACAAACCAGAAAACCATAACAGTGCCATTCTGGTATTCTGGTTTTGTTTTGCTTTGTGTGTGTGTGTGTGTGTGTGTGTGTGTGTGTGTGTGTGTGTGCGTGTGTGTGTGTGTGTGTTTTATGTGTAGGGCTATATAGTACAAAAGGGGGGCAAAACCTGTGTCAGATCCCCTGGAGCTTGAATTAGAGGCAATTGTAAGCTGCCTAACATGACTATTGGGAACTGAACTCTGGTCTTTGGAAAGAACAGCAAATATTCTTGATTCCTGAGCCATCTCTCCAATGTCCTAATAATGTTCCCATTGGAATTTTTTATAGCCACAAAACCCCACAATTATGAAGAAGAATGAAGAATATCTTGGTATCAATTATATTGAGACAAAATCTGAGACATAAATTATAGATAAGGCTCGCTAAATCAGATTAGATCCATCTATTTAAGTGAGCATCTATAAGAAATGTGTAAAATATATCATGTATTATACTGGCTATGTCCACAGTAGTACTTTTTCATTTTGAGTTTATAGTGTCATTACTTTTCTCCCTTCCCTTTCCTCCCTCCAAACCATAATCATAATCATAATAATAATTAAGTTTGACTCTCTGTTTCTATGAAATACGTTTTATTTATTTTTGGTTATTTGTTTATAGTACCCTATGTCAAACTTTCCATGTCCTACCTTGGCTTGTTACCTGCAAGATGGCAGATCTGTAATACCTTGCCTGGCTGAGATCAGTATTTTTAAATTTGCACACATGAGTAAGAACCTATGGCATTTTTCTTTCCATGTCTGGCTTACTATACTTAAGGTAATGTTTCAATGACATTATTTTGAATGTTTTTGCCATAAGGAAATAATAAATGTTTAAGGAGTCAGTTATACTAATAACCATTGTATGATCATTACATGTTATATATGTATATAGAAATATCATGCTATACTTCATTAACTGTGTACAATTACTGTTTTAATTAAAAATTAAAAATTAAAAGTAACATAAAATGGGATTTTTGCCAGAACAAGGGCATTATTCATAAAAATGTTAAATGAGAAGCAAGAGGCACAGAAGAAGCAACCCATGAAGAAGGGATGGCCCTGCTTCCTAGGTTGTCTGGATAGGGTCTCCTCGCTTCAGCTCTTCAGTGTAATTCTCATTGGCATCACTTTCAATCTCAGAATCACGTTCTACTCTCTCTTATTAGAATATTGTAAGTCTACTAAAGGCTTGTTTTCACTAAAACAACTGCAACACAAATAGCTGCAAATAGTTTCAAAAAAAAAAATCTTCACAGCTTCACGGGGCAGTGGTGGCGCACGCCTTTAATCCCCGCACTTGGGAGACTGAGGCAGGCGGATCTCTGAGCTTGAGGCCAGCCTTGTCTACAGAGTGAGTTCCAGGACAGTCAGGGCTACACAGAGAAACTCTGTCTCTACAAATACAAAACAAACAAACAAACAAACAAACAAATAAATAAAATTAAATTTATCTTAAAGAAGATGAGACAATTCAGAAAATTAAAAAGTGATTTAAAATATTACTAAAATTTTAAAGAAAATGCAAAAGTTGCATTTGTATCATTTAGCTTTTGGGTTGTTTTTTCCCCATGGAGTTCCTGTAGATGCTTCTGAGACATCTGGCATCAGTGCAGGAAGACAGGAAAATAAAATATGGCAGACTATAGTACATATTTTCCTTCCTTCATTCTTCTGTGTTACTTCTATGTAAATGCTTTTCCTTTTATTAAGCATAAATTCTCCTCTCATAGAATACATCCAATTATAATTTCCCCTTCTGCTACTTCTCCAAGTTTCTTTACCCTCTCTGTCCTCTCTCCTCAGTCTCTGCAGAGGAGAACAGGCTTCTAAGGAATAACAACAAAACATGACAAAGTAAACAGAATAAGATGAAGCACACTATTATACAAAAGTCAGTCTTGGTGACCCAACAGCAGGAAAAGAGTTCCAAGAGCAGCCAGAAGAGTAAGAGATCCACTAGAAACCACAGTCAGGAGTTCTATAAGAACACCAACCTAAAAGCCTCAATATATACACAGAGGATCTGGTTCAGCCCTATGTCGGCCCTGTGCTTGATGTCTCAGACACTGAGAGTTCATATGCCCATTGCTTAGTTGATTCAGAGGGTCCTGTTCTCTGAGTGTCCTCCATGTCCTCTGGATCCCACAATCGCTCCTCCTCCTCTTAGAGACTCCCTGAGATACTAGGGAACAGACCTAATGGAAGAACCCTAATGGATGGGCTCTTCCACTTAGACTCTCTCTTTCTGCATAATGTTTGGCTGTGAGTCTGCATCTGTTCCCATCTGCTGCTGGAGGACGCCTTTCCAATGATGACTGGATAAAGTGCTGATATATGAATACAGTAGAATTACTAGGAGATTTTTTATTTATTTATTTAATATTTTTATTTTAAACTCCAATTTTATTCCCCTCCTGATCCACCCTCCTACTGTTCAACATCCCATAACTCCTCCCTGACCCCCTGTCTCTATGAGGATGTCCCCAACCACTAATCCCGACCCCACCAAACCTCTAAACTCCCTGGGACCTCCAGTCTCTTGAGGGTTAGGTGCATCTTCCTTGACTGAACCCAGACCTGGAAGTCTACTGCTATACATGTGTTAGGGGCCTCATATCAGGTGGTGTATGCTGCTGGTTTGTGGTTCAGTATCTTAGAGGTCTCAGGGGTCTAGATTAACTGAGACTGCTGGTCCTTCTCCAGGGTCAACCTCCTCAGCTTCTTCCAGTTTTTCCCTAATTCAACCACAGGTGTCAGCAGCTTCTGACCATTGGTTAGGTGCAAATATATTCACCTGACTCTTTTAGCTGCTTGTTGGGTTTTTAGCTAGTATCCAGTCATAATATGTTCTATTTTGTGAGTACTCCATAGCCTCAGTAATAGTGTCAGGGCCTTCCTTTGAGCTGGATCCCACTTTGGGCCTATTGCTGGACCTTTTTTTCCTCAGTCTCCTCCCTATTTCCATCCCTGCAGTTCTTTTACACAAGAGCTATTCTGGGTCAGAGTTTTGACCGTTGGATGGCAACCCCATCCCTCCTTGATGCCCTGTCTTTCTGCTGGAAGTGGGCTCTACAAGTTTCCTCTCCCCAATGTTGGGCATTTCATCTAAGGTCCCTCTCTTTGAGTCCTGAGAGTCTCTCATCTCCCTTGTCTCTGATATATTTTGGAGGATTCCCCCCAACCACTTACCTTCTGAGGTTGCATGTTTCCATTCTTTCTGTTGGCTCTCAGGGATTTCAGTCCTTTTCCCCCACCCAATATCCAATCATGCTCCCCTCTCCACCCCACTCCATCTCTTTTCCCTTGAGGTTGCTTTCTTCTTTCTCCCAAGTGGGACTGAGGTATCCTTACTTGGGCACTTCAGCTTGTTGACCTTTATGAGTTCTGTGGACTACATCTTGGCTATTCTGTATTTTGTCCTTTTTTTTTTTTTTTTTTTTTTTTTTTTTTTTTGCTAATATCCATGCGAGTCCTTCCATGCATGTCCTTTTGGGTCGGAGTTACCTCACTCAGGTTGATATTTCCTAGTTCCATCCAACTGCCTGCAAAACTCAGTATGTCTTCATTCTTTTTTTGTTTGTTTTGTTTTTGGTTTTTTTTTTTTTTTGAGACAGGGTTTCTCTGTTTCTATTATCTGGGTATTATTAATAAAGCCACAGGAACATGGCTGAATAAGTGTCCTTTTGGTAGGATGGAGTGTCCTTTGGGTATATGCCCTGGAGTGGTATAGTGGGGTCTGGGGTAGATCAGTTCCCTACTTTCTGAAGAAACCAGATAATGATTTACATACTGGCTGTATGAGTTTTCACTCCTACCAGCAATGGATGAGTGTTCCCCTTGTACCATATCCATGCCAGTATGAGCTGTCACTTGTGTTCTTGATCTTAGCAATTCTTACAGAAGTAAGATGGAATCTCAAAGTAGTTTTGATTTGCATTTCTTTGATAGCAAGGAGGTTGAACATTTAAGTGTTGTTCATCCATTTGAGTTTCCTCTATTGAGAATTCTCTGTCTAGACCTGTATGCCATATTTAAATTGGATTATTTAGTTTGTTAATATCTAGTTTCTTGAGTTTTTAAAATATATTTTGTATATTAGTCTTCTATCAGATGTGGAGTTGGTAAAAATTCTTTTCTCATTCTGTAAGCTGCTACTTTGTCCATTTGATGTGTTCTTTGCCTTATAGAAGCTTTTCAGTTTCATGAGGTTCCATTTATTAATTTCTAATCTTAGAGCCTGCACTATCTGTGTTCTGTTCAGAGAATCATCTCCTGTGTCGATATGATCAAGGCTATTCCCCATTTTCATCTCAATCAGGTTTAGTATATATGGTTTTATGTTGTGGTCTTTGATTGACTTGGATTTGAATTTCATCCAGGGTGATAATACATTTGCATCCTTCTACATACAGATATCCAGTTTGACCAGCACCATTTGTTGAAGATACTTTCCTTTTCTACTGTGCATTTCTGGCTTCTTCATAAAAAACCAGTTGTTCATATGTGTATAGATTTATATTTGGGTCTTCTCAATTCCATTAATCAACATGTCTGTTTATATGACAATACCATGTAGTTTTTATTACTATAGCTCTTTTGTACAACTGGACAATGGGGATGGTAAGACCTCCAGCAGCTCTTTTATTGTTTAGGATTATTTTAGCTATCCTATTTTTCCCCCATATGAAGTTGAGAATTGTCTTTTCAAGGTTTGTAAATAATTTTGCTGGAATTTCATGGGGATTGCATTGAATATGTAGATTGCTTTTGGTAGGGTGGCCATTTTTATTATGTTTACTATAACAATAATGAGCATGGGAGCTCTTTCCATCTTCTGATAGCTTGAAATTTGTGTCATAGAAATCTCTCACTTACTTGGAGAGTTACCCCAAGGTATTTTATATTATTTAAGGCTATCTTGAAAGATGTTGTTCCCCTCGTTTTTTTCTCAGTCCATTTGTCATTTGTATACAGGAGGGCTACTGATTTTTGTGAGTTAATTTTGAACCCAGCTGATTTGCTGAAGGTGTTTATTAGCTGTAGGGGTTCCCTAGTGAATTTTGATGGTCATGCATATGTTACCATATTATCTGCAAATAGAGATACTTTGACTTCTTCCTTTTCAATGTTTATTATCTTTATCTTCTTTAGTTCTTGTATGCCTCTCACTAGAAATTCAAGTATTATATTGAGTAGAGATGGAGAGAGTGGATAACTTGGTCTTGTTCCTGATTTTAGAGGAATTCCTTTTTTTTTTCTCAATTTATCTTTATGTTGGCTATAAGCTTGCTGTAAATTGTCTTTATTATGTTTAGATATGAGTCTTGTATCCCAGTTCTTTCTAAGACTTTTGTCATGAAGAGTGTTGGATTTTGTCAAAGGCATTTTCACCCTTTTAAAAATCATTCTCATTTTCAAATGAGATGATTATGTGTTTTTTTCCAGTTTGTTTATATGGTGGAATATATTTATTGATTTTTGTATATTGAACCATCCCTGCACCTTTGTGGTAAATCTTTAAACTAATCTTTCTTTCTTTCTTTCTTTCTTTCTTTCTTTCTTTCTTTTTTCTTTCAGTAGTGTGTTCTTTATTTTCCATGAGTCTGTAAGCTTTGTATTGTTTCTGTTGTTGCTAATATCAAGCTTAAATTCATGGTGGGGTTTATTTCAATTTCCCTGAATTTGTTGAGATTTGCTTTATGTCCAAGAATGTGGTAAGTTTTGGAGTAAGTTCCTTGAGGTACAAAGAAGGTATATTCTTTTGTGTTTTGTTAAAATGTTCTTTAAATATCTGCTATGTCCACTTGGTTTATAATGTTTGTTAGCTCCAGTATTTTTCTGTTTAGCTTTTGTGTGGATGACCTGTCCATTTGGTGAGAATGTAATATTGAAATCTCCTATTATCTGTTTGTGAAGGTCAACATGTGATTTAAACTGAAGTAGAGTCTCTTTTACAAACAGGGATGTTCTTGTGTTTGGGGCATAGATGTTAAAAATACAAATGTCATCCTGGTAGATTTTTCCTTTGTTGAGTATGTAGTGATCTTCCCTGTTTCTTTTAATTAGTTTAGTTTTACAGTCTACTTTGTTAGATATCAAAATGGGGGCACCAGTTTGCTTTTCAGCCCATTTGCTCAGAATATCCTTTTCCAATTCTTTACACAGAGGAAATGTCTATTTGTGTGATGTTGAGGTGTGTTTCTTGGATGCAGCAGAGGAAAGATCCTCTTTTGCATCCATTTTGTTAGGCTTTCTCTCCCTCTCTTTCTCCCCCTTTACCCGTGTGTGTGTGTGTGTGTGTGTGTGTGTGTGTGTGTGAGTGTGTAAAAATCTTTACTAAATTATTGTATTTATTTACATTTCAAAAGTTGCCCCTCTTCCCAGACCCCCTCCCTGAGCTCTTCACCACCTCCCTCCTTCTCCCCACCTCTGAGAAGGTGCTCAAGCAGCATCACTCTTCCTTCAGACATCAAGTTTCCACAGGATTAAGTGCATCCTCTCCCACTGAGGCCACACAAGGCAGTCCTCTGCTACATATGTTCCCTGGGGCCCTGAACCATTCTATGTATGCTCCTTGGTTTTGGGCTCTGAGAGCTTGAGGGGTCTGAGTTAGTTGACACTGATGTTCTTCTTATGGGATTGCAATCCTCTTCCGCTCCTTCAGCCCTTCCTCTATTTCTGGGGAGAAACAAGGGGGATGCCCAGAGGGCTATGGAGTGAATTGAAATATGAAGCAGTATGGGGTTAGGGTGAAGGAGAACCTCTAGAAAGTTCCAGAGACCTGGGATGTGAGAGGCTACCAGGACTCAATAGAGATGATATTAACCGAGATGCCTAACAATGGGGAGATGGAATGGGAAGAGACGACTTTCAGTAAATAGACATGGCCCTTAGTTGAGGCAGGAGGCTACCCACCCATCTTCAAAAATTTTAACCTATAATTGTTCCTGTCTTAAGGAAATACAGGGATAAAAAAGGAGCAGAGACTGAAAGAAAGGTCACCCCATGACCAGCCCAACTTGGAATCTATACCAAGCTTGCACACCAAATCCTGGCACTATTACTGAGGTTATATTGTGTGTGCAGACAAGAGCCTGGCATGTCTGTACTTGGAGAGGCTATATCAGCAAGTGGCTTAGAGAAATGCAGATACTGTGTACAGCCAACCCTTGAATTGCGGTCAGGGACCAATATGGAAAAGTTAGTTTGTGTCTTATTATTGTAGAATTGAGACCATTGATATTGATGACTATCAATGAGTAATGATTGTTAGTCCCTGATATTTTATTGTAGCTATTGCTAATGGTGGTGGTAGTAGCAGCAACAGCCACAGCAGCAACAGCAGGAGCAGCCGCAGCAGCCCCAGCAGTGTGTTTCCCTTCTTTTCATTTTCCTGGTGTGAGATTATTTATTTCCTGTGTTTTTGTCGGTGTAGTAACCCTTCTTTGATTGGAGTTGTTCTTCTAGAACCATCTATAAGGCTGTATTCATAGATAGATGTTATTTAAATTTGACTTTATCAAGGAATATCTTATTTTCTCCATCTATGATAATGGAAAATTTTGTTGGTTATAGTACTCTGGGCTATCATCTGTGGTCTCTTAGAGTCTGCAACACATGTATCCAGGCCCTTTCTGGCTTTTATTGTCTCCATTGAAAATTTAGGTATAATTTTAATAAGTCTGCCTTTATATGTTATTTGGCCTTTTTCCATTGCAGTTTTAATATTCTTTCTTTGTTTTGTATGTTTTGTGTTTTGATTATTATATGGTATGTGTGTGTACGGGGGTACTTCCTTTTCTGGTACAAACTATTTGATGTTCTATGTGCTTCTTGTACTTTTATAGACATGGCCTTATTTAGGTTAGGGAAATATTCTTCTACAACTTTGTTCAAAATTTTTTTGGTCCTTTGAGTTGGGATTCTTCTTCCTCTATTCCTGTTATTCTCAGGTTTGGTCTTTTCATAGAGTCCCAGATTTCCTAGATGTTTTGAATGAGAAGATTTTTAGATTTTTTAGGTTCTGCTATGGTAGGATAGCGCTGGGCTCTGATGAACACATGCTATCCTGGCTATTATTGAATACATTTTTACATTGGCTCCTAAGTATCCGAGTTTGGGTTGATTATATGGCTAGGTAATGATTCTTGGGTTTGTTTTGTTGGATGGATGTTTTGTTTGTTGGTTTCTGTTTCCTCTCTGGATTTTTGGAAAGTGTAATGGCTGTTTGTTACCTGTTTTCCTAGCCTGCTTGGCTGGTGAGTTCACTGGGAGAGTCTGCTGAAGTTGGAGGCTGAGATGGAAGAGTTAGGGAAAGAAAAGATTGGGGAGAAGACCTCTGTAATCCCTTGGACATGGGGTCGGAGAGTTAAGGGAGGGGTTCCTGTTGCAGATCTAAGGACCAGATTGAGGGGATTGAGTCTCAGGAACAGTAGGTGAAGTGTGAGTCTGACTTCAGGCTTCTTGTTGCCCTGGGATGAGCAAGCAGTTCTTGGATTAACAGGAGGCACCTGCTGGGGTTGGGGTCTGGGACAAAGCAGTGTGGGGGTGAGGAGATTAGAAGAGGAAAATCTGAGATCCATAGGAGAGGGAGCAGTGGGCAAGGAAAGCTGCCAAAAGTGTTGTGGTGCAGAGCTGGTGATGAGAGTGGGAATTAGATTTGGGTGAACAAAGAGCTAGAAAATATTTCTACATAAACCTTCTCTGAAGGCCAGAATGACATTTACATATATATGTCATTCATTCACGTGTCACAGCTACAAAAAAGAAGTCACTCTCAAAAGTGAAGGAGGTTAGGAGGACCAGGCTTGGAAGTGACCTGGACATTGAAAATCTCAGAAAGGGAATTTTAAGTGCTCATGATCATCAAACTATAATTTCTAATAGAAATCATGGTGAATAGACATGAATAGATAAAGAATTTATCAAAGAGACAAAAATAGAAACCTCAAAGAGTTAAACAGAAATACTAGACATTGCTTTCAAAAATGAGGGTGGAATAGGATTTTAGAGACTGAATATATTGTACTTACATAAATGAATTTTATTGCAGATTTGCAAACAACATTCAGCCATTAAGTAAAAAACATGCCAAATGGAAATTTGGGTTTTGACAAGTACATACAAATGAAGACCTCTATAAATAATGAAGACAAAAATAAATGCAAGATATATCTCCTTTAGTTTTGATTGTGTAAGAACATCATTGAATATCTAACAAAAACCTAGTGGCAATGTGCTAAGGGTTTATGCCAGATGTCAACACAGTGATCCCAACAGCAAAACTATGACTGGAGAGGAAGCAGGCAGAAAAAAATCTTGTACTCTACATGTGGTAAGGGAATATATTTAAAGTACACTCTTACTATGTGCACAGAAAACCTTGTGGCAGCTCATATATCTTTAAAAGAGATGTATATAATACACGATCATGGTCATGAAATATAACTGCATAGACTACTCAATTATAATTAGGCAAAAAAAGAGAGAAAAAGGAACAAAGAACAGATGGAAAACAAATAGCAAGATGGTAGATTTTAATTTGACTGTATAAATATTTATACTTTATGAAATGTTTTAATGCACTAATTAAAAGACAAGAGATTGCCAGATTGGATTAAATGCAATTTTACTCTGTCTAGATAAAACCACTTTAAATATGAAGACAAATATAGGTTAAAAATAAAAGAAGGGGAAAAAGATATGCTACACCAAAGTAATTAAATGAATGCTTGTAATAAAAATTAATGCAATGTTTTATCAAGTAAAGGTGCTGTTCTCAAGGCTGACCACCTGAGTTCTGTCATGCTATGGGAGGAGAAAACTATGGGATGCTATCCTCCAATCTTCACATGCATGTCATGGCTCTTGCTTACATGTGTGTGCACACACATATGCATACACAAATACAGAAATTAAAACAACTAACCTGAAAAAATAATACTGGAGTGATTATATTAATATGAGACAAAATAGACACCCAGCAATGACTATGACCAGAGAAAAATATGAGCATTTCATAGTGAGAGTGTAATTAACCAATGAGAAAACTATTCCTCAATGTATGTGTCTTGAAAAATGATACTTCAATAGCCAGAAGGAGAAATTAATAGAAGTATAATGAGAAATAGAAAAATCTACAATTAATTTTGTCATCCATAGTTCTCTTTTTCTCAATACTGTAAACCCGCCTTAAATGAACTGATAAAACATCAATTTGAGGAATATCATCAGCCAGTCTCATCAACTGAGCAATTATGAAGCACTTAATGATAATATTTATGTTTTTAAAGTATTGATCAACTGTTTCCCAGTTTAGTTTATACACTGATATATAGAGCATGCATTAACAAATTTAAAATTACTGGTCATATGATGTGTTCTGTTTTTAACACACTGTAGCATAAACAAACTAGAAATTAACCATAGAAAAACATGTAGAAAATGTGCTGATAGTTGGAAATTAGACAACATTCTTCTAAATCACCCTTAAATCTAGAAGCAAGTCAAAAAGTAAATTATAAAATGCCCCGAATTGAATGAAAATAAAAATATATCTAATGAAGCTTTGTGGAATGCTATGCTTACAGATAAACTTATATGGCAAATTGAGACTCGTGTGTCTTGATTATTGAAGGGACAATTGTTAAATACTTTTGTCAAAAGTCATAGATCTATACAACTAAAAGGGTGGGTAGCGGGCTGGAGAGATCCTGACAGCAGGTAGGAGTACTAACTCTATGAAACTGTGAGGACCAGAATTCAGAACCGAGTACCTGTAGCACTACCTAGGCATTCTTCAAACGCCTATCACTCTTGCGCCGAGGGCTTGGAAGCACTTCTGTGGTCCCCAATCACAGAGGCACATGCTCATGCAGGTACTTACACACAGACATACATTTGATAAAACTAAACATGTGAATGATGCTTTATATAAATTATAATTTGGTGAATATGGCCTTTAAGTAATGTAACGTTTGTTGGCACAAGGCACACAGCTGTCACCACAGTGGTGCAGAGCTAAAGCAAGAGGATCTAAAATGGAGGCCAGCCTTGGCTGTAAGGGGAGGACCTGTCTCATCTTTGCCATATCCTTATGCCATATAGGAGGTACTCAAATGAAAAACAGGTGTGTTACCTTCCTGTATCTACCATGGCTATGTAAATGACACTATTTGAAGTCTACTTATCTAATGATTTTTTCATGTTTTTAAAACAATGAAATCTCCTAAAATAAAATGGATATTTTTTGTTATTAAGGTTTATTTTTTTACCTTTTCTTTTATTCTATATTTCCTGTCTTTTCATAGAAAACCCGTAAACAAGTAAGTCAAACAATGAACATAACTGTCACGCTTAGCTTTAAATTGCTTTTTAAACTTCACAGTGAAGTGAGTCATGGATTTGTTCTTCACTTTAGTTAGAAAATTTCATAATTTAACATTTTCAGCAGGTGGAACATTTTGGGTACAATGATTCTGACAATTAACCTGGTGCCATTATGAAAATGACTCTGGAGCTAAAGAGTCTGAGGCTGATTGTAGGAACCTGTATTTTCCCGTGAGTCACATCAACAAATCAGTCACACCACACAGGAACCTATATGCACGCAGTACACTATAAATTTCATTATTGTGAATGAAAATGAAGCGGGAAGAATGAATTTATCCTGTAAATGCTAAGGATACCATGCTCAGCATAATTTTAATGAGTTATCCTTTGATGTATTTATCATTCAGCTTTAAGTAAAATACAGACATGTTTGGAAACACTTCATCTCGAAATAAAATAACTTTTTATATAAAGCAAAATGTTTTATAGAATTTTATAGAAGCAATCTATATTTGCAGTTGCAATCACTTTATGAATCTAGTTACATGGCATTCCTAAAGGAAGATGTGTGCTCTCAGGCCTGGGACTCTCTGAACTTTGTGTTTGGGTTGATGTAAGATAAATTCTACTCAAATGAAGGTAAACATGTTTACGATTGACTAGTTCTCTGTGCTAGCTCTTTGCTGCATATTAAAATATATGGTACTGATTTGAAAACCATATCCATTTACACTCTTCTTGCTTGGCATGAAATGAAAGGGAATCCCTTTGTATGGGCATTTTCAGGTTTTTTCCCCATACATTTTAGCAATGATAACTAAACATCAAAATTTAAAAATGGCATCTCTTCACAATTCTATCATCTCAACTTTTAACGTTTTTCCTATTCCCTTTGAAGCCTCAGTAATCAATATATGTCCATTTCTGAAACTATATTAAACATACTATTTTCATTTATTCAATAAATATTTATTGAGTGTCAACATTACTTACAACCTTAGAATATATCAGAATGAAAAAAAACCCACACTTTCATAAATATTAGACTCTGGGGTATTGAGGAAGGCAATAAAAAAGAAGAAATTTTATTAGAAAGTTTAGTTCTACAATGCTTAAAATGTAGTCTGGAGGAGTGCCAAGTACTTGTGGTGGGAAGTAACTCACATTTTAAATAGAATACACACAGAAAGGTCTCCTAGAGACTGAATTACAAGGGATGAACAGTCAGCCTTGTAGATATATGGGGTAAGAAATTACTGGTGAAGGCCAGCACTAGGTCTAGGATACACTCAGAAATACCTCTGGAGGCCAGTGGGGGGGTGGGGGGGACATGTAGGGAGCCAGGGGGAGAACATGGTCGAAAGTGAGGCCATGATGGGGACAAGTGTGCCTTTGCCAGCCATGTAAAGATCAAGGATTTGAAGGCATTCGTGTATCTTCTTGTCGCCTATTGTTTTCCTTTCTGTCAGATGAGAAGCTTTTCCATATCATGACTGCCTCTTCTGTATTAGATGAAGCAAATGTCAGAAAGAAAACAATTTCTCCCATTGTGAGCCTTACCAATGGAACTTGACTCACCTCTGACAACAAGAAAACAGGGAAAGACACAGACTTGATGGATTCTACGGCCCTCTCCTACGTTGACAATTTCCATTGTCCCTCCCCAAGTCCAAGAACTATGAAACTATTCTAGTGCCATATACTTTAAGGTATTAAGGACTTGATTTTTTTCTTTTTGTTCGCTTTGAACATGGGTGATATGATGTCTAGTATAAAGAGTACAAAGAAAAAATTTCGTATATCGGGAACTCCACATTTTAATGGCTACTTGAGTAAGAAGCACAATGGTGACTGATATATGACATATGAATCATTAATAAGCAAGCAGGTTTTGCCAGTGAATGTATGTGGCTGGGTCTAGATTTTCATGCAGAGAGAATGACTTCTACCTGTGCAATTCTGAGACGTATATCCCTTTCATTATAGCTTTTAAAAATCTATGATTTTTTTCCTAGGAGATGATATTAGAAATGATCTATCTCACACCAGTGTTTCATACCTCTGCCACTTATTCTCAGAGATTTATTCATGTTTTCTCAAAACTATTGTCGGCATTCTTGTATATGTGATCAACGAAAGCCGAGCCTGCTCATTACTGTGAAATGCTTTCACGATCCCATGTCATTATTTCTTTTTAGAAGCAGCCAGCTAAAATGTGTTCTTGAAATGTGACAATTAAACAACACAGCCACATTTTCCTTTATGCTTCCAAGTGATTTGCTAATCATATGATTTACTATTTAAATGCTACCCAACCTATGTAACTGTTCATTATATTTATTTCTACTTTAAATAGAAATGCAGAAACAATGAAGCTTAGACTAAATATTAGTTACATAAAATTGAATGCCTTCTTCGATTCATTTCAGGATATTTTGCCAATATCACATTAAATGTTTCCCTATGTGGACAAATATCAATCAATCTTTATTATTTATTCCTTATCAAAGAAGATATTTGTGGTGATAAATGAAATAATTATGTTATGATCACATATCGAACCAATCATTTCCACTTTAGTACTTTCAAAGCTGTTTAATTTGATATATATTATTTGTAAACACACATATCACATCATCACACACATATCGCCACACATACACACTCACACACACAACACCACACACACACACACACACACACCACCTCTCTTTCTCTTCCCCCTTCCCCTCCCCCTCTCCCTGCCTCTCTCAAACACACACACATTTAAGTCTGTATTTTCTTTAGATGATACAACTGTATGTATTTAAGCTTATACTCCAATTTCTAGGCAGCAGAATCCTTTTTGTTACATAAAATAGTTGGCCTCATTTTCTTTTTGTTCCTTAGCCATGCCTTCTTCAGCAATGCCTGCTCTCCACTGAAATGTATTTTGGCCTTTGCCTTCTCTTTTTGTGGTCATTGACTAACTTCCCATTTGTTCTCCTCTGCTTGGGTCCCTCGGCTTCTTTTACTGTAACACTCTACTTATTGTATTTTACAGTATTGATTTACTAACCACCACAGTGATCTGGAGCAAAATACCCAGCTCCAGTTTCTTGACATGATCCTCTCCAAAGCTCCTTTCCTCCACAGCTAAATTACCTTGAAAAAAATATCAGCTTCCAAGTATCCCCCTCTCTAATCTCCAATTTCTAGCTCGGTTACTACAGCAGCTGCATTCCAATAAGCCTGACCACATGAGAACATACAGTTCTTTCATCCTACAATGGCCATTGATAATCACCTTTAGATCCCTACCATCCTGAATGAGTTCAGAAGAATCATCTAATCAGTTAATTCTTTGTTTTGTACCCATATTTATAAACTTTAATGTCTACTCATTCACTGATAGACATATATACTTTATGGGTCTCTAATGAATTACCTTTTTTACTCATTGTAATAAAAATTTTGGACCAGGGAAGTTTGCTTTCTTTTTTGTGGTTTCTAACTTGTTTCTAACTCTATTTATATGGTTTCATGATCAGAGTGAAGAATGACTCTACCAAAGGAGAACAGCTAGGCTAGTGGATGAGTCAGCGAGTAAGAGAACATGCTGCCAAGCCTGACTACCTGAGTGATATCCTGTGAAGAAGTGGGGAAATCAAATCCTACACATCATTCTTTGATCTTCCTGTGTGTGCCATGCATAATCATGGGTACACACACACACACACACACACACACACACACACACACACACACACAAACATCTAGATAACTATGTACCAGATCTGCCTATAGCTATTTCATGTTTCCATTGTTTATGTGTTTATGCCTATACTTCTCATTTATATCTCCAGTCTCAATTCCCTCTTCAAGGAGACTGTTGAACTGCTGTTGAAATAAGACTACAAGGCCTTAAAGCATCAGTGGCACGGTTGGCCTCGCATTTACTCTCATACTGTATTGCATAAGACTCACTATCACTATTCTCAGTTCTAATTTAGGGCTGCTGTTTCCTCTTGGGTAACACGTCCATGGATTTCCTTCAATTCTTTACACCTCCCAAGTAGAAACACTACCTGCCTTGGTTTGATACTATTTTTCTGAGGAATTAAACATCCCTGGAAAAAGATATTGGCTCCCTTCAGTGAATAGGATAGGTACCTTGACATGTCTTCTTCTTGTAGAATACCGTAGCAGCTTCTTAGGCAACAGTAAAAATATAGAGAGTATTTAAATCTCTACAGTAATTAGTCCTCTAGTAAGAAGACAAAATCACGGCATGTGTATTGTCTACCTATATTCCTTTTTTCACTGATCTTGAGACTTGGAAGTGAGTAAAGCTGATTTAAAAACTATGTTGTTGTTCATGGTTCCTGCAATGACCTGATTCATGGAAACCTTGTCTCTCATAGAGGAGTCTTATCTCCTAGCAGGATCTTTGACACTTAGCATGTTAACTTGCTTTCTAAAACTCTGAAGTCTCAGATTGGCCACAATTCTTGCCACTTAAGGAATAACAAAAAAAATGTGTTAAAATGCTGTGTGCTTCACTATAGTTATTCTTTTCCTTCTATGGTAACATAGTCTCATTAATCTTTTATAACATACTGGCGTTAAATAATGCCCTTTCTCCAACCAATGTCAAAAATCAGGTGGTTCTAAGAATGTGAACTTACATATGGATCTTCAATTTTATTTTATTTTCTGACACAAGTATTTTCTTTGTAATATTTGGAGTATAAATACATTCAGAAGAAGCCAATCATCCCGTGCTTATCCGCATTTTTCCTGGAACCCACGGGCATCCTCTCTGTTCCACCAGTGATATGACTGGGCACACCAGGAGCTGCTTTTCTCTTCCCTCATGAAGCTTTCTTCTCTGCATTCGGTGTCCAAGTACTGTGCAGCTCTGAGGCAGTGAGTGTTCACAGGGCAGGTGGGTTTCAAGCATCTATGTGTGCATTTAAAAATGGAAAATCCTTCCCTTGGAAAATGTGACTGTTTCCATGTCATTGCCATGCTGTATCAATACTTGAGATTCAGGAGGTTGGTGCCCAGTAGTTTCTTCATTGTTTACTATTACGTAGCTGTATTAAACATTTTGTGTTTCCATATGAAATCTAAGACTAATTTTTCAACTTCTATGCAACTTTTCACTGGAAATTTTATTTTCGAGATTGTAATGTAGTTATATAATTTACACCTTTGGTGAGTACATTCCAATTTTTCCATGTCTGGTTACTCGAATATATGGTGTCTTCAGTAATAGCACCATATCATCAAGTTTTCGAGTTTAAGCAAGAGCCATGCCAATATCTTGCAATATTTCAGGGTCCATGGGATCTCACTGGCAAACAATTCCAAAAGAAGTAATCCAGGAGTGACTCCATTTAATCCCACTTCTCTCCCCGCCCTCTCCCCCCTCCTCTAGTAACCTCTTTGCTTAGAGATTTATACAGTTCAAGCATTTAATCTCTTAATGGCAAATCAAGTGCAACCCAGCTTGAGGATGCTACAAACTTTTACTTATGGAAATGACAGAGGAAATGAAAAGAAATGCAGCAAACACACTTGAGCTTTATATAAAGAAAAGTAATAAAGCCCAATCTAAACATCTGTGGCTGATGACATCATATATTTTATTATTGAGCAAAATCCACGAGGCAGCAGAAAATAAATTAACAATGGCTTACATTTTCAGAAGAGATAAATTGTTTGAGAATAGAAAGATTATGTTTGTTGATCAGAGTTTCCTAAGAGCATTCTATTATTTCCCATGGGGAAGAATTTTTCAATATTCTCTTCAGTATCTGGGACACCAACTTCTCATTTACTCTTAAGATGACTTTGAATATTTCTATCTAATGAAAAATGAACTCTCCTTCAATAGTATCAACTACTGTATAAACTCTGTGGCTTTTTTTTCTCTAGCCCTTACCATCTGATCATTTGTAGCCCAGTTATCACACTGTTAGAGATTCCTCTTCTAATTCTAATTTGAGTAGGCATAGAACATTCTAAATGAATTGAACGTTTTCTGGAGTGACAGAATCTTTTGTTAAAATAGTAAAAGAAATGTTTGTCTTGTTTATTTTAATTGCCCTGGAGGAAATTTCTCTTAAAAGGAAAGTATAAATTGTGACTCATTCAATTCATGCATTATTGATTGTTGCCCATGAAATGGTCAACTAAATCAATAGTTAAAGAATAGCGTTTACAAAAGTTTCTGTGAGGCACAGACACAGTCAAAAGGACAAAATGACATCCTACACAATGGGAATAGATTTCCAACAACCCCACATCTAACACAGAGCTGATAGTCAAAAATCTATAAAGAACTCAAAAAAAAAGTAGACATAAAAATATAAAATAACTCAATTAAAAAATGGAGTATCAGTCTAAACAGAATTCTCAGCAGAGGAATTTCTAATGGCCAAGAAGCACTTAAAGAAATGCTCAACATCCTTAGTCATCAGGAAAATGAAAATCAAAAGGACCCTGAGATGCCATCTGACATCTGTCAGGATCACTAAGACCAAAAAACTCAAGCGACATCACAATCTGGTAAAGATTTAGAGGAAGTGGAACACTTTCCATTGATGGTGGCAGTAAAAATGTGTCCAGCCACTTTGGGAATTAATTTAGTGATTTCTCTTAAAAAATGTAGAGATCTACCTCTATACTCTCCTATACTATTCCTGGGCATATATACAAAGAATGTCCCACCATACCACAAGGACACTTGTTGAGCTATGTTTATAATAACTTTATTCACAATAGCCAGAAATGGGAAACAATTCTAGATGTCTCTCAATTGAAGAATGTATAGAAAAAAATGTGGTAGATTTACACAATGGATTACTATTCAGCTATTAGAAACAATGACATCATTTAACCTCTAGGCAAATGAATAGAACCAGAAAAGATAACCCTGAGTTAGTTAATCCAGACCCAGAATGAAAACATGCTATGTATTCAGTTATAAATGGATATTAGCCAAAAAGTAAAGACTAACTATGCTGCAATACATTGGTCTAAAGAAGCTAAGTAACAAGGAAGATTCAAGGAGGGACACATAAATCTCACTGAGAAGAGGAAATAGAATAGATATCATGGGTGGGTGGAAGAAAGGGTAATGGATAGGGTGGGACTGGCAGTGAGGATGGGGACTGGAGGTATCAGGTAAGGAGAGGGTGGAGGAAGAGCATACTGGCAGTGACAACTGAGATGGTGGGCGTCTCTGGGACAAGCTTGAAATCCATGGCAATGGAAACTTCTAGGAATCTAAGAGAGTGACCCCAGCTAAGACTCCTAGTAAGGGGGAATATGGAGCCTGAACTGGCCAACTTCTGTAACCAAGAAAAGCTTCCTATGCATGGATTGGAACACTAACCCAGCCACAAAACCTTCAATTTATCCTGCCTACAACATATCCTGTCTGCAAGATGTGCAGAGGCAAAGAAGGAACAAAAATTGAGGGAATAGCCAACCAATGACTGGTCCAGCTTGAGACCCTTGCCATGACAGAAACAGATGTAGAGACCCACAGTCAAACATTAGGCTGAGCTTAGCTTAGCGAATCCTGTAGAAGAGGGAGAGGAAGGATTGAAGTAGCCAGAGGAGTTAAGGACACTGCAAGAAAACCTAGAGAATCAACTAGCCTGGGCCCATAGCAGCTCACAAAGACTGAACTG
Source organism: Mus musculus (assembly GCF_000001635.26). Lineage (NCBI taxonomy): Eukaryota > Metazoa > Chordata > Mammalia > Rodentia > Muridae > Mus > Mus musculus. Next base: position 78,457,380 of record NC_000068.7, read on the forward strand.
CCAACAAGAGAGCATGCATGGGACTGACCCAAGCCCTCTGTGTATATGTGACAGTTGTGTAGCTTGGTCTTCATGTGGGAAACCTAACAGCAGGGGCAAGGCCTGTCTCTGACTCTGTTGCCTTCCCTTGGGGCCCTTTTCTCCTTACTAGGCTGCCTCTTCTAGGCTCCTCAATAGAAGAATATGGGCCTAGTCTTACTGTAACTTCCAAGGCTCGTTGGCATCCATGGGAAGCCCCCACTTCTCTGAGGAGAAAAGGAAGCAGGATGTGGAAAGGGAGGAGTGAAAGGGAGGGACTGGGAGGAGGAGGAGGGAAGAACTATGTAAAGTAAGTAAATAAATAAAAATTTAAAAATTCACCCCTCCAAAAGGAACAGTGTTTACATCCCATAATTGTACAAAAGGCTCCTTTTATGCATTTCTCTGTGGCCACTTGTGGCACTAAAAATCACAATATTGAACTTACTTTAAGCAGAGGAAAGATCTCAGATCTCAGAACACCACTAAAGGGGTCAATTTTTAGCTAGTTCTCTTTAAGGATCTGCGGGTTAGTTTTTAAAGATACCACAGCACAGATACTTTGTGAGCACTGTTTTTAGTGATAGGGTGAAAAATAGAGAAAATGTTCAGGCCTATGTAAAAAAGTTTTTAGGCAGTTAGAGTGGAGGATTAATGGAATGGAGGGTCTCTGGAAGGGATCATTAAATTAACAGCCTTCCCTAGTGTTACTTCAGAGTGGCCATACCAGATGAAGAGTAAACTTGAAGTCACCAAACAATTAGGCTTGTCTGGAAAATGACAGCGAATGGTAGTGTAGAAATAGGTGGTGAACATTCAAAGTGGATAACTGGAAGCGTTTGTGGGAGCAGCACAAGTACTTGCCATGGAAGCACAAATCCACCATTTCCATAGCTATCCACTCTGCTTCCTGAAACGGTTTGCACTGTTCCTTTCTAACATCTGCTTTAATCTCATGACTCACCTCCTCATCTCCAGTATATAAATTCTGGTTCCATCTAGTTCTAAGGTCTTACCCTTCTTTTGATTATGAGGATGTGGCCACAGATCCTTTTAACAGTGACAATAACATGAGATCCCCTCCAGGTCTCATGGTGTAGAGCCAGTGAATCACCCACGAAACATTTCGACAGTATATTGTGCCTATCAAGCACTTTGTAAGCCACGGATACAGTTCTTTTAGCATTCACAAAACAAACTGGCATATTACTCTAAGGCATCAATAGCAATATAATTTAAAGCAACATCACTACTTATTACATAGATTTTCAACTTTTCTGTACCTTTATCTTTTTCATTTAATTTTTATGTTTTGAAATTTTTGTTCTTGAATATTTTATCTACACCATTTCAAACCCTCCCTCTCTCTCCTCGTATGTGTCTCTCATACTCCCTTTAAAAATTTTGACCTGCACCTCTTTAGTTACTATTGTGTTACACACACACACACACACCATATTGATACTAAGGATATTTGAAAAAGCCACAAGGAATCATATACTTTAAATGGGCTTACATCAGATGGAGCACTAACATTACTCTTCAAAGCCATAGACTACCAAATTCCTCAGCATCAGGCATTGAATGCATAAAACCTTAGTATATATAACCTTGGTATCTAACATATACATACATATGCATTACTTTAGTGTTGCTCGTTAGCACACGTATTTAAGGCTGCCTATTTGAAGTTGAATAACTTGCCAGAGAGCTCATCTCTGGAGCAAACTGGCTTTTCCCTCTCTTAGCAGCATTGCTTGTCTGTAGCTTTCATCTATATGTGATACTTTGTGACATTTCCCCTACATACTTCGGCATGTCACCTAGTGTTGTCATTCAGTTCTTGTTTAGGCTACTATTTGGTTGAGATTTCATGGCTGTAGCTTTGTTCTCATGCCTAGAAGCTTACATAGTGGCAGATAACCTGGACCTCTGGCTTTTATACTCTTTCTAACCCCGCTTCTGTAATGTTCCCTGAGCTTAGCTATAGGAACTACACTGTAGATGTATCAATTCGGGCTGAGAAACCTATGGTCACTTATTCTTTGCATTATGACCTGTTTTGGATCTCTGTAAGTCTCCACCTGTCAAAGATAAGTGCCTTTGATGAGGAGTGAAAGCTATACTTATCCTTGGGTCTAAAGGTGACTATTTAGAATGCAGTTGGAGATTATAATGATTTACACTTTTGTCAGTAGTAGGTTTCCTCAGAGCTCTGTGACCTTACCAGCTATAGGTGGCTGGCTAGGTTTACAGAGCCACGCATGGTTTCTCTCGTGTTGAGCCGGCCTTTACTCCAATTAAGTAGCTTGGTTATTCCCAAGGGGAAAGTGTCATCATTATATCCTTGGGGATATTTTGCCAGGCTAGTCATTGTTGCAAGTCACGGGCTTTACAGCTTGGTAGGACTATTCATTGCTTTTCTCCATTGGCACTTAAACAAGAGTGTAAAGACTTCATAGAAAGTACTAATGCAAGAGGAAAAATATATACATTTATATTTTAATGGAAATGAGTTAATCAACATATTTGAGAGACAAAACAATATTTTTAATTGTAAAAATTCTTGGATGTAGTGTTGAATCTTTTCCTATTTATATAAAATTTTTTCAAGCATGATTTCTTTAAAAATATTTATATATTTCTGTTATTGTCTACAAATCTCTCATTTTCACTTTCTTTTTCTTCTTCCCAAGTAAACTTTGGGGACTCTACTAACTTATTTCTACTGTTGTGCTGTTCAGCTCAGGATCTGCCCTTAGATGTACTCATCCAATGTGCTTACAATTTATTTCAAGTGATGCGTATGTATCAAGACCAAGCATGCCTATGCGTTCATATTTGTAAATGTTTGCTCCTGAACCCTATTATTATTATATCTTGAACTTTTGAGAACATTATGTTTTGTTTGTTGTTTTGTTTAGAGTAGCCACTTAGCATCTGTAGTCCCCATTGCTGCCTTTGTTTTTGGAACTGATGCTCTTCAGATATTTTGTCAACATTACTTTTAGAAATATGAGGACCAAGTTATAGCTCCTAATGATTCTGGGAATTGAAAGTACACTACATTGTGGGAGGATGCTGATCTTTGGCAGAGGGAATTGCCAGGCTACACCTAGACTTGATGACCATTCTTACCTATCCTCCTCCCGCCAGGTGACTCTCTTCCTCAGTGGAGAATTAGATAATGCTTGGGATGGATCGGGAGAGATGTCGTGGAGTTTACCATAATCTTCACGCCTTTTTCTTGTCTGTCTCAGTAATTATCGGTCTCCTATGTTGCATGTGGACTAGCAGCAGTGGATAGGCAATGCTGATCTGCATATTTAGCCATTATAGAGTCAGAAAAAATGTTAATAGAAACACAAGAAAACCCTCCTCATCTTTTTATTGTACTTCTGGAATATTGTTCTAGCCTCATCTGCAATGTTCCTCAGGGCTTCTCTAAACTCCTGAGGATCCTTCCTTGCCCCCCAATCCCTTTTGTTTTATCTCCAGGACATCCAGGATGAAACAGTGAACGATGCCAACAGTTTAACTCTCAGTTCTGTTGAATCCCATCCCTGTTTGTTTTTAAATGATTTTTGTCATGATAAGAATTTCAGCGTAGTTCTATCACCAATTTAGGTTATTCCAAAGTGTTTGTATATCAACAAATCCTCACAAAACATGGAACCAATACACATATTTATCAGCCTCATATCACAGATAAGAAAAATGAATATCAAAAAGGTAATTTCTCAAAGACACACTGTAAATTTGAACAGTCAGACAAATTTAAAAGTCAATCCATCCAAGATATACTGTATACTGCAATGTAGCGTTTTTATTTAAATCCACTTTTTCTGGGTATCTATGGATAGACATAATATTCAACAATATTCTACAATATGTGCAATAATTTTTATGCATAAGAGATATTGCCACAGAGGTTTTGTTTGTTTTGTGACAGTGTTTCATTATGTAGCTCTGACTGGACTGAAACTCACTATGTAAACAAGCTGGCCTCAACTTGTCGAGCTCCATATGCCTTGGTCTTATGAGTGTCTGGATCACCCAGCCACTGAAATTTTAACAGTCCCTCATGCAGCCTATACTTGGCCATTGGAAACTGCAAAGCCATTCCCAGGGGGACAAGATACTTCTGAAATAAGGAGTGGAAAAATAGGAGATTATCTCAAGAGTTGTTTGTCAATAAGCTTGTTCAACTATATTTGTATGATATTGAATAACGGAAGTTAACTGAAGTCTTTTAGGAAAACAAACTTACATGACTCAATTTCTACATAGTATAAAGCATAGATAAATAGCAATATATTTGCTGACTGTTCACATATGTCACATATGTCATGTCAGCCACCAAAGTTTTTAATCTGGACTTTTTGAGTGGTCCACTGACACTCCTCTCTGTAGCTAGACTCTTGCAAACTTGATTTCATAGAACCATGAAGCTCAGGAAGAAGAGGCCAGTGGTGGTGGTGGGGGGGGGGACTTCTGGCTGTGTTCTGCTAGTGGTAGAATTAATAATAAGGCTGAAATAAATGTTTCCCCAAAGTGTCAGTGCCTTGTGTGCCTTAATGTCAGAGCCTGCCAGAGCTCCGTGTCCCCCAGTGCAGCCTCTGCAGCTTCCTACGCACATACTCAAGGGAAACCTGGAAGTCAGCTGGCTCCTTGGAACAGATAGTAATTCTGTGCAAGTGGATTGACTTTTGCTTTTTATAATGCAAGCTCTGCCATATTTAATAGAAAAATTCTTAAATGAGAGGTACAGATAACTCTTACAAATTATCACAGAAAGGCAGTACGTGTGTTTTTTTTTTTTTTCCTAATGGAATAGAGACCAGCATGCCATCTAAGTAAAGTGAAAGATGAATTAGTTGACATATCTCTTTCAGAAATTGAGCGGGTAGAAAAATGTCAAACTTACCGTGCATTATTTTCAGAGTTCAATCATCCATTTAAGACAATAGTGATTTATAACACGCAGGAAGAGAAAAGGAGCCTGGCAGCTCCAGCCTTGAGGTATTTTGTGTTCTCTAGAAAGTGTCAATTTATTGGGGTTTGGTTTCTAGTCCCACAGGGACCTTAAATAAAACTCCTCTGTGAGGTATTAGGCAGTAGCTTGTAGAAAATGTTTTCTTGCCAAAGGCACAGAGTGTGGCTCCTGAGTCTCCCACAAGGAATAACTGACTCTGGAGGTGTCAGGAGTAAAATGACTCCATCTTATAATCTCTCCCAGGGGCAAAGAGCTTCTTGCTTCCAGAATAAATTGATGGTGTGATCCATTTTCTAGCTGCCAGGATGGTGATCAACAAAGCTTTCACCCTAGTTAGCTGGCAGGGAAAATGAGCCTGTCCAGATTGGCAGGTGTATGTGATTTAAGAAATGGAAGGCGTTATAGCCTGGCCCAGCACCATGGTCCCAAGGACTGTCTTTATGTGTTATGAACATAACTCCTTGTGAATTGCACTCAGAGAGGTGCCCACTCCTCTCTCCTCCTGCACATGTGATTCTTGCTTTTCCACTTCCTCAAGTGGGATGCTCGGTTTGATTGTCAGCCCTTCCAATCCTCAAGCCCCAACCCCTGCATCTCACTCTACTCAGAACCCCGATGTGATATCCTCATGTGTACACCATAGTGCAGCTTTACTCAGAAGTGCAAACTCTCACATTTGTTTCTTACATCTACCTATCTCTCAGCAAATGTCACAATCTTATTTTACATCCAAGGACACAGAGACACAAGACAGGAGTTACTGTGGCAGAAGCTGGATTCTCCATTTTCTACAGTTTACACTGCTTTCCTTGGAACAGTTTAGAATGGAAATCCAAAACATAAGCTATTAAAAAGCATTCAGGCTGCTTGCTAAAAATAATCATTAATATTGTATGTAACTTGCACCATGCACTCTTTTAAGCACCTCATGTATTCGGCAACTGGATTTTTTTCCTCACAATAGCCAAAGTTAAGGACTATAATTTCCCCATCTCTCAGGGAAAGAAAGCAACAGTACAAAGAGGCTTTGTCAGTCATTTAAAACTAGCACTTAGTAAAGAGAACGAGATGTTCAAAGCAGAGCCTGTGTCCTTACTTCCTTAACTAGACTCTAAAAAATTCTTTGTTTCCTCTTCCATAAATGTTTTAAAAGAATTCCCATGGTATGGTCTCCAGAACCAAAGTTTCACCCATGTTTCCCTCAGATCTAAGTTGGCTTTAAGGCCAAAGCACTTGAACCTATTAGAGGTTCAAAGACATTGTTTAGTCTTCAGAAATAACACATTACAATGCCCAAGGGAGTACATTATAAACTTATGCCATGGCTTTTAAGAGGGAGAATAAAACCCAGGTGGGTGCTTTCAGGATAGTGCTTGAAGTTTGAAAAAGCTAAGAAATGACAAGTATTAAAAGAGAACACTGAAGTTCAGGAACTCTACAAGAGAAAAACATACATCTTATAACTTACCTTGAGGCTGGACTTGTACAGGACGACTTGACTCGATATCAAGCTTGGTGGTATACTGTAGGTCATATTTTTTAAAAATTGGTTTTGAAGAAAACAAGTAGAAATAATGCCATATGCTTCGGTTAGAGTGGTCTCTGTTTAAATAGTAACAACTCAAGTTTCCTGACTTGTAGACTATATTGCTGAACTATCTACAATGTTAACCACTCACTACTGTTTAAATAATTTAAATGAAAAAAAAACAGTTTTTAAGTCACTCTTGCTACATCTCAGGCGTTGGACAAGGTTCAATCATTACATAAACCTCATGACTCCCAAGGTGGACAGTGAATGCACATCTGAAGTCTTGCCATATTTGCAGAAAGTTCTGTCAGACAGCCCAACCCTTAAACTTCCTAACTATTGTAATAATCTGATCTTTACCATTTGAAAATTTAACTTTATTAGAGATTCAAAATGAAAGACAAGTGTCAGTTACATTTTGCCCGTCACAAGGGCACTAAAATATCTTAACTGCCGTCATCCAGAGTTGGTCTTAGCATTACTTCCCAATAAAGCTTTGATATTCCCTCTGTTTGTATATTGGTGAAGAAGAGGATCATATATAAGGTTATAAATCATGGTACTCTGTTCTCAAATGTGAACAGTCCATCTCCCATACAAACACTACAGACTCAGGTCGACTCAGATAGCTATGTGTCCCAGGACATGTGTGCCATCCAGACAAGAAGCACATCACCATCACAAATACAACCTCCTGTCATTCTGCATTTGGTTTGGATATGAATTCTTACTTTCCATGGTTAGTGAGAGAAGAGCATGGTGTATGTTTTGAAAATTTTTTGGCTTTCCTATAAATGTAGAGTGGTTTATTCCATTTCAAATACAGAACTTGTTATCACACAAAACACTATAGCAACTGTTGATTATACTGCAAAGTAGTTCTCTGGCTCTTCAAAGTCTTTTTAACAACAAATTCAGTTCAAGCCACCTACCTCTGTTGGTTAACAAGCTACTGGCTGAGATTCAGCCCCCAGGGGTGGGCTGCTGTGTGGCTTTGCACTGGCCTTGTGGCATGAAGTTGTTCTAACAGTGGCACTGCCACTTCCAAATCAGTTTCGTAGGGGGCATTCTAGATGCTTGCTAGACACGTGATTCAAGACATGGATATTTACTCCCTAGAGTGAGGTTTAGAAGGAGTACAATTAGCAGTAGATTCGCTGTCCAGTAATGAAAATAATAGATTATTGAGAAAGACTTTGGGAAAGAATTGATTTTTGTTCTGTTGGTGAAGGAAGTTTAATTTCTTTCACTTTCAAATATGAATTGTTATGTAGGTATTAAGTAATGTCGAGAATATCAAGCCTCTATTACTAGGTAAAACTTTGCACAAAAGTCAACCATTATACTTTAAGACTGAAAAAAAAATTGAGATTCTCTATTCCAATTCATTATTTAGCAAACAAGGGACCATCTAAGAAATTTCCCCGAGCTCCCCAAGCTACTTTAGGAGGCAATGACCAGCAGGTATCTCCTCATTTCTTCCTCAGTCCTTTTCTAGAGGAGTTAAATAGGTGCAGTTATAGAAATGGAAATCTATATGAGCTGTAAGGAGAAGGTGATGGGACTTCAATTCTAGAAAAGGTACTATTAACAACAGCTAATGTACACACGGTGCCAAGTTCAGCCCATGACACCATTCTAAATGTGGAAACATGGTCTCCTTTCATCCTCATGATGGACCAAGAGGATCTCACTATTACTTTTACTTTATAGATGAATGAGTTGAATCTTAATCAATGCAGACATAGGTAATACTTGATGGGGGGGATCTTAGCTCAAGGAAATACTGCGCTAGACTTCATCATTTACATTGCTTCTTTGTTTCCATCCCAGGAAAGGTCATAGCCGCAGTTACTAATAGGGACAAAGAAAATCCACAAGAGTTGGGGAACAGACTTCTAAACACCTGTACTGCTCAGTGTTCTGAAGTAGACTTTTAAGAATGTTGCCTAGGTGGCATTTGTGAGATGACTTAACGAGTCCAGGAGTCAAACGGGCAGAGTGGTAAGACTGCTTTCCTGGTTGAGCACCAAGCAGCCATCTCTAGCTGAAAAAGCCATACTTGGAGAGAAATGCCCATCTCTGGACACAGTTCTTCAGGAGGGATTTTTACGGGAAACAGGCGGCCATTGCCAGGCTAGAAAAGACTTTCCACTTTCTGTGGATCAGCACGGTAATACAATGAAAAGAGAGACATCTTTAAATACTAATTTCTTTCTCTCAGATTTGAGAATGATTTCCTTTATTAGTTCTGTGCCACAGGTGGTCACAGACAGAGGATAGATTTCCCCATTTCCCTTGGAATCTTGTTGGAATCCACTGGTGCTGTGTACTGTGTACTGCATCTATTAGAACTGAAATTTCAGGAGCAAGGTTAGTACAACCAGGTTCCAGACTGCTTTCCAAGATCAGGGCTGTCAGGTAGAGCTGCCGTGATGGCTTTTGATCAGGCTCCTAGCTTCAGAACTTTATATTTTCAACACTATAGTCGATGAATAAGATCACAATTTTGTGAACAAATAAATGAGAAAACCTTACTGAAAGGGATATTCTGTGCTCCTTGGTTGATTACGGCTCTCATCCAGCCCACAGAGCTCAGCCTAGGTTTTCTCTCTACTCTCCCCAGAACTTTATGATAATTACAAGAACTAGCTATAAGGATGGCAATAAGACATTCCCTCACTAATTCTAATTATTTTAAATGGAGGTGAAACAGCCACCCCAGTGTAGCTTTTCAGTTGAATCAATGTCAGTCAGGAAGCTGGAGGCTGGGAGGGCAATTTTTCTTGAGTGTTAATAGCTTAATAACCCTCTATTTCCTTGCACAAAATGGTTACCTTTGAAGCTTGTTACTGCCACATTGCTCTGAATGAGAGAGAGAGCTATATGCTGGTGGAGGGGTATATGAATAAGTCTCACAAAGTCCAAAAGTCACATGTGTACACACTCACATGCTCACTCTTGTACCAAGACTGCAGACTCTTCAGAAGTTTGTTCGCAGGTTCTCATAAGACCAGAAAAACACATCAAGACAGAACAGAAAGGGCCTTTGGGCTAGGATTTTGATGACCTAAGATCTTAGTTTAATTTTTTCCATTACTGTGCCAGCACGGGAGATATCAAGTAAGTCGTTTCAGGAAAATGAGAAGAATAGTTTAATAATGCTGAGTTGCTAAGATCCTAGAGAAAATGGAGAATAGCCTAAACAATCTAAGATAAATTCTGAAAGTATGCCATCAAAATATATGGGAACTGCTGCTTCATCATGGACTTGGCTTTGAGAGTTTCCACTAATGTGATTGTCAGCAGCATTCAGTTTTTTTTTTTTTTTCTGGATTATCAGTTGGGAGATACCAGTTTCTTATTGGCTATCAATCAGACACTGTCCTTAGCTCATAGGTCGGTAAGGTTTCACAACATGGCCATTTGCTCCCTGAAGGGCAGCAAGGAAAGACTTCTCTCAGTGTTACTGTTGCTTCAATTTTATATGATGTATGTATGTTTATATAGTGGTGAGTATTCTATCATGTCTGTGGGTTACAAGCAACTGTCAGGTCTTTCCCACCCTCAGAATAAGGAAGTTACATAATGGGAAGAATTTTAGGAGGTAGTGATCATGGGGCCACTTTAAAGCTTACCCCAAGCTTGTTTGCCTATCCCAAAAGGTAAAGGACCAAAGGAGTCAGAAGCTGTGGGTGCCAAGCTTCTCTGAGCTTCTGGAAAATATTGGAAAACATATTTCAAAATTGTCACATTCAAGGAACAAAAAAGAATATTGTATCAATCATGGATCCCAAGAAAAAACAGAAAAAGTTGTATATGTATGACTATGTGTGTGAGTGTGTGTGTATTTGTGTATTGTATAGTTGATTGTGTATGTGTTGTATTGTGTGACTATGTGTGGTGTATGTATATGTGTAGTGTGTGTATGACTTTGTATGTGTTGTATGTGTGTGAGTGTATGTAGTGTGTGCATGTGTTTGTAGTGTATATGTGTGTGTGATGTATGTGTGTGAATGTTTCTAGTATGTGCATTTGTGTTTGTAGTCTATGTGTGTATTTGTGTCTTGTGTATGTGGAGGTTCATGTAGATGCATATAGAGAAAGAGCAGGAGAGAAGGAGAACATTAAAGAATTGGCTCATGTACCTCTGACTGATGAGTTTAAATCTCTAAGACAAGTTGGCATCTAAAATAAGAGATGATTACTGAATTTCACTTTGAACTTCTCCAGGAAACTTTAGTATTTGTTCTTAGGGCAATGGGTTGCTGGTTGATGTTCCTCATATATATCACTGACATTAATCCCCTCTCCTTTATCACATGATTAAGAGCTTTGCAGCAATGGCTGCATTAGAATAGACTCAATGTCTGGTACCACTGCCTAGCCAAGCTACTCAAGAAAGCTCTGGTTTCCTAGAGATGCTGTGATAAAGTAGCACAAACCTGAGATTTTTAAATGAGGGAAACATACTGTCTTATAGTCTGGAGGCTAAGCTCTGGCATTGGCTAGATATTGTGGCATACATCCTCTATAGAAATAGACTTTCCCAGCTCCACAGCTCCTGGCGTGGCTGCAGAATCCCAATCTCAGCATCACATGCATTCCCTCTTCCATTGCTACGTAACTCTGTCTTTTCATCTTCTGAAGGTACCAGCCATTTGGAATAGAGTCATGCTGCCCCAGTATGACCTTTTGTTAAAGTGTTTATATCTGAAAAACAAAAACAAAAACAAAAACAAGTATTTACAAAGAAAACCCAATTCATGAACACTGAAAGAAGGATGGGCCCCTGGCTTGGCAAGCACTAACTCATTTCAGACCTATTCTGTCACTAAACTTTCCTTGTGAATTTTGTCTCTCTTCACCTCAGTTGCCTTCAATCCCAACACACCTTAAGACAAAGAACACAAACTACCTCTGAAACAACGAAGAATTTCTTGATTTCAATGAGGCAAAATAGATCCTGAGATGATGTCCCAGCCAGGCCAAGATGACCTGGACTGTTACCATGGAAATGTCCAATGCTCCACTTTATTTCTTTTTCCTATATTCTACTGAAACTGTTGTAAACCATTTGAAGACACAGTTGAGGTCAGTAGACCTTTGTCCTTCCCAGTGTGATCATGGTTAATAAAGCTCCTTTCTTACCTTCTCTGGTGCTTACGTCCATGATTGGTTTTGTTGGAATGGGTGACTGAGACTAACCCATTGGACATCCCTCAAAATGAGGATTTTGACCTAATGTGCACTTTAATAACCAGAAGTTACGGCTTCGTCCTGTGTTTAGGAGAACTGTAGCTCAAGTCACAGCACTGACCATCACTAGTTTTTTGAACACATCAGTTTTTGCACTGTTGGGAAATATTTTCTGGCTTTCTTCATTCTAGCCTGCCAAGTACACCAAGAGCAGGGGGATAATCTCAGGCAAACCTTCCTGACTAAAGCCCTTAGCATGTTTAAAAAAAACACCCATAGAAATGACAGCAAAGAGCCCTACAAAAGTGATACTTCCCTAAGAATCCACGCCCTGTCCATACTGAATTCATTAATATCACCGGTCCTAAACAAGGGACATAAGGACCATCAAAATAATTCTATTAAAATCTAAATTCTAGAAAGAACATAGGCTACTGTTTTATAATTCTTTTCCTGAAGTGAAGACAGAATTGAAGATTTTAAAGAGGGACACACAGGTGGCATTTGAAATGACTTTTCTTACTGTGATCAGAATTGTACCATTTTGCCCTTGACTGTGAAACAGACTTTAACTTGCTAGTAAGTCAGAGTATTTGAAGTCCTTTCATCTGACACTGATTCTGTAAGGAGGTTGGTCATAGGACCTAGGCCATATCTCTATTAGGATATATTGCATGTTTATGTACAGTTAGTCTCATCTCTCCTGTGAAGGTGTGCTGGATGCTACAGTTGAACAGACTCCGTGGGAGAGAAACTGGGTAAAAAGACAGAGAGCATTGCTCAGACATCCATTATCCCCTGGGATTTCATTTGCATTTCTTGCTGGCTGAGAATAAAGGATGCTGACATAAGCGATAGAAACCAATATGAAGATTGCCTTCACAGAGGCAATCCTGTTTCTTAGAGCTATCTCAAGAATAGGTGCTGAGACAGTGCATGAGAAATGCTGAAGGCTTTGAATGTAATTTTCTTAGCACTTCAATCTTGCTGTGAACTTGAAGAAGATCCTTCACAACCTACCTTAGGATTGTATTTACAAAGGGGAATTCATTAACATAGGATAAATAACTGAACTGGCTCTAATTTATCTGTGTTGTTGCTGTTCTGATCCAGGCTCTCAAATGGCAGACCAGACTGGCCTCAAACACAGAGAGAGCCACTTGCCTCCGCTTCCCAAATGCTGGCATTAAAGATGGATGACAGCATGCCTGGTCCATATTTTACTTTTTAAATTCTACTTAATTTTAAAATGTTGCTTAAACTTTAAACTAGCTTACACAATATATGCTCTCAACGATATAATGTCAAAAATCACAAAGCCAAATACACTTAACTATTATTAAGACACTCGGGCATCTCTCCTCTCTCACTCTCTTCTACCCACACTGTAATCTAAGCATGCCTTATCTTTCTCCTAATAAATCCCAACCTGGCATTACTCTGGCATTACTCTGGCATTCTTTTGCATGGCATAAGGGAAGAGCCCAGACACATCCAACTGGAGATCTGAAGAGCACAACTCATTTCTGTGTCAGGCTGTGTTTCCCTCTTCAGATCAGAGCCAACTCTGAAGACTCAAGGAGCCACAATGTTTGCATTGCTTTGTTAGACTTGCTGTTTTAAACATCCTGTAAATATGTTGATTTAATTGGAAGAAATGTGTTGTTTCCAAGTTCTGGGGCCAGACACTAGGGCCAAGGTAGAAGCAGAATCATGTTCCTACCTACAGCACAAGAGCAGGATATGTTCAGCATCTCCCCTGAATCCTGACAGTTCCTTAGGACAACAGAGTGTTAAGAAACTGTGTGTGGCACTCATCCTACACTTATTTCTGTTCACGTTTCCAATTCTCATAACAACACCCATCTGACTCAATTTGAGGTCTGGTCTGTTCCAAGTCAGTCTGAATTTATAGAAATCCTTTGTCCCAAAGAGGCCATATTCCTAGGTTCTGAGAGTTAAGACTTCAACCAACATAACAAAAACCTTTGTCCAATTTCTAAATGAGTTTATCTCTACTCTGTCTATTAGGTTATTTTTTCTTATAGTCTCATTCTTTAACAAACTGCATTTGATCTCAAATCTTTGTAAGTTTCATATAAGAAAACCTGTGCAGAAACCTGGGAATGCTGACTAAAAAGCAGAAAGGAACCGGAAGAAATTTAGTGCTAGACACAAAAGTACCTAGCTCAAATGATAAGCAACCGCGGGATGGGTTTTCTGGATTGAAAACTATGTCTTAGTTCTGGACATCTTAGTCTCTCTTCACTGCTATAACTGTATAGCAGAGATTATATACTTTATAAACATCAGAAACTAACTTCCTTAGCATCCTAGCGGTAGGAAGAACAAGCTCAAGCTGCTAGCACCTTTTTTTTTTTTTGCCTGCTGAAGGCTACTCCTTTCCTCTACGTTGGCATCTTCCTGCTTTGAGCTCCAGAAGGGGGTACTTCTATGTCCTTATGTGTTCGCGGAGAATAAAAAGTGTACAAGGGCCCAGCAAGACCATTCCTCCTCCTCAAAAGTCACTATCACATTCAAGAAGACTGTGGCATTGATATTTAACTACCTCCCAAATGGTCTCACTTATCAATACTGTCTCATGACATTTAAGTTCCATCAAAAATTTCCAATACATTACATACTTCCCTTTTACAGTTACTTATTTTAAAATTGTCATTTATTTGTAAGTATGTATGTATGTGTGTGTATGTATGTATGTATGTGTGCAGGTGAATGGGTGAGGGCCAGCCACGTATGTGCAGGTATCTGAGGTGGGCAGAAGATACTATTGGATCCTGTGGAACTAGATTCAGGTGGTTGTGAGCCACTGGACTTAGGTACTGGAATCTGAACTCAGGTCCTCTGGAAAAGGAGTTTGTATGCACTCTTAATGACTGAGTTGCCTCTCTTGCTTGAGAAATGTAGTTTTAAACTATAGGACCTAAGAAGAAAGATTCAGAGGGGTAAATGAGGACCCTCCGCATCCATCCAAGCAGATGGAACTTGGACTGTTACTCTCATTTTAACAGAGAGAATTGATCCAAAGCCTTCAACACTTGGCAGAATGTGGTTTTAAATCGCATCTTGCCTGTCCCTTCATAAATATCCATTTCCCAGGGATACATATGAAGATGCTCTTCATGATGGCTATAGTTCAGTTAGACTATATATTAATTAACATAGGATGAGAAATGCAATTATGAGATGTCCTAGAATTTTGGAGTTGGTCAATAGTTGCACAGACTTCCTGGGGCAGATTTATTATAGGAATCCCACCAGAAAGCAGATTTACTTATTTCCAGTATCACCAACATAAACCATGTAACCATAGGTAAACCAGGGATTGATACTGTACATCTTTTGGTATTCTCTTCCTGGGGACCAAGGGACGTCTGTTAAGCAGTTAGAAGGTAAGTGAATGGCATATCCCTACAATACTCAGTGCATATTCAAGTGTTTCAAGCTCTGGGGCACATCAGTCCATCTTCACTGATGATAAGCTTGTCTACATCCTTTCAGATGCAGAATCAGAAACAACACAGATCTATCAGAGCCTCTAATTTTTTTTTCTGTTTTTCAGGCTATGCACTCTCAGTATTACTATCTTTCCCCCAAATAAAACTGATCGAGCATGTAGATCTTAAAATATCTCATGCATATCCCTACACCATTTCCATATTCCACACTTTCAAATATTTCCAAGCCTTTTGGTCAAAAAGTCATTTGCATTTTCTCAGTTAAGTCCCCTGTTAAAAATTCATAACCATGCACATAGTTTACCACTTTGTAAGTTAAAGACTGTCACATATGTCACCTCCAAGTTCTAGGAGGGTAGCTCCTAGTGGAATCCACACTCTAATATGATTCTATAACTTTCAATTTCCCCAATTCTCTGTACTGTGTCCTTTTTTATCCTCTAGCCCGTGTCAAGCACAGGACTGTAAGATGCTCAAATACGGAGATAGTGACAGAGTTAGAGTGTAGTCTGCATTCCAGGCTTTGGTCTGATGTCCCTTTCTATTGGTGGATGTCTGTGGCTGGTGGTAGACCCTGGTTTCAGTAGCTTCAGCCACCTGCAGCCAGTCTTAACTGGTAATGACCTGTGGTCCTTCTTATCCCTAACTTCCTCTTCTCACTGACATGAGAAGGCTATTACTGGCCAATTCCTACAATATAAACATTTAGTGCATTTAGGGCTTTTTCTCTCTTCTCCCTCCCCTTATTTCTTGTCACGGGAGAACACATCTCTTTGTCATAGAGAATGTTTCCAACAAGACTGCTCTGTAATGGATATTGGCTGTGACCTGTTAGAAAATGAATTGAACCATTCAAACATGTTAGTAGCCTGGTGCTGAAAATTTATTCTCTCATTCTAATGAAAGATGATGGCTTCTTCAATCATAAACTGGGACTGGTTTTATTTAAACATTGCAAGTGTCATCAGCAGAGGATCTATTGTGTTGGCTTCTGAAATGACAAGCTAATAGTCACATACTGAGCTCTACTAGGCCTGATGTGGTATGACATGCAGGATAATTTATTCTTACATTAAGTCCAACTAAGGGGACACAATCCCCAAGACAGCAAAGAGTTTAATGGCCTACACAGAGTTTATATGGATTACAAAGAGGTCTCTTGGAAGGAAATTTTACTTTGAGCTGGTCTATTGTACTTTTTATGCCAATTTTTTAAAAATAGGATTTTTTCTTGAAAAATTGTTACTAATAAATACCAGAAGTCAGTTTCTATCCTTGGGTTAATCATGCCAACTACAAGGCTGAGTGCTCACCCATCTCTTACTATTCCAGAGGCATGAAATGAGAAAGGTGAAGGCAATGCAGAGAGAGCTGGAGAAGGCTGGCTGAGTGGGAATTCTATCTACCTTTCTCCTTGGGTTAGCTACATGTCTCTGACTTTTCCTTCTTGCTCCATTGTCTTATCTGGGAAACAGGATGACATTAGATAATATCTAATCTCAGACTTAATCTCAGAATGAAGACATGAAACAAACTTTTTTTTGCTAATAGACAAAATAAATATTAATAGATTGTTGTTATATTATAACATAGTTTTAATTGTTTATATATTATTTTATTATTTAATGTAGTCCAAAATTCTGATACCACTCATGCTGTTTGCTGTTATTTACAAATCTATTTTTAATATTATCAAAGTTACTTAAAATTAATTTTTAAAATTTACATAAGATTTTGACTTGCTTTAGTGTGATGAGAGAAAAAGAGGGATCAAGAGTTCAAGAGCTGAGACACAGTTCTATCACTTTACTGTCTCTGTCTCCAAGCCTTGTTGGGCCTTGCTTTCTATTGTACAGAATGGAGTCATTCTCCATTACAATACTTTTCCATGGCTTATAATTATTCAACACATACTGAGTACCATAGATTGTATTAAGCATATTAGTTAGAAGAATTCATTTAGAGGACTAGAAGATGGCTCAGTAATTAATATCACGGACTGCTCTTGCAGAGGATCTATGCTCAATTCTCAGCATCAAGAAGGTATAACCATCTGTCATTCCAGTTTTAGGGCCTGCAACACCTAGAAACCTGGGACAGGGATTGTGGAGGCACTAATGGTGTAGATTCCAGATTAGACTCCTAGCAGTGTGGGATATGGATCCTGAAGTGACCACTTCCTGTAGCCAGGCAGTACTCACAAAGGAGGAGTAAGGATAGCAACCTACCCACAAAACTTTTGACCAAAAATGTGTCCTGCCTACACAATGTGCAGGGACTAAGATAAAACAGAGACAGAGGAAATAGCCAACCAATGACTGGCCAAAATTGAGATCCATTCCATGGGTAAGAACCAATCCCTGACACTATTAAGGATACTCTGTTATGCTTGCAAAGAAAAGCATACCATAACTGTTCTCTGAGAGGCTCAATCCAGCAGACAAAGGCACCAGATACAGAGACCCACACCCAAACATTAGATGGAGCTCAGGGAGTCTTGCAGAAGAGTTGAGAGAAGGAATAAAATTCCCAAAGAGGACAGTGACTCCACAGAAAAACCAACAAACTCACCTAACCTGAACTTTTAGGGCTCCCAAAAACAGAACCACCAACCAAAGAGGAGGTATGGACTAGACCTAGCACCCTGCACATATGTAGCAGAAGAGGAGCATGGTCTTCATGCTGGTCCCCCAACAGTTGAAGCAAGGGCTGTCCCTAAATCTGTTGCCTGCCTGTGGATCCGCTTTCTCTAGCTGGGCCACCTTGTCTGGCCTCAGTGGGAGAAGATGCACCTAGTCCTTCAGTAACTTGACATGCTGGGAGTGTTGGGGAGCTAAACCCTTCTCAGAGGAGAAGGAGAAGGAGGAATGTGGGGCATATCTGTGTGAGGGTGTACTGGGGAGAGAGGGGGCTGATATTGGGATATAAAGTAAATTAATTAATTAATAATATGAAAGACACTCCTAGAAAAAAAGAAAACGAAACATTCAAAATTCATGTAATGTTATATTTTATTTAAACTGCAGTATTATCACTTTAATATGTAGCCAATATGAAAAATCATTAATGAGGTTTTTTTATACTAAATTTCATGTACACTTAACACGGTATATAGCTTAATTTGCATTTCTTTTGCGTGAATATATGTGCATATGTAGGGGGGGTGTTGTGAGAAATATTAAAAAATGCAATTCACACTACACAGTCAGGCCCCAGTGGGCTGGGCATCCAGATAATGACAAGCATGGCTGACCTGTTCTCACCTTGCAGAAACTGACTCAGAACTTCAAAATATCTCCACCCAGCTCTCTAAGTTTCCACTGGTGGGTTGTTACCAAGACAGCCCCATGCTTCAAAATTCCCATGGCCTTTTGGTGTGCACTTCTGGCAACCCCACTCTGCAGCTGTACCTTTCTTTCTGGAACTCAGTCAAGCTGCTGCATGAAGTAAAACACCACACAAACTTAGTTCAGAATCAGTGGCAACTCAGTCGCTGGGTGCAACAACTAGAATCCTAATCTTGCAAGCCATATTAAGTCTAAATCCTCCAGTGGAGAATCCTGGTACATCTTGTCCTCCCGCTCTCCCCGTCCAAAAGCTGTCTTCTCTCCTACCTCTTCTCTTTCTCTGTCCAACCCAGAAGTCCCACCTACTCACCCAGTGATTGGTTTCTATATTCATTAGAGGAAGGTTCACAAAAAGTCACTTGTGTACAGGACTCATTCCTCATTCCAGACAACCTCTCCGGGGAAAGCAGAATTAACATCAAAATACAAACAGCACCAGGGCCATCCACAACAGGAGGCAGATGCCTGTACACGTGTGATAAGTCAGTGGACAATCTGGGATGTCATTCCTCTGAGACCATCCTCCTCTTGTCTGAAACAGAGCCTCTTCTGTCTCAGAATGTCACCAAGTAGGCTAGCCTAGCTGGCCAATGGACCCCAGTGACCTGCCTATCTCTTCCTCTCATGTCACTGTAACTGGATTTATAGTGATACTCAGCTTTTATATTCTTGTTCCATTTCTGTAGCTCTGATTAAAAACTACCCTGTCAAAAACAACTTAGGAAGAAAGGGTTTATTTGGCTTATAATTCCAGGTTTCAGTCCATCACTGGGGGATGGGGGGTTAAGGCAGGAATGTGGGACAGAAATTCATATCCACTCTTTAAAGCACAGAGAGATGAATGTAGGTAAAGTTCTACACTAGTGCTTAGCTGATTTTAGCTCATTTTTGTTGTTCTTTTTGTTTTTGCTATTTTTTTGCCCCCACCCCCACCCCACTTATACAGTCCAGGGCATGCTGTTACCTGCAGAAGGCTGGATGTTCTCACACTTCACACCATCAAGACAATCCCCCAAAGACATGTCTATAGGCCAGTTTTATCCAGAGAATCCCTGGTTGTTACTCTCTTCCCTGGTGTTTGTTGACTGTGTCAAGTTGACAAACTATCCATCACAGCTAACTTCTATGGCTTCGACTCAGGTTCTTCTCTTTAACAACGGATTCATCTCTTCCTTTCTTTATTCATGTTTTAAAAGCACCTATGACTTGTAGGTAGAGTGCAACTCAGAGTGGACCTGCAATAAATGTAAGATGAGTAGCTCAAGACAAAACTGTGTTCATGTATTGTGCCAATCAATAGAGTTCCATCTTTCCAGAGAGCATACACACAAATCAGCCTAGAGAATAGTGTGTGAAGATGTATTTTCATTCAAAGTTGGTGAGTTTATTAAAGACGGTTTTGACTTAAGTTTCAAATGATTTTTATAGCTATCAAAAGAGTTAAAGCAGAATGAAATTAGTTCATTCCAAATCGTCTCTCTCTTCCCCTCAATCACTTTAGAAACAGTAGGTGTGTGCTATAGCATCATACCAAGAATGGGTGTTCATTATTACATGATGGCACTTTCTAGATGATTTTTCTTTTAAATTCTAAAGCTCAGTCTGGATCTAGAAGGACTCTGAAATTTCATATTCTGAACGGCCTGGCAACACTCAAATCACAAAACCTTTTCACTCTAACAATGAGCCTTAAATAATTGCTACACACAGTTACAGATACCTCTGTATGGGTAGCTAAGAAGCACTCATTATAAGCTACAAAATTTAAAAAATCCTTATACATCTTGTTTTAAAATGTGTTATTTGCCACCTAAAGCCAATGTATCTCCCATTATAAGTTTAGAAATACTTAAAATGGAAATACTAGCTTTATCTTGCAATACAACTTTAATTTTATTTCACTGACATTCAGAGAACTATTCTATAATTTGAAAATGATCATTGCTGGATTTCCTGTTGTAACACAGGCCTGCCTGCTTATTCAACGTGTATTTTATGGTACAGCTGTCTTTCTATGAAATGATCAGAGAATTGAGAAATGAAGTTTTCATGAAGAATGTGAAGATATTTGGGAATATTTTGGGGGCATCCTGACAAGTTGCTTTTTCTCTTGTTGTCTGTTTTCATTCTCCACAGATTATTTATTTATTCACTCGCTTGTTTTCAAGAGTGTGGTAGACACAGAGGGAAAACAGAGAGAGCAGAACTTTAAGTACATTTGTAAAAATGTAAGTCTTGAGTATGCAATCAACGTGATCATTATGCAAGTTAGAGTGTGCTAACATGCCTGCCTGTAGATATGTACCAAAAGATGTGACAATTTAGAAAATGAAGACATTCCTAGAGAGAATCAAGGTGAGATGAATTTTCAACAATGTGGAGAATTCCTGAAGAAAGATCTTTAGGGGTCAGGCAGTAAAAACAAGTGACCTGTTTAAGGGGGGAATCACTGTATTCTGTTTTTAAGTTGAAGTCTCAAGAAAAAGGGGGCAGTAAAAGGGCAAAGCTGAGGGGCAGATTGCAGTGACCCAGTTCAAGGAAGCTTTGAAAGGCAAGCTGAACTCAATACACTCTATTCTCTGGAAAACACAATATCAAAAAAAAAAAAATTCACAGCAGAGAAAATGTTACTTTTAGAAATTCTTTTTAAAAATTCTCTCTCTCTTTCTCTCTCTGTGTGTGTCTGTCTGTGTGTATGTATGTGTTCACATTTGTGTGTGTGATATATGTGAGTGTGTAGAGGCCAGAGATTAACTTCCAATATTTCTCTTCCATGCTGTTTAACCTGTTTTGTTTGAGAGAGGGTTTCTTACTGACCCAGAACATGTGTAAAGATGCTTCATGGCCAGTGATCCTCAGAAACCCACCTGTCTGCTTGTATAGAGCTGAGATTTCAAATGCCCACCAATATACACTTTGTTGTTGCTCTTATTAATACGGATTGTAAATATTCTGGCAACAACTTTATCTGGTGAACTATATCACACAAATGGGTAGTATATGCTCATTGAACAAAATGATGGCATCAATTCATTATGTTCTTGTACCAGTATATCATGTACTTTGACCATAGTTAGCCTTCCTATGTTCTGGAAGTTTGAACTTGTTTAGCACCTATGATGACTTGGGAGGGAAATATACAGAGAACTAAAAGACAAATTGCAAAGTAAGTAGTTCTTCTGGCAGAATAACAGGTTATATCTAACATTCTTGTGACATTTTGAAATTTGAATTTTGAGTCCCACACTGTGAGCCAAGCAAGGAGGCAGTGTTGTTGTTGACAGAGTTGATGGCAGGGCAAGGGTGAGAGGTTGGTGAGGGAGAATCTAGTTTGAAAGGGAGAAGGTTTGGGAGCAACAGTCTCGTACTCCACTCATCATCCTCAAATGTGCTAAATGGAAAGGCAAGCTTCTGTCAAAGTACAGTCTAGGAGGATGGAGGGTTAGAGGCACAAAGACCCAAAAAATTCAAACTTGTCCTCTCCCTGGAAGACCAGACTTTTCTGCAGTTCACGCGGGCCAGTGTCAGACAATAGGTATTGGTAGTTTTCCTTCCATTATTAAAGCAGTGAAATCTTAGACTACTTGGCAACTCTGAGAGTGGATAAACTGTGAAGATTGAAATGCCTGACTTCAGTTTTCTCTTTACAAAAGAGAGTTTTCTTTTGTGTCTAGGCTTTTGTGTACATAAAAATATCCTCTGTGCCTGTCCAGAGAAGCCTGGCATACTGCGTTAAATTGTTCTTTCACTTTAGAAAATAGAAAGACTCTAAGTGTTTTTTTAAAGAGGTGTTATGATTGTCCTGCGGTTTTGTGTACTGAGATAAAACATTATTTCCAATCACTTGGCCTTTGCCTTTCCAAATCTATCTGCTCTTCCAAGCTCTGTATTAGAGTCCTTTATCCCTTCATCCGGCCATCAAGCATTCTCTAGTCCATCTTTTAGATTCTGTCTAAAAGCAACTGTCTTCAATATTGGCACTATGTAGTGATAGGCAAAATTCGTTTTCAGGTTCTGATATCTTTAGGGACACAGGTTGTCACTCATAGCGGGAGGTTAATAAATGATTAAAGAAAGAATGTGTGTGTGTAATAACTCAGGTTACTGGGGGCGCTCCATGTGCTGGAATGTTTTTTTTTTCTAAGCATTTTTGCAATGCTTCCTCATTAATCTTATGAGACAAGGCTTTGCCTGAGGCCAGGTGTGGGTGACTTCTGCCTACTGATTATGCAAACACAGATCTGGGGTATGAATCCAGGCATGAGTCTGTACCCTGTGATCTTTATTACTGTGGATTCCATCTGGAAAACACCTACAGTGCGTGTCCTGATTCGCTAGCCAGATAGAGTGGGTGGGAGGCATGAGAAAAATGATGTTTGCAACGTTGGCCTTGGATCCTGGACCTAGAAGTTTACATAAGTGAAAAAAAATGCATTTTATAGGTTATCTGCAATAGAGTGGGTTGCTATTAATATTTATTTTATTAGATCTTTTGGGAATAAATGAGATAGTACAGAGAAATGCATATAATGAGTGTGTGTGTGTGTGTTTTCTAATTCATATCCTTTTTGAGATGGATATCCTGACTCTGCAGTTCTCTTTCTAGATTCATCACTTTTCTTACAACAATGATTTGCAAATAGTATGAAGTTGCAAATTATTATTAATAACTGAAAAATTTAAAAATACACTCATACACATCAGTAGACCTGCGTACCCAGCCCTGCTTCCCCCCCCAAAAAGAGTGGGTTCTTTGTTTTGTTTTTTAAGTTATAATTTTAAAACCCCAAACCAAGCATTCTGAACTCGTGAATTGCAGTTCTTTGAGGGGTGACCGTTTGGTACTGGTGCATTCTCCTCTGGGGACGTCCCTCTCTCACCCCCAGCTTTCCATACAGGTAGCATCATAACTAACAGGCTACATTTAGAAACACTATGTGTACATGTATATAATATATGAATATGTATGCATGCAATAATAATTAGTGGAAAAGAGGCCATGAGTATGAAGGAGAGCAGAAAGAGGTGTAACAGGAAGGTCTGGAGGGATGAAAGAGAAAATGTAATTTAATTACCATGTCCCTTCCCTTTTCTCTTTTTTCCTCCTTTTCTTTTCTTCTTCCCGCTTCCTCTAGCCTTACTATGTTGCACATTATCCTGGAACTCCTTAACAGCCATCTTTCTGACTCTGCCTTAATGCTGGGATGCCCGTATTCCTTGTTGTCTTATTATAGAGTGACTATTGATCCAACACAGGGCCATAGCTTACTTCTTACACAGCTGCATGTTTATTCGACCTTATTTAAGTAGTCTATATTATATTGTATTTTGCCTGTAGCATTTGGGTAGCCTAATTCAGTGCTCATATGCATAGAAAACAAATATGTTTTAATGAGAGAGATAATAGTTTATTTGCTTTAAAAAAACTATTTATTTTTCTTCTTGGTTGTTTGGAATTGTCCACCCAAAGCATATTTATTCCCAGAACAGCAATCAGAAAGAAAAAGGGCTGTCTCAACTGCAGGAGCAGGGGAGAGCTGAAGAAGGGCCCCATGATTTACCTCTACTCTGTCCTCACACAGCACACAGCCCATGGCGAGAAAGGAGTCATTTAATTGCAGTGTCTCTGTGGGCAGTGCAGGATCTACTCCAGAGCGGCTAAGTACGGGATTCACAATACCCACTGTCTAGTTAGAAGAATGGCCACTGTTGCCTCAAGTTGGCAAGGCTCTGCATACTATAATCATGACTTGAGGGTCTGAATTCATGTATAGGCATGGATTCATATTAGTTTAACTTCTCTTTATCTCTCTTAAGTTATGGACATGAGAGCAATTTTTTAAACCATCTGTGGGTTGGCTTCTTGCAGTCACAGCATTTGCAAGGTGTACATTGAATGTGAGAGTGTATGTGTGACAGCCAAACCAAATGGCTTATGAGATATTATTAGTTTCTTTACACAAAATCTGCTAGGCTCTGACAATTTTGGAATTTTACAGTATAAAGTAAAAACTTTCAAAACATTAATTGAAGCTCAATGGAAAGCGATGCCAGATGTAAGCCTGGCTTACAGCTTTGAATTTTGCTCTTAATAAATCTTGCTGTGTTAAAATGATAACTCCTGTATTTGCCTGCATTAAAATCATTTAGAAGGTAATTGGTTTAGCTTATTATGAAACTGCCTGATAATATTTCTTTTCCCTTTCAAGTAAGAAGTAAGGTACCATTAAATTACTGTTGCATAGGGAACTCATGTGTTACTAGTACTAGTGCATACAGAATATGAAATGGACTTAAGAAAAATACATATACTGCATACAAGAGACTCTCTGTAGAATTCACAGCATTGCTGAGCTCATTCAAATATCTTTCTGCTTGACGGGATGGAATTGCATAAAAGCCCATGTTATTTCTTTTTATTGCATTGAGTTTACTAATTGAAAAATAAAAATACATAAAGCATTATACTTTCTACTTAGGAAAAAGCAACTGATTTGACTTGAAATATTAAATGTTAAAGTTAGACATATTGTTGTCTTGCATGTTTAAGAATTAAGGCTTATCAGACTTTAGATTTTGTTATAGAACCCAAAGCAAGACAAAGGGAATAATTAATTTTTACATAATTTAAATGTAATTTAATAACTTAACTAATGTAACAGGAAAATTTGAATTATTTTAAGAACCAAAAGAACCCCATAAATTATATATAAGAATATACCACATATACAAATTATTTGCATACAGAAATGTGTGTGTACATGCGAGTGTGTGTGTGTCTTGTGTAGTCTCTGTTATGTATTTTAATAAATGAAATAAATAATATCTCACTAAATTCAGAATGATTTTAAACAAATAAATTTAATAAAAAACATATTTTTCGTATTTTTGTCCTTCGAGGCTTGCCAACCTGCTGCCGGATTTCCCTGTGTTTTAAAGAAGCCAGGAAACAGGCTTCTTTTCTTTTTTGTTCAGAAAAAAGCCGGTGCAGCACAAGCATGCAGGCCTGGGTTCTGCGCCCTTAATCAACGTAAAAGGGGAGCACTGTAATCCAGTACTGGGTTGGGAGAGAAAACTGGACTCATTCGCTAGGCAATAAAATACCCAGTTTACTCTATGTGAAATAGGAAATCTCTCTAAAAAGAAAAAAAAAAGTGCCTGGGCGGTGGTGGCACACGCCTTTAATCCCAGCACTTGGGAGGCAGAGGCAGGTGGATTTCTGAGTTCGAGGCCAGCCTGGTCTAGTTCCAGGACAGCCAGGGCTACACAGAGAAACCCTGTCTCAAAAAACTAAAACAAACAAACAAACAAACAAACAAAAAAACAAAAAAAGGTGACCATTTGAAAGAATGATATGCCAGGTTGACCTTTGGCTTCCACAGGCTCTTGTACACTCACACATGTACACACACACACACACACACACACACACACACACTATATTTAACAACAACTTGAAAATCAACTGAAAAATAGGAAACAGAAAATGTTAAGAAAAACATGGATTTATATAGAAATTGTTCAAACAGAGGAAACACTTGGTTTTTCCCTTCATAGTCTTAGAAAAGATTAAGCAAAACCCAAGAAATATGCATATGTAAATTTCACAGAATGATTAGCAAATGAGGCAAGTTCCTCTGGCCAACAAGAGCCTTTCGCTTTTCTGCAGCCCAGCTTGGGACTCCTGGGAAAACTTCAGTTTCAACAACCTGATGACTGAAATGTGATGCACGGTGTCTCCTTTTCAGTGTCTCCTCTCCAGCCCAGAGTTCTGCTCTCTGACTCCTGGAAAAGGGAGTGACTCTCAACACCCACGGCCAAGAACCATAGTGTCTCTTTGGCACCCAGCTTAATGTTGGCAGCTTCTTCTTTCCTTTTAGATTTTGATTTTAATACATTTTAAATTAAAATAGTATGACATCCTAGCATTTTCCCCCTTCCCTTTCCTCCCTTTATCCCCTCCATGTCCCCCAAATTCTCAAGTTGATGACCTCTTTTTCTATTTATTATTATTATTGTTGTTATTATTATTATTGTTATTATTATTATTATTAAGATTTAACATATACACATGTATGAATACATGATAAACATAGATATGGGGGTGTGCATATGTTTGTGTATGCACAGATATAGAAATACAACCTGCTGAGTCCACTTTTCATTGTTTGTGTCTTTATGATTTCAGAGCTGACCACTGTGTGTCAGATAACCAATAAGGGAATTCCTCTCTTGGAGAGATTCATTCTCCCTCTACCATAGTTCTTTATCTAGGAGTTGGATCCTGTGAAATTTTCCTCCTCCATGATAGCATGTCCATTGATATAGCCATTATTCCAGTCTTCTTTATGCAGCCATTTCCTGGAGAAACTGCCTCACAATAGACTTCCTGGTGTTCTGACTCTTCAATCTCTCTGTCTCTTCTCTCCTCTGCAATGTTCCCTGAGCCTTAGATGCCATAGTTATGATGCCATTGGGGCTGTGATCACCACAATCCATTAGTTTCTTCATTGTACCTATTTGTAGCTTTCAAAATGAACTTTAGTTTTACCCAATAGGAGGAAAATCATGCCTGATACTAGAAACCTTGACACTACTAGTGATATCATAGTCCTTAGAAAAGAATCTGCTACATCCATTTTACTAAATGGCACAATTCCTTACTACATTCGAAGTCTTATTCTTATACCCACAGATAAATATAGCTACCATACTTATCCCTCACCAAAGAAGATTCTTTAGAGTAAATGGAGACAAATACAGGTTCTTTTTTATCACTTCACCCAGCTTGAGGTTGAGGATCAAGAGGCTTTTGAATGGCAGCGAAGGCCCAGTCATCTAAGTACATAGTGTCTAATAGCTAACATGGACCAGGACGAAGCTGTCTCAGAGAAGAAAATCAGAGGAAGGGGAAGCACTGCCCGTCACTCTGGGCAGGAAGGACAGAGGGATTCGTGGCTTCAGAAAGATGGCCCAGGATGGAATAACCCTGGGGCAGTTAATGGTCAGCTGTTCTACAGTGCTGAATCTCCTAAATTCAAATACTTTACTAAGCTGAAAATGATTGGGAAGCCAAAGGAACCAAAGTTTCTTAATTTTCTCTTTATTTTATACCCATTAATATGCAACCTGGACAGATAAATGTTTATTTTCTGAGAGTCAATAAAAGACTTCTTTCTGTATAACTACCCAAATCATCTATGATAACAACATTACATACACCTCTACATCTCAGTATTTCTCTCTAGGTGCATGATGGTTGTAGAACATAAGGGTAGAGCTTTATGAAATTAAATGGATTTTAAGACTAAGAAATTGAACATTTCCCTACATGGAGATTTCAGAGTGAAGGAACCTATGATAAATACTGCAGTAAATCCCCCAGTCATTTGGGGGAAATGGCAAAAAGCTGAAATATAAGCTTGAGAAACATATCTGCTGCATAATGTAGTCCATTTTAAAGGGGTCGGCCATGACAGCTGATAAGACAGAAAGGATTATAGGAACCAAATCAGCTCAAGGCAAAAAGTTCAAGTACCAATTAAGATATGGCATAATAGAACAATTTGTCAGCTATTAAGCAGTTCTGCAGACATGAGGAAGTCTGTTTGCTTCAGTGATTTGTTTGTGTGTGACTTTAACCACACTTAAGTATTTTAAGTATCTTCAGATTCCAGCTGAATAGAAGTGCTGAGGGCCCGAGAGAAGATTATCATCTCTAATACGTGTAATTAATGCATTGCCAAGGCCTTTGGTTTTTGAATCCACTGCTTCAGTTTGCTTTCTGAGTTAAGATTTATTTCTTTTGCACATGGAAGTAATGTTGGGGGAGAGGGGGTGAGGCAGTGGAGTGGATCAGAAGGCTAGGGACCCTAACTCCTTGCTTGACAACCTAAGTTCAGCTACCAGGATTCACACAGGAAAAGGAATAAACTAACTCCCTAAAATTGTCTGACTTGTGCATAATTGATGTTGCTATTCCTTGATGAAACAATCCAAAACCAGGTAACTTTGGTATATATTACAATATAAAGTGTATTTAGAAAACATGTCCAAGTGATTTGTATACACATATACTATGTATCTATAGCAAAATTTACTCAGATTATTTATTTCGTATTTGTTTATTTTGCATAAACATCTAACCATGAAAACTAATTTTTGAACTTTAGAATTTTTAATTTACTCTTCTTTTATACAATGCATCATGACCTCAGTTTTCCTTCCTCCACTTCTTCTACCCATCTCCCCCAATTATCCTCTTCCTCTGATCCATTCCTCCTCCATATCCCTGGGAAAAGGGTCCCAAGAGCAGGGAAAAGAGTCAGAGAACCCCACTCCCACTGTTAGGAGTCCCACAAGATCACCAAGCTACACAACTATAACATGTATGAAGAGGACATAGCACAGACCCATGAAGGTTTTATGACTGCCACTTCAATCTCTGTGAGCCTATCTGAGCTCTGCTTAGTTGATTGTGTAGGCCATGTTCTCCTAATGTTCTCAACCCCTCTGGCTCCTACAATCTTTCCTATTTCTATTCCATGGGCTTTCCTGAGCTCTGCTTAATATTTGGCTGTGGGATTCTGCAGCTGTTCCCATCAGCTGCCAGAGGAAGCCTTTCTCATGACAATTGGGCTAAGCACTGATTTCTGAGTATAGTAGAATATCCTTAGGAATCATTTCATTGACATTTGTTTATTTGGCCAGTTATGTTTGGCTCTATCCTAGATGTCTGGGCTATCCAGCCTCTGGTTCCTGGCCATCCAGGCAGTGTTAGGCATGGGCTCCCTATCATGGCATGGACCTCAAGTTAGAGCAGTCATTGGTTAGCCACCCATACAAGTTCTGCAACACCATTGCCATAGTACATCTTACGGGCTGGACAGATTGTAGGCAGAAGGTTTTGTGTCTGGGCTGGTATCCAATCCCACCACTGGGATCCTTGACTGATTAAAGAGGAAGAATGTTTCAGACTCCATATTCCCCCATTACTAAGAGTCATTGCTAATCTCATTCTTGTAGACCCCAGGGAGTTTCCACTAAATTAAGTTTCCACATACCTTTTCCCAAAGATGTTAACCTCAATGTTTTTTATCTAGACTATAGCTAAGTATCTTGGCTTTCAGTATAACTCTTGCTTCTTTAGACACATGATCTTGGTCAAGACATTCATTTCTTCAAGATTCAGTTTTCTCATTCACAAAAGTGAAGTCAAGAATATTTCTTTGGCCACTTTGGCCATAAAATAACAAATGAAACAAGGTATGTTATTTTATTTTGACAAAGGTAGAAATTAAAACATAATGAGCTCAGCCTTCACGTAAGCAAAATCCTGACATAGTTAAAAACAAAAACCTGTATAATTTTCTGCCAACAGTAAGATATATCTAATCTCATTTCCTTGTTTAATGGTATGCTTTTATTCTTTACTCAAGAACATAAAATATGAATATTGTGTCTATCCTTAAGACCTCTGACAGAATATCACTCAGTCGCTTGGGGCCCAAGCTTTATAAAAAATAAATTTAAAGAAAGTAAAGAGAAGTGGAGTTGAGAAGGCACCTCTGTGTATGCCTGCCTTATTTAATTCTCCCAACTTTGTAACTCTCTGAGCAGACTGGCAGAACAGGGCAGGGGCACATGATTTGGTTCTCAAATGCCTGGTTCAATTCCCAGTTTGCTGATTTCAAGCTGCAGGACATCGAGCAAGTTATGCAACACTTGATGTTCTGTAGTTTTCTTACCAGAACACAATGAGCTTATAGATAAAATGCTTTAAAGATTCATAGGTCATCATGGAAATTAAATAAATGAATACACACAGAGCCATTAGATTATGGCCTGTAATATCATTACCAGTAAATAAATAATAATTGTAAGTGATTGCTAAAAATTATTAAATGTTAACTCAGAAAATTGTGTTGAGTAGTCCAATGGTGGGGGGCATAGTATTTGATGTAGTCCTATAAAATGAAGCATAAAAGGTCAAGGATTTAGGTCTGTCTAGATTAGATCTACTTGCATTTACAGTTTCAAACTTATTTCTTTATAGACTATGTTGACTGGAGTAATTTTGGAGGCTGTCAAGGTATAGGATGGTGGTCAGGTTTGTGGCATAGTACTGCAGTTAATAGACTGCAATGGACATAACTCTGTCTTAAAGGAACATAATCAACCCACCAGCTTCCACTCTGTCTGAGACATGTGTGCATGCAGCTCTGGTTATTCACCACAGTTTTCAGTCCTCCCACCACCTGCTCCCCTACCCACTACCTACACCCCTGCCCACCACCTACACCCCTGCCCATCCCTGCACCCCTACCACCACCTGCCCCTCTACCCACCCCTTCTGTAACATCTACTGTTCTTGCTCCCTTTTATCATCTCTGTTGCCTCTGCACTTTTGATAATTTTATATGTAAAATACTCTCTAGTTTTCTTATCCTCAAGACCTCTTCTACCACTTTCAAATAGCTGATCAAAATCCTGTTATAAAAAAAAGAAATGTTTACTATTTAAGAGAAATGTTGGTGCCATCTTTTAAGACATTATCTTCCCAGATATTGTTTCAATAAATTTGCCTTCCTTTTTTAAAAACCGAGATTATTTTCTCAATATTTCTAGAAAAAAAAACCCTGTAGTTCCTTCACTTGGAATTAAAGATCCTTTATAATCAGGGACTCAGCTATTATTACAGTGTGATCTACATAGTAGCAAAGCAAATGGTATGCAAAAGGTAAGCTTTCATGGTACCACCATATACAAACCAGCAAGTTAAGCTTTTGTGCTGACACTTAGCATTACTGCATGATACATTATGTAGGTATATCTACATGTATTTTTATTAATTTCTTAAATTTTATTTAGTCTTTTTCATAGTCCAGATTTTATACCCCTCCCAGTCCACCCTCTGACTGTTCCACATCCCATACCTTCTCCCCTCTCTGCCCCTCTCCACGAGTATACCCCCACCCCCACCACCCCACCAGAGTTCTAAACTCCCTGGGGTCTCCAGTCTCTCTAGGATTAGGAACATCTTCTCTGACTAAGTCCAGACCTGGAAGTCTTCTGCTGTATATGTGTTGGAGGCCTCATATCAACTGGTGTGTGCTGCCTGGTTGGTGCTTCAGTTTCTGAGAGATCTCAGGGGTCCAGGTTAGTTGAGACTGCTGGTCCTCCTACAGTGTTGCCCTCCTCCTCAGCTTCTTTCAGCTTTTCCCTAATTCAACCACAGGGGGCAGAAACTTCTGTCCATTGGTTGGGTGTAAATATCTGCATCTGACTCTTTCAGCTGCTTGTTGGTTCTTTCAGAGGGCAGTCATAATAAGCCTTGTATTTTGTAAAAATTCTGTTTTATACACTTTCTTGTACCCTATTTAAACAAAATGGTTCTCTAATATCAATAACGTAAATCTGCATTATCATTCATAATGGCTGAGAAAATTCTGCTATCGACCACCAATAATTATTTTGTAATATGGTATGAATATGTGTATATGTCTTTCTCAATTTTTAACATTCTACAGAGAGATATTATAAGCTTCCTTATATTCAGATAAGAGGGCATTATATGTCATTGGTGATGGTATTTATCATACATTAATAAATGTACACTTAGTTGAGAATATCAGTGTATAACTTCAATTATATTTCACTGAAAACCTGAGTGATGATGTAGGTTATCGATTTATAAACATTTCTTTATTTTTGGTAAAAATTTCATCTCCTGGATATCTTCAATGTTGTACAACTCTCTTTTAGAGATAGCATATTGGCCAGATGTAATTTGGCTCTACTGAGTCCAGTTACTCAGGAGGCTCAGACAGTAGGATTACCTGAGTCCAGAAATTCTGGCCAATATACAGTGTGCCAGGCCATTCAAGCATCTGCACTAAGTTCAGTATTAATAAAAAGACATACTGGGGGAAGGTAACCACTAGGTTGACTATGGAGAGGTTAACAGACCCAGGTCAAAAATCCCGTGCTGATCAATAGAAATAATACATTAGCATATTTGGCAATAAACTTCTGTTTCATTTTAAGTCAATGAGTATTGTCATCCTTGTGCATAACACTTGAGAAATTCAATAATCATACTCTTGGGAGCCAACTCCCATGTGATTACAAAAGAAAGTAAAATGTGAGTTTTTGCAAAATTCCATTTTGTGACAGTCTCAGAAGCAATTAAGCATCGTGTATGTGTGCACATGCATGGATACATGCATTCACCCATGAATACAAGCTCAGAGGCTGGAAGTTGACATCAGGATGCCTCCTTTAATTGGTTCCTCCTTCTTGTTATTTGAAAAGCATCTCTCACAAACCTGGATCTTGCTGTTTCGGAATGAGCTGCCCCGGAATCCACAGAGATGCTTGTTTCCCAGGTGATCCCTTGGTAACTCTCCCTGCACTGCAACTACACATCACTACATTTGGTTTTTATGTAGTTGCTAAAGATCTGAGGCCCCTAGGATGCTCAGCATACACTTTGCCCACTAAGCCATGTTCTCAGGCTCTCAGCTAAGAATTCTTACATCTATTTAAGTACGATAAATTAATAATAGAGAGGAATCTTCTTTTGCTTCAGAGGTTAAAAAGAGTAAAACATAAAATCTACAAAAGTCTCATTAGTAATCACAATAAAATAACAGAGACAATCACATTATAAAGAGAAAGATTGGTTGTGCCTCATGGTATTGGAGTTTGAGTCCAAGAGTGGACGGAAGTTCTGACTGCTGTCAGGCCTGTGGTAAAAGAGGACACCATGGCTGGGAGCACAAGGCATTGCAAAAACCCTCACTACTCAGCCATGAAGTAGAGAAGAACAACAGACCTGCTTCCACAACCCTTCCTGGCATGCTTCTACTGGTCTATAGTTGTAGTAAGCCCCACCTCTTAAATTTTCTACCCCTCCTAGCAGAATCAATCTAAGGGCCAAGCCTTTACGTATGGGGCCTGTGCGAGGTGTTCCAGACTCAAACTACAACAGCCAGTGATCTCACTTATGACACTCTGCCCTCATCTTCATCTTCTGTGTGCCTAATCTCTTAAACCTACCAATTTGGTGATTAGGCTTCAGTATATGAATTTGGGGTAGACACAGATATTCAGACTATAGGCATACTTCACAAACATCTTCACAAACAGCTACACACACACACACACACACACACACACACACACACACAAAGAGTATGGCTAGAAGAGAATCATTCCTGCCTGGCTCATTCCTGAATTCACAGCTCCTAGGAAGGACTTGGCATGGAGTACACATTTTAGCTGACTGCATTATGCTGCGGTCAGTCATAAATATAAAGCTGACTTAGCTATCCATAGAGCTTCTTGAGAGCTCTTTTCTTTTTCTTGAGCCTCTGCCACCTCCCTTGTTTTGGATGTGCTTGATATTTTCAAAATTAAGCTTAGTGGAGCTGAACTTCTGTTTAGATGATCTTGAGTCAGAAATACCAATAGCTTGAAACCCCACTTCATGAAGAATTGCTGAGAGAATTAGAAATACTTTCTATAAAAGAGAAAGGATTATCAGAGAAGCAGGACATGTCTTCAGATGTCAGTGACACCAATAAAACATATTCCCTGCACTGAAATAGAGAATGAAGGATCAGATTTAATATGGGCACTCAGGAATAGTGAGTCACCCATTGTTGGAAGTGCCCACAAAAAAATCTGGGAATGTGATAGAGAAAACTTAACAATATGTAAAGCTGATGTAAGGATCCAAGATCTGAGATTCTACTATTCTTCTAGAAAGGTATAGGGCAACACATTCTTCAGGACTTGTAAATAATAATTTTACAAAGCATATTCTGAAAACAAAAATTGCTACCTTTCTCACAAGGAAGGTTCATTTCCAGCTAGAATTGGAGGACCTTACATCTTACAAGTTTTCACACATCTTGCAGAATCTTTGACTAGTAGAGAAAGCTTTGCCAAGTCTCATAATGAAAAAAGACAGCCACTTTCTGAAATTGCCTCATTACCCAGAGCTCCCACATCTAGTCAACTGATGAAACAGAACATAAGCTCGGGATTTGGTGTCTTTTTGTGGGAAGTCTGAGCCCTAAAGCTCTGGGCCATTTCTACTGTTATGGCAGGTAAGGAAACAAATGGCTGCTCTTTCAAATACTAATGTCCATCTTTCCTTGCTCAAGGCCTTGGACAGCCCTTGCTAATTAACAGCTTAGAGCTGATTAGTAAGTGGTATGATCCAGAACCTGCAAACAATAAAAAACAAGATTAGGTCAAGAATACATGGGTTCCCTCAGCTCTATTCCCACAGAATCTGACCATTGTTTTTATAAAAAAAAATTACACTGGTACTTTTATGTTCCTGGCAAGAAGATATTTATAAATCACAAATGTACCATTTGTAAATGATATTGCCTATGGATATTAAAAGATTAAGAAATGACATCAGCTTTATCGAAACCTTGTGTGACCTCATAAGCAGACTCAATAAATAATTGCTTTTATTGCACGTTCCTCTAAATATTATTAAAACTCTTTATGGTAGGTAGTAAATAACAGAAAATGGATGCTTGATTTATAGCAATTACAGTACAGATGAGTTGTATTCATGCGCAGCACTGTAATGAAGATAATATCATGAAATACATGAGAAACAGGCACTTGGTGTAATATGAGCTGATTTGCATGATCTATGTCCCTTGAGTAACTGTAATTGGCTATTATGAAATGGACTAAGAATGATTTGGAATAAGAAGGAGTACCAAATTTCTATATTATAATCTTGTGGGCATTTTATTTCCTCCACCAAACACTTTTTGACATATGGAATGTATGTCTTCCTACCATGATCCAATGTGTAGTGATATTCAATTACAAAGAACTATTTTTTAATCAAGTTTCTTTGACATTCTTTTTGCTTGAAAATTGGCTTTGTTTAACTTTATTCATAAGAAACATTTAATAAAATGTTTGCCTTTTGCTTCAAGATGTATGACTTTATTTCCTAATAATCCTTTCAGAAATAAGTTTTGAGGTTAGGTCTGAACCAGCACTGTAAAATTTTCAAAGGGATTCAATTTATTTAGCAAACCATATTCACAAAATCTTTATATTAACATGAAGGAAATTCCAAGGGAATACTTGGCTTTCTTGGTTCTTTAAATATTCACCTATGTCTCCCTGTTACTTCCCCCAGTGGAAACCACACTCAGAAAATAAGAATCCACATAAAACTTTCTTTGTGGGTGGATTTAGCTACCATTTTTAAGAGCTGCAAGGAAAACTGTGCCAATACAGTATTTTATGCCTAGCCTGTCTGTCATGCTTCTCAAATCTCTTCCTCATTATCACACAAATAACCCAAGGGAGGGAGTTAGTCCCACTAGTGAAGGGATCATGGCTATTTATCCTAAGCTACTGTTACAGTGGCCATAATGGGAAAAGGTGTGCCATAATTAAGAGCTATAGCCAACTAATTAAGTCAAATTACATTTAATTATAAATCCAATAATCTATGCCAAAACTAGTTGTTGATAGCTAGGGGAAAATCATCCAATTTTAATTAACCTCCATTATGGATTGCTGTTTGAGGATTATTTTAATTTGAATTTCTTTTCAATACAAATATTGCATTCTTCAAGCTAAGGCTTTGGTTTAAGATAGAGGTGAGGAAAAAATAAAAAATCAGTTTAGCAAAAACAAAATATGCCTTTTAGGCTTACACATTAATCATTCTACTTATATAGTATTCTTAGAAACTGTAAGAACTACAAAACAGTACTGGTGCTAGACATTATTTAATATTGGGTAGGAAAATATTACTAATACAAATTGAGAAGAATATATAAAAACTGGAAGTGGTGAATAGTGGGCTTACTAAATATTAAGGTGCAAAACAACATACAAATTAATAGAAGGTTCAGCTATGTCATATTCAGGTATGTTAATCATGACAACAAAGCAATCATTTTTAAATAATTGAGAACTATATCTAGAGTGTCAATGGTGGATTTAAATATTCATTATGGATTTTGTGATGATTACTAAAAATGTCAGTTTCATTGTAAAGAGTTTATGAATTGTAAAGATGGCTCGCATTGTATAATATTTCTGGGAAACTATGCAGCTTTCATCCCTTGACACCTTAAAAAACAAATATTCTAAAAAATAATAGATACATAAACTATTGAAAGTGATTGAATCCATGCACCTGCCTTTTACTCATTTTATTAATTAATTATTTTTTAACCATCCTTACTGACTAGGCATAGGAGTCTCTAACCCAGAATTCCTTCCAGCTTTCCAGATTATATTCAATTTCTGATATGATATCTCATGTGTCAAGTATAATTATCTAAAGGGCCTCAATCATAGTGCCCTCCACCCATGACCTCACTGTACTTCCTATCCAATAGATGCCACCAATGTCCATCAGCTTAAGAAAATTCCAAACCTACGAAAGTCTTCACTGTCAGCCTCTCGACCAGCAATAACCAATTTAGTCTTCACTTCAAATATTCTAAAGTTTCTGTTTTTGTTTCTTTCTTTTTTTTTTTAAACTTTCTTTCTTTCTTAGTGTGACCTGACCCTCATTACTGTTTTCTTCTATCTGGACAACTATTATTGTACTATTATTGCATAGAAAGAACTATTATAAAAATAAGTGCCTATTTTCATTGATTATTTGGGAATCTCACATCATGTACCCTGATCACACTTCCCAGTCTTCTTGGGAGTACTGCCTTCCACACTTTGTAACCTCCCTGCTCAGAGAAGAAGAAGGAGAGGGGGAGGGGGAGAGAAGGGAAAGGGAGAGGGGAGGGGGGGACAGGAAGGGGAAGGAGAAGGGGAAGGAGAAGGGGAAGGAGACAAAATAAGTCCAAGTTTTGTTGCCAATGTACTCCCTGGAGCATGGTCAAGCTCCCAGTGGCCAGCCCCTTAAGGAAAACTGAGCCATTCTCCACCTCCACCCCTTCTATAAGTCACCATTTGCGGAAAGCTACACATCAGAATCCTTATCACAATTTAAGAGTTTTTTTTTTTTAATTGCTTCCTGTCTAAGCTGTTACTTTGGCAGGGAGGAGGTCATGGTAGCACTTGTCACAGAAGTACTCTTCTGCACTTTTATAACCCAGTCTCTATATTGTACATAAAATTACCTCTAATGTTTGATTAAGATTTTTCAAAAGCCATCAAACCACATTCTTATTTATTTATTTATTTATTTATTTATTTATTTATTTATGGTTTTTTGAGACAGGGTTTCTCTGTGTAGCCCTGGCTATCCTGGAACCCACTCTTTAGACCAGGCTGGCCTTGAACTCAGAAATCCGCCTGCCTCTGCCTCTGCCTCCCAAGTGCTGGGATTAAAGGCGTACTCCACCACGCCTGGCTCAAACCACATTCTTAACAGGTATCCGAGATCATTTATGATCTTATCCATGACAGATTATCCAACTTGATTTTTCTCATATTTGTTGATTCTCTGAGAGGTTTATACAGGATCTTTCATGCACCCTAATCATAACCATTCCCCTGTCCCAGCTTCTCCCAGGTCCA
The DNA here is from genome assembly GCF_000001635.26 of Mus musculus. Lineage (NCBI taxonomy): Eukaryota > Metazoa > Chordata > Mammalia > Rodentia > Muridae > Mus > Mus musculus. Next base: position 78,495,498 of record NC_000068.7, read on the forward strand.
TATTCCCCTTCCCTATGCCCAGCCAACTTTAGGTCTCAATTTTCACTAACCCATCAAGTCCAAATTTACTGATCACATACTCTTGGATGTATGGTGTCCTACTAGAGTAAGGTCAGATCATCAGGAGCCAAACCCTAAGAGAAACACTCTCCCTCTTCCAGAACCTATGGGGTACCAATAACTCCTCAGCTAAGGGTGGGACTCCATGTCCACCTCTCTCATAGTAGGGTTTTGTTCATCTTGAGCTGCTTGGGTCATGCGTATGCTGTCATAGCTGCTGTGAGTTCCTATGTATATCTTTCTTTCTGTGCCTGCAAACACTGGTCTTAGTAGTTATCTACCATCACTCTAGTGCTCTTTCTATGTCCATATCAGAAATGAAGGGTTGTGATATCGTTCTATTATTTCAGGCTGAGCACTCTATAGTCACTTACTCTCTGCATTTTGACCAATCGGGGCTGGGGATTGTGGGTCTCTGTGCTAATGGCTACTATTAAAAAGATCTGCTGTGAGAGTTTTGAGAGAGGCACTAATGTATGGGTATAGCAATGTTGTTAGGCTTCAGTTTAACACTATGTTCATTTAGCACAATAGTAGTTTCCCCCTACAGCCTGTGGACTAGAGTTTCATGGATGTGAGACATCACTAAGATGCATCTCCAGATCTCTAATGTGATGTTAAATGGTAAATGCATTCTTTGGGTTCTCAGTGTTGCCATCATCCCTCCTCTAAGTCACATTGCTAGCATTTGCTTCTCCCTGACCTGACTGCGACTGCCATCTATTACTGCAATGTGACATTTCTCAGCCTTCTTATTTGGACTCATTGTTCAGATTTGAGTTAAGAAAACTACCACTACCAATACAGTTTTGTTTTAGCCTTCCCCCACCCCATTTTAAAGTTATTTGGCTAAGGCACATTTTTTACTAAACTATAGTTTGTTATTGTACCCTGTGTAGAATGCAAACAGATCTAGGGCTGAGGCAAAAGTAGCTTGAGTTTGAATCAACCTGAACTTCCCAAAATTTCACCTTAAAAGCATAAAGAAAAAATAAACAAAGAATAAGGATGATATCTATTTTGTTCATAGCATATCTACACTAGATCACGTAGCTCTGACAGTGACAAATGAAACAAGCATTTGTTGACCAAATATATTAAAAGCTGCATTAATATGCAATTCAATAGTGAGAAATAAACTTAAATGATATAAAGATAGGCTCATGGTTTAAGAGGGTGAAAAACACATTTTCATGTCTTTTGCTGTTTCTAAACGTTTTCACTCAAAATGTATATACACATAAGAATAAAAATGAATACAGAATGAGTCAACAGCAGGTGAGAGAGTTGAACAAATTGATTAGAGACTGAAAGCAAATGGAGTGAAATTGAACTTAGTAGACCATGGATTAACCCCCCCCCCAAATATGTAAAAGGAGTAGTACCAAGAGAGATAATTTTTCACATATAGGAATTCAAAGGTATCCAGAATTAGAGGCATGATGTATCACCAGGCAAGGCAAAGTGAAAGATGAGATAGAAGGATTATTTGAAAATCTGTATTACAAAGCTGCCACACAGCCCAAATGGGAATAGTCTACCCTAGACACATTAAACTAACTGAGGGGGAAAGCTCTTCTTCCATGAGATAAAATAAAAAAGTATTATCTGAAAATATTGAGTCAGAAATTTCTGGACTCAAACACCAGACACAATAGACATGATGAAAGGTGAGGCGCTTAACTGATGACAACAAAGGTGAATGAGACTCTACATCTCACATTTTAACCACCTCAAAGCACAGGCAGAGATGGGTAGAAGAGAAAACCCATCAGGCAACTAAAAATGATGAAGCTTTCCAGTTCAGAGAAACCAATTGACTCCAATATGTACATTACAATATGCCTCACCAGCCAACAGGTCACATCTATGTAGACATACTCTTTGCAGGCACTTTTTGATGATTTGCTCTTAAGTATGACTGACAGTGGGGAAAAAAATAAATGAAGGAAAAATGTATAGCAGAAAAGATGACATACAAAGGCATTCACGGCACTCAAAATCCAAGGCAGGCAGCCAACAAAATGCTTTAGTAAACAAATAAGTAATCATTCACTGCAAGGAGAACATGATGGTGCACCCAAGAAATACGAGAATCAAAAACACTCAAGGGAAAATATGGGACAATATATTTGCAATGAAAACCATGATCCAGAGGAAAAGTTTAAAGGGGAGTCTGGAAAGGAAATCCATGAAATCCCTTGAACCAGAAAATAGAAAAGGCGTGACAATAGTCAGTATAGAAGAAATGCCAAATTAGAGAGTTAATTCAGAAAGCTTAACATGGAAATCTTTTAACTAAGAGAAGGGCCAGGAAGAGAATGGAGGGGAATGCAAAGGACGAGCTTCAAGACTGTTCCAAAGAATACAAGCATACAAGCTAAACTGGTCGACCAGCTATCCACAATGGGTGGGGAGGAGATATTCTGATGATGAAGTTCTTTGCAGTTAAAGGATGCAGGAACTGACATGAAGATTGGCAGATAGGATGACTTCACTGCTTTCAGTTTAATGTTTAAACAAACCAGGAAATGGGTACAAAAGCATAAATGGAAGATGAGGAGCCACATGAGCAGATGCTCTTCACCAAGGACCCATAGGAGTTATCTGCTCAAGGCACCTCACACAGAATAAGGAATAACCCACCGAGCAGAGCAGAGAGCAGCACCATCGGCACTGCATACAGGTCCCATCACTCAGTGGTGTAGCTCAGTCACTAATATAAGACAATTCTGATTACAATTAGAGTAAGAAGAGGGAAGACAAACTTTGAATTATATTTCAAAGTTTGTCTTCCCTCTTCTTAATCTTCTGTCTCTCTGTCTCTGTCTCTCTCTCTCTCTGAGTGTGTGTATATGTTTGTGTGAGTTTGTATGATTGCATGTGCTGTGTTTATTCAAGTGCACATGTATCCATGCACGTGCATGTTGAAACCAAAGGAGGTTGTTAGGTGTGCTTTATGTCTCTGTGCTTTCAGACCTTGAAACAGCACCTCTCACTCATCCTGAAGGGCACCATGGTTTTGGTTTCTTTGTTTGTTTGTTTGTTTGTTTGGTTACTTTTGTTTGTTTTGTTTTACTTGTTATTGCTACTGTCATTTGTTTTGTCTTGTTTTGGCTGAGTTGGTGGCTAGCTTAGTGAACCTTGGTGATCCTCAAGTCTAACCCCTCATCCAGCTCTTGGTTTACAGGCATGTGTGTCCATGAACAGCTTTACTCACAGGTACTGTGGACCCAAGTATAGGTCTTCATGCCATGGCAACAAGCAGTTTTACCCATTGAACTACCCCTCTATTCAAGCTTTGTATCTTGTTTTTCATCAGTCAGACTCATGGCCTGACAATGCCTTTCCAAACAAATGGCATCAGCTATCAGACATCTCCTAAATCATATCTGAAAGAAAAATAACTGAAGGAATCCTTCAAGTCCCAAGGGATACTGATTTCTGATCTGGAGTTCTGTAACAAGTGTGACAAGGAATAAAGGATCAAGCTTACTTTCTGTGAATACTCCCAGGAAGCTGAAGGATGTGCTCTGCCAACAAAGAGCACATTTTACCATCTAAAGAACAGAGGAGCCTACACAGCAAAGAGCCAAAGGGACTTTTTAGATGAGGGCAAGAGAAATGCCCAGGGCAAGAGGCACACACAGACTTGAATGTAAGATTACAAAGATACAGGACTAAAACAGAACTGACTACCTAATTTGGCTTTTCAGGAAACAATGTGACTTATACTATGAAAAAAGCATTTTATGTTGAGAAGAATTAAAATGAATCTCAACAAAATATAATTATGCAACTCCTTTGTTAAGCATCCAATATTAGAAAACTGCTGTATCCTTAGAAGCACCATGAAAGCAATAGGTATAATAATAATACAGGAGGGGGAACCAAATCTTAATCTTTCCAATATACCTTATGCTTTGACTCCCAATAAAATACCTAGAAAACTATTTTCTAAAACTTTGTAAAATAATCCAAATTCAAGGTTTTATATATATATATATATATATATATATATATATATATATATATATATATATATATATATATGTACATACACACACACACACACACACACACACACACACACATATATATATATATATAATGGTACATTGGTTTATCACTTTATTTGGTTATCACGTATTTGTAATGACAAATGGGCTGATATTTATTACTAAATATATTCTGGTTACAGTCAATATCCAACCCTAAAATGTTTGTGGCACTTATAGCTACTGGGCATTATTGAAAAGAAATCATTTAATGCATCCTAGATATTTCCTTATTTTCAGAAAAAGTCAACAACACCCAGAGGCAGCTCCACTCCCAGGTGCTCCAATGCTCCCAGGATCAGAGATGAGGAGGACTCATCATCTGTCCCCAACACTAGGAGTAACTGGGACTGGCAGGACCCAGGCACACAGGAACTCTGCCAGACCAGTGGCACGGGTTCCTTCCAGTCTGTCTAAGTCGGGTCCCTGAGCAGACCTTGGGTGCAAACTCCACAGCCAGCCTCACAACACCCAGAGGCAGCTCCACTCCCAGGCACTTTAACATGCCCAGGATCAGAGGATCACAGGATCCTAGGAGCTTGGTCACACCAGGATCTCAAGGTCCCAAAGGTAGCTTGACTCCCAGGAGCTCGGACACACCCAGAATCTCAGGATTGCAGGATCCCAGAATCACAGGATCACAGAGACAGATTGACTTGGACGAGTTCTGACACAACCAGGATCCACAGTAAGGACAGGCTCCAGTCAGACATAGCTAGGGAAGGTAGCACAAGAGATAACCAGATGGCAGGAGGCAAGCGTAAGAACATAAGCAACAGAAACTAAGTTTACTTGGCATCATCTGAACCCAATTCCCCCACCATAGCAAGTCTTGGATACCCCAACACACCAGAAAAGCAAGATTCAGATCTAAAAATCATTTCTCATGATGATGATAGAGGACTTTAAGAAGGACATAAATAACTTTCTTAAAGAAATACAGGAGAACACAAATAAACAGCTAGAAGTCCTTAAAGAGGAAACACAAAAACCCTTAAAGAATTACAGGAAAATACAATCAAACAGGTGAAGGGAAAGAACACAACCCTCCAGGATCTAAAAATGGAACTAGAAACAAGAAATCACAAAGGGAGACAACCCTGGAGTTAGAAAATCTAGGAAAAAGATCAAAAGTCATAGATGCAAGCGTCAGCAACAGAATACAAGAAATAGAAAATAGAATCTCAGGTGCAGAAGATTCCATAGAAAACATTGACAGAACAGTCAAAGAAAACACAAAAAGCAAAAAGCCCCTAACCCAAAACATCCAGGAAATCCAGGACAAAATGAAAACACCAAATCTAAGGAATAGGTATAGAAGAGAGTGAAAATTCCCAACTTAAAGGGCCAGTAAATATCTTCAACAAAATTATAGAAAACTTCCCCAACCTAAAGAAAGAGATACCCATGAACATACAAGAAGCCTACAGAACTCCAAACAGACTGGACCATAAAAGAAATTCCTCCCTTCCAATAATAAATAAAGTACCAAATGCACTAAACAAAGAAAGAATATTAAAAGCAGTAAGGGAAAAAGGTCAAGTAACATATAAAGGCAGACCTATCAGAATTACACCAGACTTCTCAACAGAGACTATGAAAGCTAGAAGATCCTAGGCAGATGTCATACAGACCCTAAGAGAACACAAATGCCAGCCCAGGCTACTATACCCAACAAAACTCTCAATCACCATAGACGGAGAAAACAAGATATTCCATGACAAAACCAAATTTACACAATATCTTTCTACAAATCCAGCCCTACAAAGGATAATAGGTGGAAAACACCAACACAAGGAGTGAAACTACACCCTAGAAGAAGCAAGAAAGTAATCTTTCAACAAACCCATACAAACATAATTCCACTTCTGACAAGAAAATTAACAGAAAGTAACAATCACTTTTCCTTAATATCTGTTTTTTTTAATATTTTTATTTATTGGTCATTCCATTCTCTTTTTTTTAAATTAGGTATTTTCCTCATTTACATTTCCAATGCTATCCCAAAAGTACCCCATACACTCTCCCCCAATCCCCTACCCACCCACTCCCACTTTTTGGCCCTGGCATTCCCCTGTACTGGGGCATATAAAGTTTGCAAGTCTAATGGGCCTCTCTTTCCAGTGATGGCCTACTAGGCCATCTTTTGATACATATGCAGCTAGAGTCAAGAGCTCCGGGGTACTGGTTACTTCATAATGTTGTTCCACCTATAGAGTTGCAGATCCCTTTAGCTCCTTGGGTATTTTCTCTAGCTCCTCCATTGGGGGCCCTGTGATCCATCCAATAGCTGACTGTGAGCATCCACTTATGTGTTTGCTGGGCCCCAGCGTAGTCTCACTAGAGACAGCTATATCAGGGTCCCATCAGCAAAATCTTGCGAGTGTATGCAATGGTGTCAGCGTTTGGAGGCTGATTATGGGATGTATCCCTGGATATGGCAGTCTCTAGATGGTCCATCCTTTTGTCTCAGCTCCAAACTTTGTCTCTGTAACTCCTTCCATGGGTGTTTAGTTCCCAATTCTAAGAAGGGGCAAAGTGTCCACACTTTGGTCTTTGTTCTTCTTCAGTTTCATGTGTTTTGCAAATTGTAACTTATATCTTGGGTATTATAAGTTTCTGGGCGAATATCCACTTATCAGTGAGTACATATCATTTGAGTTCTTTTGTGATTGGGTTACCTCACTCAGGATAATGCCCTCCAGGTCCAACCATTTGCCTAGGAATTTCATAAATTCAATCTTTTTAATAGCTGAGTAGTACTCCATTGTGTAAATGTACCACATTTTTTGTATCCATTCCTTTGTTGAGGGGCATTTGGGTTCTTTCCAATTTCTGGCTATTATAAATAAGGCTGCTATGAACATAGTGGAGCATGTTTCTTTCTTACTAGTTGGAATATCTTCTGGATATATGTCCAGGAGAGATATTGTGGGATCCTCCAGAAGTACCATGTCCAATTTTCTGAGAAACCGCCAGACTTATATCCAGAGTGGTTGTACAAGCTTGCAATCCCACCAACAGTGGAGGAGTGTTCCTCTTTCTCCACATCCTTGCCAGCATCTGCTGTCACCTGAATTTTTGATCTTAGCCATTCTGACTGGTGTGAGATGGAATCTCAGGGTTGTTTTGATTTGCATTTCTCTGATGATAAAGGATGCTGAACATTTTTCCAGGTACTTCTCAGCCATTTGGTATTCCTCAGGTGAGAATTCTTTGTTTAGCTCTGAGCCCCATTTTTTAATGGGGTTGTTTAATTTTCTGGAGTCCACTCTCTTGAGTTCTTTATATATATTGGATATTAGTCCTCTATCTGATTTAGGATAGGTAAAGATCCTTTCCCAATCTGTTGGTAGCCTTTTTGTCTTATTGACAGTATCTTTTGCCTTACAGAAGCTTTGCAGTTTCATGATGTCCCATTTGTCAATTCTCGATCTTACAGCACAAGCCATTACTGTTCTATTCATGAATTTTTCCCCTGTGCCAATATCTTCGAGGCTTTTCCCCACTTTCTCCTCTATAAGTTTCAGTGTCTCTGGTTTTATGTGGAGCTCCTTGATCCACTTAGATTTGACCTTAGTACAAGCAGATAGGTATGGAACAATTCGCATTCTTCTACGTGATAACCACCAGTTGTGCCAGCACCATTTGTTGAAAATGCTGTATTTTTCCACTGGATGGTTTTTGCTCCCTTGTCGAAGATCAAGTGACCATAGGTGTGTGGGTTCATTTCTGGGTCTTCAATTCTGTTCCATTGGTCTACTTGTCTTTCACTATACCAGTACCATGCAGTTTATATCACAATTGCTCTGTAGTAAAGCTTTAGGTCAGGCATAGTGATTCCACTAGAGGTTCTTTTATCCTTGAGAAGAGTTTTTGCTATCCTAGGATTTTTGTTATTCCAGATGAATTTGCAGATTGTTCTTTCTAATTTGTTGAAGAATTAAGTTGGAATTTTGATGGGGCTTGCATTGAATCTATAGATTGCTTTTGGCAAGATAGCCATTTTTACAATGTTGATCCTGCCAATCCATGAGCATGGGAGATCTTTCCATCTTCTGAGATCTTCTTTAAATTCTTTCTTCAGAGACTTGAAGTTCTTATCATACAGATTTTTCACTTCTTAGTTAGAGTCACGCCAAGGTATTTTATACTGTTTGTGACTATTGAGAAGGCTGTTGTTTCCCTAATTTCTTTCTCAGCCTGTTTATTCTTTGTGTAGAGAAAGGCCATTGACTTGTTTGAGATTGTTTTTATCATGTGTAGGTATGGGCCTTGAATTCCTGATCTTTCCAAGACTTTTATCATGAATGGGTGTTGGATTTTGTGAAATGCTTTCTCCCCATCTAACGAGATGATCATGTGGTTTTTGTCTTTGAGTTTGTTTATATAATGGATTACATAGATGGATTTTCATATATTAAACCATCCCTGCATCCCTGGAATAAAACCTACTTGGTCAGGATGGATGATTGTTTTAATGTGTTCTTGGATTCGGATAGTGAAAACTTTATTGAGGATTTTTGCATCGATATTCATAAGGGAAATTGGTCTGAAGTTCTCTATCTTTGTTGGGTCTTTTTGTGGTTTAGGTATCAGAGTAATTGTGGCTTCATAGAATGAGTTCGGTAGAGTACCTTCTACTTCTATTTTGTGGAATAGTTTGTGCAGAACTGGAATTAGATCTTCCTTGAAGGTCTGATAGAACTCTGCACTAAACCCATCTGGTCCTGGGCTTTTTTTGGTTGGCAGAGCATTAATGACTGCTTCTATTTCTTTAGGGGATATGGGACTGTTTAGATCGTTAACTTGATCCTGTTTTAACTTTGGTACCTGGTATCTGTCTACGAATTTGTCCATTTCATCCAGGTTCTCCAGTTTTGTTGAGTATAGCCTTTTGTAGAAGGATCTGATGGTGTTTTGAATTTCTTCAGGGTTTGTTGTTATGTCTCCCTTTTTATTTCTGATTTTGTTAATAAGGATGCTGTCCCTGTGCCCTCTAGTGAGTCTTGCTTAGGGTTTATCTATCTTGTTCATTTTCTCAAAGAACCAGCTCCTTGTTTGGTTGATTCTTTGAATAGTTCTTCTTGTTTCCACTTGGTTGATTTCACCTCTGAGTTTGATTATTTCCTGCTGTCTACTCCTCTTGGGTGAATGTGCTTTTTTTTTTTGTAGAGCTTTTAGGTGTGTTGTCAAGCTGCTAGTGTGTGCTCTCTCTAGTTTCTTTTTGGAGGCACTCAGAGCTATGAGTTTCCCTCTTAGAAATGCTTTCATAACAGCTTCTGGAACAGGCAGAAGCACAGAGGCGCTGAGGCAGCACCCTGTGTGGGCCGGGGACAGCCGGCCACCTTCCGGACCAGAGGACAGGTGCCCGCCCGGCTGGGGAGGGGACCTAAGCCACAGCAGCAGCGGTCGCCATCTTGGTCCCGGGACTCCAAGGAACTTAGGAATTTAGTCTGCTTAGGTGAGAGTCTGTACCACCTGGGAACTGCCAAAGCAACACAGTGTCTGAGAAAGGTCCTGTTTTGGGCCTTCTTCTTCGGCCAGGAGGAGGTCCAAATACAAGATATCTGCGCACCTTCCCTGTAAGAGAGCTTGCCAGCAGAGAGTGCTCTGAGCACTGAAACTCAGAGGAGAGAATCTGTCTCCCAGGTCTGCTGATAGACGGTAACAGAATCACCAGAAGAACAATCTCTAAACAGAGTCAACTATAACTACTAACTCCAGAGATTACCAGATGGCGAAAGGTAAACGGAGGAATCTTACTAACAGGAACCAAGACCACTCACCATCACCAGAACCCAGCACACCCACTTCGCCCAGTCCAGGGAACCCCAACACACCTGAGAACCTAGACCTAGATTTAAAAGCATATCTCATGATGATGGTAGAGGACATCAAGAAGGACTTTAATAAATCACTTAAAGAAATACAGGAGAACACTGCTAAAGAGTTACAAGTCCTTAAAGAAAAACAGGAAAACACAATCAAACAGGTAGAAGTCCTTACAGAAAAAGAGGAAAAAACATACAAACAGGTGATGGAAATGAACAAAACCATACTAGACCTAAAAAGGGAAGTAGACACAATAAAGAAAACTCAAAGCGAGGCAACACTAGAGATAGAAACCCTAGGAAAGAAATCTGGAACCATAGATTTGAGCATCAGCAACAGAATACAAGAGATGGAAGAGAGAATCTCAGGTGCAGAAGATTCCATAGAGAACATCGGCACAACAATCAAAGAAAATGGAAAATGCAAAAAGATCCTAACTCAAAATATCCAGGAAATCCAGGACACAATAAGAAGACCAAACATACGGATAATAGGAGTGGATGAGAATGAAGATTTTCAACTCAAAGGTCCAGCAAACATCTTCAACAAAATTATTGAAGAAAACTTCCCAAATCTAAAGAATGAGATGCATATGAACATACAAGAAGCCTACAGAACTCCAAATAGACTGGACCAGAAAAGAAATTCCTCCCGACACATAATAATCAGAACATCAAATGCACTAAATAAAGATAGAATACTAAAAGCAGTAAGGGAAAAAGGTCAAGTAACATATAAAGGCAAGCCTATCAGAATTACACCAGATTTTTCACCAGAGACTATGAAAGCCAGAAGAGCCTGGACAGATGTTATACAGACACTAAGAGAACACAAACTGCAGCCCAGGCTACTATACCCAGCCAAACTCTCAATTATCATAGAGGGAGAAACCAAAGTATTCCACGACAAAACCAAATTCACGCATTATCTCTCCACGAATCCAGCCCTTCAAAGGATAATAACAGAAAAAAACCAATACAAGAACGGGAACAACGCCCTAGAAAAAACAAGAAGGTAATCCCTCAACAAACCTAAAAGAAGACAGCCACAAGAACAGAATGCCACCTTTAACAACTAAAATAACAGGAAGCAACAATTACTTTTCCTTAATATCTCTTAACATCAATGGTCTCAACTCGCCAATAAAAAGACATAGACTAACAAACTGGCTACACAAACAAGACCCAACATTTTGCTGCTTACAGGAAACTCATCTCAGAGAAAAAGATAGACACTACCTCAGAATGAAAGGCTGGAAAACAATTTTCCAAGCAAATGGTATGAAGAAACAAGCAGGAGTAGCCATCCTATTATCTGATAAGATTGACTTCCAACCCAAAGTCATCAAAAAAGACAAGGAGGGACACTTCATTCTCATCAAAGGTAAAATCCTCCAAGAGGAACTCTCAATTCTGAATATCTATGCTCCAAATACAAGAGCAGCCACATTCACTAAAGAAACTTTAGTAAAGCTCAAAGCACACATTGCGCCTCACACAATAATAGTGGGAGACTTCAACACACCACTTTCACCAATGGACAGATCATGGAAACAGAAACTAAACAGGGACACACTGAAACTAACAGAAGTGATGAAACAAATGGATCTGACAGATATCTACAGAACATTTTTCCCTAAAACAAAAGGATATACCTTCTTCTCAGCACCTCATGGTACCTTCTCCAAAATTGACCACATAATAGGTCACAAATCAGGCCTCAACAGATTCAAAAATATTGAAATTGTCCCATGTATCCTATCAGATCACCATGCACTAAGGCTGATCTTCAATAACAAAATAAATAACAGAAAGCCAACATTCACATGGAAACTGAACAACACTCTTCTCAATGATACCTTGGTCAAGGAAGGAATAAAGAAAGAAATTAAAGACTTTTTAGAGTTTAATGAAAATGAAGCCACAACGTACCCAAACCTTTGGGACACAATGAAAGCATTTCTAAGAGGGAAACTCATAGCTATGAGTGCCTTCAAGAAAAAACGGGAGAGAGCACATACTAGCAGCTTGACAACACATCTAAAAGCTCTAGAAAAAAAGGAAGCAAATTCACCCAAGAGGAGTAGACGGCAGGAAATAATCAAACTCAGGGGTGAAATCAACCAAGTGGAAACAAGAAGAACTATTCAAAGAATTAACCAAACGAGGAGTTGGTTCTTTGAGAAAATCAACAAGATAGATAAACCCTTAGCTAGACTCACTAAAGGGCACAGGGACAAAATCCTAATTAACAAAATCAGAAATGAAAAGGGAGACATAACAACAGATCCTGAAGAAATCCAAAACACCATCAGATCCTTCTACAAAAGGCTATACTCAACAAAATTGGAAAACCTGGACGAAATGGACAAATTTCTGGACAGATACCAGGTACCAAAGTTGAATCAGGATCAAGTTGACCTTCTAAACAGTCCCATATCCCCTAAAGAAATAGAAGCAGTTATTAATAGTCTCCCAGCCAAAAAAAGCCCAGGACCAGACGGGTTTAGTGCAGAGTTCTATCAGACCTTCAAAGAAGATCTAACTCCAGTTCTGCACAAACTTTTTCACAAGATAGAAGTAGAAGGTATTCTACCCAACTCATTTTATGAAGCCACTATTACTCTGATACCTAAACCACAGAAAGATCCAACAAAGATAGAGAACTTCAGACCAATTTCTCTTATGAACATCGATGCAAAAATCCTTAATAAAATTCTCGCTAACCGAATCCAAGAACACATTAAAGCAATCATCCATCCTGACCAAGTAGGTTTTATTCCAGGGATGCAGGGATGGTTTAATATACGAAAATCCATCAATGTAATCCATTATATAAACAAACTCAAAGACAAAAACCACATGATCATCTCGTTAGATGCAGAAAAAGCATTTGACAAGATCCAACACCCATTCATGATAAAAGTTCTGGAAAGATCAGGAATTCAAGGCCAATACCTAAACATGATAAAAGCAATCTACAGCAAACCAGTAGCCAACATCAAAGTAAATGGAGAGAAGCTGGAAGCAATCCCACTAAAATCAGGGACTAGACAAGGCTGCCCACTTTCTCCCTACCTTTTCAACATAGTACTTGAAGTATTAGCCAGAGCAATTCGACAACAAAAGGAGATCAAGGGGATACAAATTGGAAAAGAGGAAGTCAAAATATCACTTTTTGCAGATGATATGATAGTATATATAAGTGACCCTAAAAATTCCACCAGAGAACTCCTAAACCTGATAAACAGCTTCGGTGAAGTAGCTGGATATAAAATTAACTCAAACAAGTCAATGGCCTTTCTCTACACAAAGAATAAACAGGCTGAGAAAGAAATTAGGGAAACAACACCCTTCTCAATAGCCACAAATAATATAAAATATCTCGGCGTGACTCTAACGAAGGAAGTGAAAGATCTGTATGATAAAAACTTCAAGTCCCTGAAGAAAGAAATTAAAGAAGATCTCAGAAGATGGAAAGATCTCCCATGCTCATGGATTGGCAGGACCAACATTGTAAAAATGGCTATCTTGCCAAAAGCAATCTACAGATTCAATGCAATCCCCATTAAAATTCCAACTCAATTCTTCAACGAATTAGAAGGAGCAATTTGCAAATTCATCTGGAATAACAAAAAACCGAGGATAGCAAAAACTCTTCTCAAGGATAAAAGAACCTCTGGTGGAATCACCATGCCTGACCTAAAGCTTTACTACAGAGCAATTGTGATAAAAACTGCATGGTACTGGTATAGAGACAGACAAGTGGACCAATGGAATAGAATTGAAGACCCAGAAATGAACCCACACACCTATGGTCACTTGATCTTCGACAAGGGAGCCAAAACCATCCAGTGGAAGAAAGACAGCATTTTCAACAATTGGTGCTGGCACAACTGGTTGTTATCATGTAGAAGAATGCGAATCGATCCATACTTATCTCCTTGTACTAAGGTCAAATCTAAGTGGATCAAGGAACTTCACATAAAACCAGAGACACTGAAACTTATAGAGGAGAAAGTGGGGAAAAGCCTTGAAGATATGGGCACAGGGGAAAAATTCCTGAACAGAACAGCAATGGCTTGTGCTGTAAGATCGAGAATTGACAAATGGGACCTAATGAAACTCCAAAGTTTCTGCAAGGCAAAAGACACTTTCTATAAGACAAAAAGACCACCAACAGACTGGGAAAGGATCTTTACCTATCCTAAATCAGATAGGGGACTAATATCCAACATATATAAAGAACTCAAGAAGGTGGACTTCAGAAAATCAAATAACCCCATTAAAAAATGGGGCTCAGAACTGAACAAAGAATTCTCACCTGAGGAATACCGAATGGCAGAGAAGCACCTGAAAAAATGTTCAACATCCTTAATCATCAGGGAAATGCAAATCAAAACAACCCTGAGATTCCACCTCACACCAGTGAGAATGGCGAAGATCAAAAATTCAGGTGACAGCAGATGCTGGCGAGGATGTGGAGAAAGAGGAACACTCCTCCATTGTTGGTGGAATTGCAGGCTTGTACAACCACTCTGGAAATCAGTCTGGCGGTTCCTCAGAAAATTGGACATAGTACTACCGGAGGATCCAGCAATACCTCTCCTGGGCATATATCCAGAAGAAGCCCCAACTGGTAAGAAGGACACATGCTCCACTATGTTCATAGCAGCCTTATTTATAATAGCCAGAAACTGGAAAGAACCCAGATGCCCCTCAACAGAGGAATGGATACAGAAAATGTGGTACATCTACACAATGGAGTACTACTCAGCTATTAAAAAGAATGAATTTATGAAATTCCTAGCCAAATGGATGGACCTGGAGAGCATCATCCTGAGTGAGGTAACACAATCACAAAGGAACTCACACAATATGTACTCACTGATAAGTGGATACTAGCCCAAAACCTAGGATACCCACGATATAAGATACAATTTCCTAAACACATGAAACTCAAGAAAAATGAAGACTGAAGTGTGGACACTATGCCCCTCCTTAGAAGTGGGAACAAAACACCCATGGAAGGAGTTACAGAAACAAAGTTTGGAGCTGAGATGAAAGGATGGACCATGTAGAGACTGCCATACCCAGGGATCCACCCCATAATCAGCATCCAAACGCTGACACCATTGCATATACTAGCAAGATTTTATCGAAAGGACCCAGATGTAGCTGTCTCTTGTGAGACTATGCCGGGGCCTAGCAAACACAGAAGTGGATGCTCACAGTCAGCTAATGGATGGATCACAGGGCTCCCAATGGAGGAGCTAGAGAAAGTACCCAAGGAGCTAAAGGGATCTTCAACCCTATAGGTGGAACAACATTATGAACTAACCAGTACCCCTGAGCTCTTGACTCTAGCTGCATATGTATCAAAAGATGGCCTAGTCGGCCATCACTGGAAAGAGAGGCCCATTGGACACGCAGACTTTGTGTGCCCCGGTACAGGGGAACGCCAGGGCCAAAGGGGGGGAGTGGGTGGGTAGGGGAGTGGGGGTGGGTGGGTAAGGGGGACTTTTGGTATAGCATTGGAAATGTAAATGAGCTAAATACCTAATAAAAAATGGAAAAAAAAATTCTTATTTACACCACAAAAAAAAAAAAAAAAAAAAAAAAAAAAAAAAAGAAAGTAGGCTGAGCAAGCCATGGGAACAAGCCAGTAAACCATGGTCTTTGTATCAGCTTCTGCCTCTAGGTTCCTGCCCTGTTCTGAGTTCCTGTTTTGACTTCCTTTGATAATGAACAGCAAGAAAGAAGTGTAAACTAAATAAATTCTTTCCTCCCCAAAAAAAAAAAAAAAAAAAAAAAAAAAAAAGAGAAGACAGACCCTAAGATAACAAGACTCATGGTTTTCTTCCTTCTTGACTTCTTGATTCCTGGATCCCTTTCTTTATTGTGAGATATTCTTCATTAATATATGTCCTTTCTGTAGTAATATCATGAATAAAGTCACCTTCATAAAACTCAAAAAAAAAAAAAAAAAAAAAAGAAATGCTTTCATAGTGTCCCATAAGTTTGGGCATGTTGTGGCTTCATTTTCACTAAACTCTAAAAAGTCTTTAATTTCTTTCTTTATTCCTTCCTTGACCGAGGTATCATTGAGAAGAGTGTTATTCAGTTTCCATGTGAAGGTTGGCTTTCCATTATTTATGTTGTTATTGAAGATCAGCCTTAGTCCATGGTGGTCTGATAGGATGCATGGGACGATTTCAATATTTTTGTATCTGTTGAGGCCTGTTTTGTGACCAAACATATGGTTAATTTTGGAGAAGGTCCCATGAGGTGCTGAGAAGAATGTATATCCTTTTGTTTTAGGATAAAATGTTCTGTAGATATCTGTTAAGTCCATTTGTTTCATCTCTTCTGTTAGTTTCACTGTGTCCCTGTTTAGTTTCTGTTTCTACGATCTGTCCATTGATGTAAGTGGAGTGTTGAAGTCTCCCACTATTATTATGTGAGGTGAAATATGTGCTTTGAGCTTTACTAAAGTTTCTTTAATGAATGTGGCTGCCCTTGCATTTGGAGCATAGATATTCAAAATTGAGAGTTCCTCTTGGAGGATTTTACCTTTGATGAGTATGAAGTGTCCCTTCTTGTCTTTTTTGATAACTTTGGATTGGAGGTTGATTTTATTAGATATTAGAATGGTTAGTCCAGCCTGTTTCTTCATACCATTTGCTTGGAAAATTGTTTTCCAGCCTTTCACTCTGAGGTAGTGTTTGTCTTTTTCCCTGAGATGGGTTTCCTGTAAGCAACAGAATGTTGGGTCCTGTTTGTGTAGCCAGTCTGTTAGTCTATGTCTTTTTATTGGGAAATTGAGTCCATTGATATTAAGAGATATTAAGGAAAAGTAATTGTTGCTTCCTATTATTTTTGTTTTTAGAGTTGGCATTCTTTTTTTTTTTTGAGATGTAATTTTCATGTTTAATTCTCTATAAAGAAGAACTTCTCACACGTCTTCCAACTTCTCTAGCCACTCAATCCAAGATAACAAACAGTACCATTTATACCGTCACCACAAAACATTTGCTACACTGCAGTATACACCAAAAATTTTAAGTACATGGGTCAAAATAGAAAATTCTTTCTCCATAAACTGCAGTTTTCTTGTTTCTTAAGGCAGGTACTTTCCATTGTAATGGTCTATACTATGCAAAGTAACATTCTAAAGTCAATAAACGGAATTAACGTTTTTCAAACTATAACCTCATCTGTACTTCTTTTCTGCCAGCAAAGTCCTCAGGAATGCAGGGCTCGCCACTTGTCCAGAGGACCGCGTTCAGGGATGTATTTGACTCCACAGCCATCAGGGATGAGGCGCTTGGCCGCCACCTTGTCTTCAAATTCATCTGTGTTGAACTTGGTAAAGCCCCACTTCTTGGAGATGTGGATCTTCTGGCGGCCGGGGAACTTGAACTTGGCTCAGCGTAGGGCCTCGATCACGTGCTCCTTGTTCTGCAGCTTGGTGCGGATCGACATGATGACCTGGCCGATGTGGACTCTCGCCACTGTACCTTGTGGTTTCCCGAAGGCGCCTCGCATGCCGGTCTGGAGCCTGTTGGCACCTGCGCACGACAGCATCTTGTTGATGCGGATGACATGGAAGGGGTGCAGCCGCACGCGGATGTGGAAGCCATCCTTGCCACAGCTCTTCACCATGTACTTGTTGGCGCAGATGCGTGAGGCCTCCAGGGCTTCCGAGGAGAGCTGCTCGTACTCGCCCGACACCATGTGGCCGCAGAGTGGAAACTCATCCACCTTTGCCTTCTTCCGACCCAGGTCAAAGATGCGGATCTTCGCATCAGGGACCCCTTGGCAGAAACGGGACTTTGGGTACGGCTTGTTCTTACAGTACCGGTAACAGCGAGCCAGACGATGACCCATGGCGACAGCAGGAACCTCAGCCGTACGTGCCCACTGCCAGCCGCAAAAATGGCATTCTTTTTTTGTGGCTGTTTTTTTTTTTTTTTTTTTTTTTTTTTTTGGTTTGTTGAGGGATTATTTTCTTGCTTTTTCTAGGGCATAGTTTCCGTCCTTGTTTGTTTTTTTTTGTTTTTGTTTTTGTTTTTCTGTTATTATCCTTTGAAGGGCTGGATTCATGGAAAGATAATGTGTGAATTTGGTTTTGTCTTGGAATACTTTGGTTTCTCCATCTATGGTAATTGAGAGTTTGGCTGGGTATAGTAGCCTGGGCTGGCATTTGTGTTCTCTTAGGGTCTGCATAACATCTGTTCAGGATCTTCTGGCTTTCATACTCTCTGGTGAAAAGTCTGGTGTAATTCTGATAGGCCTGCCTTTATATGTTACTTGACCTTTTTCTCTTACTGCTTTTAATATTCTATCTTTATTTAGTGCATTTGTTGTTCTGATTATTTTGTGTCGGGAGGAATTTCTTTTCTGGTACAGTCTTTTTGGAGCTCTGTAGGCTTCTTGTATGTTCATGGGCATCTCTTTTTTTAGGTTTGGGAAGTTTTCTTCTATAATTTTGTTGAAGATATTTGTTGGCCCTTTAAGTTGAAAATCTTCATTCTCATCAACTCCTATTATCCGTAGGTTTGGTCTTCTCATTGTGTCCTGGATTTCCTGGATGTTTTGAGTTAGGATCTTTTTGCATTTTGTATTTTCTTTGATTGTTGTGCCGATGTTCTCTATGGAATCTTCTGCACCTGAGATTCTCTCCTCCATCTCTTGTATTCTGTTGCTGATGCTTGCATCTATGGTTCCGGATTTCTTTCCTAGGGTTTCTATCTCCAGCGTTGCCTCACTTTGGGTTTTCTTTATTCTGTCTACTTCCCTTTTTAGGTCTTGGATGATTTTATTCAATTCCATCACCTGTTTGGTCGTGTTTTCTTGCAATACTTTAAGGGATTTTTGTGCTTCCTCTTTAAGGTCTTCTACCTGTTTAGCAGTGTTCTCCTGTATTTCTTTAACTGAGTTATTAAAGTCCTTCTTGATGTCCTCTATCATCATCATGAGATATGCTTTTAAATCCGGGTCTAGTTTTTCGGGTGTGTTGGGGTGCCCAGGACTGGGTGGGGTGGGAGTGCTGCGTTCTGATGATGGTGAGTTGTCTTGGTTTCTGTTAGTAAGATTCTTATGTTTGCCTTTTGCCATCTGGTAATCTCTGGAGTTAGTTGTTGTAGTTGTCTCTGGTTAGATCTTGTTCCTGAGTTGTTTATGTTTGCCTCTATCAGCAGACCTGGGATACTAGCTCTCTCCTGAGTTTCAGTGTTCAGAGTACTCTCTGCAGGTAGGCTCTCCTCTTGCAGGAAAGGTGCCCAGATATCTGGTGTTTGAACCTGCCTCCTAGCAGAAGTTGTGATCCACTCACAGAGGTCTTAAGATCCCGTGGAGGGTCCTGTGTATACCTTACGGGTGTCCGCAGACTCCACGCCCAAGGTACCCCTGTGCTTATGTGGACTGAAAGGGACTTGTGCCCCTGATCAGGCCGGGTTTTCTGCTTCCCTGATTAATGCAGTCTCAGGTCCCGTGCGATTGGATTGGAGCAGCAGCTGTGTTCCACTCACCAGAGGTCTGAAGATCCCATGGAGGGTCTTGTGGGTAGCTTGTGGGTGTCAGCTGACTCCGTGCTCTAGCTACCCCAGTGCTGGCGGGACCGGAAGGGCTCCTTAACATCTCTTAATATGAAAATTAATATTACCAACATATCCTAATCGATTGAAATTCAAAAATATGAGGAATTAGAAATTTGTTGGCTGTTATCCTGTGGTCTCTCTAATTTGGTAATGGGAGAAATAGGTCCAATATTGTACATTCCATATACACTTTCTGCTTGTTTGTAAGTAAGTGACAGGGTCTTGCTGTGTGCCACATAATGGTCTTAAAATCATGCTTTTCCTATCTCAGCCTCTCTATTAATAAGATTGTTTATTTGATATTTTTACACTATACTAAGGTTTTCAGAACAGCTTACATACTTCAAAATTATTTATACAGCCAAAAGAAATGTAGACAATTAATTTGGGAGGTGGCCTGTAAGAGAACAGCAAAGAGTGAGACTGAGGCTTTGCTTGATATTTATAATTATTATATCCATTTTTAAGAAGAGGACTTTATAAGTTATTCTTATTCTGAGATGAATGCTTTTCAAAATCATCACAGTCAATGAACCAGAATCTTACCCTCACCTAGCATCTGTGCCACCCTCCAAGCAGAACCATTGTTCATTGAAACACTTGATGAATGACTTCATGGATAGACCATCTTAACACACACTCCATTTCTTAAATGAATGTAACCTGCTCTCTGAGGGCTGAGAATGATGACAATCACTCAAGTCAAATAGCTTTGATTGTAGCAGGAAATCTGTATCCAAAAATCGTGCCTACAATTCATTCCTTTGCCCAGCAGAACTGTCAACTCTTAGCTTATCTATTATGGAGGTAAAATCTTTTCGTGATGTGAGGGACATTCAAGTACAGCCTTAATACAATGAACACCAATGTTCAAAAACTGTTCTTATTTTGTGTTTGTACTACAGTAAGCCAAGCTTTTAAGCTCTACTAAAAACAAAACAAAACAAACAAAAAGACTTTATCTACTTATGTTCATTGATAAAACTAATAGTGATATATTATTTTAAAATATACAGTTAATATATTTAGAGTTATTTAAAATTTTTATTGAGAAAATATATGTATTTTCAGTATTGCTGTAGACAAACATCTACATAAGACTGTTCAATTGATTGTTGTTTTATATCAAACAACTTTTATAATACTCATTTTTATTGTTACAATAGTTTATGAATTTTAAAGAATATGATAAAAAATGAAAGGTATTACAGGTTTTGAAGAGGGACTCTCTGGGAGGAGTTGGGGTACAAAAGGGAAAGAAAATGTGATTTAAGTCTATTTACTCAAAATACATTTTTAAACGTTAACAAATTCAGATAAATTGAAATTATGTATCTTTTCTCATCATAATGCAATAAAACTTAAATCAAAAAAAGAAAAAGTCTTATTTTTTAAATTTTCATTTCTTTTCTTAGTATCAAAAACTCAATCTCTTAATTGGTTGAAAAAAACCACAGTGATTTCTGTCTTCCTTTTAATAGAATAATGTGCTCATGTGTTCCAAAGAGTGCTAACAATTAAATCTCTTTAAAATAATAGATTTCAAATGACATTTAATTTGGCAATTAATGAAATTATGTTAGTGTTATGTTCTACCTGTATTGGGATGTTTTTAGGCTAGCTAAGTTGATATTTTAAATGATAACAAATTTCTAGCATTAAAAGGATTCAGAGGGCTTATGTTTCAAGTTGGAATTTAAGCAATTCAATCAAAACATTCAGCAGAAATATTAAAAGTCAACATACACACACACACACACACACACACAGATACACACACACATATATATTATTTATATATAATAGGTGGATAGAAAGATGATAGATGGATACATAGATTATAGATAGATAAATAAATAATATGTGGTAGACAATTGTTGGAAGCCGACCCATGGCTCACATGGACTGGGTTTCACCTGGGAGGCAGGCCGGGGCTGAAAAGAGAGGGAAACTAGATGGTCTAGAGAAAAATGGAGCTAAGTCAAGATTCCTGATCAAAGCTCAAATGTTTAATGGCAAATGCAGTTATAAAGGGGGCGAGGCCCATCCCCCGCTAATCCATTCTTGGACCCTGGAACCAGCTGCAGGTGATGACATGCAGGATAGGGTGTAGTCTTTGGAATAGCTCAGCAGCCTCCCAGCAGGTAGCAGTGTCTTGAAGGAGAACAATGGCAGTGGCTGAACCATAGAGTGATCTAGGGAGAAAGGCTTCACCCTAGGTAATCTCCTTAGTGGCAGCAAGGTCAAGGTCTGGCTCAGCCTGCTTCAGGCTGGGGGGGGGGTTACAGACAATAATGGATAGATAATAATAGATGATAGATAGATAGATAGATAGATAGATAGATAGATAGATAGATAGTAGAATGACTACTAGGCTACTAAGTTAGCCAACATTAAAACTAAGATTTCAAAGAAAACCATAGAAAGTTGAACACATATTTTGAGTCACTTTATCCTCTAAGCATTTGTAAAACTTAACTCTGATTAGACAGAAAAAAGTGTGAAGATTTGATATCTCCAGCATACTACAATCCCTCAGACAATGGAGTCCAATGTTGACATAAAAACAGCTCACCAGCACTGCAGAGACTGAGAGAGTGGCAACTATACAAACTCTTTTACTAAATTCCAAAATATAGGCCAAATCATTGAGAAGCAGATTAAGTGTGGGTATGGGATGGTTTGAACAGGAATGGCCCTCACAGACTCACGTGTTTGAATGCTTGGCCCATAGAGAGTGACAATATTAGGAGGTATAAGTTTGTTGTAGTGGGTGTGGCCTTCTTGTAGTGGGTGTACACTTGTTGAAAGAAGTATGTGACTGTGGAGCCAGACTTTTAGGTCTCATATGCTTAAGATATGCCCACTGTGGAGCACAATCTCCTTCTGCTCTCTGAAGACTAAAATGTAGAACTCTTACGTCCTTCTCCAGCACCATATCTGCCTGGACACTGCCATGCTTCTCACCATGATTATAGTGGACTAAACCTCTGAAACTATAAACCAGCCTCAATTAAATATTTTCCTTTATAAGTTGCCTTAGTCATGGTGTCTTTTCATATCAATAACACGCTAAGACAAGATGATTCACTGATAAAACCTAAAATGACACCTCCTTGTGCTGTGTTTCCTATTGGCACAATAGACGTTAAATTCATATTTAATCATGATTGATTTCTAATTGTTTTGTGAAATTTAGCCATAAGCACCAAGCAATATATCTTAAGTTTGCTATGAACCAACTAAGTTGCAGCTATTTTAATATTTTTATTGAATTATATCAACTATAGTATTTCTTTAATTTTTACATTCTATAGCCTATAGTCTCTGTAATCTGCTAAAAAATAACCTACTAAATCCACATGGGAGTACTGATTAGGAAATATTGTAAATGACCCAAGTTATCAATGAAATTATAAAGCCTTAAAATTGATTACCTCGGCATCTCTTTGTTAATTACATTCTATCTAACTTTTATTGAAAAATAAATCACCTAGAACAGGCATTTGCTTTAAGAATTGTTCACCTAGTTTAAATGCAGTTTCACTTTCTTACCCACATGTAATCTGCTTCTTAAAGATTTAGCCATTAAATCTAAATAAGAGAGAGAGGAAGAAAAACCTCAATGTCTTTAATTATTTTTAATTTAATTTAATATTTTTAATTATTTACTTTACATCTTACTCACTGGCCCCTCCCAACCACTCCTACTATAATCCTTCCCCGATCCAAATGCAAAATAAACTTAGTTATAATTATGGTTGCTTTCAGCATTTCATTTTGATTATCAAAATAGATATTCAAGCATATTTTCTTCTAAGAATACACTATCATAGAGATTGATCAACATTGTCTTCTATTTATTTTGTGCCTGGAGCTGAACATCAGTAAATTAATGTGCTCAGAAGTAAAAAGTGGAACGCCAATCCAGCTGACTATCACTGATCTGCTGTGAGTTTATGTCCAACAGGATTACAAATTTTGTTAAATGTCCAGATAGATTTAGAGATAATTTAATCTTTGGCAAGTCACTTTTACAAATTAAATCAACTTTGACATTTTGAAGAATGTGCACCTAAAAAGTGGTCATATGAACATAAACAAAAGCATTCCGATCCATGCATACTGCTATCAAATGCAAATTTTAATTCATATAAATATATGTTCAAGTAAAAACTTAATTTGCCACATGTTATAAAGATAAAAACATATTTAATCAAATAAGTATATCAATAAAATTTTATTTGCCAAAAATTATCTTTGAATTGAATGAGTTACTATTTGCCTGGACAAATGTCCTTGGGAAAGATAAGCAAGCAATACTATTTTGCCTACACCCAAAATAAATAGCAGACATGTCCTCTATTTCAGTTTGTTTATACAGCTACTAAGTAAGCTCTTTTAGAATGGTCTTGTACTTACATTTATTAAACATACTAGAAAGATTTTCTATAATTAATAATGACCTACCTCAAATTTACTTCGATATCTCTAATTATATTAGTATCACTCATCAGTGTTCTCCATTTTAATAATTAGTATAAATGGATAGCAGTTTCCTCAAACATTCAATACTCTGTGCTACCAAACACCTCTTCATTTTAGCAAAAGCTCACCTGTGTATCTTACTGAAAATTATTGAGCCACTGGAGGAGCATCAGCTCATGGCCAAACATGCAATCTACCGGTGGTGCACCAGTTTAGTCTCCTGTTGCCTGGTTACCATTTCCTTCAGCTGCATGGGCTGCTTATATCTCAATGGCTATTGCTATTTCAACGACCTCTCTTCTTATTTTTCCCTTTCTCTAAATGGGATTTTCAACCTTCATCTACAGCTTGACCTCTCCTTTCAAACTTTAGGACACTCTCCTATTAAAAATAAATAAATCAAAGCATAACCACATGTCTCCCCTGGACCCCACCTGATAGCCAATACTTGATAACTCTTCTCCATAACCTACTTCTTTCTCAACTGCTTAATGTGTCTTCTTCAACCTGATCACCCTTCACAAAGTTCAATGTTCAGACACTTGCTGTTCTTCAGCTTATTAACCATTTGTATTTGAGTCCTCCATAGCAACAGAAGCCATAGAAGATGTGTAGATAAATAAGAGCAGATTAATTACCAAAACTGAATCATAATTACAGAGAAGTCCTAGGTATGACATCCTGAGGAACATGAAGTGAGACAGCTGGGTTCTTAGGGTGATAATTCTGTGAGAAGCAATATGGATGGCATGTAACTCCCAGCTTGAAACTGAAGATTGAAAAGCCAGAGTAGGTTGGAAGGGGTAAGAGGATGTCAGTATGTGTTCCAGAGTTTAAATGCCTGAAAACCAAGACTTTCAATGCTTGAATGGAGAAGCTGTATAACCTAATTCAATAAAAAAGGAGAGCCTTGGCACTTCTTTGGCTGTGCTTTTCTGTCCCAGTCCTCACTGTATTGGGTGATGTCAGCCCAAATTGGTAAATGTGATTTCTCATTACTCAGCTGACTAATTAAAATGCCATTGTTTTCTTGATGCAAATACTCAGAAATACATATAGAAGTGCTTAGCCAGCTACCTGGATATCTCCTAGCTCTGTCAAATAGACATGCATAATTAGCCATCAAAACATTTACAATGTTTTGGGCATCTACTATGACCTAAATACATATAACTGGGTAATTTTAGGGAGCAGAACAAAGAAATGCGCAACGTGTGGAAATTCCTGGATGAATCTCAGCAGCATAGATGCTTTGTCCTGCTCACTCATTGTGGAAGCATACCAGTCAGTTTTTCTACTGCTGGGCCATTCCTCATCTGGTGTGTTATAACAGATCACTCAACTTTGAAGTTTCTCAAATTATAATTGTAAACTCTCTTCTCTTTTCTGAAATCTCGAACCATATGTCCAACTGTCTATTTAACACTTTTTAGACTATCAGAACCACTTCATATTCAACAGATGTAAATCGAATGGATTATACTTTCTACCAAATAGCATTTGCTAGTTTGGATAGCTACAACATGGCTTTATAATCTTTTCCAATTAAATATCAGCTCTTGGTAATTTCACTTCCAAGGTGTCTCTTTATACATTTATACCGCTCACAAACTATCCCTGGGCATGATGACCAACACCTGGATTAATGTCATAGACCCACCTCAAGGGTTTTTTTTTTACCCCCCCCCTCATTTCCCTACCCCTTTTGAATGTAGAGAATAAATACAAAATAATCATGTGTAGATCCTCGATAAGTATTCAATGCTAACCATTCATTCATTTGATCTGCCCATTCTTACCTCCATTCTTGACATTATCAAACATCATCACCTCCATGTCCACCATAATTGAGAAAGACACGGTCCCAAATGTGATTATTCTGAGTGTGGATTTCAAATTTCAAAATTCCCAAAGTGTGAATGCAGGATGGTTCTTCTGAGAATGGAGCTTTCAGGGCTTTATCAGGGCCATCTGCCCACTAGCTACCTTCACTTCATCTTCTCTTTGTGTGTGTCTGTGTCCAATTATACCATTTTAATGAGAACAGCAGCCATATTGGCTTAGGCCCTGCCCTAATGACCTTCTTTAAACCAGGTTGCCTTTGTTAAACCTCATTTTCAAATAGGATCACATACTGAATTACTGCAATCAGTGCTTCAACATGTGTTGGAGGAGGCCAAGTTCCAACAATTATAGTAGCTTATTCTATGTATTCATTTACTGAATTGAAAATTGAGCCTGCTGTTCAGTAGGTACCAAGTTATATACTCATACTATAGTGCTGAACAGATACATATCTGGTTTAACCACACAGTGTGTATCATATATATGTGTGTATGTGTACACACACACACACACAGACATGTGTATGTATATATATATATATAAAATCAATTCAAACCCCTGTAAGATTTTAATCAAAGGTGCTATGATACAAATGGAATAATAAAGTATAAGAATCTTAATCAGAATATTTGAAGGAGATTATCATGTAAAGTAAGAGAGAATATCAATTATCAATTAAAGCATAAATATTTTCAGGTAAAATAAGAAGCATGCATCCACATTTTGAAATAAATCAGAAGAAACAGAATATAAGCACTAAGTATAAAAAGCGTTATGTGGTTCATCTGGGCCGTCAAAAACCACAGCCTCAAGCTCTAGAATTTTGAAATGCTAGAATCAGAGTAAGTAATACTGAGAGACCAGAACCTGGAAAACATAAACATAAAATAAAGAAAAAGCAATCTAAAAAACTGTATTTTGTGGACTTCTATCCCCAGAAATGTGATACCATGAATTTCTTCTGTGCTTACCAGGTATGTGGTATTTGGCTATAATAACTTGAACAAGCTTACATACCTACTTACTGATTATAACAATAATGTGTCCTTTAAATATTAAAGCTGGAAGATTTTCTGTGCATATGTATGCATATACTAAGAATTTGGAAATATTGTAGACTTCTGCAACAATACCTACCATTTACAAACTACTCAGTATTTTCTTCAATCCACATATTTGCACTTTCCTAATGTCTTGTTCTGGCTGTATACATAAGCCCAACTCCAAATCATATATATTTTAAACATACATGATGTAAGTTATTTCTTCCTCTGAAGGACTGAATGGAATTAACAGTTTTGAAAACCAAGAATGAATTTTTTTTAAGATTCGAAATTAAGTTACTGACAGATATCTTAAGATGCAACCATGTCACTAGATGTGTCCCGCCTTTTTTTTTTTCCTTTTAAACAAAAGAAGGGTCATAGAGTTGAGCAGTAGCAATTATGGACTCTGTTCCTAGAGTGATGTATTTCACTTTTTCACAGCTCACTAGTCACACCTATATCCATAATCATACAGTTGTAGATAATGACAAGGCGATGGAGATGACTTTATTTCCAAAAACCCAGAAATAGAGACAAATTAGACATGGAAAAATTATTAATACTTAGAACAAACCCATCAGAAAGAGAAGCCAACCAGAAAGCCTGCACAGGCAAAATGACTAGTCCATGGTAAGTTCTGTCGCAAGGGGGAAATTCCAGGTTGTTATCTTGGGTTCAGATGAAGGCCTACAAGTTCTGGAGAAGAGATGGCTATAATAGTACACATTACTGAGACCGGGCTCTCTCCCCAGTCCCAGCATCTTAGTCTTGGATTTTTATTTCTTTTTACTATGGTGAAATTTTGAGTGAGTCCACATGAAAGCCATGCTTTTGGAGCCATGCTTTTTGAGCTCCTCCGTAGGTCGCATCGCCATCGCCAAGAAGACCAAGCATCTTTCAATTTCCTGCCTACATGCCCAGTCAACGCCTTTTATGAACCAGTGAGATTATGAATTGATATAACAACGGACACTTTCTGCTATCGTAGGATGTGGCATCCACTAGTGTTTCAGCCAAAATCATAAATGAACAATCCTACGAATATCTTTTACAGAGAACCTGACTGCTGTGGGTTAAGGCTACCCATAATTTTATAGACTCAGGACAAGAGTATTAGATCCAGGTCCACGTTTCAAAGGTAAAAGCACTAAATCAAACCAGAAAACATACTTCTGTTTTCACACATTGATATAACACTTTCTCTCAGACAGAGAAATTACATGTGAAGTTTAGGATTTTTATATGTCTGAAAAATAGCGAAACATCAAAGATAACTAAATTACTATTGTACACATCCAGATAGTGTGTTGGCAATATTATATTGGCCTACAAAACATTGCATATATGATCCTAATTGTTTATAAGTATTCTAGTCAGCTTATTTAATCTTTTCACCAAATTCATTTTACTGTCAAATTAAAGTTTCATATAATTTTTGTTCTAATAAAAATTGTGATTTATCTTCATTTTACTCAAATAGTAAAAAATGTAAATATTGGAAAATTAAAATTGGCATTGTTATATGTTCCCAAACAGCATTTTTCTAAAATATTCAGCATTAAAATTAATCCTAAAAATGAAAATGTTGTTTTTAATTTTTATTATTTTAATATTCAAAATATTATTTTAAAGGGTGCTTAAATAAAACTAAAATATTTTAATTTTAAATTATACAATATTAAGTAATAAGAGGGTAAAAAGCTTCAAATTCTGTCAATATCTATCTAACCACCAACATTAAAAATTTTGTATAATATTGCCATGTATGTAGATCTATATATTAAAAAATTAAGAATATTATGAGCTATTTAACAACAAAATGTTTTTTAATAATGATTTTTATTTTGGGGATTTTTTTGCTTTTTGTTTTTTGGCCTTTTTTGGCCTTTTTTGTGTGTTTTTTGGTTTTTTTTGGTTTTTGTTTGTTTGGTTGGTTGGGGTTTTTTGGTTTTTTTTTTGTTGTTTTTTTGGTTTTGTTTTTGTTTTTCGAGACAGGGTTTCTCTGTGTAGCCCTGGCTGTCCTAGAACTCACTTTGTAGACCAGGCTGGCCTCAAACTCAGATATCTGCCTGCCTCTTCTTCCCAAGTGCTGGGATTAAAGGTGTGCGCCACCACCGCCTAGAGATAATGATTTTTAAACTCTATAGATGTAATATTAATTCTTGATACTATCAATGAGTGTGTTGTAGTAACTTATGTGAGTATGTATAATGGCTCGTGTTCAAATTATAAGTGAGAATTCAAAAAGAAACAACAAAAAATATGTTATACACTCCTGGGAAATGATAATTCATTACATAAGAATCTTTTGCATTCATTGAATCTGAAAAGAAAGTTTTGACAGCTTATTTAATTTAGCTTTTCTTTTTAGAAACATGTACTTTCATGGCTTATATTCTCCACATGACCTTGCCTTTTGCATATCCTATATAAGGATCAACTTAGCACATGGGTTACAATTTATTTCACTGCTAGTGAGCAGGGTATTGGAGGAAATATTACCCGGGTCCAACTTGGTATTTACAAGTGATGCTGTAGGAATGCTAATTAGTAATCATATTACACTGTGAGGGACATAGAGGTCTGGCTGCTTATTAAATATGTACATTCATATAACGTGTGCTCTCGGGTATGTGTTTAAGATAATATCTTTCTCACCTATGTCTCAGGTTAATAAAGCTAGTGAATGAGTGTGACACTTTTTTTTTTTGAAATGGCAGTGAATTGTGTCAGAAACTGGAAGACCAGCAACTGGGTGCATGACTGTGAAGGGAGAATGGATGGCATTTAGTCTAAGATGTCCAGAAGTAGCCAATGAAATCAGGTGACTCAGCCATGTTTGCTTTCCCAATTCTCTCTCAGCCTGTACTTAAAAAGCAGAACAGAGCAAATTCTTGGGCCTCTCAGATCTTAAAAAACGAAGTAGATGAAGAAAAAAGAGGAAAATTATCTAAATAGGCACTATATTTCCTTTTTAAAGAACTTGGTAGAATTTAAGCTAACTCATTCTTTAAAAGACACACACACACACACACACACACACAGAGAGAGAGAGAGAGAGAGAGAGAGAGAGAGAGAGAGAGAGAGAGAGTCAATGAATGTGGCTGCAAATGACTTGAGCTCAGGAATTGTCTTAAGTCTGAATACCTCATCTAAAGACATTTCTAACAAAGTCAGAAATGCTTTTCTAAGTGTGGATGTTCAACAGAATGGTGTTTGTAATGTGGATATAACTTGGGGAAATTTAAATATTAGCTAAAAGGACTTTATTGCAGGATATATTTATAATTCTATGCAGTCATTAAAATGGGCTATTATATTGAGATTTACTGATGTGCAAAAATATTTATGGCATGTTTATTAAGAACTAAACAAACAGAGGCATATATGATAGGTACCAGTTCCAATGTCTTATTGTGTGAGCACACATGCTTAAGCATGAAGAGGGCTATTCAAAAAGATGGATCTTTCCATTGTAAATATGCTAGATTTCATGATCTAAGTAAGTAGTTAATTCTGATTAAAGAACATAATGATTTTTTAAACTTTATGATATGTCAGAAAATTTGACTTCATCAGCGCATGTATATCTACATTTTAAAAGGCTGAATTGAATACAGAAGATTTGCTCTAACTTTCTTTACTTAACTGTATTGCTTGGAGCTTGCTATTATAGGACTTTTAATAATGATTCCAAAAGGATTTGCTCTTTGTTTAATCATGGAAATAGTTTATATAAAACAAAATCTATTAGTGCCTTAAATCTTTGGCAAAGCGATACATGAC
The DNA here is from genome assembly GCF_000001635.26 of Mus musculus. Classification (NCBI taxonomy): domain Eukaryota; kingdom Metazoa; phylum Chordata; class Mammalia; order Rodentia; family Muridae; genus Mus; species Mus musculus. Next base: position 78,526,217 of record NC_000068.7, read on the forward strand.
ATTTACCGCTGGGTCAGACTTCACCATTTTAGTGGATGAAAATCTTTTAGTTTCTTTTACATTCCTTAATGATTCTCTTAATTTATTTTACATTCCATAATGATTCTCTTAATTTATTTTGCATTCCATAATGATTCTCTTAATTTATTTTATTTCTTCCTAAGTCAATTTTTAAAAATATGCATATTCAGATTAAATGCTTTTCATCTAAATGAACAAATTTGTTGGGTTAGAGTAGAGTAACATTATTTTAATATTTATTCTTATTCTAGGATATCTGTCTTTATGTTTACATTGTTCATAATTCTTTTTTACTCATTTCTTCTCATTTTCATCATCCAATGTTTAATTTTTATCCTAAAAATGTCAAGACATTTAAAAGAATGAAGTTAATAGTGCAATGATATCAGATACCCAGCAGGTATGTTCAGCAATTAACCATCCATTAGTGAGCATGTCTGGACCCCAAATATTTAAAATCCTAACTAAGATTCACTTTATCTCATCTAAGTATGTCAGTATGCATGTTTAATGAAAGGGACTCTTATTGAAAATAGAACACACAGTATTCCTTGGTAGTATCAAATATGCAGCCAAATTATTTCCTAGAATCCTTTTTAGAGCTTTGTTTGTTTGTTTGTTTATCCTTTGAACCAGGATCCAATAGTCAAGGAAGAAAATGGACAAACAATAAAAATAACCAATTACCAAGAGTCCAAAGTAATAAGTTTTAGATATTTTAAAAAGTTAAGGAAATACAAACTAAAATTACAATAAAATTCATCCATCCTCATTATCTTCAATGAGACAGTTAGAATTATGAGAACCCAGGAAGCAGCAGAGACTCTCAGAGCCATTGGAGGTGTGGGACTTTAAGTGCACACAGCCACACACCCACATATGACTTCTGTGAAATTTTCATACATTGTAATTTTATAGTATTCATACTTCTTGTAATTTTATAATATCCATACTCCTTTCATTGCTACCAGATCCATCCTCTACTTAATACCCACCAAACTTTGTGTCCTTTTTATTTTTATACATTTTAAAAATAGTATTTTATCAATTTTTGCCTCCCCATTCCTTCCTCCAGCCCATTCCAAGTTATCTTCCTCCAAATCCTTCCCATGACCCTACTCTCAAATGGATAGCCTCTTTTTTTTCTTCTTATTGTTTTAGATGTGTGTGCATGTATAAGTATGCACAACTATACATGTACAACTTGCTAAGTACAGTTTTGTTCTATCTGTATATGTGGTTTCAGGGCTGACCATTTTGGACAGGATAAAAGTTTAAGCTTATTCAATCCCAGAGAGGGAGCTAATTCCCTTTCTCACAGAAGTCATTGGTTGCCTGTGGCTTTTTATTCAGGTGTAAGACCCCATGAGATTACCCCCTTCTGCATTAGCATGTCTGTGGATACTGCCATTGTTCAGTGTTGCTTATGAGGTCATTTCTAGAAGAGACTGTTTTATAGCAGATGTGTTGGTGTTCTAGCCCTTACAGTCTTCCCACTTCCACTGTCATGCATTCCCTGAGCCATAGGTAGATACAAGAGATGGTACATAGGTATATGCATTGAGCTAGGCTTCCTATTGAATCCCATCAGTGCTACCTACCTAAGAATACTCCTAGGCGTTTGGCCATCCACTGGAGCATGTTAGACCTACCAGGAGCCAGACTCTTAAAGAACGCTAACTCTTTTTTTCTCCCAGTAGCTATCAATTAACAGTAGTTCTCAGACATGGGACTTCTAGCCCCTTTCCCTCCTCCATGCTGGGATTTGTCTGGTTTGAGCTTGCCCAGGTCTTATTCCTGCTGTCACAACTTCTGTGAGCTCATCTGTGCAACTGCCCTATAACTTCAGGGAAACATTGTTTCCTTGTAGGCAATCTCTGTTCATGGCACTGAGTCTTTTTCTCCCATCCTTCACAGTGATTCCTGGGCCTTGGGAGGAGTGAGGTATGATGTCTATGTCACGCTTAGAAATGAGCAATCCACCAGGTTTTATTCTTGCCTCAGATTCTTAGCCACAAGATCTTTGTCATCATGGTACTGGCATAAAAACAGTTACGTTAAACAATGAGTTTTAAATCTTCAGCATGGGCTAACGGTGAATAAATGATCTCACTCTAAAGTCCTATTTGCTGTTGTTCACTAAAGTCTGAGGACCAGAAAAAGCCACTTCCCAAAGATTGCCTTTCTATCTTTCCTTCAGTATTAAATGAAATAGGGGCACGGAAGCTATTTGTGAATATCCAGAAAGCTTATAGATGGGCATCCCTAAGTATTCTATTTTGCTCTTCTGTTTCTTTGATAAAGTACTCTGATGAAAAGCAACATGGGGAGAAAAGGGTTTATTTCAGCTTACAAGTCTAGGCCATGGTCCATCACTGAGAGAAGTTGGGCCAGGAAGTCAAAGAGGAACTGAATCAGGAATTCCATAGAGGAATGCTGCTTACTATAGTGTTCACTGGCTGATGCTCAGCTAGCTTTCTTGTACAGCCCAGACTCACTTCCCAAGGATGGAGATATAAAGAGTACGTGTTGGGACTAACCTTGTCAATCATCAGTTAAGACAAACTCTCATAGCCTAGTCTGGCCACAGGCAAATTTGATCTAGTTATTTGAACTAGACACTCTTCCCCGGGTAACTCTAGGTTGTGTAAAGTTAACAATAGAAACTGAGCAGCTCACCAGGTAACTAGGGCAACCATGTGATGCCTGGTTTGGGGAGAAGGGGGACGTAGTTTGTTTTGGGTGATTTTCCCAAGTATCACTTTAGTATGCATATCACCAAATACTGAACAGAAAGTTTTGGGTTCTCAGTAAAAAGATTTACAGTTTAAAAGTCTCCTGTGAACAGATGTTTTACACAAGGCCAGATGTTAACAGAAGAAAATATGCCCATAGAGAGAGAAAAAATTTTAAAAAATAAAACCTGTTATAAAACCTGTTTCTATACCTTCCAAAGGTTATGTGTGTGTGTGTGTGTGTGTGTGTGTGTGTGTGTGTGTGTGTGTGTATGTATATGTGTGTGTATATATATATATATAATTTTTAAGGAATCATTTTCCTTTATAAATTACAGAAATCTCTACCCCATCTCCCTTTGAGTTTTACAACAAGGTTGATTTCTTCCTTAACCTGCCTTCTCTCCTCAAATTTTTCATTGTTATTATGATCTTTCTTGGGTATTGTTTTGAGAGGCACAGTATTTTTCTGTCTTTCAAAGACCCCAGGTTTTGTCATCTGCTTGAGACCACAATGTCCTTCTGCCTTTTTCTTTAACCTTACAAAGCTGACTGTGGCTACAGCTGGGGACCTCAGCTGTTAGGTGATATATGGACCAACCTGTCAACTCCCCACAGCTCACACTGAATATAACACTAACTGTCAGCCTCAGTTCCCCCAGACTTCACAATGGGACTTCTGGGACCCCCTTTATTTTCTCTTGTCTTTCCTCTTCCCTTTTTTCTTTTCTTTTTCAATGTCTTCTCTTTACCTCTTCTAGCACCCAAGAACATAAATAAGCTTTATGCTACTTTGTTGTTCCAAATATGCATGCTGCTTCTTCTGTGGTCTGTAAAATTCCTTTTGCTTCTGTTGTATGACGTGCTGTGTGCATGGTTAATCCCTGCTTCCAAAGCCATGAGTTGCCAGATATGCTCAGGAAAATCACTGATCTCTTAGCTGACTCCCATGGCACTGTAAATACAGTTAGATGATGTCAAAGTGTGATCAGGCCCAAACAACTCCCCTTCATCAAACCAACCGACCAACCAACCAACCAACCAACCGACCAACCAACCAACTGACCAACCAACCAACAAACAAACAAAATGTGGCATGTGATACCATTTCAAAGGCATTTCAGATCTCCTTTTTCTTGACGATGTATGTAAGACTGATCTGACCCTCAGTGTGAAGTGGGAGGTGGTAAAAATGATGAAGGCCTCAACTACACAACTAGCCAGAGAGACACAGCATGGCAGAGAAAACAAGACAAGCCAGGAAGGCATTTGTCACTATCACTATCTGTGGGTTCTATAACGCCCCCCCCCTCTGCAATCTCTTATGAAGTATCTCTCCTTTAAGACTTTTCCCATGTCAGTCATAGCTAGAGACATAGTACTTACTGCAACGTGTCAGAATAATATATTGAAATATTCTGTCCTGAAGGTTGTTCCATGGTGGAGCGGTTAGTATTCTGGGATCTGAAGTACTCAGTACTGTGTTTGCTTATACACCACCCCCAATCTATCTATTTATTTAAATTTATTCTTCTCTCATACAAAACATCTTGATCACAGCCTCCCTCCCCTCCTCCTCCCAGTCTTCCAGCCCACCTTCCCTTTCTCACAGATCCACTGCACTTTCATTTCCCTTCAGAAGAAAGGCAGGCTTCCCAGTGATATCAACTGAATGCACATAAAACGATGAAGACTAGGCACAAACCCTCTTATCAAGGCTGGGCAAGCCAGTAGGAGGGAACAGCCATCTCTCAGTCAACTGGCTGGCCCTGCAGGCAGACAGGAGGAAGATTAGCAGTCATGAGTCAGTACCCAGGAAGGTCCACCAGTTAAGCCCAGAGGAGGATGACCTGACTTAAAGATAAGGAAAAATCCCTCGGAAAGAAATATGAGCAAAGACAAAGTGAAGTGTATAGCTTCAAAAATAAATGGACAAATAACATCCAGGTGTAAGGAATGAGGGACGACTAGAAGACAATTTCCTCCCATTTTTCCCGGTTTGCAGAAATTGGAGTCTGGCAACAAAACCCTAACTGGGCTTTTGCAAGTGAACAGTTTGTAGAAGAAGCAGTAACACTGTAGGTTACAGACAGTGTAAGTAATTCTCTGAATATCTTAGACTTTGCCTACATCATTTCTGTGACTCCTTAAGCCAAAACTGGACTCCCCTTTGTCAAAATACCCATTTTATTTAAACTGTAATTTTATACTTGAAATGAAATAATTATAAACACTTCCTGAATGTATGTTTTAAGCTCCTCAGGCCATGAATCAAGATAATAAGTTCAGCATCTTTGATTTCAAAAGGCCTTACTTATCTAGAGGACATTCCTTAATCATGAGAACGGTAGCACTGCCCAAGAAAAGTGTTCTCAGAGGCAATCTGAGAAAATCGCCTGCACTTGGGGTGACAGCTGTTCTATATCACTGAAAGAGGACTAGAGTGCCTTTATATATATTTTTAAATTTTATATTTATGTATATGTATATGTGCCTGCTTGTTTACAGTATACCATGTGCATATAGGTGTCCTCAGAGGCCAGGAAGTGTCATAGCCTCTGGGACTGGAGTTACAGGCACTAACTAATGCTCTTTCAGAGCTGGTTTGTCTGTATATGATTAAAGGCTCTCTAGGATGTTTGTGTGGAACATGTGCAGTCGTTGAGCTACCATCTCTTTTCAGGTAACCTAGAATAAACTTTCCTCATGCTACTGAATCCTCTAACCAGGATGCCAGTTTCTGAATGTGCACTTTTAAAGAAGCAGGACTTCTATGCTGCCTTTACATGTTATGGGTGATCTCTCATGTATGAATATATGTAAGTTTCCCTAATGAAAACCCCTTGCTTTCTGCATTCAGGAAGACACTGCTTTGAAAATTATCTTTCGTGCTGTCCTTAGCTGTTGAAAGGAATAAACATCACTTCACTCCTTTATCATCTGACTGTGTTTATCATCCTATCCCTCACCAAGAAGTGAACCTGTTGGTTTGTTAGTTTGATTTTAACAGCACAGCACAGCCTTCTGTTTCTGAGACGTTGGCTCCAAGACCCTTCTAGTTTAGCATGATCTGCAGATGCTTCAGCAAGCACCTTTGTCTTGCATATAATTTCTATCCCTCTTCTCATGTCCATTTCAAAGTTAATTTTTAGTGTACAAAATAGTGAGCTTCATTTTTTACACTTGTGTGCATGTGCATCATTATACTGTACTATATTAATTTCTTCATTATCACTCCTTAGCCCTCCCACCTCCTCTTGGTTTATTTCCTCTCTTCCAATAGTTTGCCCTCTGCTCTCATGCTGTGTGTGTTTGTTGTTGTTGTTGTTATAATCTTGTTTTTATTAAGCCTAGATAAAAGACTTTCCCCCTAATCACCTTTCCTTGTTTCCTTCTCTTCTTTCCCTTTAAAACCCTTCAGTCCCTACATAGGAACTCCCTTCTGTTATGCCATATATAGAGAGAGATGGTGGATAGATAGATGATAGATAGATAGATAGATAGATAGATAGATTAATAGCTGTAGATTCTACATATGAAGGAAAAAATATATATATTAGTCCTTCTGGGTCTAGTTTGTTTGGTTTAACATGATTATTTCTAACCATTTTCTGCAAATCATATAGTTTAATATTTAATGTTGCACAAAATATATATATAAATACATAAGTTGTACACATATATATTTATTTCATCTATTCATCTATTAATGGACTATTTTCTTGGCTATTTTGAATATTGATGTAATAAACATGAATTTGTAAGTATCTATGTAATATGCTGCCTGAGATTCCTTTATGAATACACATGAATGGTGCAGTTTGGTCATCTAGTAGTTTTGGTTTGGTTTCACAGCATCTCCCTGCTGATTTCATACTGGCTCATTACAGTTTTTTCATACTAACACTATATAAAGGTTCCTTTTCTCCTATCTTCTCTTTACATTTTTTAGTGACAGCTCCTCTGACTGATGTGAAATGGAATCTCAAAGCAACCTTCATTTGCATTTATCTGATAACTAAGGAAGCTCAACATTTTCCAAATTCTTACCAGCCATTTGGCCTTCTTTTGATAACTGTCTGTTGAATAAATTTGCTCATTTACTGGTATGGTGATTTGAAGGCTTTATTGGGAGCTCAATTTTGGAGTTCTTCATCCATTCATATATTAATCCCCGATCAGATGTGTAATTAGAATATTTTCTTCTATTTTCTAAATTGTTCTCTGTGTTCTGCTGACTTTTATTCTGCTTCTAATCCCTGCTATTATTTCCTGAGCTACTGGCATTCTTAGCGAAAATTCTTTGCTATTCTCATAGCCGGAAGTGATAACCATGTAATTTCTTCCATCAGTTTTACAAGTTCCAGTCTTATATTGAGGTCCTGGGCCCATTTTTAATTGCCCTTTTATGGTCATTTCATATAAATTAAGTTGTGCTACATGACCAAGAGCATCTAATAAAATGAAAATACTATGTAAATAGTTATTATGCTGTAGTATTTAGGGAATAATGAGTAGAAAATTCTGCACATGTTCATATCCAAGAACTTTCTTCAGGTTCTTTCCTTTCTATCAGGAGGTATATGATGAACACAGCTGCTTCTCTTTTAAATCCTATTAGTACTCTCTTAGAACTCTAATGAGTTTATAAACTGTCTTCTCATATATGTCTGCTCCTATTGAATCTGTCCATAGCATAAAAGTCATTACTTACTGTCCTGATTGTTTTTGGTGTTGCTTTTGTTTTATCAACTTGACATAGGCTAGAGTTATCTGGGTATAGGAACCTAAATTGTGAAAATGACTCCATTAGTTGGCCTATAGGCATCTCTGTGGGGAATTTTCTTGATTGATGATTGATGTGGAAGTTCCTGGACCACTTGGAATGGTGACAACTCCAGGCAGGTCTAAGAAAGCATGTTGAGCCAGACAATGGTGGTGCATGCCTTTAATTCCAGCACTTGGGAGGCAGAGGCAGGTGGATTTCTGAGTTCAAGGCCAGCCTGGTCTACAAAGTAAGTTCCAGGACAGCCAGGGCTATACAGAAAAACTCTATCTCGAAAAACCAAAACCGAAACCGAAACCGAAACCGAAACCAAAACCAAAACCAAAACAAAAACCAAAACCAAAACCAAAACCAAAACAAAAACAAAGCAAGCATGTTGAGCAAGGCATGAAGATCAAGGCCTCTGCTTCAGTTCCTGCCTCCAGGCTCCTGCTCTGCTCTTCTCAGTGATGGAGTGACCTGTGAGTTGTAAGCCAGTATAAACCCTTCTTTCCCAAGTTGTTTTCTGTTGTGGTGTTTTATCACGGTGATAGGCACTAATCTACAGATGATGAGTCCCGGAAGCTTTGTAGGACTTGGTTCTTCTTCACACCCCAGAATATTCTGATCACAATTGCACCAGGAAATGCCTGGATTGCAACTTACATAGAAAATTTTTTCTTCTTTTATGTACTAGACTAGGTACATTTGAATTCTTTGGGCTTCTTTTCCCTCCAACCATTTAGAAATAACATTCTGCAAGTATTAGACTAATATTTTTTTCGCCCATATATCATGGTGTCGTGGCACATCCTACCTGCAAAGCTGAGCGATGATTTCATTTCCTCAGGGAAGGCACCAACAAGCTTTCATAGAACAAAGTTGCTGTCAAATGTAGCAAGAGTGTAGTTTTGACAGGAGCCAAGTTTTTGTGGAATTAGAAAAAGAGATTTATAAACTTCTATGCTTCTCCATTCTGTACGACAAAATGTGAACCTAGAGGAATCTGTCACTGAATTTTATCCAAGCAAGAGCACAGGCAGGCAGACAGAAAACAAGCAGAAGGACCTGGTCCCCCAAATTTTAAATGGATGAAAGAAGGGAATATAGAGGTAAGAAAAAGCAAAAAACAACATCACTTGATGTGTTTGGATGGAATTATCTATACATATGTAAATTCATACACATGCACAAATGCATATGCATGTGTACACAGACACACATACACAGACACACACACTCAGAGACACACAGGCACGCACACACACCATAGAATCCAGAAAAAAACCCACTCCCTCTTTCTCCTCTTCTGTGTCACATTCAAATAAGGGCATTTGACCTCTGGAATGACTGTGTTGAATAAACAGCAAGGCTGAAGCATCATTTCTAGAACTATAAGATATGTATGCCTTACAAGAACTTGAAAAATGCTCTGGTAGTGAAATGCAAGATGGTGAGAAATTCAGCAACTTGTATGGGGACCTTGTCCATTGGAAACTAGTGCCTAGGACTATATCCTTTGCATGCTGGATTTGCAATTATCTGTTCTGTGCACATTTGCTCAGAATGTATAGACATAGCACCCACCTCAAATAAGCACTTGATCCTTCTACAGAATGGTTAAACATTGCATCCTGGGTTTTGTGCTATGACCTCAACTTGGATCATCAATGTACTCAGAGGAAGTCTAACAATCTACCAGAGAGGCATACAGTGGTTTTCTCAATCATTTTTATAGGTAGGAATTTACTATGTGTTCACAGATTGTTTTTGAAAAATGAAGCCTGCCTCAAACATACATATTATTCACCCATATTATAGTAGATGAGAATGCCAACTGATTAGCAGGCAGATGATCCCATGAGATCTCCCTTACTTCACTACACTATGGAAACATCAAACAATTGGAACTGCTGGGGACAGAGACTCTTTGGCTCCCTGGCTAGAATCCCATGGGCTTCTTCTGGAAGACATATGTTTCAATCCCACACACTGACTATACCATAATTATTGGTTTTGTGCTTTTCTTCCATATAACAAACTGACTATCAGGTTGATAATCAGAGTTTAAGACTAAGAAATAAATAATTGATCAGGTTTCTATTCTAGATTCTTCCAAAGCATTTTTAAGTCCTTTGGGAAATGGGAAGAATACTGTTCAGATACTGTTTGATTTTCTGGTTTCCTTGATGCTTATGTGACTCATTCTTTAAGGCCTAACTTGAGTGTCCTCAGTTTCTTGAGTAATTCTCACCAAAACTCTCTCCTGGTGATGTTAGGTACCTTCCCATCTTCTTTGTGCACATTTCTATGACAACAATAAGCCACAGCATTATAACTTCCCAAACTTGCCTATTTTCTGTATATACAGAAAATACATCTTTTAGCTATAGATCTCAAGGTCTTAGTCAAATGTTGTGGTCCTAGGATAGCATGGTGGAATTATAAATGTCTCAGCATAAATTGTAACATGATTGAATAAATTACTAAGCATGCAGCAATATCATCAATGTATGTGTGTAAGTTTTAGGTTATAGTCCTAAAGAATACAATCACATCTAATGCTGCTGTGAACTGTTTTGGTTGAAGAGAGGTTTTTTTGGTTTGTTTGTTTGTTTTCTCAAACAGTTCTATATTTAAAAAAGAGACCCAGTAACCCCGCATGAGCGTCTGATCTATGTGAGCAATGCAGAATAAGTGATAAGAAGGCTATGTGCATAGTCTTTGAAGAAATCAAGAGTGATACGTTAATGGTCTGCTGATTTGTATGTCGTCTTTCCTTGCTAAAGTCCCATTCATGATGCCATTTCATTATCTTTACCTGTTTGCTCTCTAATCATTTATTATGATGGTCAAGAGATTTATGGGCCAAATATAAAGCTGTCAATCTAACTTGAGAGTACTATAGCATCTGAGGAGACTGCATTCTTACCACTGTTAATAAGGTCCAAAGCAATAAGCCTTCAAAAATGGCAATTTGGTGATAAGAGAGGAAAACAAACATTGCTACTTCAAACATTACCTAAAGTATCTGCCTATAAATTCTGGGAGTTTTGTCAATAAGTTTTAGTATAAATGCAGTACTGTTTTAGATTACTTCCTGAGATATGTTGACTGCACGAACACCTCGTGAAAACTAGCTTATAATTTTTAAGCCAATACTGTTTAAAATAGCAATATATCAATAAAACGCATTCCCTTCTGATGCATGATAAAAATCTAGTCATGCTTACTTTCTTCTTCTACACAGTAGAATAATATCGACTCTATGCTATTTTGTTCAGTACCCAGCACAGTGCTTATGGATGGCACGTTCCCAATAAGCAATTGTTGAGTGAAAGGTATGTGGTACTACATTTATCTCATTTCATCTTTTCTCCTTCCATACTTCTATCTTTCACAAATTCTTCTGCGTGCGTTCAACATTCAGTATTCCCCCAGGTGTTTCCATCATGGGGATGAGAAACATGTTTCTAAGCATGAGTTATTTTTCTTGGTACAAACATGTCTAAACACTGAGGATTAAATATGCTTTGTGTTCAATGTGCAAGGAGCCAAAAGGACACTACCTATGTGCCATGGTATAGAACAATTTCTAGTCTGTTCTGATCATACATATGCATGCTGGCCTTCTCTCTTGAAGCCATTTGATTGTGCTAATAGGCCGTACTGACACTTTTATAAACATTGATTCACTTTATCAATATCAAACTCTTTGTTTCTTACCTAGAGTTGAGGTTCCTCATCCAATGTCTAGATACATTTTTATTCTGTAAGACATTAATGTACATTTTTAGTATGAGTACATATATGAAATGTGTGCTTCTTGAAGGTTTACCACCATCTTAAATTGAACAATAGCAGAAATAACCACCAAGGACATACTAGATCCCTCAGCATTAACTGCTCATAGCGCTTGAAGAGTTGACAGTATTTTCAGTCATTTGGCACAAACCTATCTGAGAATTGCTTAAGTTTTGGAGTATTTAGTAGAAGGCTGACATCTGCTGAATCGGAACTCTGAAATCCAGAGAAACAACTGTTCTATTTCAGTGCTAGTTCTCACAGTGACAAGCTGTGTCCTAGGCAGTTTGGCACCTTTCCTCACCAGGAGAAGGAATGAGACCAACTGATCTCAGAAGTGTGGTGTAAATTATTTTGGAAATATCTTCAGACCTAGGCATGCATAGCCTTTCCTCTGCAAAGCATTTTTCATATGCTTATTAATATAGGACTTTTAGAAAATTTAAAGCTTAAAACGATTCTTTATTTATGCTTTCCTTCCCTGCATAGATTTTTCATGTTTCAAACACAAAACAAAATATTTCCCATCTGATTTCCAATGAGCTTTATTTACTAATGGTAGCATCAATTCTAGGTATTGTTTATTTATTATAGGGATGCTTTCATCTAATATTTTGAAATTTTCTAAATTATATTCTAATAAAATTTAGAAGTCTGTTAGTCTACCTTTGCTATAATAATAATAATAATAATAATAATTATTATTATTATTACTATTACTATTTACACATAGGGCCATACTGTGTAGCTCAGGCTGTATTCAAGTTTGAGTCTCCTGTCCCAAGTTCCTAAGTGCTGGGATTACATGCAAATGCCAGCACATCTAACTTAATCTTCAGCCTTTTCCAAAACTTGCATGTTTACAAATTGACATGAAATAAAGGACACTATCTATTCATCAGAGAAGTGTATTCTGTGAATAATAAAAATGCTGGGCTTGGGAATAACTACTACCTCATCTACTTTGAAGGATTCTTGGGACTGAGGTTGTACTGAGTACCTCTGCAAACAACTTGAATGGAATTTGTTCTGGGAGATTCTTAACTGTATGAGAATCTCTGATGAGCATGACCTATGAATAAAAAAAGAGCCTCTGGCCAGTGAGATAAGACAGGAAATAGGAGGCAGAACACTGGCAGGAAGAGAGAGGATTCTGGAAGAGAGCCAGATGAGGGGAATTTGCTGTGAAGATGAACACAAGTTGAACACATTGTAACTGAGCACAGGTAACCAGCCACACTGTAGACTGTAGCCTAGAATAAATGGGATATTGTAAGTTATATCTAGTCAGAGAAGAGCCTAGCTGTATGGTCAAGGGGTGGGTAAATACAGTTTGAGTCTCAGTATTATTGCTGGGAGTCTGGGGCTGAGATAAAGAATCGGGGCTTAACTTGAACACTTCACTGTCTAAACTCCCTCGTTTTAAGCAAGAATGTGCTTCTTTATTTCATTATCGCTCTTCGAAAAGTTCAAACATATTTTAAGACTTGAACGTCCTGTAGTCAATAATGAATGGTTCCATTGATAGCCATCATATAGAAGTTGTGATGCGCTTGGTCACTGCATGTGTCACAGTTCTGTCCACCTCACAGTGACAAGGGTCCTTGGGAATTTTATATTCTGCATTGCAGGTGCAACTGTCTTTAAAAATAAGTCTGTTCCTTGATTATGTGACTTTCTCAGAGAAACAAGGAAGTCTACACACAAACTTAGTAAGTGTCACCTGGATACTATAAAGAGGAAATACTGATTAAAGAATTCAAAGCCAGGCACTAGAATTAGAGTTAACAGACATACATCCCTAGAATATAAAGTCAAATTTGGATTAAGTTCAATTGAAGAAATCACTATTGAAATTTCTTACGGACACTTTAATCTTCTTCTAAATTAAATCAGTCATTCATGAGGGGAAACCTCTGAGACAGCAGTCGCATCTGGTCGGTAGGCAGGGCTCACGACTTACAAAGTGCGGTTTGTTTTACCGAAATACGCTGTCTTCCAAACTAGCTAATTTTCTTTTAGTCTAGATTTAGAAATATAAATTTAATGTTTTTTAATAATTTGCATAAAATATTTAGTCCATACATATTTTGGATCATTTATTATTTATGTATTTATAGACACAAAACCCTTTCATATGTTGGGTAAATGTTCTGCCACTGGGCTACGTTGCCAACCCTAACTTGTGGGTTTGTAATGCAGTCAACTTTAAAACTGTTACCAAATAGGATTAGCTTAACTTTCCTGAGTCATGAGGAAAAAATTTCCCCAAGATATGTCAAATTTGACTGGCTAACCCAGACTCTAATTATAGCAGCACAGAAACTTACTTTGCATCTACACGTGAAATCCATGAATTCAGAAAGGTCAAAGACTCGAGGCTCACTTATAAGCATTCATTTTTACCATTACCAGCATATAAGCAGATAGAATGTCTCTTTTCTCTATTCTGCTCTTACTGTCAAGCCACAAATCCAGCCATGCCAAAGTACTTCCAGATTCCCCGAAGGACTTGCTGGCTCCTTTCCCAACACTAACTTTCCCATGGCTTTGCTACTTAGAATGGTCTTTGTTTTCTTCTTACATCAGGCCTCCGAGTATTTCAAGGACATTGGCTGTGTCCTCTACAGAGATTCCTCCCTGAGTCCTCTGGTGTGTGTAGGTGACATCTTTCCCCTCTCTCAGGACCCTACAGCTCTCACCATCCTGGACCTGAGTGATTTATTTCTTGTCTGCTTGGGAGCAGGGACTGTGTCATTTATCTCACCTTTGGTGGCATGCAGTGATTAATCAGTGAATGTTTACTGAAGGGATGGATACCTTTTCACTTGAAAGCTACTCTTGGCTTTCATTTTATTCGGAGTTGATTTTATCAACACGAATGGGATAAATGGTTACTCTCACCTTTTCACAGCTGGAAAGCTTACTGGGGACATGGACAAATGGTTTGCATTCCTGCCCCTCATTCACCTCGTGTGATCATTTCATGTGACCCTGGCAATGGTTGCTTCACAAACAAGGACCCTGTCATTATCCTGGCACTAGAGATGCAAACAAATAACATCTTTGTTTTCAAAGAGATGAGGTCTGAGCTGAAATGAGCAGTAAAACAAATCATCTGTGTTCCAATGAAAGAGCAGTCACTGGTCATACACAGTGAAAGAATGGGAGGGCGAATGTTAGGCCCTATTGTAGGGAGGTCAGGAACGCTCAGTGGATGAAAGAATTAGTAATTCCTGATAGCAGAAAGAACCTATGCACTGAAGGGTAAAATATAACTAACTGTGGCTTCACTGAGAGTCAGAGTGTGGTTCCAGCCCAGGTAGATGATACCTTGAGAACTTGGAATAGTGGTTTCTCTCTTGTAGAATTTTATCCAGGGCACTATAATTTTAATGAGGGTATTTGGTTTGGTAACAATTTAGTATTTTAATACCACAATTTGGAAATATGTTCTTATTGCAAGTATTTGTAGTGAGAAGCTAGTCTGTCCATTATTAAAGCTTCTTTTTTTGCTGTTGATGAATGATCCGAGTCCAAATCATGAACTGACTGTAGTCGCTGGAAGGCTTGACATCAGGATCCACCCATATGACAACAAGCTCCATCCATCTCTCTCCAGTTATAGCGAAAGCAACGTATAAACGATAAAGGCAGCCCCCGGGGTATATACTGTCCACTCCTATACATGTGTCCAATCTGTCCATGGTAAACAATGTGGTATGAGGTCAATGGAGAGGGACTTGGTATATCTTGATTATGCTGTTAATTAAACTTCAGACTTTGGACAAAAGGTAGTGTTTATAAAGCAAATACAATATCAAACAGAAAAAAACAGGGTACCAAGGCAATGTGGAAGTAATAACTTCCCAAGCCATGTGTTTCATCCTCAGACACTTGTGAGCACTCAGAACATCACAGATGCTGCCCAAGTTTTTACTGAATGAGCATTTCAGAGGTTGCTGCCATTCGGGGATCACAGAAGTCAAGCTATGGTGAAGTGGGTTTAATAAGAAGTGACCTAGTTGTGGCTTAGAGCCACCAGGCTAGGGAGGAAGGGAGTACAGACGTGATCCCACATCATCCCAAGGACACTGAGTGATCCTGCAGTGGCTTCCCCCTCAGAAACCATTGTTCTTCCTGGGAATTACATAGCTATTCATGAGAGGATTCTTCTCCACTGGGGAAGAGTGTATACAGCACGCACATGTTGACAGTGCTCTGGCACGCCGTCGCACATAATAACCCCTTCATGGTCTCTGAGTTAACAATCCGTTTTACCGACAAAACAAGATTCCGCGTTTGCTTATGATTATGTGTTAATCCTAAACACCACCATGGCAAAAGCGTTCTTTTTGTGTTTCCCATTCTCCAGGGCCTTTGCTTCCCTTACTCCTGAGCCAGACTTATTCTGTTCACATACAATTAGTGCTTAGAAATCAAATCAATCTGACTCATATCCAGTGTGCTTGATTTGGAAGGGGGCAGTTACTTGTCTAGATTTGTGAAGTGTGCAGGTTGTATTGGAAAAGAGGCTATCACTGATGAAATGTGAGACATCAGGCTGTCGCTTCTCCAATTGCCTTTCTCGATGTGGACGTATTAATTAGTGTGGTGACAGGCTGCCTGGTGACAAGCTGTCAATAAGGGTCTGCATTGCTTTTGGTGGAAGAACTCAAAAGAGAAGAGGCATTGGGCGTCTGAGGATAAATTGTTCTTTAGTGATTTGTCGGTGTAGAATTCTTCCTCAGATTTCTCCAAGACAAAGAATGTGAGGGTTGAATTCTACAAACAGCAAGAATGAGAGAATTTCAAGTTTTTAGCTAGCATCGGTCTGTGTCTCCTGAGAAGTGATTTATTTGTTCTAGTTGTTCAGGGTTTTTGTTGTTGTTTGTTTGTTTGTGTTTTAGTTAGGTTTTTTTTTTTTTTTTTTTTTTTTTTTTTTGCTGCTTTTGCCTCTGCCAAATCTGTCTTTTGTCTTAATCTTTTACTCTCATTTATCCAAATCCTCTTCAGTTAGCCAAAGACTATTGATTTCCCATTGCCTAGTATAAGACCATGAAGTTCCTTGTTCTTGTTCCTATTTACACCAAGTATTTAATCTTTAAGAAGCTATTATATTTGTTGCTGATAGTAGGCAGTATTTAATTTGTAGCATCTTCTTAAGTTTGTGGTCAGCTGTTATAAACTGAAACCATCACACTGTCCAAACTCTATATATATACATATATATATATATATATATACACACACACACACACACACACACACACATATATATATATATATATATATATATATATATATATCAAGATCTAATAAAGTCACAGTAAATTTCTAGATGCTTCGCTTCAGACAATGACTCTCTAGAGATTAACAAGGTGCAGCAGCAGATCTACACAGCTCTTTTCACACCAGAGAACAGGTCTGTCAGCACATGTTGCCTCGTCTGGTTCTTAAAGTCAACTCTGTAGATCCAAGTATTTAATGTCCATATAAAACCCCATGCAGAGAAGCTTGGGATCCCGAATAACTAGATGTTCCAGAATGTCTATATGATCCTGCTGGAGCGCACTGAGAAAACTCCTTCCCTCATTGAATACTGAGAGCATCGTGATTATTTGAAAAGTATTTGAAGAGCCATTTGTTTGAATTTTATTTCCAAAATTTCTTTTGTTGTTTTAGAAATTTAGCTGTAAGCATATTAACACAGAATATTTTCTTATTATCAGCTCATTTATTGTCCCTAGAGGCCACCAAGAAAAGGCAGGAACTTCTCAATCTCAAGCATATTTTTTTTTATATTAAACTTTTTTTTTTCTCAGACCAGGGGATACTCTGTTGGCTTCTGCCATTCAGTCTGAGAGGTAAAATATCTTTGATCTTTCTCCACTGACAAGAGCTGGCAATAAATAGAATTCATGTTACAGGTTTCGTGGTTTCAATTTTCCATATTATTGTTCAAATGGAGAGAATAATTAGCAATTAGTCTAACAAAAATTACTGTATTTAAATCTTGGAAAAATCACAACAACTTATTCAAATCTCTAACAATTTAGTTAGAATTGCTCTATAAGATGTGATTGTGCTAACATGAAAGTTCACTGAAGATTGGTGAGGCCAAATATATCCTTTCGGCCGAGGCACAGAAGATGTCCCAACCAGTAAGAAGGACACATGATCCACTATGTTCATAGCAGCCTTATTTATAATAGCCAGAAGCTGGAAAGAACCCAGATGCCCCTCAACAGAGGAATGGATACAGAAAATGTGGTACATTTACACAATGGAGTACTACTCAGCTATTAAAAAGAATGAATTTATGAAATTCCTAGCCAAATGGATGGACCTGGAGGGCATCATCCTGAGTGAGGTAACACAATCACAAAGGAACTCACACAATATGTACTCACTGATAAGTGGATATTAGCCCAGAAACTTAGGATACCCAAGATAGAAGATACAATTTGCTAAACGCATGAAACTCAAGAAGAATGAAGACCAAAGTGTGGACACGGTGCCCCTTCTTAGAATTGGGAACAAAACACCCATGAAAGGAGTTACAGAGACAAAGTTTGGAGCTGTGATGAAAGGATGGACCATCTAGAGACTGCCATATCCAGGGATCCACCCCATAATCACCTTCCAAACGCTGACACCATTGCATACACTAGCAAGATTTTGCTGAAAGGACCCAGATATAGCTGTCTCATGTGAGACTATGCCAGGGCCTAGCAAACATAGAAGTGGATGCTCACAGTTAGCTATTGGATGGATCACAGGGCTCCCAATGGAGGAGCTAGAGAAAGTACCTACGGAGCTAAAGGGATCTGCAACCCTATAGGTGGAACAACATTATGAACTAACCAGTACCCCGGAGCTCTTGACTCTAGCTGCATATATATCAAAAAATGGCCTAGTCGGCAATCACTGGAAAGAGAGGCCCATTGGACACACAAACTTTATATGCCCCAGTACAGGGGAACGCCAGGGCCAAAAAATTGGGAATGGGTGGGTAGGGAAGTGGGGGGGAGGGTATCGGGGACTTTTGGGATACCATTGGAAATGTAATTGAGGAAAATATGCAATAAAAAATATTAAAAATTAAAAAAAAAGAAAAAAAAGAGTCATCTTCAGTAGAATTCTCAACAGGGTTCCTCAGCTACAAACAGAAACAAACCCATTTCTAGTCCAACAGTGGTTCAAAACAAATACTTCATTGAAAAATGGTTATAATCAGATTATGTCAGCAAACAGCATAGACATTATCTTCTTTAGATGTCCATAGTCCTTGTTAGAATTTTATAAACTCTCATTTTCTGTGTAATTCCTCTAACACACTGCTCACATTCACAGGTTTATATTTATATACACAACCATTGTTTTGGTGTTAGCCTTGACTTAAGGCTACATTTTTCCATTGGATCCCAGGGTTGTAATTCCTTAGTATATTAACACATATCTAAAATAATCTTGTGGTTGTTGTGTCAATCACGTATTTGTAAGAAATTGTACAATCATAGAAAAAAATCACTTAGTTTTAAATCAAAACACAGTTTTGAAGACTTTGCTTTTATTTTTAATTTTGTGAGCATGTGTGGCTTTGAGTATGTGATTGCAGTGCCTGTTTAAGTCAAAAGAGACTGTAGGATCCCCTAGAGCTGGAGCTACAGGCAATTGTGAGCCACACAAAGTGGGTAAGAACTGAACGTGAGTTCCCTGTAGAGGTCAGAGGACAATGTTTATGGTTTGGCTCTTTTCTTCCACCTTTGTGTGGTCGGTGTTCAAGCTCAGCTCATCATCTTTTGACGGCATGCCTGTAGCCTCTGAGTCATCTCACTGCCATTGAATTTTTAAGGTACATTAGACTTAGTCACAAAGTAGATAACTGTTGTTTTATGCTGTAAATACCATCTGATATAATTTTGAGACTCACTGGAGCATGGCATTTATAAACCACTGTCTGTTTTCCTAGCCTGGATTGCCAGCTGTTACTTGATTACAGAGTGGAATTCAGAACAGGAGTGGTAAACGGTGACAACAGAAACAAACAAGACCTAATGACCTAATCCAGGAATTGGCGACCCCAAAGCAACATATGCTGAACCCACCCAGAGTGAGTTTTGAGTTATGTGAGCTTGGGTACCAAACTTGGATGGGGAGTGGTTCCTTATGTAGAATAACAAGAAAGATGCCGGGGGTATCATAGAGAGTCAGAGCCTAGAGGGAAGCCAAAAATGTTGCCAGAAGCATGCACCTGTGTGTATTTGGCTAGATACACCATGAACAGGCCTCCACAATCATGTGCAGAATCAGGCAGCTGAAGCTAAGGTGGTTAGAAGAGTGTAAAAAAGAGGCACCAAATACATCTGCCAGTAAATTTAATTAGGAGACATGCAACATCTCTCTTTCAGTGTTCGTTCGTTTGTTTGTTTTTTCTTATGATACCTATCCATCAGAAATCTGGATATTTTGATTTAGGTGGTGCAAACGGGACACCTGAAATTATTTATCAAAATGGTAAACTTCCAACAAGCTTGTCAGGTAACACAAACAATAGGCACTCTTAATTTCTCTTTATTCCTGAGCCAAGTATGATCATGTTGCCTTCTGGTTAAGAAGATTTGAGAGAGGGGACCGAATGGAAGAGGTACACACCATGGAAGGCTTGAAGGATGGTGCGAGTGGAAGATGAAGGGGAGCTCATGCAGGGGAGAGAAAGGTGAGACGTTGGAGGAGGATGAGGGTCGGTGGGAGTCAGGGACATCACTGAAGGCGTTACTTGCTTTATCTTTTTAATCATCTTCAAAGCTGTCAAATCACTCTCTGGTGTCAAAAATGTCCCTGTCTTTCCTAGCTGGGGAAGACTGAATGCAGCCACCTGAGTGCCCTGGTGCAGGCCTTCTGCCTTGGATCCTCCCCAACTAGGAACATGTGGCTCTGGGTTGGTCAGAATATTCATCGGGTTCTGTCCCACTACAAATTAAGATGGTAAAGTTGACGTTCATGGAGACTTTCTGTTCCAGCTCATTACTTTTGTGTCATGCAAGTTCAGTGCCACTTGTTGAGCTGGCAGCTTGAGGGGCTCTGGCCAGAAGCAGAACAAGCTCCAGCCATGGAGCCTCACAAACCTTCACAGCTTCTTAGCTGTGGACTTTTACCTCAATTTTTTGTTTTCCTCTAGTTGATTATAGCCATTACATATTATTTTTAGACAGTTCTAATCCATTATTTGAACAAAGACATGTCAGAACAACAACAACAACAACAACAACGGTGAGAGTTTTAAAAGCCATCGGGCTGGATCATCTCTTAGGTTTATCCTTGCGTTGTTTTCTTTGTAGATACATTTGACAAATGTGTGCATGTTCAATGTAAACATGTTTCTGTGACACATATAGTAGAGTGGATATATGTGTGTGTGTGTGTGTGTATCTGTAGCCTAAATCATGCTATAAACTAAATCATTAAACTTAGGTGAAAGAAAATGTAGTTATAGGATCGATATATCATACATTAAGTTAGCAAGCCTTAAAACAAACAGCTAGCAAGAAAACTGCAGATATGTAACTTATCCATAAAGCAAAGGTAATCAGAAAAAGAAGCAAAGTGAGTCGTGATCATATTTCTTGTAATACCAACCAGGTCTTTCACTCCCCTCACATGCATGCATTACTATTATATGTAAAAAGACGGTGCTCTTTCCATGTTAGTTCGTTTGAAATTTACTTTTTTTTCTCTTTTTCTTCACCCTCACATGTCTTTCAACCGCATTTAAATAGCACCCTATGGAGATGAAGCCTTTGCTGCATGTGCTGGTGTGAAATCAGCTTTGCTTTCCCCTCTTATGGTATTAACAGCTTCACGGCTTCTACAAAAAAAAAAAAAAATCCTAATCATTGGCTCATGCCCCCAAAGCCGCTGGCTGTGGTTCAAGGTCTATGACTAGAGATCATTTTTCCTCCATGTATACGTCAGAGCTTCAACCTTGGCTGCCTTCATGCTTTCATACTCTTGTGTAAAAAGAACTAATCTAGCCATGGGCCAAAAGGAAAGTCCTTAGAGGATAGCCTTAGCCTCTCTTATTCAAGTCCTTCAGAGGTCCCCCTTCACCAGATAGAGATAATTCTTGATTGGTTCCTCAGCCCTATTCCAGACTCCAAAATTACGTCTTACAAATAGATGATCTTAGCATTTGCGTGGTGATGTACTGTGTAAATTGCCCCATATGTTCTCCAAGTATGGAGAAAGTTCACATCTTAGTAGTCCAGAGCACTGCCCTGACCGCAGCTGGGCGTCAGAGCCCTTGCACCTGACGTTAATCATTTCTTAAAAAAAAAAAAAAAGTATTTAGTTTTAGATATCCTGTAGAAGCTTGTCCCATAGTGCCTACACTCATGGCATTAACACACAAAGGCAAGGCACATGCCCCATGAACATAATGCTTTCAGCTGCTATTCCCCAAATTCTTGTAGAAGCAACTAAATAAGTTTCATTTGAAGCCTGAACCACAGTCTCGATTCCCAGGATACACACCTGACAGGCCTGAATGCTGAGTTACATAACCTATAATATCCAGTAGTAAGGAAAGGCCCAGAAATTTCTCCTAGAAGAGAGTCATGGATCCTCATCCCAGTTTCTTAGGGTTCTAGAGTGACTTTAGTATTAGTCAAATTACGACAATTTGCAAGATTCAATAGTATAATTCTCTGCAGTGCTAGAGTGTAGTGTAGGTAACTTTATCTGAATGTTTTCCCTAATGGTAGAAGGACACAGACTCAGGATGCTCTCCTCAGAGAAGAGCTTGCCCATCCTTCCAAGTCTCTTTCAGGTTCTTTATTATTATTATTATTAGATATTTTCTTCATTTACATTTCAAATGCTATCCTGAAAGTTCCCTATACCTTCCCCCCTGCACCACCCCCGCGCCCTGCTCCCCAACCCACCCACTCCCAATTCCTGAACCTGGCATTCCCCTGTACTGAGACATATAATCTGCAAGACCAAGGGCCTCTTCTCCCAATGATGGCTGACTAGGTCATCTTCTGCTACATATGCAGCTAGAGACACGAGCTCTGGGCATACTGGTTAGTTCATATTGTTGTTCGGGTTCTATCGTATGTGAACAGCAGAAACAGATGCTAGCACTTACAGCCATTGTCTCAACAGCTAGTGCTACACATGCCTGTTGCCATTCGTGCCAGCATTTCCCCCTAATCAGTGGAGGGGAATGACAGAATTGGGACCAAGTACAATCAAATGCTAGGCTTACGGGAATTACCTATTGTAAGGAATCATTAGTATTTAGAGCAAACATTAGTGTGGATCAGAGTCAGCCCAAGGGCTTATTAGGTCACAAACTGTTACTCTAGCCACAAAGGTCTGGGATAAGTCCAAGAATCTGTAGTTCTAAAAAGCTTCCAGGTGATGCTGTGCATCTATGAACTATGCAATTAGAACAAACTGTGGTCAGGGCAAGCCTCCAAGAGTCAGAACCACTGAAACTAGTGTTACAGGCAAAAATAATGAGAAAAGTCCCCTCTGACCAGGTGAGGCTCATTGGAAAACACGCATGGCTTTATTAGACAAGCTTGTTTTTGTTCTGTGGTTTGTTTTTGGAATTCTAGTGGCCAGCACAGAGAGTTACAGCCTGGTTAGTTGCCCCAAATTCTGTGTATTTACCTTGTTATTGGCTGTTTTACCATTTTTGGTCAGAAGCAATGAGGCCCTAGGCATCTCAAGGGATTTTCTCCAGCCAATCTGAATTGTTCCAACCATGTGCTCTCAATTTGTTTTTTTACATGAGTCATGTTCTTGAGAATTTTCTGTATGAGGAGCTGAGGTGAAACCAAGACAAAATACCCACCACACACGCTCACACATATCCATAAAGCCTCTGAGGTCCTGTTGTCATTTTATTTCTTGATCGGGACCCTCTGAGATCATGTGATAATCCTCTATTGCAATTGTGGGCTGCAAAAACTTAGAGTTTGGCAGACTTAAATACTTCAGAGGGATGGGGACCTTATTATGAGTGGGATAGAAACAGAAGTGTAACTCAATGGTGTTACCTTGAAAGTAATGATCTATGGACCAGGTTTGCTCAGAATCAGAGAGAGGATACCAATGATGCCAAAAAAGCCTTCTGTACATGCCCTAGGTGTTCACACCTGTTCTTATGACTTTGAAAGAATCATTTCAAACTCATAATGAAGACTTAACTCAGTTACAAATCCACATTTTCATTAGTCAAACAGAGAATGGGTCCAGGGGTATGGAGAGGGCAAGAAACCACAGGAATAGAGGAGGTTTAGTCAACTCAATTAGGAAAAGTTAATCTAGGCATTCTGCTGAATAAAAATAAAAGATAACCCCAGACAATGTAATGTCTTCTCTCACAGAGTTTTTTAGAATAACTTCAAGGTAACATTGTCCTGGCTCTGAGAGCGTCTTGGTAAGTGAGTGTGCATCTGTCTGTGCAGGTCTGGCCTTTATGACCACAAAGGCCCAAAGAAGGTTTTCCATCTTTCTGAGATGGAGGTGAAGTTCCTGGTGTTTACTTCTAGTGCTGGAATTTGAAATCAGTACCTTGTGATTGGACAGCAAGAGCTCTCAACTACCCAACCATCTCTCCAGTCTCCTTCTGTTCTTCTTGATGGACAACTGAGGTTGCCTGTCTCTGTTCTTTTGATTCAAAAGAGTGAGATCTTATATTGAGCTTTGGAAAAGGAACCTGTTGAGTCCTGTTTGGATTTTGTTTGTTCGGAATGACCTCCCTTGTGGGCAATTACTCATTTGTATACTGTGGACTTACACAGACACCCATGCATACGCACATACTTTATTCCACATCATAGGTCAGCTTGTAGGGAGGGGCAGTTTCTCAGAGTTGTCTTGGTTTCTCATTCTGATTTTTAAAAGTCTTCCAGGGATGAATGTGATCAACAATAAAATATGGGTACATGGCCATCTACTGGTGTTTCATTTAAAATTACTGAGAACTGGTTTGGAGATTTCAAAAGAGAAATATGGCTGCCAAAACTCAGTCTTCCTTTATTGAAGAAGGCTTCTGAAAAATCACAGCATTGGGAGAGGCATGGTACAGTGAAGGAGGAAGGGGACACAAGCCAGATAAGGCAAACCAACCCTGATGATCAATGTGGTGACAGATGTCAAAGCCAGGTAGCCCTCACACCTGGCATCTTAATGTTCATCAATTTGATTTTCCTCAAACTTTATAGGTTTGTATAATTTCCTTACTCACCTGAGTCTATCATTCATACAAAAAACGTAGTGAAACTCTTTCACCATTAAATAAAAGCTAAGCCTTTCCTTTTCAGATTCCAGTGCTCAGAGATAAATCTCTTCCTAACCCTCAATAGGTGCAAATCCCAAGTAGCCAGTTAAAATTTGATATATAAATATGCCCCTCATACAATTTAAGAAACACCAATACTAAAATGATCATTCATCAGTGACAACCTCATGTGATTTAGTCCCCTTGTACTATGTCTCCAGACTTAGATCAGTGACTAGTCCCTGATCTCATGTTACAGCCACTTTTAAATACAACTAACCCCAGGTCTTACCTCTATAAAATGAAGTCTTAAGGAAATTTGGACAATGACATATATTTCCAGAGCTCCTATGCAGTTCTTTTGTACAGGCAGATTTGAGATCTGCTTATTTCCATACCTAGTAGTAGATCCGCTAACACCTCATCCATTAACACTTCCCACTGTCATTCTGTCAAATGAGCATCTTTGTTCTATTTCCTATAGTTGCCTACAACTTTCCAAGCGTTCACACCTTCTCATATGCTTAGTTACTTTGGACTCAGAACTCAGCTTGTGGATCGAGATAGAGACCATAATCCTGATTCTTAAAGGAGCAGAAGTGTGCACACAGAGATATACAGATGCGTGTGTGCATGTTTGTGTGCACGTGTGAGAGAGGAATTCCCCCAGTGCACAATCTAGATCAGGAAGGAAATCCATGCACTCTTTGACAGACAGAGCTGCAACACAGCGTCTTTGACTAACACACCACTTGTCTTAGTCAATGTTCTATTGCTGTGAAGAGACACCATTATCATGGCAACTCTTATAAAAAGAAAACATTTAATTATGGCTGGCTTAAATTCAGAGGTTTAGTCTACTATTGCCATTGTGGTTCAGTATTGCAGCATGTAGGAAGACATGGTGCTGGAAAGGTAGCTGAGAGTTCTACATCTAGATTGGCAGGTAGTATGGACAGAGGGGTGGAGGGAGAGGGAGAGGGAGAGGGAGAGGGAGAGGGAGAGAGAGAGAGAGAGAGAGAGAGAGAGAGAGAGAGAGAGAGCCTGAGCCTGGCTTGAGTATTTGAAACTTCAGTGCCCACCCTCAATGGCATACTTCCTTCAACAAGGCCACACTTAATGCAAAGGCCACATATTCTACTCCTTTCAAATAGTATTCCTCCCTTTGAGTCTATGGGGAACATTTTTTATTCAAACCACCATATCAAGACAGTTTGAACAACACTAATGGTATGGGTTTTGATGCCTATATTCATCTGAGAGAACAGATGGGACTATTTGACTATTTAGCAGAGAATTATTAATGACTCAATTCTTTAAGGTTGGGTTTAGAGCTCTATTTGAAACAACAATAATCCATGAACTGTGGCTGCAGTAGTTAATTATCCTATATAATAATGAGATCATTTGTTTGAATTTTATACATATTTCACGGTAATGGTTAGATTTGTCCATATTTCTGTGCGACAGTTATCAGTGCACAAGGAAATAAGAAGATCCTTCACAATAGGACTTTAGATAGGAAGCTAATTTAAATGGATGTGCTAATTATTCTTTTCTAATTATGGCCATTAGCTACTGATGATCTTTTCAAGACATAGTATAAGCTTCACTATTTATCTGCCTAACCAACCACACTTTGTGCTTGTATGAGAAAACCCCAGAACTGAAGATTGACAGCTCATGAATGTGGAGCCCTGCATCATTGCATTAAGAAAAACTTCCCTTAATATTAAATGTCCTTGGCACTTGAAACTTAAGGCAGACCCTGTGAGACTACAAGGAGAACTGAGACTTCCTGTACTACTACACAAGTTCATTGTTAAAAGTCTTTACTAATATTAATGGTGAGTTCCTTCAGTTTATTGTAAGTGCTCCTGCTATTAGTTTTGCTATAAAGAAGCAAATGCATTGGTCCTGGAACTTTTGACTCCATAATTAGCTTGGTTGGACTCTTCTTTGCTGCCCAGCTGTCTTGAGTAAAAG
Source organism: Mus musculus (assembly GCF_000001635.26). Taxonomy (NCBI): domain Eukaryota; kingdom Metazoa; phylum Chordata; class Mammalia; order Rodentia; family Muridae; genus Mus; species Mus musculus. The sequence goes on from NC_000068.7 coordinate 78,552,825, forward strand.
GACCCAGGCTAACAGACTGCCTTCATGCCAGCCCCAGCCATCTTGAACACTCTATAGATGTATTGAGACAACTGTGCAAAAGGTTATAGCTTATTGCCCTGAATCCCGAGAGTACAGGTCCAGCTAGGGATCATTGAAATCATTGATACCAGATGTTTTGCTATCATAAGTTTTGATGAACCCTAGATGATCTTGCAACCATTTCTACTTTGGGTAAGGGAAGCCCTACCCTTGGTAGTCTAGTAGAGGGAATATTGAGACTAATGCTGAGGGGCAAAGCTGTGACAAGTCCAAAAGGCAAGTCTCACTGTAATCCTTGTCAAAAGGAAAGGCTATGATTTGTCTAAAACACAATCCTCTATCACAATGGCACTATGAGACAAGGCTTTGATTGGTTCAAGCATCTCTTTCTGGGCGATGTAAGTTTGGCTCATTCTGTGACTAGACTAGAAAGCACTCTCCTCTGCTGCTTCTCACGATGCTGCAGCATCAGGTCTAATATCTCTTAAATGGGCTTTTCTTGCCTTGTTTCAATGGTGCAGACTGAGTTGGTAATATGAAGACTTACACACCAGAGACAGCAGAACAGTAATGAAGGCTACCGCAGCAGGGGAAGCTAGGCATGTGGTGAGCTAAGTTATAAAGTTATAAAGCTGCCTACTTCTTGAATCTTGAAATAGGTGGACCCTGTAACTATCCCAGTAATGAGGGTGGTACCCTTTTCTTGAGCAACTGCTGCTGTAGTGCAAGTAGGCACTTGGCATCTAGCTCACTTAGCCATTGCATGCCCTGCTCCAAACTACAATCCTGGTGGAGGCAGTCAGCCCAAATAGTCTCAAAGGCAGTTGACATATGGAAGGTATCAGGTAGTAGCCAGCTTCCTGACAGCTGAAGAGTCTACTGAAAAGTTTGAGAGGTCAAGAAAGAAAGGAGAGGGGAAGGATGGAGGACAGAAGGAGAGGAAAAGGCAAGAGAGTGAAGGTGGAGACAGAATGGAAAGAAAGAGGAGAGACATAGAATAAGTTAGAGCGAAGAATGGAGATGTAAGAAGGATAAATATCTTGTCTCCAGGGTCAAGAGTTCCATCCTGACAACTGTGGCAGTGGCCACTGCCAAGGACTAAAGGTACTTAGATAAGATGCTCACATGAGTATTGTACCACATGGCTGTGCCACTTGCTATTGCTTCTGCCTCTCCACTGCCATGCTACCATGAAACACTGAAGGATCACACACTATTAGGGAGTCTCATTTATAAAACTTCTCCTTGCCTAGTCATAATTTCTATCCTGTGGAGGTAGGAGGACTTCAGTGAACTAATTGGTGATACCTCACATTAGAGTAGAGTTTTATGAAGGCAGGACTGGACTATAAATCAACAAGACAAAAGCTCTTCTATGTATGACCAATCTGTCTCAACACTGGACTCAGAGACACCTGCCACCACCCCTATCTCTTATATGTGAGCCCTGGGGATCTAAACTCAGGACCTCATGCTTATGAGGCAAGCATTTGACTGACTGTTCTCTGCCCAGATCCAGACAAAAGCTGTGCCGAACTAGCTAAAATGTGAAGATTTGGAGGTAAAGTGGACACTTGGTTTACAATACTTGAGTTGATTCCTGTAATATTTATGGAGGTGAATTGGTAGAAATATAAAATTTTATAACCCACACACTTCTTCCTTTATGTCACTAGGGTGTATTGCAAATAGATTTAGTAAGCTATGCCTTTGAGTATCCCTTAAAAATTTTAGATAAAACTTTCCCTTTTCTCTACTTTCAGTGGCCTATTCTATTTAATTTTTAATTTTTTAATATGATAGCATTTTATGATACCCATAAACTTGGAAAAATGAGCATATAATATTTCCTAATCAGACATGAGAAGAAGGATGGACTATTTTAAGACATAAAACCTTCATTCCTCTAAATCAGGGCACCTGTGCTCTCAGCATCCCGGCAAGGAGGAGTGTCTTTAGGGGAAGATCCTTCATAAGAGGGAAGCAGAATCTATCAGAAAAGCTGTTTACAATAAAACATTTTGACAGCTCCAGTAATTAAATGGCTTTCCCAGGTGCAAAGCACTACCTCAGATGCCCTCTGGCTATAATGGTCCACAGATTTATCCTTCAGGAGAAAAAAGTTGAGTGTGAAAACAAGCTAATGAAATAAAAGACAAACTGCAATTGAGTTATTAAGACACACATGAATAGAATGAAGCAGGCTTTTGCTTGCCCTAACATAGTATAAATTAGTGTTTCTTCCGTTGTAAGTGATTTGGTAGGGGTGCTTGTGGTTGTGAGTTTAACCCCCAAATTTCTTACTAAGCACTTACCTATGCACTTGCTGGGCATTGGTAGGCGAAAAATAGAAAATATTCAGACCTTCTCATTCACAAGAACCTCATTAGTATGCATGTTTTAAAAAATAACTCAGCAGGGCTAAGGAGATGACACAGTGGGTAAGGCATCTTGCTGTGCAAGTATTGTATTTAAGTTCAATTAGAGCACTCACATAAAAGGCCAAGAATGGTTGTGTGTGCTCATCACCCAGCTCACAGGCCAGCCAAGCTAGTCAAAGTGGTGATCTTCGCAGTGGTGAGCTTCAGGTTCAGTAAGAGACCCTGATTCAGAGCAGTAAGGCAGGGAGCAACTATGGAAGACACTCAACATTCCCCTCTGGCCTTGGTATGCACACACTTGGTATGCACTCATTGAATGCACACACACACACACACACACACAGAGAGAGACTGGCATACATGCAGCGCACATGAATACACGACATACACACAAAACACACATAAAAGAAAGAAGAAAGGAAGGAAGGAAGGAAGGAAGGAAAGAAGGGGAGGCAGAGGGGAGGGGGAGGAGTAAGAAAGGATAGAAGAAAGAAAGGAAGGAGGTAGAGTGGGTAAGAGGGAGGCAAGGAGAGGCAGTCAGTCAAGCAATCTCTCAAACTTACTGCAACTATACACAACTGAACTTAGCTTAGTGACTACAGTACCTATATCACTGAAAAGGGTTACAAACGGAAAGGGGAGTGAAATTCACCTCCATGCAGTGATCATTTGTTGGAATTTTATTCTTTAGTGAAAGGTCACTGTAGACTTTACCTAGTAAAGGGTTTGTTGTGAGTTACAGAATCAGTAGTGATGGTTTAATGAGCAGAAGAGCAAGATGCTAGGGATTCAGTGAGCTGCAGCCTGGGGTGCTCGCTTCTTCTTCATTAACAAGAGATGCTACGGAAGCAATCTCTTTATCCAAATATGTCACATGAGATTTTTTTTTAATTTTCAAATACACTGTGCATTTTCCTTCACCATAATTTTATTGAAAGTCTTTCCCATATATATTCAGTTAGTGTATATGGTAATCCTACTTAATGATTCTGGGTTTTGTGTTCTTGTGTGAAAAGGCAGGTGGATGGTGTGGCCTGTTTTAATTCACAATTAAACACAGGAAATGTTTATAGAACAATCCTAGGAAGCTAGGCACCATGGTAGGGCAGGCTGGAAAGCCTCCTTTAGATCCTCTGAGCCAGACTGTAAGACAATGTCCCTTTCCTCTTTCTAAAATGAAAAGAATGGCTGAGGGACCCATAGAAAATTCACAGGAACCATAAGTCTGTGGGACTGGAGCTGGGACAGTGACCAGAAACCCTGAGTATGGAGAACAGTGTCTCTCTTGCACAGGATAATACCGAAGACAGGTTTATTTAATGATGGTAATGTTGTAGAGAGTGTCGACTAATTTCTACCATAAATCTGGCAGGTGTATAGCAAAAGACCTAAAGGGTCGTAAGAGAGGAAAGAAAAGCTTGAGATTGCAATAAAACTGTAAAATGCTGGTATCTGATGTTTTCACAGTGCCATAATGACTGCTCAGAAAACACCCCGCAGGTGTAGAGAGCATGGGATTTTGAAATAGCAGATGGCTGACCTGAATCTTAAAGTACAGACGTCTGTCAGTGGACTGTGGCAGTTTCTGCCCTGCAGTCAGAGGTGTGTATGCATTCAAAAGTCACCTGGGCTGTTCAGGTGACACAGGTCTAGCATGAATGACTGATGAGGATAAGAGAGAAATCAGGAAGGCACTATAATAGTATGCGGAACATTCTAGATGCTGCTGGGGCAAAAACAACAACAACAAAAAGGAGACAAATGCAAAATCTGTAAGAAGAGCCCAGTGGAAGGAGGAAGGAGCTGTTATCATTGATGGAGTTACCATGGCTAACACAAGAACTGCCCTCAAATGAAAATGATGTCAAAGGGGATAACGATGAGTGTTCATCACAAGATCAACATAAGAGCTCCAAGAAAGATCAAAGCAGAAATAGATTAGCGATGCTTTCTATCACAAGGAGAGCAGTGGGTTACATCTGCTTTACCTGTAAGGAAACAGAGGAAGCATTCACATAGCTTCAAATAGAAGGACAGAATTTTATCTGAGATATCGCTCCGGACCAGATTTCACACCATCATCTATTGCTCTCAAACACTTCTCCTTTGTTGGCAGAAAAAAAGACTGAGTGATACCGAACATTGTTCTGAAGCTGTAGAAGTCATTACTGGGGTGTTTCTTCTGCCTTCAAAAATGCTTACCACGTCGGAATTCTTCCGTTCTTGGGTGTTCTTTTGATTTAGAAATCTTTACACATTGTAAAATTATTATTTTACCCACAGGCATAAGAAGTGTTAGAAGGCATTTCGATATTAACACTAGTTTTCCATTTTCTTAAATAATTATTTAAAAACCAAGTGGATGGGCTTGGAGAGACAGCAAGAAGGCTTGGATAAGTGTGCATACTGCTTTTGTAGAAGTGAGTTCTGTTTTAGCAGCCTTGTCTGGTGGCTCACAGCATCCTTTAACTCCAGTGGATGACAGAGTACCCAATACCTTCTTCTGGTTTCTGCCAGCAATTGCACTTATACACACATACTGCTGCTCCTGCTCCAGATATACATTTAACACACACACTACTGCCCCTGCTCCAGACACACATATAAAAAAAACAAAAAACAAAAAACAAAAAACAAAAAAAACCAACCAACCAAACAAACAAAAAAAACCACTTAAAGCCAAGTGGAGAGGAAAAAGTATTATTTTAAAAGTATACTTACTATTTGCTGATAAGCTAAAAGTATCCTTTGGGTTATCAGGAATATTCATGCTAACATACCCTGAACCTGGCCCTGTGGTAAAGTTCTTAAACCCTCTTGACAATTGAACCTTAAATATCTGCTACTGAATTTCCCCTAGATCTTTTCAGCTGCTTATGTGATTGCCCAGATGACCTGAAGTTCAACATTTTAAATTGCTTAAGCCTGTTTCTACCCAAGGGCTTTAATTTTTTTCCTCTTCCTTCTACCACATCCCCATAATATGCTCCTGGAGCTGCTTGCTCTAGTTTTATCTGCTCATTGAAAGTCAAAGAGGCTGCAAAGCCATGTGGCCTTCCTAGAGCTTGTGGTAGCAGGTGTTAGAATGCAGATCGCCATTACTGTGGGGGAAGGGCAATCACCCAGGAGGGCTTCTCTGGTGCTCAGGGGTAGCTGTGCTGCTGAGGGAAGGTGATCTCACTGAGAGTGACAATTGGTGTTTTCAAAATGAATAATCTTTTTCACATGCATACATGCATTTCTCAAGGCATCTGTTTATGTTTTTCTGTCTTTAAAATAAAACCTCCCAAATATGTCCTATCCCTTCCTAAATGTTAAAGATACAGTTTTATAAAACTGGTCTTTGGTTCAAGTTTAATATAGCTTTGACTTGTGTGGCATAAATTGTAAACACCACTATAAAGCTCTTTTAAGACTTTGGTTTCTGAGAAATTTCAAAGAAGGGTAGTGGTTCCCTGTTACATGGAGAAAAAGGTCGTGTGGGTGCCCATGGCAGTGTGCGCCCTATAAAAGGCAGTCAATGCATCAGCAACATTGATTTTAATGATAGGAGCTCTATTTAAGTCATACATGAGCCACAGGAGGCACATAAGTATGATTTGTCAAAGTTTGCCAGTACTAATCACATTCTTATTTGTAGATAAGTCAAAATCTAGACAAATGAAATAATGGACACACTTGCCCAGCAGAGCGACAACTATGTCTAAGGTTGAGAATGTTGAGTCAGAAGAAAAGACAAGGCTTCTCTTGGCAACTGTGGCTAGAATTTCTTATAGGGTATGAAAGGGGGCTAGCAGGCCCGAGCGTGGCAACCATGGCTCGGGTAGGCCTTGCCCTTTTCTCTTGCCCTCTTCCTCGCTAAAAACCTTTAGATAACATTCTTAAACCAGATAGCAAGGTCTATTCCCTTATTGGGCCCCTCCCTCCTCCTAAGGCTGATCACCAGGGTATAGCTATAAAAGTATTAAATTCCAGCAATCATAAGCCCTCGTCTACTATACTAATTAATGTGCCCAATTACAATTAAACATCTCATCCTAACACAGGATTTCCTCTTTTACTTTTATAAACTGCCATTAACCTATTATGGGCCATATCTGTTCCTTTCACCTCCTTTGTTCCCTTTCTCCCTGTCCCTCTTCTTCCTTCTCCGTTGTCCTCTACCTCCTGTCTTTGTCTCTTATTCCCTGCCCTTTGTCCTTCTGGAGCCAATAAGACTCCTTTGGGCTGAAAGCTTGATCTTGAGGTATCTTGTGCAAACATCAGAGATCCTTTCAGGGCGTCATCTAGAAATATACTAAGGAGTACCTTTGAGGTAAAAGAAAAACACATGAAAACACTTGTCTGTCCCAAAGGCCACATATATGTTGACTGTATCACAATGAAGCTAGTAAGCATAGGCAATAGTATAGCAACCTGAGACTCTACTTAGCTTGATGTATATACACATCCCTTCTAATAATGTACTTGGTAGCCCAGGAACGCGTAACAGTGTGTATTATGAAGACTAGAGAAAGTATCTTCTCTAAATCGCACTTAGCAGCATGCTAGCAACATAGAACCTCCATCTTTACTAAGATGAATGTACACCCAACTGTGAACGGTAGAATGAATTTCTCCTGCCCTTAGTGTTGAAGGCATGAGGTCCTTGTGCTCACAGATATGCACTAAGGAAACCAGGGCTGTCAAACACGCAGGCTGATATCTTCAATGGAAGGGATATATATCCCTTTCTACCAGGAATCCTGGGAAATGGATGTAATCAACATCCTGGTGATCTATGCTCTCTGCAGTGCCAGGCTTCCTTAGAATCCTCCAGACCATTATGTTTATCCCAGACTGTTCCTCCCTAGACCTTTATCTTGAACATTGTTTCTCATTCAATAGATCCCATCTTTATGGAAGAGGTCAGATGTGCTTTATGAAAGACAAGAACTTTGCAAAAGTGTTTTGGTGTAGTCATGCCTTAACCTTTATTGTGATGATTATCACCAGGAAATATTTTCCCAAAGTTGCACTGTGGGAAGCCACATGTGCCGTTGCAGGGTGGCGCTGGCTATCGCTGGCCACCACACATACAAAGGCAGTAAAGTTTTTTGCCAAGATGAGGTTTTGAGAATTAACCAAAATTAACCAATCAGATGAGAGAGAAGTTAACCAATCAGATGAGAGAGAAGTTAACCAATCAGATGTAGGCATGCAAATGAGGTGGTAAGCATAACCCAAGCACAACCAATCCAGGTGTGAGACACGCCTCCCCTAGGTCTATATAAGAAGCACCAGTTCTAGGCTTGGGGTCTCTTCACCTCTACAATCAAGCTCTCCCAATAAACGTGTGCAGAAGGATCCTGTTGCAGCGTTGTTCTTGCTGGCGAGTCGCGCAGCACACAAGATTGCACTGCGTGTAAATATGTCAAGAATGAATGGCCTGGGGTCAGACTCTAGAAGTTTGAACCAACACCAGAGAAGTACATTGTGCTGAAGCAGATTGCCTTCTTACCTCGTGCAGAGTATTATTCTGTCAGGACTGGTGGTTTCAGAGACCCCCATATCTTAGTAATTATCACATTTAGACAGATTTTATTCAGTTGTACTCTGCTTAAGTCCAGGGTACAAGAATAGGAGGGCCAGTCTTTCCTCCACTGGCTTTTGCCCACAAGGGCAAACTGAGGAGTACCCTCAAAGTGAACTGCTAGGGAAATTTTCCCATTTATTACCTTGTATCTCTGGATAACCAGGTATGAACAGGACTAAAATCAGGTGTATTGTGAGAAGGAACAAAGACAACACAGAGATGGGCATGGAATGGAATCTGTCGATTAAAATAGAAAACCACCCAAAACACACCCTAGTTGCATAGCAACTTCCTCTAAAAGGAAACACCCATCCTAAAGGGAAAGTCCTGAAGATTCAGGAAGTAAACCATGAAGAAGTCTAAGGAGCTTCTGAAACATAGATTCACAAGGCCTTCTCCCATACGATTATAAAATCAGGAAAGACTGCTTGGGAGAAAGGCTCTCTGAACTGTAGAGCTTTTGCAAACCATGCAGAGAGCTCCAAAGTTTAGGTTTTCTTGAGTCTTCATGCATCCTGGGGTGGGATTCTTGGAGCTGCTCAGGTTCCTGTAAGTTATCCCCACCCATAAAGAACCCCAATAAAGTCATTGGCTCACAAAACTGGAAACACATTTGTGATATTCTTAATTTGGTTCACCTCTAGTACTCTGTCTTGAGTGAGGAGATGGTTGTTCATATATCCCCAGGAAGAGTGATATAACCCCTTCCTGGTGTCCTTGACTAACTTATATGAGTCTTGTCCTAACTCATGTGGCTCTCTGTTAATACTGACAGTGCATTCCCTTCTAATGTACTAGCCCTTCACTTGAGTAAAGTTCCCTATTTCATTGCAGTCTGTGTTCACCTTTATGTTATTTATGAAAGATATGCCAAGAACTTGAAAGAACCAGGCTTAGAAAGATCTACCAACACCGACTACTTTCCACTTACTCTTTTTCTCTTTGAACTTGACAGAAGTATGGCTAGAAGATAGAAGCAGAGCCCATTCTATCTTGGTACCAACCTTCATTACTTACTTTTTGTATCCAGAATCAGTAGGGGGTAAGAGAAAATGCTTGTATTTAAATACTATTTAATGTGTTGGTAGTTGGCATGGATTGTGTACAAAGATGTCTTGTAAAACAAAAAAGTTGGCAGGAAAAGAGATAGGTTACAGAGACTTAATCAGAAGTGAAAGTTAGTATCTGGTATATACAGCCATGTTTATAAACTCTGAATGCAGAAACAATGACTATGGAGACTTTTGCAAAATCCCAATGCCTTTTCATGAATAAGATATTAAATTTTAATGAGTTTTTCTCAAAATATTCTATCTGATATTTAAATTTTGATCAATAATATAGAAGAGTGGGTTAAAAGCCACAGTATTTGACAGTAAGTAAGCTTTTTGTGACAGGGGAAAAGTTCTCACTCTTATCATGGTCACCTATGACACTAAAAGATGAGATCAACTGTGTGCCACATGGTGATTTAGGCGTTAGACTATTCAGTCTTTGATGATCATCTTGAACCTTGTCGTACTACAGGCTCTGAGTAGTACCCTTGGGAATCTACACCTCTGAAATGCTGCCAAGTTGAGCCACTTCAACATGTACGACTTAGATTTAGGGACTTGGAGCTTAATGAACATCCCATCTCTGAAGCTAGGAATGATGATGCAGTCCTGAAATCTGAGCTGTAGGATATCTGAAGCAGGCTGAAACAGGAGCATTAGTAGTTCAAGGTTATCATGGACTGCATAATGGGACCCTGTCTCAGAAACACAGGAACAACAACAACAACAACCAATAGCAACAACAACAAAGTGAAAACAGGAAACTCCACCTCTGTCACCTTATACATGTGTGCCCTTGGGCAACCTCTGTATGTTATAGATACCTACTTTTCAAAACTGGGTCATGGTAACATTTATACTATAGGAACATGGGAAAGTTAGTTTAAAACTAAAGTAATTCAAGGAAAATATAATGTGCCATATATGGTAGCCTATGTCTGTAATCCTAGGACTTGGAAGGCTGAAGCAAGAGAATGGAATTATCCAAGCTATCCTGCACTATATATCAAGAACCCTTATCTAAATAAATAAGTAAATACATAAATAAGAAAAAAATAGACTTTCTAGTTCTTTAGAACTCTATCCTCTCCAGTAAATTCATTCCTGTTACTTTTTGTTTTTTGTTTTTGTCTCATAGTTTAGAACAGTCTGTCCATAGTTAGTGGTCCCATTGCTGTGGACAAGGAAACACATTATGATAGGTTTACATGGTGGAGTGGAGACCATCAGAGAGTAATAAAGAGAAAGGAATTAGCCAGTATCTCCTTACTGCCTTCATTGGCATGCCCTCAGTGACATTCAGGGCATGTCAGTCTAGGTCACTAGTATGTTCCACCTGTTAAAGTTTCTATCACCTCCTCATAGAACAAAGCTAAAGACAAAGATGTAACAGGATGGAACATCAGGGATTTCCCCCATCCAAACACTACCAGTCTCCTATTTGTCTTCATAACTTGCTATTATAAAGAAAATAAATGTTTGAGATGATGAATGTATCAATTACTATAATCTTATCCTTAGATATTACATTCACATAGCTGAATATGATATTGTTCTGCATAGGTGTATAAATATATACAACTATTATCTTGCAGTTAAAATTTAAGACATTTATTAAAATTGCCTGTTTAAGATTTCTTCTTGCTGCATGCAACAATGGCTTTACCAACTTTCCCCTCCCTTTCTAAGATCCTGTGTTTGAATCTCTGAATTAAAATCTCATCACTTATTGACTCCAGTCCTTAAAGAAAATATGTTTCTCTGTGTTACATCTAATTATACAAGGAATCAGATGAAACTGGGATTTCCCTTCTCTTCAAATAGAAACAAAGGCCACTAGAGTTGTTCTAGGAGAATTTAATTGACTTCCAGGACCATGACCATGATTGTAAGCTTTGTATAGCAAGATTTCCCAAACCTGAGCCTGATAAACTTGCCTGCCTCCACTGCACTCATCCACACAGAGTGGTAGTGACCTCGTCTGAGACTGAGGGTTCATTTTTGTAATCTAATGCAGCTTTTCTTAAGGAAGATCCATCAATGTTGCTATCCAGGGGATTAATTAGTAGCTGTTGCAGGAAACTTGACACTGAATGTTAGCAGAATCACCTAATTCCAGAAAATGATGGAGAATTTCTGTAGCCTACCTTTGCTACTTTGTGGGTTCTTCTTTCTTCCACCCTTTTTCCTCACCCTTTCAACCCCTAGTACTAGATAAGAGGGAAAGAAGGATAAAGAGGAAAGGAGGCAGCATTATTGTTGCACTACTTCCTACTGATTAAGGGCATTGAGTTTCTTGGAGCAACTTTGATCTTTGCTGTCAAGATACCTAGTTTCTTTTCTTCTTCTTTCTTCTTTACTTATGACTACTTAACAAACTGTGACCACCAACAACCAACATACAAAGGTCTTAGGGATGTAGCATTTACATACATAGCCTCTGAAACATCCCCAGAATTCAAAATATGACACAACTGCAGAAACTATTTGCAGCTAGCAAAATCATGCCCTTGCTAGAGCATAAGGCAAGTCAAAGCTGTTGTGGACAATCTGAAGCAGCCCCATATCCCACACCTGGGGCTAAAGCAAAAGCATATTCTTGTATATCTGGTTTTTTCCCAAGAAACCAAAATCCTTAGTACAGATTTCTTATTTGCTCGATGGTTGAAACTGAGTTTTCATACAAGTTGTTCAATCAGAACTTACAGAGTTTCATAGATGGCAAGGTCTCTCTCTCTCTCTCTCTCTCTCTCTCTCTCTCTCTCTCACACACACACACACACACACACACACACACACACACACACACACCACATCACATAAAAACATACATACAGACACATACCACATAAAACACATGAGAGAGAGAGAGAGAGAGAGAGAGAGAGAGAGAGAGAGAGAGAGAACTATTATATTCTACTTCCAAATGACTGAGATGACTTCCATAGAACAGAATCTTGAGACATTAATGCAAACAGTGAATTCACTAGGCAATCAAATCTTTTTAATGGCATTCAAAAATATCCGTATTCTAAAATTTCTTTTTTCATGTCTAATATTGCAGATAAAAACATTTAGTTACTTCTTTTAATGTAGCCACAAGGACAATACATTTGAGCTAAAAGAAGTAAATGGACCGCATCTTCATCTTCCCACACCAGGAGAATGGGAAGGAACATACTCTAAATTCCTCAGCTTGTGTAACAAGACCCCTCTTGCTGGGCTGAATCTTGCTGAAAATGAGGTTCCTGCTAAATTGGATGTGATCTGCCTTAACGTGTCTATAACCTGATGTCAATGTGCATGCTACCTGCTCTGGGCACCAGGTCACATTGGATGCTCTTTTAACCTTTATTTGTTCTGTCTAGTTAATTATTTCTGGACTGCTTAATGCCAAGAGTGGCAGGCAGCCTTTCTTGTAAAAATGACCTAAAGCAAGAAGTCAAAGGATTGTTTTCCTCTTGGGTAGCCTGCATGGCTACAGGAAACTTCACACTTATTTCTAATGTGGAAGTCAGCACTGTTTATTAAATAATAACAGTTTGCCCCAACAGCCTAGATTAGTTAGCCTGAGCTTGATACAAAGAAAACAATTCATTTCTCCATACTTTAACCTTAGCATTGTCTTCTTGGAATCATTTCTTTTCCAGAGTCTTTAGTGTCTTAAAGAATGTAAAGAATATAAGGATTTATTTCACTAACCATTTGCTACACTCAAACTTACTAGGTGCAAGTAACTCTGGGCATTTGCTTTAGTGCAGAATGGGCATATTCTTATAGAACTTGTCGGTAGTTTTTGTTTCTGAGGAATTCACACAGAAAATGTTTAAAGAGTTTTAAATTGTTCTTTATTGGTTTGGGTTTGTTTCTGTAAACAGCCAATGGATCACTACCACAAAGAATTCTAATAGAAAAATTTCTTGGAAGAAAGGGGCTTTGGTGAAGTTCAAGGCCCTTCCTTTGTCTCCTGAACTCTGGGACAACCTACCAGGCATGTTCCTCCCCGCCATTTCCCAGAGAGTCTGTAGAAAACAATTTAAAAGTTCTGTCTTCACAGGTATACACTGTGGTACTTCTACGGATATACCAGACTGGTTTCTGCTTCAGGTTTCAGGAACAGTCCCAGTGATAATGTTAGATGAGTCTGTACTCACACATGTGAGCAGCAATAACTCAAGTGAGAAAAAGGTAGTTCTAGAGTATGTCATCTTAAAGTTTGTCAGTTCATGTATTTGGTACACTGCAAGCTAATGAAAGAACTGTTTCTGCTTTGCAAAAAAGAATCAATGAGAAATGTTTATTACAATGACAGAGTAAAGAATCCATTAAAGCAGGCTATTTCTCACATTTTAATCTTCTGAGATGGATCGCCTCCTCGTGCATCCATTCTTGTTTCGGCAGATCCTGATTTGTACTTGCAAAATAATAAATATTCATCTCCTATGGATTTTTAAAGATGACTGATTTGTAAAAATCAATAACTGCCTTTTGCTAGCTCACAGACTGACATGATTGCCTTCATTTTCAAACATAAAATGATTGTATTAAAATAACATTAAGAGAGAAACGTCGGCTGACACAGGAAGAGAAGTCCTTAAATGAAAACTGCTCCATCCAGCTTTAATCAGTTCCGATCATGCTCTTTATTATGGTGCAAATGGGTTCTATTAAAAGCAAAGCCAATTCCAGATGATGATCCAAATAATTAGAGCTGCCTTTAGCCTCTAGTTAGGGCTATTAACTAATGGTTTCAAAATATAAGATTTATTTTGGAAAGAACATTTTATAAAATGGGAAATTGGGCTTTGTGTGTGTAATGCCATATATGTGGATGAAAGTTGAAATAGAAGCTAATCTGGAGGAAAAGCTTCAAAATACCACAAAACTGATTAAATTATTTCATATGGATAAACTCAAGTATTATTAGTGCCACAGATACCAAACTGGTTTTGTTTCTATGCTCTGCTAGGCTACAAATTATGTATACTTTATCCTGTGCTTCCGCTATATGAGATTCTAATGTATATTTGCTTATTAAAGGCTTGAGAAATTTTGCAACGAAGATTTGTGCTACCTTGTTTATCTTCCATGTTTCTCCAGTAAGTCTGAAGATGAAAATACTTTTAAAATATAAAGATTACCAGCACTCGGGAGGCAGAGGCAGGCAGATTTCTGAGTTCGAGGCCAGCCTGGTCTACAGAGTGAGATCCAGGACAGCCAAGGCTACACAGAGAAACCCTGTCTCGAAAAAAAATTAATAATGAATTTTAATCTAAAAATGTTTTATTGAGGTAGCATGTATAAATCAAGTTTCCAGCTATTCATTCATAATAGTGAGATTAAATCCTATGCCTTAAATCCTAAGTTTTAAGCTTAACTTAGACATAAACCAAAGCAAGCGTAAACATTTGCCTCTGAAAACAATGATCATCTGAAAGGTATCTGCTTGATTTATTTATTTATTTTATTCTTGAAGTCAGATGAGACTCAAGATGCTGTACACTCCATGCTGCCTTTCTTAGCATGGATGTACACTTAACACCCTTCACTTGTGCATGCTTCTTTGGTTTTATAGGTCCCAAGAGTTTCCTGTTCACTTACGCCTTAGTTTTGACCTTTGTCTCACAATGGCAGCAATGGATGGATGTTAGTCAGTTGTCTCTCTGAGGAAACACTTGCTTAAATATATATACTATGGTCTGTAGACAGCGTTCCCCTGAAAGATCTGCCCCAGATTTCAAACCAGGCCATGATTTTGGGGGGCACTGTCTGTTGATGTAGTCCTGTACGAGCAGGGGATCTGGCTAGTGCTGTCCCGTACACTCCTCTCTTTCAGGCAACCTTTCCTTTAGAGTTCCCTATTGGGTTGGCCAAGAGTTTTCACCGCTTCATCATAACCTAATGCTTTCCTTAAATACTCCCCACTTCATTTACTCCACTTTATTCTTTAAGGCATTACCTCCAATAAACTTTCTGCTTGCCTATCCATGAATTTACTTTTAGAATGATCCTATGTATGCTCCCATAAGTGTCCAAGATAAATTCAAGCAGGACCACATCTCTACCATTGTTTTACAGATGACCCTTACACAGGGCTGAACTACTAAATATTCAATTAGATTTAATAACAAGAAAAGCATAACTACAGGTATGAATGTTGTTGAAATTTGCATGTGTGACTCTCTCTCTACTGCTTGGGTTGTATAAAAGTCATGTGGTGAATAAATTATCAGAATACTATGTGTGTATGTTTCCAATTCATCAACATTAATGCCCAAGCTAACCATTGCCCTTATTTTTCAGAGAGTTTTTAGTCTGAATGGCCTTGGTAGAATAAATTTAGCTCTAAGACCATGTGGGCTTAAGCCATTAGAATATTAGCATCTGAAGGACTGGAAACAATCTGAAGTAATTTAAATAAAGAGACAGATTTTGAACAAGGTCTCGTACAAGGATTAGTTAAGTATCCTGTGTGGATAAGGAATGGCAAAGACTGAATGCAAAGTTATCACAAGGGACAATCAGTGCAAGCATGGCTTCCCGCCACCATCAAGCTGATACTGGCTGGTGACCAGCAAGCACACCCCATGCCTTACATACACCATTATTTATCTGAAGCATAGGGTGTCTAAGATGAGGAAAGGAAAGCTCAGAGAGAAAATCTATCCAAGTATCTTTCAAGCCAATACTTTCAACTAGAAAGTCAATAAGAAGTTGAACTTAATTTATCTGACTCCTATGCCTCCAGTCTCTCTAGTATGCCAAACTGACTGTAGCCTAGAAACAAGAATTCTGAGTTTAGAACTGTTTTCTGTGACTTTATCTAAATAATAATAATAAAAATAATAATAATAAGCTCTTCATTCTGAGATCTGAATATCAGGACAGACAGATAGAGAAAGAAAAAGCATGGTTCTGTGGATAATCTCATAGGTGAACATGAACTTTTCAAGAGTTTAACAACCTAGACAACTGAAGTACAACTACAGTACTTGGAGAAAGGAAAAGTTGGGTCACAGAGTTCTGAGTCTATGAGAACAAGGCAAAAACATACATGCAGAAATACACAGATCAAGTTGAAACTATAGGACTGCCTCCTACAACCAAGGTCAATACCAAATCTGTCCTACTGTTTGAGAAAAAAAGTGAAACAAAAATAAAACAAACAAACAAACAAACAAAACAAGCAAGCAAGCAAACAAACAAAAAACCCACTGGAAAACAGACACAGCCTTTCCTTCTCAGATCATCTACGAGTGATGTCATATGACAACAGTAGAAGTGATGCATTGTCATCGGCAGTCATTTGCCACCTGACGCGTGAACTATTTATATCTCCTTGTTTACAGAAAATGTTTGCTGACATTTCCTAGAGATGCTCTTGGGCTTGGATCTGTGATCACGCTTCTTAAGTAGTGGTTGCTAGATACTTTCTGTAGACTTTAACGGCAAATGTTTTGGCTTTAGAACCACAGTGGCTTCTGCTATACAATCTCTGTTTCTTACTTTCCCCCAACATTTAAAAATGTAAAACTCATAGCTCAGTAATATAAAACAGTATAAGCCGGATTTGTCTTGGGAGGATTGTTCACTGTCTTCTGATCAGGAAAAAAGTCTGCCCTTATGTATGTTTATGTTGATTCACATTAAGCACAGGGCAGAAATAGGTATGTGCCTTCAACGAGTCCCCAAAGTCAGGAAGTTCTTAGAGTTCTGATTTAAGCTGACTCCGTAAATTAAGCTACAAAGTCCTCTTTAATTTTAAAGGCTCTTACATAGCTGGACTAATTTGACCGTGTCCTATACTGCTTTGAACAAATATTTATGAAGATTGAGGCTTTCTCGGTGCTCCATAGTCTTTGCTCATTAAAGACAGAACCCCTGTTTCCTTGAGCCTTTCCTGTACCAGTAGTGGTGTGGCACCTCATAGTAGGATGTGACCCTGTATCTTTAGAACATTTCAAAACCCTTGACTTAATTTTCGTTTTTTAATCTCTGCTGGATCAGCTGGGGTTGTTTATGCTACCAACCAAGCATGGTTTTTAGATTAAAACTCAGTTATACAATAATTAAAGAAACAAAAATGAAAAACATCTAACTCTGCTATCACATCAATTACACTGCCATCTTTATGATTGTCAAATGCATGTTTGCTGTTATATAGGCATTGTTTGGGTTGGCGATGGAGCCTAGCACTATGGTATCAGTGGCTCTCAACCTGTGGGTCATGACCCCAGATATCCTGCATATCAGATATTTATATTATGATTCATAATAGTAACAAAATTCCAATTATGAAGTAATGACAAAGTAATTTTATGGTTAGGTCACTACAACAAAAGAATCTGTATTAAAAGTTCCTAGCATTAGGAAAGTTGGGAACCACTGTGCTACATCTAAAAGTAATTAATGCTAACCATGTGTTGGTTACACTGTTTGGTATTTCATTTTCAATCTCTGACATAAACCTTCCTTCGATACAATACCAGAAATCACAGTAGATTAATTCATTAATTATATTTCTAAATTCAGGAAATGTTCCATGAAAATAATATGGAAACACATCATTGTAAGATTAAAATATCTCTTATTAAATCATTATTTTTTTCTCAGCTGTTTTAAGTATAGAAAGCTGATGATCTCATGTGGCCATTATGCCTTATTCTGTAAATACTGTCTTCACAAAAGAGCACAAAATTCTCAGATCAAGGTACATGAGATCAAGAATTCAGACTGATGGTAAAGCTTGAAAAACAGACTAAAATTAAATTTTATGAAATTAACCAAGATAAATACAAGGTAGTGAACTTAAAGTTAATTAATCCCCCCCCCACACACACACAGATGCAAAGTGAGGCAAATTCTGCATGGTGCTGTGGAGAAAAGAACAAAAATAAACACTAAACACTGTACTGATATGTCAAATATTGAATTTAATTGTGTGGGAAAATATAGTTGATAACTATTGGCATAAATATTTCATTACTCTCAGGTGTTAAATATTCCACAGGGGAAAAACTATGAGATGGTGTCCATTACTATAAAGCATACATAGAGTATAACAAAATATATTAGCATTTGGTTCAGAATTGCTATTTTTATCGCACTTAATTATCTCAGGAACCCCGTGTTACCCTGTACTTTAAGCCAAATCTTAGAAATATGCTTGGATATTTTAGCTAAAATGTCATTATCTAAAAGAATTTCATTGAAATCATGATGATCCATTTTTTTAGTGATGCTACTGTATGCATTTTGAAATTAAAATATGGCAATTTCATAAGAATGGAATGAACCTTTATCAAGAACTTATGAAATTTTAAGTGGCAGAGTAAAGCATTTTGAAAAGACAGCTATTTATAAGCATTTTAAAAAGCAATGCCAAAACAAGGCTCTAGGTAGGTATAAAACTAGATAATGTCCTAAATTCATTAACTTTTGGGGTGATCTTTGCCAGCAGACTTTTTATCCTTTATTCTTTGTATTTATTTCTTCTCCCATACAATACATCCCAGCTGCGTCCCCCAACTCCTCCCAGTCTATCACCACCACATTCTCCCTTCTCCACCAGAGCCGCTCCTCTGTTTCCCTTCAGAAAAGAGCAGGCATCCCTGTGATTTCAACAAAACATGGCATAACATGATACACTAAGACTAGGCACAAACCCTCTTACCAAGGCTGGACTGGTCATCCCAGCAGGAGAAAAAGAGTCCTAAGCACAGGTAAGAGAGTCAGACACACCCCTACTCCCATTGTTAGGAGTCCCACAAGAACACCAAGCTTCACAACCATGACATCTGTGCAGAGGACATTGCAGAGACCCATGCAGACTCCCTGGCGGTCACTTCAGTCTCTGAACCCGTATGAAAACCCTGCTTAGTTGATTCTGTGGGCTGTGTTCTCCCTCTACCAGGCAGTTCATTTTCATCTTACCAAAAAGTCTATAATGTACCACATAAAATAGCCAACTTTGAGTTCTTAAATAACAATAAATAGCAAGGCTAAGCAAAACCTCACCCAGGTATGTTTATAATCCATGGATAACAACCACTGTACCCCCAAAACAACTTGACAGTGGGACTGATGTGGTTTTAGTCCTAGTAGTGATGCTACATTTTTATTTTATTTTCCAACTTTTTCCTTACATATATTTTGTGTATCTGTCTATGTGTGGATGTGCATGGATGAGCAGGTGCCCACAGAGATGAGAAAGGGACACTGGATCTTTTGCAGCTGGAGTTAGAGGCAGTTGTGAGCCATCCAATGTGGGTACTGGGAACTCTTGCCTTCCATAAGAGTAGTAGGTGTTTTTAACCACTGAGCCACCTATAGTTTGATTTCAGATTTCTACTGAGGATGCATAAGAAGGGGATAACATTTGAAACGTAAACAAAGAAAATATCCAATAGAAGAGGAAGAAGAAGAAGAAGAAGAAGAAGAAGAAGAAGAAGAAGAAGAAGAAGAAGAAGAAGAAGAAGAAGCAGCAGCAGCAGCAGCAGAAGCAGCAGCAGCAGCAGAAACAACTACTGAAAATTCCTTGGAGCCTTGTCAATATTGAGTACCAAGAGTACAAAAAAAGATGTTTATATAAGAAAAATAAAATCCAAAATACAACATCAGACATTTTTGCAAGCAAATTTTACCATTTCATCTGTCTATCCTTAGATCAGACTAAAGAAAACCTGGATGGCACTTAGCTGGAGTTAAAGCCTCATTTTTTTACTGATCTAGAGTTTTAATAAATGAGAGAACTGTGTGAGCCTTGAACAAATTGAACTCCACATGGTTCCTAGGGAGCCATGAACAAATATTTGTTCATCCCAGATACCAATGGCAGAACATTTCTGCCTCATTATAACTTGGTGAATCAGTTACTCACAGGAGCGTAGGTGAGTGTTTCTTTACAGACCACATCCACAATTCAAAGACACTGAATCACCAAAATCCCACCCCAACATAGGCGTGATGAGAGAAAACGACTTCCCTGCAGCTGGGCCTGTGACTTGTAGACAGAAATTCTTTTCAGAGAGATTACCAGGCATCTAAGCTCTGGGAGGGGCTTTGGGAATCCTGTAAGCAGGGAGCTTCCTGGGTCTTAGAAGTCCCTGAAGACCAAAGTGTGGACACTTTGCCCCTTAGAATGGGAACAAAAGACCCATGGAAGGAGTTACAGAGACAAAGTTTGGAGCTGAGACGAAAGGATAGACCATCTAGAAACTGCCATACCCGGGGATCCATCCCATAATCAGCCTCCAAATGCTGACACCATTGCATACACTAGCAAGATTTTGCTGAAAGGACCCTGATATAGCTGTCTCTTGTGAGGCTATGCCGGGGCCTAGCAAACACAGAAGTGGATGCTCACAGTCAGCTATTGGATGGATCACAGGGCTCCCAATGGAGGAGCTAGAGAAAGTACCCAAGGAGCTAAAGGGATCTGCAACCCTATAGGTGGAACAACATTATGAACTAACCAGTACCCCCCCCCCCCCCCGGAGCTTGTGTCTCTAGCTGCATATGTATCAAAAGATGGCCTAGTCAGCCATCAGTGGAAAGAGAGGCCCCTTGATCTTGCAAACTTTATATGCCCCAGTACAGGGGAAAGCCAGGGCCAAGAAGTGGGAGTGGGTGGGTAGGGGAGTGCAGGGGGAGGGTATGGGGGACTTTTGGGATAGCATTGGAAATGTAAATGAAGAAAATACCTAATTTAAAAAAAAAAAGAGGAAAAAAAATAAAGAAGAAGTCTTCTTCCTCCAGAAGGAGATGGTTCAGTTTTAAAGAAACGGCTACACAGGCAGGAGCCATGTGTGAAGCCTCAGTCTTCTGAACTTAGACTTACTAAATGGCTACAGAGCATGACACAGGCCTAGGAATGTCCACAGATAATCTTACTGGCCTATGCTCCAGAGGCAATTCAAAAACATCCAGGCCAACATTGAGAAGAAACTTGCCTTTATTGTTTTTAAACACGCAGCTGAAGCTAGTAACACTTCCACTGCTTAGAGTCGCAAAGTCGGGATTGATACGGGAAGAAAATGCATAAGGTCTAACTCCCTCCAGGAATCATGGAACAGAACGGAAACTGCCCTGTGTTTGGTCTGGAATTGAACTGTGGTGAGTAGCTCCAGGCAAGATGGGACTCAAAGGACTCTCCTTCTTCCTTCATAAGAGCCAAAGTGAGCAGTGTGTTCCTTGGGTTGTAATTACAGTTGTCTTAGCTTAGAAGACAGCACTGATTTTATGGAGTGCTGTTAGACTGATTTCTGCTCTCATTTTGACTACATGTGTTTATCTCTGTCCTTTTTGGTATTTTGTATGGAAACTGGTACAGGATATACTAGGTTCTGGAAGGCAAATGTCTTTTTTTTTGGGTCCCCCCCCCCCACTAACTGGTATGCTATGCCACTTAATGCGCTCGTTCACTAAATACCTTCATTCAGGCCCAGAAAATATATTTTTTCCCTTAACTTCATGTCTTCTTTTTCAACGCTGTATTTATTTAAGTAATTTTTTTGTGACCACCATAGTTAAAATATTCCTTCGCCCCTCTGAAATTCACATTGAATCTTTACCACTGAGGGAGATGATGGAATATTACAGAAGAACTCAGAAGTGAGTTAGGTCCTGAGGGTGTTTGCCAGTTACTATGAGAATAGATGGTTTGAAAATCAGGGCAGTCTCTTGTTTGGCCCCTCTCTTCCTCTCTTTTCTTATGGGGCAATGCAAACTTTTAGCTGTATGCAGTGAACTTTTTACCTCTAAAAGCAACAGGTACACTTCTGTTTTATAAACTACCCAGTGCCAGGCATTCTGTCATAATAACAGGAAAGAGACTAAGACCATGAATCTTCCAATGAGAGAGAAAAATCTATAAATTGCTTCAAATGTTTTATTAAACACCATTCTGAGGTAGGCATATATTAACTGGCTAATTTTCATCTGTGAAGTTTTTGCTAAATATTGTAAAGAAAATGTAGCTTAATTTTAAAAAAATAAGATGAATGAAATGAACAACAACAACAAAAAATTATTATATCAGCTTGTTAGGTCTTCAGTGGGACCTGTGAGGGCACGGTCATATTTAATCCTTTAGTTGCTCTCTAGGAGACCTGCACAGTCATTATCCTTTGCACATTAGTAGATGTTCCAGGTTATCTCTACACCTTCACTTGGGAGGGGTGGCTCATTTCTAACCCCTCCTGATCTCCAATGTTGTAGCTTTTATTCTTCTTTTAGTGACTAAATATAGCCTCTTAAACTCCAGGGCTAGACTGGCTTTTACAAAGAAGGGACAGATAAGAAAATCACCTTGGGAAAAGGCAGACAGAAGAGAGAGGTGGTATGGGAAACAGGGAAGTGAATAGCTTTCATATCATTTTAAAAGTCATTTTGCTCGACAGGAGGAAGGCTCAAAGTGCATTACTGTTCACCCAGTAAGCCCACAAAGTTGAGTTGAGGGGCATCTCCTGAGCAGCTGGACATGGGCTTTCATTAGGTTCTGTTGCCTGGTAAGTTTCAAATTCTTGTGCACAAACTCTAATCCTCTTTCTTAGAAAGGCAAACACTGGCACATTTATCCTTGACTTAGGAGTCGGTTCATTTATGTTGAAATCCCAGCTCTGCAACACGTAAAGGCTGTGTGTCCTTAAATAATTCATTCGGTGTATTTGACCTTCAGTCTCTTATTTGTAAAACACACATAATAGTGCCAATAGTTGTGAGACTCTAACAAAACAACATGAGAAATCACCTTCAAAATATAAACATTTATGCTAATGCAAACAGTTTCTAATGTGGATGCTCATTTTTTTTACCTCAAGATCAGTGCTTAAAACACATTTAATAACTTCACGGGCAGAACTGGTTCTTTTTTTCCAGGATTGAATTATCCAGCTCTGATGCTAATATAGGACCGTCCTTTAAATTCCCCTGTAAATAGTCACTATGTCCTGCCACTGACTCTGTGCTCCACTGGAGATGCTCTTGGCTCTCTGTATCCTCTGATTCTGTATGCTTCTCTAGGGGATTTCTGTTCCATCCTGGAATGGAGTCCATCTTTCACTTTATTGTTCTGTTTACCCATCAGAGCCATGGGCTGAATCAGCAGTTGAGTCTTGTTCTGCCCTAACCCTTCAGAAAACGCTCCTGTTCTTAGTCCTCTGGACTCCCACACTTCCACTCATGAACGGATAATATGACTAGTGGGTGGTGTTATGGGTAAGGACTGAGGTTAAGGTCCTGAGACCATGGGGATGACTGAACCAGGATGGGCTAAAAGGCAGCAGCTTCTTCATGGGACCAATGCATTTTAACAGTCTCTGTCTGATTTCTCAGTTTTGTTCACAGTCATAATTTTAATTACTCTATTTTTTTATTCTTTAATTGTTTTTTTTACAGTCCAGACATTATCTGTCTACCTGTCCACCCTTTGACTGTTCCACATCCCACACCTCCCCCCTCCCCCCTCCCCTGTCTCCAAGAGGATGTTCCCATCCCCCCACACCACTCCACCAGACCTCCCCACTCCCTGGGGCCTCAAGTTTCTTGAGGGTTAGGTGTATCTTCTCTGACTGAGGTCAGAGACTCCCTGACACTCCTCTGTTTTATACATGTTGGGGGCTCGTATCAGCTAGTGCATGTTGCCTGGTTGGTGGTCCAGTGTCTGAGAGATCTCAGGGGTCCAGATTAGTTGAGACTGCTGGTCCTTCTCAGGGTTGCCCTCCTCCTCAACTTCTTCCAGCTTTTCCCTAATTCAACCACAGGGTTCTATCCACTGGTTAGGTGCAAATATCTACATCTTACTCTTTCAGCTGCTTGTTGGGCCTTTCAGAGGGCTATCATGATAGGCCCCTATTTTTAAGCATACCATTGCATTAGTAATAGCTGTTTCTGTAGGAGGATGGTAACCTGGATAACTTAGAATACACACACACACACACACACACACACTCCTATAACATTAAAGTTTGTGACTCCTAGTAGTAATGACATTAACATTTACACAGTATTTTTGTTTGGTTGTTTTTTGTAAGCCAATTCTACTTTGGACCAAAAGGATTAGAACTGAAACTATTAAACTAAATAGATATGTGTAATCTTGATTTGATGATAATAAAAGTTTGAATCTACAGCAATGCTTTATTTTTTTTTTTTCACAAATCCTTCTCCGATAGCTGGTTTATGGATTTTGTTGTTGTTGTTGTTATTGTTGTTGTTAAAGCTATTATTATAAAATTTACTACATTTTGACAAGTCATTGTTAAATGTATTTTGGCTCACCCTGCCATTTTCTCTGTATATAGTCACTGATCATACTGTATTGTGTTACATTTACTTAAGAGAAAATTTTAGAATCATTTGCATGGCAGAATGGTGGCTTTGTAGAGGTAAGCTCAAAGACTGTTTGCAAAGCATTATGAAGCTCCCAAGAGATCAGCAGTGTCCATGTTTGGGTGGTGCAGGAGTAATGTATTATGAAGGTTAGCAGAATGATGATTGCTTCTGATTTACTTGTATGCCATTACTAAGTTGTACTCACTCATGTGAACTGTGTCTTCTTGCTTGACTACGGAAGAACTAAATGACCAAATCACCCTACGCTGCCTCCATCGCTAAGTGTCAGATACTCTCCCTATAGAATTCAGCTATATCATAGGTCTGCTAAAACTTATCATCTTAAAGCCCTTTAAAGGAAAAAAGTCAAATAACTATTACATCCTAATTACAAACTTTATGTTACCAGGGGAGAGGCTTGTAGGAAAAGTTTTGGTTCTCTTGTAATGACTGAAGATTTCTGCTCTGAGAAATGTCCAGAGAGTAATCATGGTGTCTATGAAATTTTCCTCCTTTCTGTTTTTCATCCATACATCTCTCTCCCTTTTCTTTTTTTTCATTATTAACTTTTATTTATTATTTCAAATGGAATTGTATCACAGAATGAAGCATTATTTATATAGAATAAACTTAGAAAATATAAAAAAATAATTTTTTTAGCATCTCCCCTGAGCTCAGCTCAGTTACTGTGCCTCTGTTATTATTTCCCTATTTAGGAACATTGACACATTTTACAACTAAAAGTAATGATCAGAATTCTTATCATTTTAATCCATTGTTCCTTTTCTTCTTATTAAATATGATAAATTTAAATCAAAACCAAACTTTAAATTGTAGAGTTCAAATGGTTGGATTTAATTCTCTTTTTTTTTCCTATGGATAAATAAAATTTATTCAGCTCATGTTTTAGCAGTTAAAAGTCTGGACAGTATAACTATATAATATAGACTCTGTTGGGTGTATTGATTTTGACAAATTCTTTTTCATTTTCTTTTAATTTTATTTATTTACATTTCAAATGTTATCCCCTTTCCCAGTTTCCTCTCTGCAAAGCCCCTATTCCACCCGTCCTACTTCCATGAGGGTGCTCCCCCACCCACCTACCCACTCCTGCCTCATGGCCCTAGCATTCCTCTACATTGGGGCATCAAGCCTTCATAAGACCAAGGGCCTCCCCTTCCATTGATGCCAGATAAGGCCCCTTCAGCTCCATCAGTCCTTTCCCTAACTCCTCCATTGGGGTCCCTGTGCTCAGTGTCAGGCTTGTCTATGGCCATCATTCTTGAAAACACATTACTCATAAATCATTGACCATTACAGGTATCATAGAGTTTCTACATTTTTGTCAGTAGTCACTCATCCTTGGGAAATGACACAGCATATGGTGTTGATATGCAACAGATAATCTCCCCATTGTTAACCTTTGTGTGTGTGTTGTATATGTATGTGTTATGAAAAGGATTAATGTTTCTATGTTTCTAATCATTAGACACAATGCCCATAGGTATCTTACTTGATGTTTCAAATCTGGAACTAATAAGCAAGGAAAGTATTCCTTGTTACAGTATGACTGCCCAACAATAAGCCACTAATGGTCTCCCCGAGCCCCTGGGCAGTAATAGGAGTGAGTCCACACACCTGATCTGTGGAGGGGGCATGCAGATGGAATTATAACAGATTTCAGCAGCTTGTTTCTCACTAACTTTAAGGGAGAGAAATAGACTGCAGAGAAAATGATTTTCCAGTGGGGTCATTTAAAGTCCTTAGGGTGGGCTTTCTCTCAACTGAGTGAGAATATAAATTGGTCACAGGAGTACTCTAAATCACTGTTGGCCGGACTCGGTTCTGCTGCACAAACCTCACTCTGGCTCTGAGGCACAAGCTCTTGATTAGGTAGTCTGAATGCTCCTTAGGGGAAGAAAGAGAAGTATGTCTGCCTGGAATCTTATTATTCCTTATCTCCTAGGACATTGTCCATACAGTAAAGACCTATTCACTGTACTTACAAAGATAACTGTGTTAGCATTGCAGAGCAGTAACTAGGTCTATGACATTTGGGTCTCCTGGGGGAGGTGTTCTTTGGGTCTTTTTTTCTTTTCTTTTCTCCCCAAACACCATTCATTAATGATGCTACCTAGTAAATGTTGAATGGAAGTCCAATAATCAAGACAATCGGCAGTTGCTGGTGGGAGTCTCAGCCATTAGAGTCTTGAGGAGGTGGCACCTCATTGCTGTTCTGTTCCTCTTGTTTCTGTTACTTGGTTTGAGACTTTTAAAATTCTTGTTATTGTCCTCTGTTAAGCCTAATGGGTGATATTAATCGTAATTCTCTCACTTACTAGCAATTTCTACGAAAATTCTATATAACTTTAATTTACACCAGAGCACGTTCTCAAAATGATACTTTTACAATACAGGGGGTGCTTTTGCACTCTAGGACTATCTAATAGGTTTCATATATTTGCACAGATTGAGAACATGAATGACAAGGCATGTTAAAAACAAGTCTTGCAACTGTAATTTCTTAAATTGGGCAACAGAGTCAGGAGAATGTCATGTAAAGCTAAGCGCTGATCAGTATATACTGAAATTCTTTCTTCTAAAACAAACAAAAAAGACAAAAAATGAAGAAGAGAAGGAAGAAGGTAGGGAGAGAGAAAGGAAGAAGGCACAAAAAGCAAGGAGAGACCACTATCTCCATGGCTAGATCAAGACAGTTCACAGAGCTGAGCCATTTTCCCAGTCTCTGGAAGAGGCTGGATAGAGTGAGAATCTAACCTTTGCTTCCTCATCCTGCTGAGTAAGGTAATTGGAAAACTTATAGAGTGTTTCTATGCATCAATTTCTATTTTAAAAACATAATACTTTTATTTAAAACAACTTTCTCAAACATTCTATGGCCAGCTTTTTTAAGCATAGCTTTTTTTTTTTTTTTTTTTCTTAGCAAGTAGTGAAGTTAGTAGTCATGCTGTCCCAGAATAAGGAACCTCTTTAACTTGCACTGTGTTTTTCTAAAAGATGACACATATCAGGAACTTCACAGGCAGGAAGTAGAGCTGAGAGCTGAGCAAACCATGACTCGCACGTGTTATCAGTCACCCACGATTGGCTGTTTCCTGTGAGCGTTGAAGCCCATATTTGGTTTTTATAACAAAAACGTTATTTCTTTCTGCAGAGCAGAAGTATTTGCATCCCAGCGAGACAGATAAAAGAGTCCTGAGTGGCATTCTCACTGGCAGATAGTGATGGAGAGACGAAAAGCTCAAGGTTGCAGGCGGTGGGATGTGGGGCTGTGATTGCCTTGTTCTGGGAATTACATAGCATGAGATGCCTGGTCATAACAATCTGTTATCTGGGGGTAACGAGAGAGGGACTTGTAAGGGTGGGACTTGTAATGGAGGAGTGGAGGAGGGGGGGCTGTGATCAGAATGTAAAGTGAATAAATGAATTTATGAAGAGAATCTGTTATCTGCCATTTTTGCCACATTCTTTTGGAGCTGCATGAAAATAATTGGTTATTTTCCCATTTGTTTAAGAGTCTTCCTTTCAAAGATTGGAAGGAAATTATATATTAAATATGTGTGTGTGTGTGTAATTCTCAATCACTCTATAGCTAATTTTAAGCAAGTAGTGAAGATAAATATATATATATATATCCAGGATCACTATTGTTAACCATTCATGCAAATGTATAATTCAAATTACCATCATCTAGGAGATATTTTTATTATCTCTCATTTCACAAACAAAAATAGTAATTAATAGAAAACATAAATTCTGGGATAATTTTGCAGAAACAAACAGCTGATAAATGAAATTATTAAGAGGATAATACAAACTTCATCCACTTACTTATCAAAAATAAATTTACAGTGTTTTTTTAAAATGACTTCCACATTTCCTACAAATAATAACAATTTTAGTCAGACACAGTAATTTTGTTTTTTTAATTTTCACCGTGCTCCTCTCTTAACTATTTTTTTTCAGTATTTTATTTGCCATAAGAAGATATTTTTATTTTGTCAGAGGCTGGGAGATTCAATTTTTTAACATACATAATGTTAATGTTAGTCTTTGTTCACTGAACACTCACATGTCTCCTGTTGACAGGTTGTCAAGAAATATGTCTCCCTCAGAGAAAATCAGTGATGCAATTCTTGGTAATGAGGTATACTCACCAGAGTGCCCCTTACTGTTCCCGTGTGCCTTGATGTGATGTCTGAACTATTTGTTTGCTCTGCTATTAAGATAGCATTTGTAAATGTAATGGGAGCAGATTATTCCTTCCCAGAAATATTTATGGAAGTGCTTTCAAAGGACCATTCAATCCACAGTTGCTACAGATGCAGCCTGCAGCACTGGGGGTTGCTTCTAAAACTGTGTGGACTAAAACATCATCCTACAAACCAGTTAAAATGAGTTAACTTATTTTGTGTCTGAACACATATTAGAGATCATAGGCTGTTTTATATATGCAGATCATATGTGTGTGTACTTTCTGTAAAATAGAAGCAATCATCTTATGTCAAAAGGGATTGGGTAAACTGTTTCAGTTTAAGAAAGAGAGCTTCCCTCAGGTATTCATGCTGCTCAAAGAAAAGCCTTTTCATATCCTAAATGTATCTTCTTCCTGAAAACGTTTTAAAAACACTACAATGCTCTTCTTGCAATGGACTTAAAGCTACACTTCACAGCACCTGGATGCCAATAGATTTAAATGTGAGGCTGGACTAGTCTTGCTTTCTGTAGACTGCTGATAAATTTTCTATAAAATGGAAACACCCTAGTGGATGGATAATTTAGTGGATGCACATACAGGTGATGTTTGTGACAAGCAATGACTTTCATCTGTCCAATGAAGAATCATATTCTTTTGTTAAGTATCTCACTAGGCTTTTTGTATTATCTTTTGCTCTAAAAACTCTCCAGGAACATATCGGACTATATGATGATAGCCAACAGATGCTAACACACTGTTGTCAAGAGTGAACCAAAGGTGTGTGACAGGGCTAAGTTTGACTCAAAGCTTCACAACAGCCATAATACCACAGAGATGTGACTTTTGCACACCTGTAAATACTTTTGCCTTTTGTTTTGGATTATCTAGTGGTGTGGCAATTTGTAAATAGGAAAAATGTATTGAAGCAACTCCAGACATGTAAAAGGATTATTGCACCTCTGGAAAGAGTGAGTGTATTCTCAATGGAATGAGGAAACCCAAGCCTTCCAATGAAATTGATTTACTACTTAACGCACATCAAAAGCAGCATGGTGTAGGTTCAGATAGCAGTTTGTGACAACTTGATTTATGTTAATCAAATGAATGGTGTGTTTTCCCAACACATAAATGAAGTACACATTTTAAAAAATTACTTAAGAAAATGGCTGTTTAAAACATTACTCATCACTATGAAAGCTAGCAGACATTTCACATTTATATTATATTGATGACATATAGTTGTCACTGAAGAGACATCTTCGTACTCATTCATCATTATAACAAATAAAAAGTTCATATTTCTAATTTTATTTACTTTCTTATAAAATGTTTAAATGTATATCAGACACTGGAAATAGATCAAGAAACTCACTGCTAATGAGGTTAGTAGAAAGAGAGAAAACATTATATAAAAAAATAATTTCATTATTCATTTTTCTTAAAATGTGGTCCCAAAAGAACATTCTTTACTAATTATAGTGCTAGATGTTTGAAATGCAAAGACAAACACAGCATTGTGCATTACTTAACAAACCCAACTACATGCACGAAGATAACTTGCTGTCCAGAAGTATGTAGGAAACCTTCCAAAACAGTCTGAGATGATCAGGAAACAGAGCTATTTAGTTGTTTGTAGTGTAGAGAGCAGTGTATACCTGATTGGCAGTGAGCAGCAATGTGATTGAGAACATCTTAAAGGCAGAAAGTTTGCCATGAACCAAGGTATGGGTCTATGAGCATGCTTGTTGATATAGAGATAGCTGCTAATCATAGAGGATAAAGATGATGAGTGATGATCAGACACAGTGAGTCTGGGGCTTGGTGAACAGCACACATGAAGGACTCATAGTCCCTGCCAAGGAAACTAAGACTGGGTCTAAGCTTTGTAAGGCATTACAGAAGACATGTAAGTAAGGCTGGATATTAGAGTAATAAAACTCATGATAGGGACACTCAGGGATACAAAAGGCCATGTGGGTTTCCCTGGCTTTCATCCACAAAAGATCTCTCGCCTTCCTATAACAGCATTGGATCATGCCTGCTCTGTACATCCTTATCAAAGGAAAAATACCATTAGGTATAAAATAATGCCAGGATGTCTCCAGAGACAAGTTGGCCCTTGATTTATATCTCTTACTTGAGAAATTCCCCTTAAACCATCAGAAAAAAAATCCAAAAGCAATTGGGTCTTCATTTTCTATGACTAACAATTCCTATACCTGAATCCAATCAAATGATTTTTGTTTGTATGGTTTTTGATTTGTCTGTTGCCAAGCAGCCTGACTCTCCTGAAGTCAGTGTATTAAAACTTTCGCCTAAGAGTATACAATCCATTTCAATTTTATGCTTGCCATTACTGGGATAATTCCTCATGTTTGCAGTATCATCATGATCACATATATCTATTAGACAAAGCAAGAAAGACAGGAGTGGTTTGCAAATAGTTGAGCTTAAAGTTTCCATGGTATGGAGGGAAAAACTCAGAAGTTATATTAGCAAAATGAATTTTAACATGTAAGGTAGATGGTAAGTTAGAAGGCTGTTAGAGGAAAAGTGAACTAAATCAAGTCTGCTACAGTGGGAAAAAGAGTATTGAACTAATATAAAAGTAAATAGAACCAAATCTGGCCCAGATAAAACCCGTGTGAGATGAATGAGAAGGACTTAAGTCCAAGGTTAGAGTGGACTCTGATAGTCTTTTGAAGGTAGCTCTTAGGATAATACTGTCTCAATTAAAAGAAAAAGAAAAAGAAGTGAATGAGGATTATTATCTTGTGTTTAGTGCTGGTCTAGAGCTTGTCAGCTTTCAGGATAGTCGATCTGAGTTCCAGCCTGATCCCTTCAGCATCTCAAGATCTGCTTTTGTATCCCTAACCACTTCTCCGTTGTCTTAACCTATGAGTAGTAGGATCTGTTTTATAAAGATCACAGTTCTCTTAACCCTGGTGAGGGATACTGTGAAGATATAGTTGATACAGGCTTTCAGAATTTTCTATGTGACCCATACTTTATCAGCAACAGTAACTTATTTACAATATCTGCTCTCCTGGGTAACCTTCCTACTCCCCACTGTGTCCCAAAAATCACTTCCCAACTAAGCTATCCTCAAATCTCTTCTAGGATTAACATCTAGACAAACGTAATCTAAAACACATGCTCATGATGTCCCAAGTAAGGGTAAGAAGTATGAAGACCATCTCTGTATTCTGTGCCTCATAGGGAGGAGGAAAGAGTTCTTTAAGACCTGTGTCATGTGAAGTACAGTAGAAAGAAAAGCGTCTACTTTTCTTTCTACTGTACTTCAAGGGAAGCAAGGCCTCCAAGAAGGGTGAGTCAAGGAGACAGACAGCATTCTTTGAGTAGTTGATGAGTGAGGAATGGTTTCTCACGAAGCAAGCCTTCCTTGGAGGGTTGTGGACAACCACAGATCCGTGGGGTAAAAGTCAGAGAATGTCTCATGAGTAGGCAAAGACAGAGCAGAGCAATAAACAGAAAGGTTTCTAGTTTAGGTGGGTAACCAAGGAGAGCTAAAATGTGAGGCAGGATAGGATACTCTGCCCAGTGCTCTGATCCAAACCTCATGAAGACAGGGGTCCATAGAAGACCAGTACAGGGTTCAGTGCAAAGCACATAGTTCATATCTTGCAGAACAAATGGGCAGATGATTGCCTTGAAAGCTGAACTAAAACACTCGAGGCAACATGAGGACAGCATCTTCATTAGCCTGTATCTTCTTTTGTTCCTGTTGCGTTTAATAATCACACCAAAGCTTATATAACAGCCCATGCCTCGAGAGCCATTGTCTGTAATTACAAATAAATATGACCTGTGATTGTAAAACTAATTATGTTCAGTGACTCTGTAAATACACGGGACGAGTTCATGTCCTCGTCAACTGTGACAAAACTCCTGACAGAGCAACTTAAAGGGAGAAAGATTTACTGAGGCTTAGAGTCTGGGGATACGGTCTTTGTGGCATGGCAAACGTGGGATGGCAGCAGAGACTCTGTGTAGTGCTGATAGTTTTGTGGCCTCCAGCAGATGTAGAAGCAAAGGGAGCTTGGGCCAAAAACAGGGTTGGGTGAGCTAAAACCCTGGAGGTCTGCCCCTCAGCTGCCCACCTGTTACACCTCAGCCTTGCCTCGGAGAGGTGTCTCCATCTTCCAAGAGGTGTCACCAGCTGGGGATGAAGTGTTCCAGTGCATGAGCTTCTGGGAGCTGTTTCACAGGAAACCTGGCATGTGCACCGTTACAGATATGTGGACACAAATATGGGAGTATAGAGGAGAATTTGATTCCTGTCATTAGAATACAAATCCAAACCCACGAAATAAGCTCCGTCTCTGCTTCTGAGAACGGCATTGAGATGAAAATAGTCCACGCTCTATACATTTGTTTGGCAACTACTGTATGCATAGAACGCAAGCTCCATCGCCACTGCTTTGAAAGGTCTTTGGGTGGGAAGCAGGGCAGTTGTGGCCATTTTAACAGCAGCTCTGCAGCTAGCAGCACTGCTTTCTGTCGCATAGTCCAATAATGTTTTGGAAGTCTGGCAGAAAAGAGGGAGTCCTACTGTTCCTGCAAGGTGGTGACAATTGCTACATCTCTGTGTCCAGCTGTGACAACCTCCCAACTCTGAACTCCTCAGCCCTGTGATGTCCGTCTAAAGAGATGAATTGCAGGAGGAAGGACAGACAAGGGAGCAATGATTGAGAGAAGATTCCCCCCACCTGCAAGAGGCAGAAAGTGAGGTAAGAAAAGGAAAACAGAAACCCAAGCATGACAAAAAAAATAATAATAATACAGAAAATAAGAAAAAGATGGTATTTAAAGAGTGAGCCTTTTGCTTACTGGGGGGGGGGGGTACTTATTTCTACAGTTCAAATTTGCATTTGCCTCCCTGACAGAACATCATGTAATCTGTGATCTACTCCCGTGGTTAAAAGGAAGTTTAAGGTGTATTTTCAGAGCCACAGCTTTGTGCTTCCACTCCTGCCCTGCATAATCTTTTAAGTCTTACAAGATAGAAGACACAGTGTGTGGTGTTTGTAAAACTGTGGGGTTGAGAGGTGCAAGGAGGCAGACGCTCTAATTGCAGAATCCAACCCACAAGCTCCTTGTGTTTCATTGTGACAAAAATGGAAGGTTTTTATTAGTTAGGTGTTTATAAAGAAAAATTCAAATATGCATTAAGGGATTTACAAACCCTGATGAGGTCATTACCTGCTGCATTATTCAGAACACTGGGGACCCAAACTGTTGCCCTTTTGTGTGCCAAGCTGCCACTGAGAGATGTTAGGGCTTCAGACTTTTTCCCTCAGGAGGGATAATGAGTGGATATCCTTTACCAAGACTAGTCTCTGAAGCGTGTCTTTCCAGGCAGGGCCTTCATGGAACGATTTTCTTCACATATCATAGCAACCCAACAGTAAGTATGATAACAGCAATGCCTATTGTAAGTTACTAAATTTTGAACTTAAAGAACAGCAATATGATAGCATAGGGCACCAGTGATGTGTATTATGGCTGATTTTAACTAAGTATTTGGTCTGTGTGTCACACTTCCTCCTGCCTGAATGAAGACAGGATAAGATGAGAGGCACCAAATGTCATTAGCCCTCCATGGTTCTATGGCATTTTTGCATAAAATGAAATGAAATTCAGATGCTTCATAATTACTGCTGTGGATTAGCAAATTTTATTATGCAATTAAAACATTAGCTGCAACAAATATAAATATGTTGTGTGTTCTTAATTAGAGCTCTTTGATAATCACTGTTCACTTGTGCATAAGTAGTTAACATACAGCTAGAATCACTTTCTATGAATTAAATTAATATAAAAGCAAGATCGCAAACTTTAAGTGTGTTTTGTCTTTAAGTGGAAGGCATCAGACAATTGAAATACACAGAAGGGATGAGAAGAGACTGACACTAAACAGCACTGTGCCCCAATGCCCGAGGACCTTGAATTTGTATTTATATGTTGACTGTGCTACCTGCTACTCAGGACACCTTGGCTCCTGCCTCACCTCTCTGTACCTCAGCCCTTTTCCTCAGTCAAATAGGAATGCCTACTGTGATGAGAACCCTTCCCAGCTTGGAAGGATTAAACACATCGACACATCTCAGCACATAGGATAGCGTCTGACATATTATGGATACTGCCACAGAGACAGAGATTAATATAATTTTCATGAGAGCCATTAATCTAAATTATTAAGACAGATGCCCTTCATAAGCTTCCTCAGAGGACCTCAATGAGAGGGTTGAAAGACAGCACAAAGAACCAACAGAAGGTTTTTGTTGTTGTTGCTTTTAGAAATCTGAAACCAGTCAGATCAATGAAATGAGGTCAGTGCTGTCGGTCTGAGATCATCCACAAACAGCGTGATGGAGCAGTGGTAGAGAAGAAAAGGCAGAAAACCACGTCCTTCCCTGGAAAGTTCATGATTTCTACCTCTATCTCAAGAAGAGGTTCTCGTGGCTTCAGATGAGTCTAAGTAGACCACTTATCTGTAAGATATGTGGAGATGAAACCACCTCAGTTTAATTCTTCTCAGAACACAAGAAAGTGGATGACCCAGAACCTATTTTATTGAAGCAAAACACATCACTTGGAGTCTGTTCCTGTTTTTGCTACAGTTATTGAGAGTCTGTGTCAGGGTTTCGGGGATAGAGCCTTGCTTGGATCCAGATTACCAGAGCTCTTTCTAGATTGGGGGTGGGAGTGGGGTGGGCAAGAGTCCAGTTAAATATATAATGACCATCTGCTTCTTTGGGTGTTCATTGCTTGCTTGTGAATGTCTCTTTCCACAAATCCTGTTCTGGTATTCTGTGATAGAATTGGGAATTCTTGGATCCTTTTCATCAAATCCCTCCAAGACCATCCGTATGCCAACACAATCTATAACATTATCTCCAAAGCGAGAAGCTAAGAGGAAAGAAACTGCCCATGATCACATAGTTTGGTAGATGTGTGGTAGGAGAAGTATCTCTTGAAGGCAAATTTCCCAATTCCCAGTTTAGTGATCAAAAATTAGGTACATTGGTTAAGCTAAAGTAGAAGTGAAGGCAACAGCAGCATGTAGTTAATTATAAGTCTTAAAGCACAAAAGCATGCAATATATTTTAATACAGAACAGAAATGTTAGCATGCTTTCTTCTTTCCTTTCAAAGTCCTTCTCAGAAAACACAAATTTTCTTAGCCACATTTCCATCAGGCAATTACATCCTGCCCATAAAGATTCTTTCTGTCTCAATTGGACAGAGCACATGCCATCTAATTTGTCTTGTTTCCCTAATTGATTCTGCAGTAATTCCATGCGAGCTTAGCATTTCACAGCTTCTGTTCTCTTCTCCAGGGTGTCCTTAGAGGACCATTGAGTAAATTACTTTTTTTCTAGTGTGCTTAATGGTGCCCTAGTGTTCAGAAAGAGTTAATTCACCTCTGAGAGGTGAGCAGTTCTTCACCCAAGAACCAGGACTATTACTGACCCAAAGAGGGCTGTAGCAATCTGGGCATATGGCCAATTAGCCACACACTGGCACAGAAGACATTCAGTAGGTGCCCATGCCCCATTGAAAGTGACTCAACCATGGGAAACCTGTGATGTGTCCAAATGTATCACAGATCTTCTTAGAAAAATAAGATACATTTACCTAAGATCACCTGTTTAGTTTGATACATGACTTCTAGGGTATCCTGTGTTTGTTCATAGATAGTTCTAGAAATGACTCAGTCTATAAGTTAATTCTTCAATGTCCCCACCCAAATAGGAAATTATATCCCTCAAAGGCATACCTCAGCACTTCTGACTGAAGAGCATAATCCCTGTTTGAAAACAGATAAAAATTACTTTTAATCATGTATTCTATATAATTCACATTAAATTATTATCATTTGGAACCATAATAAATATTAAGATATTACTAGTGGAATTCTTTACATTTAGGTTGCACTAAGTCTTTACAAGATAGTGCCTTTTTATAGTCACAGAATTACTCATTTAAGTATCAGCCACATTTCAAAGGGTAGTAGCCACATAGGGTTAGACATTGACCTAACAGACAGCATAACTCTATAGGTCTTCTGAATTCACTTAGCTTCTGACCCGGGTCTTCCATTTATTTCTTGCCTAAAACATATTTGTTTCTCTCTCTCCTCCCTCTCTCTCTCTCTCTCTCTCTCTCTCTCTCTCTCTCTCTCTCTCTCTCTCTTTCTTTCTCTCTCTCTCTCTCTCCTTTTAGGTCTTAAGGCAGGGTTTCACTGACTATCCCAGACTACCCTCAAACTTATAATCTTCCTGCTTCTGCCCTCTTGAGTGCTGAAACTGCATGTGTGTGTGTCACTAGCCCCTT
This sequence comes from Mus musculus, assembly GCF_000001635.26. Classification (NCBI taxonomy): domain Eukaryota; kingdom Metazoa; phylum Chordata; class Mammalia; order Rodentia; family Muridae; genus Mus; species Mus musculus. The sequence continues at coordinate 78,589,769 of NC_000068.7, forward strand.
GTTATTTTTTGGTTTATTTAAATTTGCTCTGCCAGTTAAATCCAGCTTCACTGATGTTGTTCAATTTTGAGTTTTATGCTGTGTCTTCAGAATGTTCTAGTAGCTTGATGAGATTTTCATCATCGTGTGCGTCATACCCCAGAATCCCAATCCTTGAAATAAAAGCCAAAGTGGAAAGTGATGGAAATAGAGTTTAAATGGAGATGCATATGATTTAAAAGAGGGGACAGAGAGAGTCCAGAACAATTTCATCTAGAAGTGGTCAATGAGAGAAAGGAACAGATGTCTATTGTAATTATGTTTTCCTTGCTATCATTAACAAATAACCAAACAAGGAACAACTTAAGCCAGGTGGTTAAAGAAGACTGTCATTGTCAGGCCATAACATCTCAAGTTCTCACCATTTCTGGTTTATAATGATAAGGAAATAAATGATACTAAAACTTCATTATTTGGAAGTTTCTCATGGCTTTCTTGCTGTCTTTTTTTTTTCCTGGCCACCACAAAATGACTATTTTATTTACACTCTTCTGTGAGACCCAACCTACTTTATGAGATTCAGGGCCTCTGTTCACCTCATTTCCATATTCTGTACCAGGAGTAACTTGAACACTGTCAAATGGATTATGTTTAGAAACAAAGTGAGGAAAACTTATCCTCCTAAGTCTGTTATCTGGTTCATTGATATTGGTTTTATGTGTTAATTTTGTTCTCACCCACCCTAGGTCATTTGATCAGAGCATCTAGACATTACCTCTCTATGCCTCCATTGCGTGTCTCTTGGGGTCTATAGTCTTATTAGTCCTCCAAAAAATAGTCTAGTTTCCTTTTCTGGGTACCATCTTCTCAAAGCACTCATAGCATGAAAATAAAATGTTTATTCTTTCATTATATTATGTTTAGTTAGTAGGCACTATAATCACATAGTGTGTCACTATACAAAATGTTTGTATTTCCAGTTATTAAGGAAGTATTTTGAAGACTAGAATCTTAAATGCTAAAATAAAGGAACCCACTTTGACTGCTTTCCAGAAATTGACAAAAATAAAATGATTTTAATATAAATATCCAGTAATAGAATCTTGTGTTGTAAAAAACTATTTGAAAAAGTGTTTAAAATTAGGCTATCACAAGTATGTCTTCCCACTTAATAACTAAGAAATTATGAGAGGAAAATCATGTTAATTCACTGAGTTATAACTGATGAACATTGTACTTTTAAAGCTCATGAAGTAAAATTTACTTTAAAAATGAAATGTCCTTATTAATTAATGGTAGAATCCATCCTAAAATTCAACTAAACTATAATTTTTCCAAGGCTGATAATTATAAAGAGTGTGGTGGGTTAATTAGCTAGGCTTACTTCACACTGTGTCAAGGTTTTCTTTAGCCTTTGTCTTTCGTGTGTGTGTGTGTGTGTGTGTGAATTAGCCTTTTCATTAACTTGTATCTAACTCTAAATAGATTTGGAGCTGTTCATTCATAAGGCTGGACAAGTGACCAAGTGACCTTTTCCAAAGGAAAAAAGATAGGCATTCTAACTGAAATCATCTTAAATGCCAACCCTCCAGCAGATCTGCCACCACCACAAAGAAACGACATGACCTAAAATGTATGGTTTTCTTGGTAAATTCATGTGCCCAAATAACCACCTTACACCATTTCTACAATAAGAAGAGAATCATTTACTTTTAGAATAAGGAAATATTTATTCGTGGTTATTTCCCAAACTCTAGAAATTGTGCAAGAATTGAGTAAACATGAAAGACTAGCATACTATAGATGAAATTTCTTTCTTCAATAAATTCACATTTTAATCTATGCTGAGAATAAAAGGTTTTAGTGCATAATTAAGGTTTGCCAGGTTTTTCTAATGACACTGTATCCTTCAAGCTTGCTGGCTTTTGAAATTAATGATTTATCGCCCACTTTCAGTTCATGCTCAGTTCCACAGATCTTCACTCTGGGATTTAAGTTAATGGAATAGAAACTATCTCAAAACCTGCTATCCAGTAAAATATAGGTGGCGGGGGGGAGCACTCAAGAAAGTCTTACACTTTATATGGCAGTTGGTGGAATTCTTGACCAGTATAGGCAAAGTCCTTGGTCTGATCTCCAGCATACTATAAACCCAGCTATGGTGCTTCATAGCTGGAATCTCAACACTCAGGAAGTCACAGAATCTGAAGTTCAAGGTCATCATTGGCTACATGACAAGGTCAAAGCCAGTCTAGGATACATGAGACCCCACCTTAAAAAAGAGACAGACTTGCACACTAAAGTATACTATAATGTATTGGTTTGAAAGAGGTAATCCTTGCATTTACTTCCAGATGCAATAAACCGAACTAGAGCTGTGAATTTGCCCAAGCATAGAGAGAGAAAGCAGTCCATGGGAAGCAGAGAAGTGAAAAATCTGAGCACCTTTAAAGCTTGCTAGAGACATGGAAATTCTGAGAGTAAAAGGAAATAGAAGCCTTCCATAAGAATCCCAAGCCCTCCAGAACAGCACTTGTAGAGCTTTCAGAGACTAAGATGGAACCAGGGAGGACAAGGTGACAGAAAGGGGGCCAAGAGAGTATGGGATGGGAGGATTACCCTTAAAGATTAGAGTTATCAGAGTGTTGATGTCTCAGTGACATTAAGTTGTTATATTGTTCAAACACAAGAAGTTAAAGGTCTAAAGATAAACTAAGTGTTCAGGAATAAATACAGAGGCAAGAGGTGTTGCGAAGGCCAACTGTACTCATTGTACAGTCAGATTTGGCAGCATAGTCTCAGGTACAATGATCTGCATCCAAACCAATGACCATGATCTCTAGGCAGGCAAATGTGTGCTCCTAGGTTACCCAACTCTTGTTAAGAACAATGAGGAGATAGAAAATGTGAATCATAGAGATTTCAAGAACAGTGCTCATACTGCCTTTACAGTTTGCTTTAATTTGGAAATATCTTAGGATTTTTGCATGAACAAACTCTGCAAATATCAATATTCCTCTTGCTTCTGTTATACAAAATGTTTAGAGATGTGCAGCTTAGAGTGAGGCCAGAAAGAACAGGGTTTTCATTCCTCCTCTATCTTGTCTTGCCTTGTCTTATTTTTTTTCTTTTCAGTCATTTTTAATTTCACATTTAGATTCCTAAATTGTTTCTTTTTCATACATTAGCCTGATGCTTTGTTTTACTTTTTTTTTTTGTTTTATTTTTTTTTTAATTTACTAGTCTTGAATAATTCTAGTCTTACACTCTTCTAATATTAAAATGATAGCTCAGTGAGTTCCAAATTATAATATACTTCTTTGCTAGTTCCCATTTTCAATGTATTATACATATATAAATATTTATTTTATATAATGCTTTGTAATATAATTAAAGAATATCAAAATATATGAGTGTTGTTATCAAACAAATATTTTGGAAAAAAAAGAGTTGGACTGGTTGTTATATTTATAGTTCATAACCTATCATGTTTCAAAACCATTCCTTGAGTTTATATATAATACTTAGCCTCATTCTTTGAAATAAATCAAAAGCCAACATGTGAATTTTATACTGTTACACGTATATTAAGTATGGTTATATTATAACATCCAAGAAACAGAATGATTCTGTGGGATTAATCAAAATGCTCTGAAATTGCATTTATAGAAAAAAAATTGGAGAGACGATAAGTATCTATAGTCAACATGTGATTAGCATCAATAATTTGGGATGGCTTATGTACTGGCTAGTTTTGTGTCAACTTGACACAGCTGGAGTTATCACAGAGAAAGGAGTTTCAGTTGAGGAAATGCCTCCATGAGATCCAACTGTAAGGCATTTCCTCAATTAGTGATCAAGGGGAAAGGCCCCTTGTGGGTGATGCCATCTTTGGGCTGGTAGTCTTGGGTTCTATAAGAGAGCAGGCTGAGCAAGCCAGGGGAAGCAAGCCAGTAAAGAACATCCCTCCATGGCCTCTGCATCAGCTCCTGCTTCCTGACCTGCTTGAGTTCCAGTCCTGACTTCTTTGGTGATGAACAGCAGCATGGAAGTGTAAGCCAAATAAACCCTTTCCTCCCCAACTTGCTTCTTGGTCATGATGTTTATGCAGGAATAGAAACCCTAACTAAGACAGCTTATGAATATAAAATAGGCTATACACACACTACACACAGACACACACACACACACACACACACACACACACACACACACACACCCACTCACATATCCTAAACCACACATAGGGGTTTTTTTTTTGAAGGGGTATATACTTTATTGAAAACTTTCACACATAGTTCAAATAAAACCACTCTTGATTATTCTTCAACTTGAAGTAGACTGAACGCACTTTACAAATCAATCAGACATTGAATAAGCCACAGCTGGGCTCCAGAATGACTTCACTGCCCAGTGAGTCTGAGCCATTGGAAGATTTTGAGAATGAACTTGAAAACTAACTCTCCAAGCTCAGAGTCTAACTCCAAGTGGGCTACTGATGTAGCAGAAGTAAATATAAGAACCAGGTTGTGTGAGTCTAGACTAGAGCTGTCTCTTCCCACCATTGCTCATTGTCAGAGCTGATGACACATTGGGGCAATGACCCAATTTTTACCCTGACATCATAAACCACCTCCATGTGTAAGTGGCTCCTTCATGCTCCAATACTCAGCAACTAACTGTATTCATGAATTCGTGTATATTTTATTTTCTAATTCTCTAATAATATTTAGGAATACAATGAGCAATTTTCTATACTTGAAAGCCTTGAAATTCTGTTTCAGACATGGCTTTTATATGTCTGAAATTACACACCTCATTCTTTAATGCTAATGAAAACTACACTAGTACTAAACATCACTAAAACTGAAGAACAACCTCACCATATGCTTTGTAAATGCCCCACATTGGCTGGCATGGATGATTATTTGAAATAACCAGGAATCTACTTTTCAATAGAAATTGTATCACTATCATTAATTGATTCCAATAAAATATACTGAATACTATGGTGCATGAAGCCTAAATCTAGGTTGATGGATCAGTTGATAAGAGGCTGACCACATGAGCATGAGGATCTGAGCGTAGATTCCCCAACATCCACATAAATGCCAACTGTAGTGGCGTTTAACTGTAACCTGGGAGGACAAAGATGGGTGAATCCCTAGTGCTTGCTAGCTAGTCAGTCTTGACTGTCAGTGAACTCCCGCCTCAGTGAGAGAGCCCATCTAAAAACACAAAGTAGAAAGCAATGGAGGAAAACCATAACATTAACATGTGGAGTCCAAGCACATACACACCCTTGCACATGTGCAAGCATGTACTCATACATATACCACTCACATACACAAATAAAAGGATGACTTATGGCCTTGCATCATGAAATAGATTCTTAGTTCTAAGTATTTAAGAACCAAAAGCACTATAGTTGTCATTAACCAAAGGTTCCCATGAAGAAGAAAATACAGATAATATGATATTTTATTAATGTCAGAATTTCAATCTTACTAAAGTTTCTCTGTTTGTAATAAAAAAATAAGCTAATAACAATGGCCAATATTTTTAGGTTTTCTTTTGTAGGTAGAGCTTTTATTTCTTCTTTGTGACTCAAAATATCCACTGTGATAGTTCAGAAATCAAATTGGTGTCCCCTAAGGCTACACTGCGATTGAGGTCTTGGTCCACAAGATAGTAACATGACAATCTTCTGGAACCTGAAAAGATGGGACCTAGTAGGAGGAACTTGAGTCATTGAGATGTTTCCTCAGACATTCTTGTGGGATGTTCAGACCCCAGTCTCACTCAGTCTCTCCTCTCCCCTCCCATCCCCTCCCCTCCCCTCCCCTCCCCTCCCCTCCCCTCCTCTTCTTCTCCTCCTTCTCCTTTCCCACTTCTGACTTCCTGTATGATATTGTAAGCTCTTCTACATATGGCACGTCCCTGAGCGTCCAGAAATGTGAATTAAACCAACTTTTGTTTATCACATAAACAGCTCATCTTGATTATCTCATAGTATGAATTCAAAGTTTACAAGTCTACCCAACCTTGGCAGACCTTAGTCTAGAAGAACAGCTCTCAACCTGCGGGCCATACCATCTTCGGGGATCAAATGACACTTCCGCAGGGGTCTCATATAAGATTCCCTTCATATCAGACTTACATTATAATTCATTTTTAAAAGCAAATAAACCACTTAATAAAATTAGAAAAAGAAAATAGCTAAGGGGCTGAAAAGATGCTCAGTAGTTAAGAACACTTGCTGCTTGTGAGGCCTGGTATCCAGATCCTGGCACTCATATTAGGCAATTCACAAGTGTCTAAAACTCGAGCTCCAGGGGATTCAACCCTCTCCAGAGCTTCAAGCGCACATGAAAACACATGGCATACATCTAAATAAACAAAAATTTTAAATAGTTATGAAAATATATAGTAATAGTCCAAAGACAAAAAGTGTATGGAACACAGCTACTTCACTCAGACAACAAGCCAATGAGGACTCAGTTCAGCCTCCTGGAGAGTGATGAGAACTGTAAATTTAAGAGCAGATAAGGCAGAGCTAGGTAGGTGTACATCAAACAATTCTACCTGACAAATTTTACCAAGACAGCCTTTGCAGGTCCCCGAGAAACACCCAGAACACTGAGGGGGAGGAGAAGGCAGAATCTGACCTCTGAGTCACAGGCTGTTGATGCCAGGGAGAGAGCTGCTGTCAGGGAACAAGTCCCTCAGCTCTTGGAGCCTTTTACCAGCCGGCCCTACTGTTGCTGCCACTGGCTCTGATAATCCTTCTCAGCCAAGGGCATGCTGAAGGAGAAGGACTCCAGTGTTGAGGGTGACAAGAGGCCAGGGGAACCAGCATGGCAGGAAACCATGGTGGATGCTTACAAAATCTGTGTCAGGATTAGGACAAAAGAGCTCTGTGTACCAAAAAGAGGACCGAGGGCACCAACCAGATTGGAATACTGAGTCAGAGTCAGGTTAGGAGTCAGAGGGTGGAGGTGGGCGGAAGGCAGATAGACTGTTTCGTGACTCTGTTTCTCTTCCAGGTCCCCTAATTGGTGAAGTGTCTTTCGAAACGGCAGAAGGAATGCAGGTTGGTAAAGCACTGCATAGTACTCCCCAGTCCTTTCCCAGGCTTGGCCCTCACTGCTCTCGGCTGCCCATTTCCCCTCAGTCCTTTCCTCCTTCCAGCCAGAATCTCCTCTTTTCTAACCTTCTCAACAGCATCTTGCCAGATTTTTCTGACCTCAAAGGTGACAAACTGCTAGTCTTTCTTGTTTTCAGACAGACTCGTGAAACCCAAGCTAGCCTCGAGCTCCTTATATCCCCGCTGGGATTACAGGCTCGCTTATGTGGAGTTAGGGATCATACCAAGGACTTCATGCATGATAACCAAGCAATCTACCTGCTGAACAACAGCCAAAGATTTCACATCGACGGTCTTGAGTTCACACTGGAAATGAGCACCTGAAGCAGAATCCAGAAGTGGACCAGTCATCCCGACATTTTGACCTCTGTCTTTTTCTCCGAAGGTCGTTCGGACTGTGTCTTCCTCCTGATTCCACCCGGATAGTTGTGGTTGTCCCTCACCTTCCCAGGGACAGCTCTCATTCTCTGTTTCCATACACACCCCCAGCGAATGGCTAAGGAGAAGTGAAGAGCCAAGCTTAGATGCAGGCTCTGGACTGAGCAAGCCACAGCCAGGTCGAAGAGGCTGTGTGTTCCCTTGGCCCACTGCTGATGCCTGCAGCAGAACGAGGCTGCTGTGGCCACACTGTGCACAGAAGGCAGTCTTGACCACCAGCCACAGGTGGCCTCAGAGATCCCCACACTTGACTGATGGGTCTTTAACCACTGGTCTTGTCAACCCCATCCACTTCCCTCCTGGATACAAGGCAATGTTGCCTCAAAACAAGGATCAGGTGTCGCTCCAGAATGCAGTACCCTCAGGGTGTCCAGCTCAGGTCCTTTCAGTTTGTAGACTCCGCTCCACCCAATTTAGCATCTCTTTCTCCCCATCCGACCCTCAGTTCTTCCCACTTTTATTTGCCCACCACCACGCAGGCTTATATCTTCTCTTCTTCAACAAAGACCCACTCTCCCGGGCCTAACTTCCCTTCGGACTCGAATTCTGACTTTGTTCCTCTTCCTTACTCTTCCTCTCTCCCAAGATCGTCTTCTTGCGTTGGCCAAAAACATACTTATTTTGGTGAAAAACTTCCCTCTCCACACTCCATCTTTCCCTCCAACTGTCAGCTCTGTCTCTCCTCCTCTTACTGGCTCCTCCTCTTTCCCAGCTACAAAATTCCTTTCCTCACTCCTGCCAGTCCCGTTCCCACCTCCAGGACTTTCAAGTTCCAAGATCACTTCCCCCGGCCCCAGCTCACCTCCTCGAGAGACTCAGGGTAACAAGCAAACATGGCAGTGTCCTCAGTCCAGAAGCATCCGGGCCTGGGGGTTGGGGGTTTGGGGACAGAGGGAGGCATGGGGATGTGTGCTAAGCAAGGTGGACCCTGAAGAATTCAAGGACCCAGGGGCCCTTACCCGGGCCCTGGTGGTCCATGTGGTGGCACCGCAGAATTGCAAGAGACCTGCAGATACAGTTTCTGCAGCACATGTTGCTCGGCACACCCTGGCTGGCCCAGTCGTGGAGTACCCCATATGTCTAGTGTGCTTCCAGACCCTCACTCCATCTTGCCCCATCCCCAAGTACAAGACTATACTCTGGCTGTTTGTCTTCCTTCAACTACTGCCTTGTGCCCAGGGCCAGGAATCTGGGTCTCTCTGAATAGGAATTGGCTTCGGCCTCTGCCTGCCTCGGGGACATGCCAATACTTTGCATCTGCTGCCCCCACTCCCCACCTCCGCAAAAAAAATAAAATAAAATAAAAATAAAATAAAATAAAAATCCGGAGGGAGTAGAATTTCAGGAAGAGGCCCTCCAGAGTAAAAAAAAAAAAAAAAAACAACGGCAACCCAGGCATCAGTTCAAATCGCCCGCACACTCTTCCAGGCCAGGAGTCTCCAGTCTGTAGAGCTTCAATCACCAAAACCCAGCCAGTGTTCCAGGTCTCTACTTCAGGAGCCATGACAGGCCACTACGTCGCCAAAGCCCAGGCCTTCTGTATCAAAGAGGTCTGTGTTTCTACAGTCTATTTTCTGAAAGTCGCCATCTTAATCCCGGACTAGAGGAGACCCTCTGGAACACCACCCTCCCTACCAGAGCTTCTCAGACCTTGAAGGGCTGGCTGGCCCGACACCAAGTGTGTACTCCTGCCCTGGAACCTGGGAACCCGTTGTGGAGTCTGCTCTCCCCTAGTTGAAGAGAACAGAGGCGCCCAAGGCCTCATTCGGCCTTCAGTGTATCTACCCAACAAAGCCTAACCCTGAGAATCTTATACCCTCAGGATGGAATCAAGTCCCACAGAAGACCTGGGCTGTACAGAAAGATTAAGGCATCAAGTGCTATGCACTTGAGTACATGCTAGCACCTGATGCTTAGAGACCTCTACAAGGCCCTTCTCGTGTTTAATTCAAGTTTGTAGACAGATAATTGAAATCAAAGATTAGGCCAATGGGTCTGTTTCTCCAGGGACAGCCTGGGTTGACCAGGATGCAGCAGCAGCTCATTGTCCTCACAGGGAAGGACATTGCTAGTAACTCATTATAGGAGAGCACAAACATCCTGTGCACAGACCGGAAACTAGAAGGCTCCTTCAGACGGGCTAGAGAGATGCTCTCTTGGCACCCACGGGGCAGCTCACAATTGTAATTCCAGTTCCAGGGGATCCAGCCCCCTCTTCTGTCTTCAGTACATGGATAGGCAGACAGACAGACACACAGAGAGAGAAAGAGAGACAGACAGACAGACAGAGACAGGCAGAGACAGGCAGACAGATAGAGACAGACAGGGAAAGAGGGAGAGGAGAGAGAAGAGAGGAGAAGAGGCAAAAGGGGGGAGAAAAAAGAAAAAAAGGAGAGGAAGGAGAGGGGAGAGGAAGATTAGAGGAGAGGAGAGGCCAGGCATAGCACATAGAAGACACCTGTCAGGGAGTAACCGCCACCCATAACTTCCATATCCTAGAAGTGGACATCAAGCCATGAGAAAGAGACCAATCAGCTATGGAGGATGCTGTCAAAGTGGAGACTGATTTCTTCATATTAGGATATTAGGAAGCAGTGAATCTGTTTTGGAGTGTCTGTCCTTGCCGTTACCCAGGAGGAAACCGCTTCTTCCCAGGAGTTACACATAAAGACCCTACTTGTATGAGTCTGTGTATCTCTCCTTAAGTGGGGAACTGTCCCTGCAGGAGAACTTTTTACTACATTACAATTCATAACAGTAACAAAATAATAGTTTGATGTACACTGTCGATGTCTTCAGACATACTAGAAGAAAGCACACCAGAAGAGGGCATCAGGTCCCATTACAGATGGTTGTAAGCCACCATGTGGTTGCTGGGAATTGAACTCAGGAGCTATGGAAGAGCAGTCTGTGCTTTTAATCACTGAGTCATCTCTCCCAGTCTAAAACATTCTAACGCCACTGTTTTCTTCACTTTTCAAATGTAAGTTTGTGTATAGCCCCTGCTATCTCTGCCTCTTTACCTCTGTGATAGCTTATGATGCCATTGCATTTGTCCTTAGATGGTTCTCTGCCTCTGACCTCACATCTTTCCATTATAGACACCCACCATAACAATACTGGAGCCATGTTCTGAAAAGTCCTCAAATTCTTCTCTAGACATTGGTCTTAGCATCTGAGGACATCATAATGCTACCACCATGCCTGCTTCTCCCAGTCCCTGCTCAAGTGAAGCTGTCTCCTTCAACTCACTTCACATAAAGGGTTATTTGTATGTTAGTCTCCCCAATAACCTGGGAGTTCCCTTGAGGGTGGATGCAGATGAAATTGCCTGCCAGGCAAAAATATGTGTTGAAGAATAAATGCATGAATGAGTTTGATTCAAGATTTTTGAAGTGTCAATTTTTACAAGAGAGAAAAAGTCCCTAGGAACCTGTCTGCCTGAATGCATCTGAAGAGAAAAGGTAAGACTGTGCTAATCTAAAGATGGGTTGGCAAAGCCTGGTAAGAGTGAGAATTCAACACCAACTAGAATTGAAACCCGACTTCTCATCTGTTTTTCATGCTAATGTCTCTCTTTACGAATGCATTTGAATATGTAATTTTAAAAATTTTTAAATTATGCACAAGACTAAGCTGTGTGCTTTACATATCTTCCCAGTTATTTTCATTTCATAAAGTTGGCATATGTGTGAATATAGAACTGAAAATTGACAGAATGGGTGCATTTTTTTTTCATGTGAAGAAGAACAAGGCTTAGAGGAAGGCAGAAGGAAGAGATGAGGACTTGCCACTAGCTGCTTTCCTACTTGTAATTTTCTGCCTTATCTGCAAAGGTGAGGCAGCTTTCTTTCATTGGTCAGAATGGACAATGGACATTCACTCTGAAATCTCATTGTTTGGACACAACAGAAGCTTCTTATATACCCAGTGTGACATGGAACTCTACTTCCTATGGAGGATAAGGGCTCCAAATTGGTAGCAACCTTAACAATGTTAATCAAACTTGTGTTATATGGGATAATAATATGTGGTCTGTTTTCTTTTTTCAAGTGAAGAAAGTACATAGAGACTTTATTGTGCCCCCACACAGATGCATGTGCATACATACATGTACACACACGTGAACACACATATATACATGATACTTAATTCCTCAGCTCAGGACACATTCAATTATTCTGCCCAACTGTAGGACATTGTGAGATGACATTTGGGTACTAGAGTTGAGAGAGGAGCCATGGGTTGATGAACGAAGCCACTGATCGCATAGGTTTGGCCAATAGATGAAATCTTTGTGCTGATTAGAGTCTCGCTTTCCTTTCTCTTTCTAGTTTCTAATTCCACCTCCACCCTGTCTTCTTAAAACAGTCAAGACAACAGATATTAACTTCTGGGACAGGAACTGTCTCTGATTATCTAAGTATTAGCTTTTCTGGGGTCCTCAGATCTGATTTCCAAGAGATAGAAGGAAACCAAACACTAGACCTAGAATTAAACCATGTGGGAAAGACTGGGAGTTAATAAGGGGAGGGAGATGGACAGAGGTTTGGCAAGCAGAAGAGACATTTCTGCATTTCATCATTTGCATGAATAAAAATAGTGAGCACCATATTACTTTATTACTTTCCATGTACATTTCTTTAGGATAACGTTTAAATGTCTCTCTTCACCATTACTCTACTTTGGGTATATTCTTCAGTACCTATCTACAAATGCCAAGAATTCCTTCTTTACTCTCATGGGAATAATGGTAAAGACAAGGCCTCTTGAAAACTTTATCAATGGGCCCATGGGCCCTGTATATCCATCTGGCTATCTAAGAACAAAAATAGAATGAATATGTAATGAACTGGAAGGGATTGTTTAAAGGCTATGATCATGGAATCGTTTCTTTAGAGTGACCATTCTTCCTCAGGTTGTGGGATGAATTTTGTACTTGACTGAGGCCAGATTTCTGGCCAGTCACATCTCCCAAAGAGAAATAAACAGAGTTCCTACCAGCATTACAAAAGAGAAGTAAGGAAACAAGGGACTAGCTATGGTTAATATGAAGACATCATTGACAGAAGGCAGCAAAGTCATGCCTGCCTCCTGAGAGAATGATGAGCTTAGGTGGGTTCAGAGCACAACAATCTCCTAAATGTTCAGTGCCAACTACAAGATGGATGAAGTTGCCACATCCATTGCTGCCTTAGCACATTCCCTTGGGTGCTTTCTCTTTTTCTCTTCTGTGTGTCTGAAGTTGGACCCAGGATGGTCACGATATGAAGGTCTCCCTCCACTCACCACTTACGCCTCACTCTGCTAACTCCTAGAAGGCCCACAAAAGATAACATAGGATGCCTGTTGTGAATATTTTGGCTCTTGCTCCATCAGTCCATGATGGACTTTTGAATTTTGAGTTACTTGCTAATATTCTGGGCTCTATATAAAATTCAGGATGCCTAACTTGTAATACTGGGACCAAATTCCCATGTGGGGACTTTTGGCTAGAGCTTTACATTCTGTGCTCCTTGAAGGAAGCATACACTCACGTCTATTCCCTGCATCCCCTGTTGTCTTGTTAACATTGACACTGGCTGGTTAATTTTATAGTTACTTGATTTTTTCTCAGATTTAAGGAACACATGGCCTATTCCTAGCTCCCAGATCTTTTGTTTATTCATGTTACATGCCTAGAACATTTACAGATTTGAGAGATTTGAATTTGAAACTTCCAAGTAACAGAATGAACTTTTAGTCGAAGTACAAAGGTAGATAGGATTTTCTTGGGTTTGATTGTGTGTTAGGAGGCTAAGATGCAGGTTTAGAAGGCTCCTGGGCAGGACGGATCCTGAAGATGATCATGACGTTTAACTACTATGCTAAGGTTGGCAGATGTATAGAAGAACTATCTCGTATACACTTGACAAGATCATTACATATATTTTCTGACTGACTAAGGCATTGAGTGGCACATAATTTAAGAAGACATAAACTAATATAACCAAATAATTAATAACCAAATTGAAATTTATTGGCTGAGTAAATATCCAAGAGTCAGTTTGATTTAAGGCATAGCTAGACAATATATTATAATAAAACCATCACCCAAAGATTTATGTGTTTCCATCTTTCCCTACCTCATGGTCACAAGATGACTGCCAACAGCCTAGGACTATGTCCTTTCAGGTCCATGTTCCAAAGCATGTCTCCTTTGTTCTAACATCCTAGCAGAAGCCTGGTTTTATCACATCAGCCTCACTTAGGGAAAATTAAGATCCCAATCTCTGTTGTCAAGGAAATACCAATCAAGCTCAACTGATAGATCAGATGCTCTGCTGAAAACAAAAATAGTAGCAGTGGGAAGTGTAATCCCACAGAAACAACTTGTGAATATGGTTACCAGGAGAGGAGCACGTGGCCAGTGTGCAGCATCCATAGCTGGTGTCAGTTATCAACCTAAATCATTTGTTCAGGAGCAAATTGTTACCCCTCCTACCCAGATACTCTGATTCATTAGGTATGAACCTAAACCTAGGCATATTCATATTTAACAAGGCCTCCAGGGATTAAGATACAAGAAGTCATTAACTTAGACTTTGGGAAACACTCTGAGACTCCAGTATCCTATTACAACTAATAATACATTTATAATTGTGCACCAGGAACTGCAGTGCTTCTAAGACTTGTTTAAAATGACCCTTAAACAATTCCATGAGGTAAGTACTGTTACTGTTTCCATTTTGGTAAGAAAGGGACATACAAGAAGTCTAATGACACACAGATACAAGAGTCCAGAACCAAGACTTTGTAGTCAATGTTATTTCCTATTTTATGATACTGTCAATATCCCTTCTGGACTATGTGTGACACTGGCTGAAGATAATTTTTTAGTCCACACGTTTTCTGTTTGGCATTATGTGACAGGGAGATGCCCCGTTACTGGTTTCATAAAGTCACAAGAAACACCTCTGTGCAATTCCTATCTGATGTACACTGCATGTTGCCTCGGAAAAGTCACATAAACTTTCTTTTAAGGAGGTGTTTACTCATTTGCCCTCACAAGGGTGATTTAGGAAATAATGAACAAATAAAAGTGACAAGATAGTATTGGCCTGAGGAAATGGTGCATTGTTTTTAGATACCTTTTTATCCATGGGTTAAATCACAAGTAAGCAAATAATGTTTACTGTGGTTCCCACCCTCCTGCCATTGCTGTCACTGGGGAAGCTTCCTACTCTCGCCCCAGCTGCCCTCATGTCCTGACTCAATTGTAGTCACTCATATGTTTGCGATACCTTAGCATCTGGGATCGCCCTTTGAGAGCCTTAAGGGCTGGAACAAAAGGAGAGCAGGTATTACATGACTGCTCTGTGGCAGGAACATTTGAGAAGCTACACTGCTAGTCTTAACACTGATGCCCCATTTCACATGGGAGAACCGTGGAGCGCACAGAGGCTATTTGCCTAAGGTCCCTTCTACCAGAAAGGTAGGTTCCAGAAACTATCCCCCTGTCTCATCCCTGTGACTCCTCTGGTAAGCTCTAGGCTTTTATTCATATTTGATGCCCCATGAAAGAGGTTCCTTTGTAGGAGATGAGCTACTCGACTGGTGCTCAGTTACCACAGATGTGCTTTATCAGTGCAAGCCTTCTACATTTCACACAGTAACACTCATGACCAAACCATGAGGGTTCCTCAAATGTGAAGATGGATTCACAATCAGTCTGCTAAGCCTTAGAATACAGAATAAATATTAATCAATATAGAATAGTAGACACATGTCCTTTTAAATACAGCCTCGTTGACCCCTGTGTCTAGTCTAGGTGAGAAACCAGGAGTTGTAACTAATCAAAGGCTAATGGAGTCAGTTCCCTAATAATTAAAACATCACAGCCTTGGCATGCATTTTGAGTTTTTCTCCTTTTTCACTCAGAAGAGAAAATTTGAAATCCTCGGCTGGGTGAGAGCAGGTTCTTATTAGAGAAATGTAATAAATTAATGACAAAGGCACAGGTTTTGTGAAATTTCCTCCTCATTTACAATCTATTCCTTCAGAATAATGGGAGAAAGCTCATTTGCATTAAAAACCACTGCTATTCCCGTATTTGATCAATTATCTAACAATATTAAAAAACTGGATATATTTTCCTATGCAATCCAATCTATCTTTCTCAGTCAGTCAGCTATTATTGTTTCCTCTGAGGAATGGAAAGGGAATTCACTAGGTTTCTATGACTTCCCATATTTCCAGTGGCCACAAGTTTTCTGCAAATGGCATCAATACAGTTTTCAATGTACAGAGTCACTTTCACCAGGTACTTAGGCAATGCAACATGCTTTTTATGTAATTTTTAAATGTAACCCCCAAAAGTCTCCATTATTAGGAAATGCTGACTAGCTAACAGTCAGTTGCTCCATCTTGAAATAACTAGCAAAGTGCTATGACCTCTGTCTCAGATCTCTGAGAGGTAAACACCATCCTAAAACCAGGGCTCTCAAATTCCTCTCAAAGTGAAAAGGGCTTTTTCCCAGGAAGAAGCCTAACTGTTAACATGCAGTGTGTGAACCCTGGTGTCTTGAAGTGGGTGGAGGGTGACAGGAAATGATCCTTCTCTGGCAGAAAGCTCTCTTCATCGGGTGTCACAAGGCAAAGGTTTCCTATATATAGCTCTTCTCTTCTGTCCCCTCATCTCCTCAACCACAGAATAGCTCTCCAGTGTCAAGGTTCTCTCCCACTTAGGATCTTGTGAATACATTCTGCCTATAATGAAATTCTGACCGAAAGTCTCATAGAGCCAAGTGATTCAGGGCTGTGGAACCCAGACTCTTCTAAAGTTAAATGTTCTTCTCAAGAAACTGAATTTTGAAATTAATGCCTAATAACTGTTACATACTAGTTTATATGTCTTGTAGGACTATACCCTCATGAAGGGAAAGAGGCTACAGTATGGCTACAAAGTGCTAAAGAGATTTCAGAGCTCACAAAGCCATATAAAGGCAGTGGTGAGGAGCCGCTTACAGACTCAAAGAATCACTGTGGATAATCAGAATGCTATCAAAAGACAAAGTTACAATCCCAGGGTATGGTTCATATCTAAAATGCCAGCACTCAAGAAGGCTGGGGCTGGAGGGTTGCCATAATTCTGAGGCCAGCCTGGTTTATATAGTGGCCAGTGAGAGTGCCTCATGACCCTCAAAAGGAAATAAAAATCTATTTAGAGAGTTGCTTGGAATATACACAGCTGTTTCAAGACAGAGCAAAGTGGGCCAGGAAAGGGGGTGAGGTGACACATGTGCCAGATGGTCTGATGAGAAGTTGGTCATGTTCCATATGAAGTCTCACAGCTTTCATATGAATCAGATGACAGTTTGTCACCACTGCTGGTCCTGGTATCCTCTGTGAGTTTATGGGCCTGGTTTTTCTGGTATTGATTGCACTTGTGTACCTGTGTATTCTTGATTTAATTTGCTAATGTCACAGGTTAAGGTATAATTTTACTTGCATGAGTAAATTGCCTGTGGATTATATTTTGTGTTGGACAGATAGGAATTGTTCTACAGCACAAATCTGGATACAGAATCAGTCTGACTCAGCACTCAAGATGGAGCCAACCATTGTTTTAGAGTTTTTATAGGACAAGCAGATTCTGAAGTCGCTGTTTTACACACCATGGTGTGACCTAAAGTAGAGCATTGCCTGGTCTCCACAAACCTCCCTTTTGGCCACTTGCTCCTCCTCAGTTTCCTTTCAGGCTTTTCTGTGCTATGCCGAATGTTCTATAGTCCTTAAATCTATTTGCAATACTGTCAATAATATGACCATCTCAGCTATTCCTCAACTCCTCTCAAGCATTTCTTCGTGACACAGTAAGTAGGTAGTTCATGTGCCCTTTGCATGTGAAATGTCCCTGAAAGTGGTGTGCTTTCAAGATTTGCTCTCTATAGTTGTTCAGAGGTGGGGTTTGGCTGATGTGACTGGCCCCTAAGGTCTCTGACTTAATCAGTGGACTGACTTATGAGTGGAGTCTTAACTTCATGTTCTTACTGAATGATGACAGTCTAGAAGGTAGACTCTGATTGAAGGAAGTAAATCACTGGGGTCATGTCACTGAAGGGGATCCCTTGCTGCTGTTTCTTTGTTTGGTCTCATCCTAGTTCCTGGTTGCCATGAGGACTACAGCTGTCCCAGGCCGTGCTCTTCCAGGGTGATCTGTCTGCCTTTCCACAAGATTAAAAGCAATGGAGAAAGCCAGCCCTGAACTAACACCCTTGAAACCATGAGCTGAAATAAAGCCTTTTTCCCTTAAATGTTTTCATCAGATATTTTGTCACGAAAGTGACTAAACACTAACTTGTAACTAACATGTACAGAGCCCCAACAAACAATTCATGGCCTTCTGATCCCTGCTACAGGATAAAACTGTCTTTATTTAAGCATTTTATTTAACTCCCTGTTGTGCCATATAATGTCTGGATTATTCATGGTGATTTCAGTCTTACTTTTCTGATGTTGCTGTCATAATTACATATGTAAATACATGTGTTCATTCATGATGTTTGCTGATTTTTTTAAACTAATATGTTTTGTGTAGAATGACGATACAAAAAGAAAAGAAAAAAGAAAAAAAGAAAGGATGAATACTACTTTGATTTTTCTACCCAAAGAAGAGGAAAATGCTTCCAATTATTTTCTAGAGCAGGACATTTGGTACCGATAAGGTTGCTATAGCAACCTGAGAACAAAGCTTAATTTAGGCCACAATGAGTGCACCCACTTTGTTTCCTGTCTGAACAAGCATTTCTGCGAAGAGCTGTGTTTACAAACAATGCAAGGGTGCCTACATGGAAAGTCATTTAGAGATGGGGTTCCTCAACTTCCCCCCTTACACCTGCTTGTCCTATTATAATTCCAATAAAAATTACCTTTGTCAAGGACAACTAAAATGTAGTCCAATTTTACTCAAGATTGAAAACGTTGGACATCAATTGGTTCTTAACAGGTCTTCAAAAATATTTTGACATTAAAATGTATTTTACTTTCTAGTGTTCATCTTTACAATGTGTTGGAAAAGAAATATTTGTTGTATTTGACTGAAAAAAAAACACCCTCTTAGTTTAGTCAATGTGAGTGTATTTCCTCTGTAAGGATCAAGTCCCTGAAAGTCTTGCTGGTATATGTATCCAGGGTCAAGGTGGCTGGAGAGGAGAATCCCTGTGGCTTCCCACTTTTATGGAAGCAGAATGTACTCTGGTGTTTATGTGTCTCTTTCATAAAGATGAAAAGCTTTAGTTTAGGAAAGATTCAGTCTGCTGCCATTCAGGTAGCATATATCTCACATTCGGTTCAACCTCCACCTAAAATTCCTTTCCTAACCCTTGTGTTAGGATTAAACAGAAATAGAAGGTCTCTTGCTAAGCTGTGTCTGATTTGCCATGCAACCCCACCTCTCCTCAGAGCACCAAGTCTAGACTACATTTAGCTATTTTAAATACTGATTTGCATACCTTCCTCCCTCCTAGACACTACAAGGAATGCCTCTTTAAACTTGGTATTTTCTTCCTACCCAACCAAAACAGCACCTGGCATATACCAGGTGCTATGTACAAAGTTAAAAAAAAAAATGCTTTAACTCAAAATAGAAAAAGTTACAAACATCCCCCCCTTCCCAAATAAAGAACAGAAAAACAAAAGACAAACACCACCAACACTAACAACAAAAATACAAGACAATTAATTCCAGAATGGTAAATGCACAAATAGTTCTGGGTCTATAGGTAATTGAGGGAGAGGTTCTCATATTAGAGGAGTCATTAAGACTAAGAACCTTCAGGAAAAGGTTCAAACCACCCTAGCGTCAAACCACCCTAAGCCGTAATAAGTGTTATATACCCAAATCTTCATTTGGTCCATTCAAGCATATATGCCTGTTACCACCTGAAATGACCCCAAATAGTATAAGAGTACAAGGGGCATGTGCAGAATGACTAAAGCCAACAAAAAGAACAGGAAGCCAAATTGGAACCTAGGAGAAAGCCGCCAGGGAAAGAAAAGGTTTCAAGGAAAGAGATGTGAGCTAGACCACAGGGTATGGAGGAGTCGAATGCAATGAGGCAGGGCAAAGTCTAGTTTAAGAAAAACACCCATGTGCCTTGTTCTAGGACTATTTGAAATGAAGAAGGGTCCTTGCATATCAAAGGAGTGGGTAAGATCGGATTCCTCAAGCTATTGACTAGAGAGTTTTATAATCATGCAGTGACTTCGTGTATCCAGAACTAGAAATAGTCCCAATACTTACTGTTAACTGTTATCTTCTCCTCAGAGCATTTTTTAAACTATCACTAAGGGTCATGAGAAAGAAAAACATGAAATATAAAATTATTTCTCAAGCCCACCATTACTCAAAGATTATTTTAATAGATCCTTTTACATTATACATGAATGCAATTGTCTTCCTTACTGTTCTATTGCTGTGAAGAGACACCATAACCAAGGCAACTCTTCTAAAAATAATTGGGGGCTTGCTTAAAGTTTCAGAGAATTAGTCCATGACCATCATGGTGGGAAGAAGACAGGCATGGTGCTAGTGGCCATGAGCTTCTCATCCTGATCCACAGAGAGAGGGGGAGGGGGAGGGGAAGGGGGAGGGGGAGGGAGATGAAGAGAGAGGGAGAGACAGAGACAGAGACAGAGACAGCACCTGGCATGGGCTTTTGAAACTTTAAAGTCTGCTCCCAGTAGCATACCTGCTTCAGTAAGGCCACACCTACTCTACTTGAACAAGGCCATACCTCCTAATCTTTCCCAAACTAACTAACTGGGGATCAGGCATTCAAATGTATGAACCTATATGGGCCATTTTCATTCAAACCATTGCAACAATGAAACAGTATATTTTAAGAAAAGGTAAATTTAGTTCACATTTTATCTGCCTTAAAAGACTAGCTTTACATTTTAAAGTCAATTTAAAGATTGTCATTGATACTCTAGAAATACATAACAGGCACATGGGAAGAGTGGGGAAGGGGGGAATGGAAAAGACCACACACACAGAGACAGAGACAAAGACACAGACTCAGAGACACAGAGAAACTTTATTCACATAAAAATAAAATGGAAGGCTGCAGAAAACAGCCAGGCTGCCCCAGCTACAATGATCAAATAGGTGATAGAGAGATGGGAAAGAAAAGAACCTGAAGTGTTTGTGTGCTGTGGAGAGAGACAGAACTAGATTGTTGGCCGTGAGGAACAGGCTAATGTGAGTGGTCTGTGCAGTACCTGAGGCCATGGTGAAGTCTGGATTCATGCTGCTGTTGAGGGCCATGTCTGGGGCTGAGGTTCTACCGCAGCTGGCATCTGTGTTGATGTCCCTGTCTCGTGTTACCACCAAGGCCAATCGGAGGTCTGTGCTGCAGCCTGAAGCCATTTTGTTGTTTGTGGGCTGTGTTGCCTCCAGGGACCCTATTGATGTAACCTGGGCAACCACCTGACACAGTGGTGTTGATGGTCCATGAGGCCTCTGATAGTCTTGCATGGTTACAAAGTCCTACAGCAGCCAGGAGCCATTACTTGTGGTCTGTGCTGTCACCAGAAACCATGTGGAAGTCCATGATCTGTGCTCCTGCTGACTGTAAAGATCAAGGAAGATACTTTGACAGTGCTATTGATGAGTGCAGTCACATTGTTGAGAAAGAGAGACTTGGAAGGCTTCTGTATGAACCCCTATCCCAACCCCAATGTTCATTCCCACCCATGAAAGTAGCAGCCTAAACAGGAAGTCATCAAAGAAGTCTTTCAAAAAGTGTGATAAGGATGTTGGAGTGAAGCTTTCCACAACTGATGGCTTCTGTTAGGAGTGTGAGAGTGGAATGACTCAGTTCTGTTTAAGGAGCAGGCCATTGAGAGTTTGACCATGCTCCAGTGAATATATAGATAACACAAATTGGACTTGTTCTCTCCTGTCCCTTCCCCTCCCTCCCCCCCTCTCCGTTTTCCCCTCTTCCTCCCCTTCCCCCCTCTCATGTAGTGGGTGTTTTTATTTTCTTATTTATATATTTATTTATTTATTATTTTTTGGCGGGGAGAGGTCACAAATGTCAAGGACAGTCATGAAGGGGCTAGGAAATAAGTATGATTGGAGTGACTGATGTGAAACCCACAAAGAATCAATAAAAATACTATGTTGGGGAAAAAAGTGAATAGAGAAGAAATGTAAAGGTTGCAAATGACCCTTGTGGTTCAGTGAGAGAGAGAGAGAGAGAGAGAGAGAGAGAGAGAGAGAGAGATCTTAAGATATGTATTATGCAGCTACAAGAAAATAAATTATTTAGGAAAAATAAGAAGCTATTGCCATTTTAGGTCTAAAACAGTTGTTACATTTTTCTCATGAGGAACTTCTGAAAACAAGTAAAATTTAAAAGAAATCATTGGAAAGAAAACATGTAGGAGGCTGTAAATCTAATTAATGAGAGGTCAGGACAAAAGATTTTACCTAAAAGACTAATTGTAAAGAGTAGCATTAAATAAACAGTAGGTGGGAGTGAATAATTACAGTGACTGCAGATTGGATGTAGGGAGCAGTAAGGCACACAGGTGGAGACATGAAGTACAAAATAAACACAAAGCCCTAATAGCTGACCTTTATGTCAAGGGCCCGGGAAAACGAAACACAGGTGACAAGGCTAGGCACCAAATTAACTAAATGTTATGATTCAGGCTCAAAACAGGTAGTCAATTGATTTTAATAAGAACCATAAAAGGTAGGGAAGTAGGCTTTAATGACAAGATATGAAACCAATTATTAGAAGTAAAGGCTGTATAAGCGATATGGATAATTCCATACTCTGCCTCCAAGGACACTGAGGTTTAATGAGATGACAATATACACCCATTTGATATATTAAAAGAAGGTGATGAGGCTTCAAGAGGCTTTTATTAATTAGGAAATACATTCTGTATGAATGAGAGTTTCTAGGCTTGCAGTTTTCTGTACTGGATTTCAAGTTGTTTTTCTTTTTTCCTAAAAAAAAAAAAGTCTTGACACTATTGTAATGGCTTATACAAACAGGGAGTTATTAATTAATACCCTAGCATTGTTTAATGTTAAACTAGAGTACATAGAATATATAAGAACTGCATAACATGTGTTTAATTTATATGTCATCTGCCATATTCTACACAGTGTGCTATACATATTATTTGCCGGCTTATTAAACATGTTTGGCATGGCCCCTCAAGTGATACTCGTGTGCTTAAATCATTTAACAGATTATTGTCTCTAGGCTCCAAATCTTTGTTCCACAGAGAGAGGGCTGAATTCTCCCACTATCTTCCCTTTGCGGAGTCCACAGGGTTAAGCTATAACCACAGAAGATGTTTCAAGGGCACTGATGCTGAGAGTGATGTTCGGTCCCCTAGGTCTGTCTGCCGCGCTTCTCAAGTCAAGCACCAGGAACAAAGACATTTACCCCAGCATCTCCTGCCTTGTGCATCCCGCAGCTAGCAGCTCTGACAGCCAAGTCAGTTCCAGGGACCCTAGCTGATAGATTCATTGCCAGGCTCCAACTTGAAAATCGTCTCCCTGTGCATGGTTCCCTCTGGTACTTTCCCAGATCATTTTGCAGCGATCTATTTCCAACTGACTTTTCCCTAGGTATTCTGTCTCAGTCCTAAGGCTCTGGTCACTCTCTGAACTGCCATTACTGAATTCTTCAGATTTCTATGCACAGCTCCCCAACTAATCCTCAGTCAACCGTAATCCTCCATTAAACATTTATTCCTAATATTAAATTTTGTTTTATAACATGGGGTGTGTCGCGTGCTTGGACTCTCTCTCTCTCTCTCTCTCTCTCTCTCTCTTCCTTTCTCTCTGTGTGTATGTGTGTGTACATGTACACAAGCAGATGAATGTTGATGTGAATGGTGTATATATGCATGCATATATGTATGGAGATAAAGGTAATCCTTGTGTGTGGTTCCTATGGTACCATTTGTCTTGCGTTTTAAGAGAGGCTCTCTCACTGGAACCAATGCAAGATTTGGGGTTTTGCCTGTCTCTACCTCCAGAGCACTGGGATTAGAAGTGCTCAGCATCACTCCTAGTTGGATATAAGGCCAGAACATAAGGCTAGTGTTTCAAGCACTTTACTCTTTGACCTTTTCCACCATTTTCTAACACGGTGCCAAGATGAGACAGTACTTACCTTATGGTCTTACTAGAAATTAGACTTAGAAGATCTTTGCCAATATCATATAGGTAATCAATTGCACTACTTTTTATTGTGATAGCATATCATAACCAAGGGAAAGTATAAAAGAAAGATCTTTTGGGGCTTTACAGTTCTGGAGAGATCAGAGTCTGTCATGGCAAGGAGATGTGGCATGGTGGTTGCTACCTCCTTCCAACCTCCTTCCAGCCTAGCAAGGCTGGCTGTGACCATCCACAGCTTAAGCGGGGCCACCTGCTGTGCTGCTCATTTGATGTGCCACTACCTGCCTGAGGCCCAATCTGCCTGAGGCCAACTGGTTCTCTTCCAAGAATTTTCCGGAGTTAACACCGAACTGTGATCCTCGAGAGTTCCCATTAGAAGGCTGACCTATCTACCTCAAAGGAACTTTGCATGGCTAGGGATGGGCCTCCCCTCTTCTTTATAAAGTGTGTTTGCTGACATTAAAATTGAACCTTGATCAGAATGACTGTCTTGGTTACGTCTCTCTCATGCGCCGCCTAGCCCGCCTAGCCCCCCTCTTCTCTTCCAGGTTTCCAAGATGCCTTTCCAGACTAGAACCCAGACATGTGAGCTGCTGGCCGGACACAACAGGTGGTAGCAGCAGAAACCAGAGGGCTTTCGCATTCTAAGCAAAAGAGCAAACTGGGAATGGCATCTTGTTTTGAAATCTCAAAGCCTGCCCTGTTACATCCTTCCTCCAGCAAGGCCATACCTCCTATATTTATCATAATAGCACCATCAACTGGAAACTAAATATTGAAATATCTTAGCCTATGGGGACATGTTCATTCAAACTACTACACTGATATAAGAATTAGAACTTGAATTAGAGTATTTTTGTGAGCCACCATGGGGTTGCTGGGATTTGAACTCAGGACCTTCAGAAGGGCAATCAGTGCTCTTACCCACTGAGCCATCTCGCCAGCCCCCTGAATTAGAGTATTTTTGTTGGGAATTTTTAAGTGTACAGATCAAGTACTTAATTATTTCAGGAAAGGTATAATGAAAAATAGCTCACCTTTTATTTGCAGTTAAGTTATAACTACTTATTTTATATAAACCGGATATTCTGATATTTTTTACCTTATATGGTGATCATTAGCTTTATTTATTTGACACAGTCTAGGATAACCTAGGAAGAGAAATCAGTGAAAGGTTGTCTATATTGGGTTAGCCCTGTGGGCATGTCTGTGGGGTGGGTGTCTTAATTAAATAGCTAAACTGATAGGATGTTGGAATGCCCAGTACACTGTGGTGGCACTATTCCCTATGAAGGAGTTCCTAAACTATTCAAAAGTGGAGAAATTAAACTGAACAGAGCAAGGAAGCAAGTGGGCATGCATCATTTATTTTCTTGCAGCTCTCGACTGTTATGATTTGACCAGCTATCTCAAGTTTCTGCCATTGTGATGTCCCTGTAGTGATAGTTATAGCCTAGAATTGTGAGCTACCACAAAACCTTTCAGATCTAGGTTTCTTTTTGTCAAAGTATCTTATCATAGCATCTGAAATGAAAGTAGAATATAGTTATATGATATAATTTTATTCCCAACACATCAGGCATGTGCTTCATACTTCAATTTTCATATTAACTTCATACTAACATGGTAAGAAATTCCAAAGCTTTCATGGGGACCACAGAGTGTGATTTATTCTACTTTGCATCTAATGGCTGAGATCTGAGGACCAACGGAGTTGTAGCTCTCATGTCAAAATTTAGCCATCAGAAGATTCAGTGAGAGCAAAAATGGATGAGAATGAGGCATGTAGTGGATGCTCAATGGCTAAGGAATAAGTGAATAAGTTTGTTGTGTAGGTAATATGAATTATTTCTTCATGCAAGTACTACCTTTAGGTTCACAGTAGGCTCAATGCTTATATCAATATCATAAAATTTAGCATCAAAATGCCCAGGTGCTGTGATTTCCCATTCTTGAAGAAGTTAAGAACTGTCATATTAAAGGTAATGTGGCCACGTGTGTGAGAGGGGCATATTAACTCTGGGCCTAACACACTCATTCTATCCTTGGATTAGCAGCTGTGATCTGTCACTTTGAGGTTTAGCCACAGGCTTCCCAGCACAACTTAAGCTTATACTGCCTGCTGCACAGTAGTGGGGCTTGTCTCCTATATGATACTTAATAACTATCGCAGAGACACCAACTGCCTGACAGCAAAAGACTACTAATGAACGCCTCAGAAGAGGGTTCAGAAAAGATTACAGAAGTTATTTACTGAAGGCTTAAAGTGAATGTTATACTAACTGCTCACATGGGTCTCATTTGATTGCTTCCAGGAATAAGATATAGTTGCTTCGCTGATTATGAAAAATCTTTTGGCTATTTAAATTCTCTCCAGGTATTACAGAGAACCCAGAGAGCTCCTGAAGTGGCAAAAGCATGCTTGGCTTTGATCAAATACCCAAACTTGAAAACTCATTGGTAGACTACTCTACATGCTTCTGCTTCCTGACCATTACGGAGCCTCTGAAGGTTGACTCATAAGGTTCTGCAACCTCAGTTTAGTAATGTGGTTTTGGACATGAGGCTGCAAAATATATATAATAAAAACAAACATACATATATGGAGAGGGCACTTTGTCTTAATCAGGGTTCTTTAGGGACACAGAAGTTATAGAATTAATGTCTTATTCATTATAATATATTCAATATAATGTATTTATTCTTTTATATTCTCTATAAATATGTAATATTTACTATATTTTATTATATTATAATATATGTACATATATGTACATTATGTTTTATATATTTTATTTTATTGCATGTATGCATATGTATGTTATTTATTATATGTTTTAAATACATATATATACATACATATATATACATACATATATAAAAATATATATGTTTATATACATGTGAAGTGTCTACTAAAGGAAGATACAAGTACAACGAGTAGTTGTTCAGTCAACAAGGCTGGAAGTCTCAGTAAGGTTCAATATACATCAGAATCCTGAAGAAGTAGGCACTAATGCCAGAGAAGAAATAAACTTGACAGCAAAAGCAAGCGGGCAGAGAGAATAAGACTCCTTCTTCCAAGTCCTTTATACAGGCAATCAGCAGAAGGTATGACACAGACTAAAGGCATATCTTCCCACTTCAAAAGATTTGGACTAAGGATGTAATTTTTCTCCTCAAAGGTTCTGGATTAAAATTGGGTTTTCGCACTTCACCTGTTTAGATTAAGAAAAAAAAATCTCTCACAGTTATATCCTGACCTTTAGGTTCTAGTTAATTCCAAATGTAGTCAAGTTGACAACCAAGAATATCCATTACGGAACAGGTGAGAGGGTGCGCCAGAGAACCTGACAGCTTCTGGAACAGGCGGAAGCACAGAGGCGCTGAGGCAGCACCCTGTGTGGGCCGGGGACAGCCGGCCACCTTCCGGACCGGAGGACAGGTGCCCGCCCGGCTGGGGAGGCGACCTAAGCCACAGCAGCAGCGGTCGCCATCTTGGTCCGGGACCCGCCGAACTTAGGAAATTAGTCTGAACAGGTGAGAGGGTGCGCCAGAGAACCTGACAGCTTCTGGAACAGGCAGAAGCACAGAGGCGCTGAGGCAGCACCCTTTGTGGGCCGGGGACAGCCAGCCACCGTCCGGACCGGAGGACAGGTGCCCGTCCGGCTGGGGAGGCGGCCTAAGCCACAGCAGCAGCGGTCGCCATCTTGGTCCGAGACCCGCCGAACTTAGGAAATTAGTCTGAACAGGTGAGAGGGTGCGCCAGAGAACCTGACAGCTTCTGGAACAGGCAGAAGCACAGAGGCGCTGAGGCAGCACCCTGTGTGGGCCGGGGACAGCCGGCCACCTTCCGGACCGGAGGACAGGTGCCCACCCGGCAGGGGAGGCGGCCTAAGCCACAGCAGCAGCGGTCGCCATCTTGGTCCCGGGACTCCAAGGAACTTAGGAATTTAGTCTGCTTAGGTGAGAGTCTGTACCACCTGGGAACTGCCAAAGCAACACAGTGTCTGAGAAAGGTCCTGTTTTGGGCCTTCTTCTTCGGCCAGGAGGAGGTCCAAATACAAGATATCTGCGCACCTTCCCTGTAAGAGAGCTTGCCAGCAGAGAGTGCTCTGAGCACTGAAACTCAGAGGAGAGAATCTGTCTCCCAGGTCTGCTGATAGACGGTAACAGAATCACCAGAAGAACAATCTCTAAACAGAGTCAACTATAACTACTAACTCCAGAGATTACCAGATGGCGAAAGGTAAACGGAGGAATCTTACTAACAGGAACCAAGACCACTCACCATCACCAGAACCCAGCACACCCACTTCTCCCAGTCCAGGGAACCCCAACACACCTGAGAACCTAGACCTAGATTTAAAAGCATATCTCATGATGATGGTAGAGGACATCAAGAAGGACTTTAATAAATCACTTAAAGAAATACAGGAGAACACTGCTAAAGAGTTACAAGTCCTTAAAGAAAAACAGGAAAACACAATCAAACAGGTAGAAGTCCTTACAGAAAAAGAGGAAAAAACATACAAACAGGTGATGGAAATGAACAAAACCATACTAGACCTAAAAAGGGAAGTAGACACAATAAAGAAAACTCAAAGCGAGGCAACACTAGAGATAGAAACCCTAGGAAAGAAATCTGGAACCATAGATTTGAGCATCAGCAACAGAATACAAGAGATGGAAGAGAGAATCTCAGGTGCAGAAGATTCCATAGAGAACATCGGCACAACAATCAAAGAAAATGGAAAATGCAAAAAGATCCTAACTCAAAATATCCAGGAAATCCAGGACACAATAAGAAGACCAAACGTACGGATAATAGGAGTGGATGAGAATGAAGATTTTCAACTCAAAGGTCCAGCAAACATCTTCAACAAAATTATTGAAGAAAACTTCCCAAATCTAAAGAATGAGATGCATATGAACATACAAGAAGCCTACAGAACTCCAAATAGACTGGACCAGAAAAGAAATTCCTCCCGACACATAATAATCAGAACATCAAATGCACTAAATAAAGATAGAATACTAAAAGCAGTAAGGGAAAAAGGTCAAGTAACATATAAAGGCAAGCCTATCAGAATTACACCAGATTTTTCACCAGAGACTATGAAAGCCAGAAGAGCCTGGACAGATGTTATACAGACACTAAGAGAACACAAACTGCAGCCCAGGCTACTATACCCAGCCAAACTCTCAATTATCATAGAGGGAGAAACCAAAGTATTCCACGACAAAACCAAATTCACGCATTATCTCTCCACGAATCCAGCCCTTCAAAGGATAATAACAGAAAAAAACCAATACAAGAACGGGAACAACGCCCTAGAAAAAACAAGAAGGTAATCCCTCAACAAACCTAAAAGAAGACAGCCACAAGAACAGAATGCCACCTTTAACAACTAAAATAACAGGAAGCAACAATTACTTTTCCTTAATATCTCTTAACATCAATGGTCTCAACTCGCCAATAAAAAGACATAGACTAACAAACTGGCTACACAAACAAGACCCAACATTTTGCTGCTTACAGGAAACTCATCTCAGAGAAAAAGATAGACACTACCTCAGAATGAAAGGCTGGAAAACAATTTTCCAAGCAAATGGTATGAAGAAACAAGCAGGAGTAGCCATCCTAATATCTGATAAGATTGACTTCCAACCCAAAGTCATCAAAAAAGACAAGGAGGGACACTTCATTCTCATCAAAGGTAAAATCCTCCAAGAGGAACTCTCAATTCTGAATATCTATGCTCCAAATACAAGAGCAGCCACATTCACTAAAGAAACTTTAGTAAAGCTCAAAGCACACATTGCGCCTCACACAATAATAGTGGGAGACTTCAACACACCACTTTCACCAATGGACAGATCATGGAAACAGAAACTAAACAGGGACACACTGAAACTAACAGAAGTGATGAAAAAAATGGATCTGACAGATATCTACAGAATATTTTATCCTAAAACAAAAGGATATACCTTCTTCTCAGCACCTCATGGTACCTTCTCCAAAATTGACCACATAATAGGTCACAAATCAGGCCTCAACAGATTCAAAAATATTGAAATTGTCCCATGTATCCTATCAGATCACCATGCACTAAGGCTGATCTTCAATAACAAAATAAATAACAGAAAGCCAACATTCACATGGAAACTGAACAACACTCTTCTCAATGATACCTTGGTCAAGGAAGGAATAAAGAAAGAAATTAAAGACTTTTTAGAGTTTAATGAAAATGAAGCCACAACGTACCCAAACCTTTGGGACACAATGAAAGCATTTCTAAGAGGGAAACTCATAGCTATGAGTGCCTTCAAGAAAAAACGGGAGAGAGCACATACTAGCAGCTTGACAACACATCTAAAAGCTCTAGAAAAAAAGGAAGCAAATTCACCCAAGAGGAGTAGACGGCAGGAAATAATCAAACTCAGGGGTGAAATCAACCAAGTGGAAACAAGAAGAACTATTCAAAGAATTAACCAAACGAGGAGTTGGTTCTTTGAGAAAATCAACAAGATAGATAAACCCTTAGCTACACTCACTAAAGGGCACAGGGACAAAATCCTAATTAACAAAATCAGAAATGAAAAGGGAGACATAACAACAGATCCTGAAGAAATCCAAAACACCATCAGATCCTTCTACAAAAGGCTATACTCAACAAAACTGGAAAACCTGGACGAAATGGACAAATTTCTGGACAGATACCAGGTACCAAAGTTGAATCAGGATCAAGTTGACCTTCTAAACAGTCCCATATCCCCTAAAGAAATAGAAGCAGTTATTAATAGTCTCCCAGCCAAAAAAAGCCCAGGACCAGACGGGTTTGGTGCAGAGTTCTATCAGACCTTCAAAGAAGATCTAACTCCAGTTCTGCACAAACTTTTTCACAAGATAGAAGTAGAAGGTATTCTACCCAACTCATTTTATGAAGCCACTATTACTCTGATACCTAAACCACAGAAAGATCCAACAAAGATAGAGAACTTCAGACCAATTTCTCTTATGAACATCGATGCAAAAATCCTTAATAAAATTCTCGCTAACCGAATCCAAGAACACATTAAAGCAATCATCCATCCTGACCAAGTAGGTTTTATTCCAGGGATGCAGGGATGGTTTAATATACGAAAATCCATCAATGTAATCCATTATATAAACAAACTCAAAGACAAAAACCACATGATCATCTCGTTAGATGCAGAAAAAGCATTTGACAAGATCCAACACCCATTCATGATAAAAGTTCTGGAAAGATCAGGAATTCAAGGCCAATACCTAAACATGATAAAAGCAATCTACAGCAAACCAGTAGCCAACATCAAAGTAAATGGAGAGAAGCTGGAAGCAATCCCACTAAAATCAGGGACTAGACAAGGCTGCCCACTTTCTCCCTACCTTTTCAACATAGTACTTGAAGTATTAGCCAGAGCAATTCGACAACAAAAGGAGATCAAGGGGATACAAATTGGAAAAGAGGAAGTCAAAATATCACTTTTTGCAGATGATATGATAGTATATATAAGTGACCCTAAAAATTCCAACAGAGAACTCCTAAACCTGATAAACAGCTTCGGTGAAGTAGCTGGATATAAAATTAACTCAAACAAGTCAATGGCCTTTCTCTACACAAAGAATAAACAGGCTGAGAAAGAAATTAGGGAAACAACACCCTTCTCAATAGCCACAAATAATATAAAATATCTCGGCGTGACTCTAACGAAGGAAGTGAAAGATCTGTATGATAAAAACTTCAAGTCCCTGAAGAAAGAAATTAAAGAAGATCTCAGAAGATGGAAAGATCTCCCATGCTCATGGATTGGCAGGACCAACATTGTAAAAATGGCTATCTTGCCAAAAGCAATCTACAGATTCAATGCAATCCCCATTAAAATTCCAACTCAATTCTTCAACGAATTAGAAGGAGCAATTTGCAAATTCATCTGGAATAACAAAAAACCGAGGATAGCAAAAACTCTTCTCAAGGATAAAAGAACCTCTGGTGGAATCACCATGCCTGACCTAAAGCTTTACTACAGAGCAATTGTGAT
Organism: Mus musculus; assembly: GCF_000001635.26. Classification (NCBI taxonomy): domain Eukaryota; kingdom Metazoa; phylum Chordata; class Mammalia; order Rodentia; family Muridae; genus Mus; species Mus musculus. The sequence continues at coordinate 78,621,595 of NC_000068.7, forward strand.
AAAAACTGCATGGTATTGGTATAGAGACAGACAAGTGGACCAATGGAATAGAATTGAAGACCCAGAAATGAACCCACACACCTATGGTCACTTGATCTTCGACAAGGGAGCCAAAACCATCCAGTGGAAGAAAGACAGCATTTTCAACAATTGGTGCTGGCACAACTGGTTGTTATCATGTAGAAGAATGCGAATCGATCCATACTTATCTCCTTGTACTAAGGTCAAATCTAAGTGGATCAAGGAACTTCACATAAAACCAGAGACACTGAAACTTATAGAGGAGAAAGTGGGGAAAAGCCTTGAAGATATGGGCACAGGGGAAAAATTCCTGAACAGAACAGCAATGGCTTGTGCTGTAAGATCGAGAATTGACAAATGGGACCTAATGAAACTCCAAAGTTTCTGCAAGGCAAAAGACACTGTCTATAAGACAAAAAGACCACCAACAGACTGGGAAAGGATCTTTACCTATCCTAAATCAGATAGGGGACTAATATCCAACATATATAAAGAACTCAAGAAGGTGGACCTCAGAAAATCAAATAACCCCCTTAAAAAATGGGGCTCAGAACTGAACAAAGAATTCTCACCTGAGGAATACCGAATGGCAGAGAAGCACCTGAAAAAATGTTCAACATCCTTAATCATCAGGGAAATGCAAATCAAAACAACCCTGAGATTCCACCTCACACCAGTGAGAATGGCTAAGATCAAAAATTCAGGTGACAGCAGATGCTGGCGAGGATGTGGAGAAAGAGGAACACTCCTCCATTGTTGGTGGGATTGCAGGCTTGTACAACCACTCTGGAAATCAGTCTGGCGGTTCCTCAGAAAATTGGACATAGTACTACCGGAGGATCCAGCAATACCTCTCCTGGGCATATATCCAGAAGAAGCCCCAACTGGTAAGAAGGACACATGCTCCACTATGTTCATAGCAGCCTTATTTATAATAGCCAGAAACTGGAAAGAACCCAGATGCCCCTCAACAGAGGAATGGATACAGAAAATGTGGTACATCTACACAATGGAGTACTACTCAGCTATTAAAAAGAATGAATTTATGAAATTCCTAGCCAAATGGATGGACCTGGAGGGCATCATCCTGAGTGAGGTAACACAATCACAAAGGAACTCACACAATATGTACTCACTGATAAGTGGATACTAGCCCAAAACCTAGGATACCCACGATATAAGATACAATTTCCTAAACACATGAAACTCAAGAAAAATGAAGACTGAAGTGTGGACACTATGCCCCTCCTTAGAAGTGGGAACAAAACACCCATGGAAGGAGTTACAGAAACAAAGTTTGGAGCTGAGATGAAAGGATGGACCATGTAGAGACTGCCATATCCAGGGATCCACCCCATAATCAGCATCCAAACGCTGACACCATTGCAAGATTTTATCGAAAGGACCCAGATGTAGCTGTCTCTTGTGTGACTATGCCGGGGCCTAGCAAACACAGAAGTGGATGCTCACAGTCAGCTAATGGATGGATCACAGGGCTCCCAATGGAGGAGCTAGAGAAAGTACCCAAGGAGCTAAAGGGATCTTCAACCCTATAGGTGGAACAACATTATGAACTAACCAGTACCCCTGAGCTCTTGACTCTAGCTGCATATGTATCAAAAGATGGCCTAGTCGGCCATCACTGGAAAGAGAGGCCCATTGGACACGCAGACTTTGTGTGCCCCGGTACAGGGGAACGCCAGGGCCAAAGGGGGGGAGTGGGTGGGTAGGGGAGTGGGGGTGGGTGGGTAAGGGGGACTTTTGGTATAGCATTGGAAATGTAAATGAGCTAAATACCTAATAAAAAATGGAAAAAAAAAAAAAAGAATATCCATTACAAGTCCACCCCTTGTCAACTTGACATACACTCATATCTCCTGAGGTCATGCTTAATTTATAAATAAGACATAACTAGGTCATAATTATGCCTAACATGATATAACTATCCCATGAATAATCTCAATATATTTAATCAGATTATCATACTTCAATTAGTCATTGTTCTGTTGCTGTGAAGAGACACCATGACCAAGACAACTCATAAAGGAAAGCATTTGTTTGGGGGCTGGCTTACAGTTTCTGAGGTTCATTATCCTCATAGTAGGAGACATGGTGGCAGAAGCATGGTAGCAGGCAGATGGGGGGCATGGTGGGGACTTGCTTATAGTGTTTGAGGTCCATTATCACCATGGTATAAGACATGGTAATAGAAACAACTTGATAGGCAGATGTGTTGCTGGAGAAATGGCTAAGAGCTACATCCTGATTCACATGCAAAGAGAGAGAAAAGAGGAGAGAGAGAGAGAGAGAGAGAGAGAGAGAGAGAGAGAGAGAGAGAGAGCGCGAAGAGAGAAGAGAGAAGAGAGCGAGGGGAGAGGGAAGAGGGGAGAGGGGAGAAGGTAGACAATCTGTGCTAGAGGTTGTACAAAGGACCATCATACATCATTAGCATCACACCTTGATATATGAGTTTTGTTAAGGCAGTTGGGAAGTACTGAAATTTAAAAGCTATAGCTGGATTTTAGTATACTAATGCTATATGCCTTTTTATTTGTTTATAAAGTTATAGTTTCTCTCTTTGTTGTGGAATAGCTGGCCTTAGAGAAAGTCACTGGAGATATGTGTCTTCTACTGCTCTTTTACTCCAGAGAGAACTGAGGAAACTTCAACCAGTTTTTGGCCCACCTGCATAACAATTAGTTGGTCCGGCTTCATTTGTTTGGTTAATTCAGTATTACCACCATTCCTGGAGGCTCCTATGCATTTTTGCAAGAGAAAGAGATGAGAGAAAGGGAAAAATAAAAGTTGTAAAGTGAACAATACTGATGGTAACAATAAGGATTAGGAACCTCTGAGGTATGGCTGCCTAAGCTTCTAAAAAGCATAATGAATCAGCAAGCAAGTTTTAAGTAATAAAAACTTGGGGATTATTAGCCCCATTGCTTTGGCTAAAGAAAGAAACATATTCTCCATCCTATTATATGTCCTGTGATCCATCCCAGCCCCCACAGATGTAGACTGATGCTGTAATACTAGGAAGGAAAATGTGATTACCTCAGATTTTATTGTAATACCATTATCGATTTGTTGCCACGATAATGTAGAATGCATATTTCTTTATTCCAATAAGTTTTGTTTTTTTAAAGATTTCTCCCTGGAGATTTGAAAGCCTATATCTATATAATTTCAACCATGATTCTGCAATTGAGAACCATATCTATTGTTCTATAGTTACCTTTAATCTAACTACTTAGTTAGGCAGAAACTATCATGATGATTGAATGTACGTACATAGTACTATAAATCCTCCATTATTGGGTTTCTATCTCAAGCATACTTTAACATTTAAAGCATTATCAAGACACTGAGGGAATTTTTCCCTTCCAAACTCAGTCATTTTTATGTGTGAAAATGAAATGAATTCTGTAGTATTATAGCATCAGTCTTAAACATTCAAAAATCAACGATGCCAACATTCCTCACACTAACTCACTTTGAAACGTAAAGAGTATATTTATCACTCTTACTAAAATAAAATTACAAAAAAAACCAGCTTTGTTCTGTTTTAGATCTCTCTACTTTCAGTCATTGACATTTAAACTCATTCATTCTCACATTTTGCCTGTTCCTTCTCCAGTATTAGTATGCAATAAATGATGATTTAATGTGCAGAGTAGGGCATCTTCTGAAATGTTGTCTTATGTAATCAGAGCTGCTCGAAAACAAGCATAATTCTTTGTCCATCTTTTATGTTTTTTGCCTTCACTGTCTCCCTAGACCACTTCATCTATTTTTATGGCTATAACACGCCTACACGGGGACACTTTCCATGTTTGTATCTTTACCTTAAATCTTTTCTCAGAATTAAGCTCCTGCAGTCAGCTATTCCCTTGGCTTCAGATGTCTCTAAAGCACCTCAAATTTCAAACATCCAGTGTGAAGCTTTTCATTTCCCTTAACAGCCTGTGCCTCTACAGCTTCCCATCTCGGTCAGTAATTACCATCCCTATCCATCCAGCTATATGTGGCCCAGCTGGGAATTAGCCTGGAATTTTCCATCCTTCTCATTTCCAGTATCTAATCCATCAGAAAGTTCTGATAGTTCTGTTATTAAAATACACTCTAAATCCTCCCACTTGGCTCCGTGTTGGTTACCACCACCTTGGTCATCACCACAGCTAACCAACTGCTGTGTCAGGGTCTATTTAGGATTCTTTTCCCTTTCTTCACACAGCAAAGTATCCTTTTAAAATTGGAAAGTGTGGACTTGGGGAAATGGCTCGATAGATAAAGCCCTTGCCGCTCAAGCATGAGAATCTGAGCTTGGATCTTTGGTACCCAAATAAATCCTCAGTGGATCTTGAGGCCCAGATACAATGCCAGTACTGGGGTGGTCGTGACAAGGATGGGGGTGGACGCAGACTGACTAGCTTCAGATTTAATGAGAGACTCTGTCCCAGTAAATAAAGGGGACAGTGATTAAGGAAGATGCCTAATGTGAACATATGTTTAAAAACAATTTTCATTTCAATTTAATGAGCAGAAATTGAAATGTGTGGTCAATGAGAATGAATTTGAGAAAACATTGCAAGAGAGGCGATCACGGTTACAAAACAGTTAGTTTATCAGAAATAGTGTGAACTTTTCTCAGAACACAAGGGAAAGCCTTGATGCCAGGTCTAAAGTCAAATCTAAGCTTCTGGCTCTGGATAGCTAGTGTGGGCATCTGGGGAGGCTTCTTGTCATTTTCTTCCCTCTGCCACTGATGCTCCAGCCCAAGAATGCACTCTTCCCCTGCACATGAGGCCCTGAATCCTGGCTCCTTTTCCCTGTCCAGGTCTCTGTCTAAATATTATATGTCTAGAAAGGTTCTCTTCCCACTCTAGCCCCTGCACTATCACTATTAATTTCTTTCAAACAACCCTCTCTGCTGCCTTCAAAATGTTCATAGCAGCCTTATTTATAATAGCCAGAAGCTGGAAAGAACCCAGATGCCCCTCAACAGAGGAATGGATACAGAAAATGTGGTACATTTACACAATGGAATACTACTCAGCTATTAAAAAAATGAATTTATGAAATTCCTAGGCAAATGGATGGACCTGGAGGGCATCATCCTGAGTGATGCCTCAAACACAAAGGAACTCGCACAATATGTACTCACTGATAAGTGGATATTAGCCCAGAAACTTAGGATACCCAAGATATAAGATACAATTTGCTAAACGCATGAAATTCAAGAAGAACGAAGACCAAAGTGTGGACACTTTGCCCCTTCTTAGAATTGGGAACAAAACACCCATTGAAGGAGTTACAGAGACAAAATTTGGAGCTGTGACGAAAGGATGGACCATCTAGTGATTGCCATATGCAGGGATCCATCCCATAATCAGCTCCCAAACGCTGACACCATTGCATACACTAGCAAGATTTTATCGAAAGGACCCAGACATAGCTGTCTCTTGTGAGACTATGCCTGGGCCTAGCAAACACAGAAGTGGATGCTCACAGTCAGCTATTGGATGGGTCACACAGCCCCCAATGGAGGAGCTAGAGAAATTACCCAAGGAGCTAAAGGGAACTGCAACCCTATAGGTGGAACAACATTATGAACTAACCAATACCCCGGAGCTCTTGACTCTAGCTGCATATGTATCAAAAGATGGCCTAGTCGGCCATCACTGGAAAGAGGCCCATTGGACTTGCAAACTTTATATGCCCCAGTACAGGGGAACCCCAGGGCCAAAAAGGGGGAGTGGGTGGGTAGGGGATTGGGGGGGGTGGGTATGGCGGACTTTTGGGATAGCATTGAAAATGTAAATGAGGAAAATACCTAATTAAAAAAAAATAAAATAAAAATAAAAAATACTCTAAAACTCCAATTATCTAATTACCTATGACCGGTTTTAATTGGCGGTCTTTCTTTCTGAGATAAAAGCTCCGTGAGGCAGGGATATTGCCTACCCTGTTTACCTTACAGCCCCAGGCCTGGCAAGGCCATCCCCACAGGACACAGACAGCTATTCCACTTGAATCTGAATCGTCATTTACTGCAGTCTTGTCTATTGCTCTTCATTCACATCAGTCCCCACTGTCTCCACCAAGTTAACATTTGCAATGTGGTGTTCATTTGTTTACTCTATCACACATACCTATAAGTTAGGAAATAATAGAACTGATGGTATTTCATTTATCTGAGTATATGTCTTGGCGTCTTCATAACCAAAGATCATCAACCCTCAATGAGTTTATATCTCAGCCTCCTCAATAGATGAGAGTCATTCAGGGACACAGTCAATGGACTGACTGACATCTTACCACCTAACAGATGCACAGTGGGTCATAGTGCAGCCTCAGTTGCAATGAAAATAAGAGAGATTGAAATTTTTGCAATCATTTCCCTTAATCCAAGAAGAGCTCATCACATCTTTCCTCCCATTTAATTGGTCAAATCTAGTGATATGATCTCGACTTACTGCAGGAAATCAGCAAGCATCCCATTCCCAGGAGCATGCCATTCTCAGCCACTCCCAGTGTCTGTCCAAATGGTCTGATTTAACAATGTCAACTTTCTCAGAATGCCTTTTGTTTTTATCATCTATTGGTAATGAGTGTGCAAATACCTACTGTCCAGCTTAAATATGAAGCACTAGTCAGTTTGTTTTATAAACATGAATCGTTATTGTATCCCTTGAAGAAAATCTTGAAAAATAATCTTTTTATGACCTGTTGTATAAGTTAATATAAAAATTATACTGTGTCAATTTGTGGGAAGACTAGAAGTAAAGACTAGAAAATTAAGATTCTTTGGCCATAAATAGAAATATTATCTTAAATGCAATTTGTTTCTTCAAACTAAAAAAGCATACATATAGGAGCACTTGAAAAAATTGCATAAATCTCCATTGTTCTTTACATCAAAAATGATAACTCTCAATGTCATCCATCAGTTAATACCTTTTCTACTCTTGTAGATATGTCTTTATTTGTGCTAGAGATGTGGCAGAGCATTAGCAACAAAAATATGAAAAAAAATGTAACCTCTAATGTCAAGAGTCCCACACAATGTGGGAAGACTTATAGTGATTGGGGAAGGTGACCCTTATGATAAAAGTTCTCAAAAATACAGTAGCATCAGGGACAAGAGTTCAGGAGGTTTCATAGAAGCTGAAACTTTTCCTCAGAACTTGCAAGGCTGAGCTGGCATGGGAAAGCAAGTTGTAGAGAAACCATTATAGATTGCTGGGCCAAGTTCCAACATGACTTTGTGCCAAATCACCTTGCCTATCAACAAATATCTCACCTACATATCTTCAGCTAACTCACAATCCTAAAGAAATCTTGGCAGCCCTGCTGAGAAAGCCTATTAAATCTAAATGGAAACACTGAAGGTAACTTAAAGTATACAGGATGTAAAAAGTTGTGGGAAAGCTAGAGCGTGGTCTATCTCAAGCAAGTACATTGCAAGAAGCCATAATATGAAGAGTTTTACACACCGTAGTGAGAAGGCAGAAGTTCCAACTCACAGAAAATTCCAACCTCTATCAACATGGTCAGTTGACTCAACAATTCCTTTCTAAGAATCTATCCAGAAAGTGACACTAGTGTAAGCATCAGAAGACATTAAGTATGAGAATATTAATTGCAGGAACATTTTTCAAAGCCAAATATAGAAACAAGACTCCCATTTAATTAATAGAGAGGAGCTGAATGCAGCATGAGCTACACAGTGTAGATGCTACAACAATAAATGAAATGAAGGTTGTTTTTATCTAGTAGTCAATATCTATAGCATAGGTTTTGGTAAGATTCTAAATAAATAAAAGTAGGTTTTGTGTACCACTATGTACATAGGGGAAGATACTGGTTTTCAGACTGGGTATGTAAAATTATCATTATTAGATTTAAAAGTAGTCAAAGGTTGGCAATTTCATGTAATTATCTATAATTTGTATGCATTAGCCTATATTTTTAGAAGGGCACTGCAAGAGTTTCAAATCACACCTTCAAGATAGAATTACATACACACCAAACTTGCCCTAGATAGTTCTGATTTCTTTTTGTTTTTGACATGCAAATATTGGTGGTCAATACTGTTATGAGAGAGAGAAAAAAACCTGAAAAAAAGGGTCATTAGTGACTTTTTCATTGTTGATACAAAATAACAGATGAAAGTAACAGAAGGAAGGAAAAATTGATTTTATCTTATGGCTTCGAAAGTTCAATCCATCCTGACAGGACAGCTGTGTAGTGGCTGCTCACATGATGGTGAGTGGCCAGGAAGCAGAGAAGGAAGCCAAACTACTTGTATGGTCAGGGGTATGAAGCTATCTAACGAAGCATACATAAATCACCACTGGTACATCTCTGAAGACAAAGTCCTTCCAATAGTTTCTTACTGGCCCAGAAAATGAGTTAAGCCAGGCATTCAGCTGAAAACATCTCAGGGAACTTGATTAAGCAGGAAAAGTCTTGATACAAGAATTACAGCTATTAAACGGGGGGATTTCTTAAAAATTTTGATCCTGGAAAGGTTAATAAATATGGAAAATAACTATCAGTCACTAAGACTGCAGGAAGGGTTCACCAGGGGTTCTATAGCTCCTGAGCACTTCAGCTGGAGAAGGCTCATAATTCTCTCAGATTCCGCAATCACTGCACAGGAAATATATAGAGGACATTGAGGAGTGTAATCAGCAAAACCCAGACGGCAGGAAATTCTATATAAGAACTGATCTGGTTTCTTCAACAAACAGACAAATGCAAGGTACCTGGAAAAGACATGGAATCCAGAGGTTTAAAGAAGTTCAAGAGGCATGCCAAATCATTGCATTTCAGCGACTTACCTCCAATTCAAATTATAGAATGTAAAGAATAAAGGATAACATTTATAAGATAAAAATCAGAGAATGAGAATGCCAAGTATTGATAGGTGGTCACTGAATTATCAGTAGGGTTTGAAAGTATGATGATATTTTGGTTACTTTTTGAAAGATCCATACACAGTTTTTTTGTGTGTGTGAAAAGAATTCAATATTCTAGATAGCATCCTTCCTGCAGCTCTCTGCAGGAAATGTCTGTTTTCCCTATTGCTGCACAGAGACCCTGTTTCCCAGAGGTTTTCATCAGCTAACGCCATGGCATGGAGTATTCAGCACATTCTCTTCTTCATACCATTCTCCATAGTTCTGTTACTACAGGTTCCATACCTGACACACGGGGCACAGAACAAATGAAACCTGCTCGCTCATCTTATATTGGCAACTTCGGCAGTCAGAAGAAGCCGTTTTTTCTTAAGGGACCACACTCCCACTCCCTCAGACATGTTCTGTTTTCCTTCGTGCAGCCTCCTAACTGCACTGTCAGGTCCTGAAAAATTAATGCCCAAAGCTGTGCAACGCTATAGACTCTCTCCTGCTGCATGCCAGAAAACGGGAAAATGATACCTTTGACACCATTGTTAGAAGTTTAAAGAGAAACAATGGTGCAATCTGAAATTCTTCTATATCTGAACATGACTATAAGTTCCTTTCATAGGAAAGTGTTTTTCTCTTGTAAGTTCAGAAGGGTTTGCTTGCCTCCGAGGTTTTGATCCATACCAACAAAATCCTTTACTATTCAACAGTTCTTCTAAGTGCTGTTCTTTCAAAGGAGGAGGTAGGAAAATATGTACATTCAGTGTCTGTCAGTGACAGTCATATGAGCAGAAAGACACAGAGAGGAGTGTATCATGGTTCTCCTTTTTTTCTAATTAGACTAATTTATACTATTCTTAGAAGTTGAATTTTTCTCAAAATATTTTTTTTTCCTTTTGAAGTTAGTGCATCTTCGCTAGCTGGAGTACAGTGAGAGAGAATCAGACTGGTGGCATGTATGCAGTCTGACTTAAAACTATGAGTCTTTAAAAAATAACAATAAAAGTCTATTTCATATGCAACGACTTTACAAAGGAAAACAAACTTTTCTATGGTCTGACCAGCGGATACAGCTACAGATATGGCTACAGTCTCACTTTGCAAACTATAATATTTCCAATTATCAGAAAGCAGTTGGGCCAGACTGCCAAATGCAAGAAATATAGGAAAATCAGTTTGCATGCCAGATTGGTGTGGAAGTAACAGGGAAAGTTGGAGCAGGTGTTGAGGAACTAAGTTTAGAGATGTAATAAGAATGGATCCAGGTTAAAGACAGAGTCAGGAGAGACAGATGAGAGGAGAGTGCGAAGCGAGCACTGCTGAATAGCTAGATCAGGAGCTGTAACCTGGAGAAACAAAGCCCCCAGTTATCTGCAGAAGTGGAGAACATAGGCTTGTTACCCAGGATGCTCCCTTAAGCAACAGCTCACTGAGGCTTTGGTCAAAATCTATTGTATGAAACCTTATTTGCCTTTGAAGACTATAAGTTCTGGGCAGTCAGGATATTTTATATGGTTTAATTGAACACAATTACATACTGTTCATTATGTGCATTGGCAATGGGAAACTTCACATGCTGCATCCTAGAGTTTGGGAAAGGATTATATGAATGAGTGTGAAAAACCTAGGATTCTTTCAGAGGTAACCTTAGAGCAGAAGCTACTGACCAAACAGTTAGAGCTCGGAAGTTGTTCCTTTATGCGCTCTTCTAAGATCTCTCTGCTTCTGAGCCAATTCTTTCTTTATTTTTTTTTTATTAGATATTTTCTTTATTTACATTTCAAATGTTATCCCTTCCTGGTTTCCCCTCCAAAACCCCCCTATCCCCTCTCCCTCCCCCTTACCACCAACCCACCCACTCCTGCTTCCTGGCCCTGGCATTCCCCTTCCAATTCTTTTTTACAGTCTCCACTCAAATGAGTTGTGTGCAAGCCAGATGTCTTGCAAGAATGATCAGAGACCCCAAAGGATCCCTGAAGACCCTTTTACAGGATTAATGAAGTTCAAATGTTTGCATAATATGTGCCTGGTTCACTCTCATCCTCTCTAAAATATTCAGTCAAATTCTCCTGAAGCTCAATGACCTAAGATAAAATAATCACTTTGATGATTTTAATGAATATGAATATGTACTTGTTTCGCTGTGTATTAAATTTTTACCATTTTCCTTTCTAATATGGCTTTTTAAAAATCAACAAGATATAATAATTCAATTAGCGAAAGCTCTTAAAAGTCCTAAGTGAGTGATGTTTAACAGTGTAAAGAAGCCCAAAAGCATTGATGAGAAAGTATCTCTCTTAGCCACCATCTTTCTTGCCCTTCCTAAATGCTCTTCTGACCCCTGCCCGTTCATTTCTCTGAAGAGATCATTCAAAAGGCAAATATTATTATTATAGTGAGTCTCTGCTTAACTATTTTATATCCTATAACCTGCAACACTGAGCTAGAACAACAGTCACAGGAGCAATGACGTGTTTTTCACCTAGAGTTCCCTTTAAATCCCACACCTGTCAAAAGCCACGTCTCCAGTAAATTTGAATCAGTTTCTTTCCATTCTTCTGTTCTCTCTCTCTCTTCTTTATTCTCTATTTTCCCTTCCCCTCCATCCTTCCCTCCCTCCATTCTTGCCTGCATTTTATTAAATACATTTGTTTGAGATCTGATAGCTAGTCTTGGCTATCAACTTGACTAGATCTGGAATCAACTAAAAGGCAAGCCCCTCTAGCTTAGGTGTGGGGTTCTCTTGATCTGTTTATTTGCAATGGTAAGGCCTATCCTGAATGTGGGTGGTATTTTCGGGTGGCAGCTCAGATGAAAGAAGGACAGAAGATAGGAAGACTTGCTTTATGCCTGCTTACCTTCCCTCTTGCTGGCAAGTTCATCTTCTCTGTTGCTGTTACTGCTGTATTCCCTTTGCTGATATAATGAACCAGCTCATTCAGGCTTCCAACACTGACTAAAGATTAGCAGCTCTCCAGGAATCTTCTAGGTTCTCAGTAGCAGACTATTGAGATAGCTAGCCCTGTGGACTGAGCAACTATTAGGTTCTCAGATTCATGGTATGAGGGCCTCTACTGGACTACCCAGACCACTTTGCCCTAGCTAACCTAATAGGGCCTCTTCAAATATGTTGGATCTGTTCCTTTGGAGAACCGTGACTAATTTTTTCTAATCATGAAGCATGGCATTGTCACTAGAAAATACTCCCCCTTTTCTTGATAGATGAGGCCACATGATGGTGGACACAGGTTGATGAGCAGAAGTAATAAAATGAAACCAAATCAAATGGCTCCATGGAGAATGCTTCCTCCCCTGTACCTTCCCCTTTCATCTGCAAGCTGCTTTACCGTATGGGGGAGACCATGTCTGGCTGCTCCAGGATGTCTATAGTCTATGATTTTCATGAAAAAAAAAAAGCCTCTGTCTAGAGTTGATGTTGACCAAGCAGATAAGGATATGCACTTTTTCTCAACTAAGTGTCTGCATGTCCTGAATCTCTTCAGAATACTGTCATCATTATGTTCCAATCCTGGGATCCCATTAGACTGGGCATGCTCTGATCAATATTTAATTTTTTTCATTCTTCTTTCATTTACTATTTATAAGCATGTGGTCACTAAACATAGGTATTTAGATACTATTCAACATATCCACTAATATTATGGGATTCAAAAAATGAAGAAAATAATATCTTAATAATCAAACAGAGTCAATGTGGGATTGACAAGCTGAGAGCCCATCACACAGACCTTGAGTCTGTGTATAAGTATCAGGACTTCAATAGGACAGCTCCAGATTTACTGGAGGGAATCAAACAAGAAGAAAATGGGACACTAGTCTCTAGCTCAGTGAGAACATGTAATTAGGTCTGAGAAGAACAGTGTGTAATTGCCACTAAAGTAACATAAGGACATCTTATGTTAAACCCTGGCTGATCTGGAATTCAGAGTGAGACTGGGTATACAAGTGGGATGTGAGCTAGGATGTCCAAATAAGACAAAGGATTCTGGGTAACAGAAGGTAAGTGTGTGATGCTGGACTTGTGCATTTCATAAATACATATGCTCACATAAAGCAGGCTAATCCTTTCCCAACCATTTCCCTTTAAAATGTGACTGTGTCATGGATTTAGAACTGTGTTCTCACGACATTTATCCTGAATGTAACCACAAAGTTTATATAAAATCTATACTGGTTTTAGAGTGAACCATATAAAGTTTCAGGTTTGTGGTTCAAACCAATAATGACTACAAAGTTTTCATCCATTCACATGATACATTTATCAGCTCACTACTCTTCTCACTATTACATCTCAGTGTTCCAAGGGTTAATTTCATTATGTCTTTATTCAAATACAACATGGGAAGCTTTGTTTTTCCATGATGTTAAACTGTATTAAATGTTTAACTGTTCTTATGGTAAGTTATCATTTCACATACTTGTTCCAATTTGGTTCCTTGTTAAAACAAATATCTGTTTACAGAGATGAAATTAATAAGCTCATTCCTCACATCTGAGATTTCCTGCTATGGCTAATGTCTCCTCCATGAGAGAGTATACTTAATGATAGAGGCTGGGGCAGGAAAATGAAGTGTACTTATATGTTGAGTGGAGAAGAATTTATCATAGAGTTAGAGATCCATGAACCTTCAAGACGATGGAAAGAGTGGAGGCCAGAAGAGCCTCTTTTGAGAAGCCTCAATATGGGAAGACATAGGGAAAGTACCACTAAGAGTCTGAGAAGTCTTAGGCCATTTACTAACTTCTAAAGTCTGTGTAATACTGGGAAAGCAGGGCTTTTTCTTCCCCTTCTCCATTCAAAACTCCTAAGTGCCACTTGTCAGTGCATTTACCTAGAGCCCTGATCTTTGCAAGAAGATCCGTGTAGTACTCCTCAAGTTCTATCGAAAGTCTAGGAAAGCTTTAGTCCACAAACTACATTCTTCTCATGGATTAGATGGTGAAAGGCCTGTGAATAGGTTAAAACGTGAAGGATTTTAATGACCAACAAACTTTTTTGAATTGAAGTTCAATTTCAGAAAAAGTAAAATTTCACCACCACGTATACGCTTCATAGCTGCTTCTAAGCTATTGTCTTAAAAATTAAGGGAGTTGCCAGCTGGGCTCACCTGTGCTGCGTTTATCTTATTGGAAGCAGAGCATGCACAGTCAATTGTGAGATTAGAGATTACTTATTACTATCTTTGTTGAGTGTGGAAAATGATCGATGCTCAGATGTCTGAGAATGCTTGAAATAAGAATGGGGTGTTAATAGTGTTAATTAATTTTACATGATATTTGACCAGATCTTACATGATTTTATTTCATAAATATTTTTACACTAAAAGAAAGCATAAAGAGAAAATAGACTGTTTCCACTCTCTTTCTTTCTGTCAAGTGACTTGTCTCAATTTGTTCACCTAGCTCCTCTAGCTTTCTCATTATTGTAAATTATGAAGATGCTTCTAACAATCGAAACCAGAGGAGTGAGTGTACATGTGGCTCTCTGTGCATTGTGTGTGTGTGTGTGTGCATATGTACTTCCTCGAAGACCCACCAAGGAAAGATTTTCTGTATTATTTTTCTATTAACATAGATGCTGTGGCAATTTGAATATGCTTGGATCAGGGAGTGGCATTATTAGGAGATGTGGCCTTGTTGGAATAGTGTGGCCTTGTTGGAGGAAGTGAGTCATTCTGAGTGGGCTTTGAGGTCTTATCCCCAAGCTCCACTCAGTACAGAAAGTCAGCCATTTCTCCTGACTCCCTTTGGATCAAGATGTAGAACTTTCAGTTCCTCTAGCCCCACACCTGCCTGGCCGCTGCCATGCTTCCCTCCATGATGGTAATGGACTGAACCTCTGAACCTGTTAGCCAGCCCCAATTAAATGTCCTTTATAAGAGTTGCCTTGGTCATAATGTCTTTTCATAGCAATGGAAGCTCTAAGACAGAAATCTTACTTCTTTCAAGGGATAAAAGTTCTCTATACAATATTCAAATTGGAGGAGTTGGAATAGTTTGAAATAAAAAACACATTAACCAGAAGAGAGAAGCATCTGGGATTTTATGTTATTATATTAAATACATGTTCTTTTCATTAATGCCCACTTAAAAAAGTAATGGAAATGTTATTTTTAATGAAGCTCTAATTTTCTTTTGGGTAAAGATGCCCCTAGACTCACTATTTTGTGTCTCACATTAATTTTCTAAAGAAATCAGTGGCAAATCTAAGCCACAGAGCTTTCAGTGTAATTACATCTGATTCCAGAGCATTATATTAATGATGGACTATTAGTACAGTAGTGGTCACAGATGTACTTTTCATTGATATTTTGGGAGTAACAACTTTACATAGATGACAACTAATTTGTGGGAATGCAAAGCTGGTGTGTTAAGGTAATTTCTCATGATTTGAGCAGAACGGTTTACTCTCTCAAAGTTATATCACTTCATTTCAATTAGTCTCTTTTTATAATCTGGTTTGGTAGTCATTGGTTTACAATAGTATGGTGAAATACTTGAAACATTTACTTTAATGCATTTATTTAAAGGTCACAATATTTAGAGGCATTATCAGTAGGAATAATATTTCTTGGCATTATTGGATTGCTTATATTGATATTTAATATAATTTTCAAGAGTAAAATTATGTATAAAATTACTTAGGATATATATTTTCAGATTACATTATTATATTGTTTTCTCATGTCTAAATGTAGAAAACATATTTTAAAATGGAAAATTAAAGCTATATAAATTTTAGTTACAAACATACCTCACTTTTAAACAAATCCTCTTGCTCACAATCTATCTAAATGCTGAAGTAGATAGATGTACACATGTTCATGCAAACATGAGTGAGAGAGAGCTCATTTTAGGTTTAGCATTCAGATTAGGGGTGTAATTGCTTTCATTGTTTAATTACCATTTATTCAGTTGATTCATATTTAATCTTAGAAAAGGAAAATCAGAGTCAAATGTTGTATCACATGCCTACAGACTTGGTACCTTGGAGGTTGAGGCAGAAGGATTAGTGTGGCCTCAAGGTCAACATATGTATGCTCCATGGCAAATTCAAGATCAGCCTAGAGTCGACCTAGGCCATGCGGCAAGACCCCGTACCTGAAAATAAACTGTATCAAAACAAACAACAGAAAAGACAGATGAGCACAGGTACACTGTTTTTATTACTTTGCACATAGACCAAGACGTTTCTAGCTCTCTGTTTTGTTGACGTGACAGGTGGGCTACGTGGAAATGTTTACAGATATTCAGCCCCATTAGTACCCTTAGAGGACAACCCCATTTCATTATCGCACAGGTCCTCTGTTTAGGTGATTCTAGGTTAATATTTCATTGAATCTTTTGTATCTTTATGAAGAATATTAATCTCTGCTTTTCTTATTTACATTACTATTTTTATTTAGTTATCAGCTCAGTAGTGCACCATAACACCACTGGGATATACTCCTATTCTCTATTGTGGAAAGGGCTATATAGAATATATATCATATCAGTTCTTAAACGTGAAGTAAAAATATCCTGTGCAACTAATTCATCACTGAGATACCTTTCCCAAGAACATTTCAATTACTAATTTAATTTCTTCAAAAGTTATATAGCTACTCAAAATATCAAATTTATCTTGATTGAATTCTATTATCAGTTTAGGTTTTTAAGGACCTATTCTATTTTTTAAATAATTAAAGAAATTGTTGAACTAATAAGAATAAAATTGTTCATAGTGTACCCTTATTGTCTTTTTTAACGGCTACAAGAATAACTAGTGATTTTTAAATCAAAGTTAAGCAAATTTTATGAGTGAATACAATAGTTCTGAATAACATAGATCAAAGAAGTTGCACAAAATATACAATATTACATCAACCAAACCAATATGAAACCATATTTCCAGTACTCTTCAAATAATTCCTACTTCTATAGTAGTCATTTGTATGATTTTTATCAAGGAAAAAATAAGACAGAGAGAAAGACAATAGAGGATAGATAGATAGATAGATAGATAGATAGATAGATAGATAGATAAGATAAATAGATAGATAGATAGATAGATAGATAGATAGATAGATAGATAGATAGGTAGGTAGGTAGATGGATAGATGGATAGGTAGATAGATAGATAGATAGATAGATAGATAGATAGATAGATAGATAGATAGGTAGGTAGATTGATAGATAGATAGATAGATAGATAGATAGATAGATAGATAGATAGATAGATAGATAGATAGATAGAATTAGATGATAGATTGATCTTAAATGCATCTATAAAGAGAACATGCATTATGATGACTAGTTCTCGGATTATGGAGGCTGAGAAGTCCCATGTCTCCCTGCCAATTAGTTAGGCAAGGAAGCCAGCAGTCCAATCTTGTCTGAGTTCAGAGGCCTGAAAACTAATAGAACAAACCCCACAGCTCTCAATGTTAAGATGGTAAAGTTACCAACAATGTAGGGAGAGGCCAGGGCAAGTCTAGGATCTGAAAGATGGTTGAGTGGTTGCTATGGCAAGCTCTGTAGTACATGGGCTAAAAGACCTGGAATCCAAATGCCTAGAAGCCAGACAAGACAGAAGATAGGTTCTAAAACGCCAAAGAATACAGCAAACAGTCCCATGTTCTCTTCTCTTTTTTTTTTCCTTCTGTCTAAGCTCTCCCAGGATTAGATAATAGCTGAACACAGTCTGAAAATTCATACATAAATCTGTTCTATGAACATTCCTGCAGACATACACAGAAATAATGTATGTCAAACTAGTCAAGTTAATCCTAAAATTATAAAAGAAGGCAGAGCACAGTCCTGAAGGAATTCTGTTCTTTGCTTGTTTTTAAAATAATGTTCATTGACACCAAGTCGCAACTGTCTTTGTGATACAGTATGCATTGTTGCTTTCAGGCCAAGATGGGGAGGGGGAGCTAACTGAGTATGTAAGACAGATGACTGAAGATGAAACTCAGTTAGTAGAGAGCTTACCTGGAAAGTCCAAGCACTGGGATTGATTGCCAGTACCATGAAAACCAGCATACCATAGAGTACACTTAAAATCCTAGAACTCAGGATGTAAAAGAAGGAGATCATTCTCGGCTCCATAGAAATTTCAAAACCAACCTGGACTACCTGATACTTTGTTTTGAATGAATGAGTAATAAATAAATGAATGGTCAAATAAATATGGAAATAAATAAACTTTGTAGCCTGCTCTTCAGAACTCAGTCTACTTCAACCCATTCAGTATTTTCATACTTTCTAAGTGTGACCCAGTGTTTCAAGTAGTGGAAACCTACATGATATAATGGCAAAAGGTCACCTTTTGTACCCTAGAAACTTTTGCTCTTCATAATTTAATACTACATATTTATAATACTATTTCCTATACATAATAAAATATATTTCAGTAGAGGGTGAAACTGGGACTCATCTGTTTTCATTTCATAGGTTTGTAAGTCAGAGATCTTTCATTCCCAGTAAATATGTATTTACATTTATTTACATAGAGATGAAATTTGTGTTCTTCTCTCAGCAGGAGAGGGGAGTACTATAGTATATCTTGTATAAGTTAACATATTTACAATTTTGGGCCCTCCATCTCCTGCAGAACTCTTAAAATCAAAGTCTGTCCTGAGTATTTTCCTTTTTCAAGATTTCTACTATTCTAAATACTTCAGCATTTGCATATGAATTTTAGAATTGGCTGTCAACTTTTAAACAAAAAGATCTATTGAGGTTTTGATGGAATCATTGATATATTTGGATTTAATATGAAACTTACATTGCTCTTCATT